>NC_072405.2:132585166-133207000 GCF_028858775.2 Pan troglodytes | reverse complement strand
CTTCCAGAGCCTTTGACACCACCTGCCACTTTTTCTGCTTTTGTCCACTACTTGGTTAACAAGATCAGTCTCTTAGATTCTCAAGCCAGGAACCTGAGGCTCTCTCTGGACCTGTCCTTTCTCACTTTCTATCTTCACATGCAGTCCATTCTTTCTCTGAATTGGTGCTCTGGAGTGAGTTCCCCACTCCATTTCTGCTGTGACTGGCTCAGTTGAGAGGGTCACTCCCTCTCTCTGGGGCCATCGGAACAGCCACCATCTCCTCACTGCTTCCTTGTCTTTGACTTCTCCTACCTGCAGTGCCATCTGCACTCTGACCAGTTCATCTTTCTCTTTTTTTTTTTTTTTTTTTTTTGAGACAGAGACTTGCTCTGTCACCCAGGCTGGAGTGCAGTGGTAGGATCTTGGCTCACTGCAACCTCTGCTTCCTGAGTTCAAGCAATTCTCATGTCTCAGCCTCTCAAATAGCTGGGATTACAGGCACCTGTCACTACGCCCAGCTATTTTTTTTTATTTTTTATTTTTAGTGGAGAAGGGGTTTCACCTTGTTGGCCAGGCTGGTCTTGAACTCCTGACCTCAGATGATCCACCCGCCTTGGCCTCCCAAAGTGCGGGGATTACAGGCGTGAGCTACCGTGCCTGGCACCAGCTCACCTTTCTAAGCCCAAGGTTGCATCATATCACTCCCTTGGTTAAAAACCTCTGAAAGCCGCTCATTGCTTCCTGCAAACAGCTCCATCCTGAGCACGGCACCTGAGAGCCTCTGCAGTCTGCCTCATTGACCTTGCCCATCTCAATTGCCATGTGCTCCCCCATGAGGCTCTACCTGCTCCAGCAACCTCAGACTCCCCAAAGCCTCCAAACGTCCAAGCTTTGTCCACCTCTGCCACCTCTGCCCAGGTTTCCCCTCCTTCAGGGTCTAATTGAAAGCCTCCCTGAACCCACAGGCAGAATGAAAGACTTTGAATCTGTGGGTAGGAAACTTACCATCTTGCTGAGGTCAATCCAGTGATCAATGACATACTGACTTCTGTGTTCATTTACTTATTAATTTTGTTTTTACTAACACTTTTACTCTGTGGTGGACACTACCCCAAGCACCTTCCACAGACTCATTTAGTCATCCTAACTACCGTATGAGGGAACCCATTTTATAGATGAGGAAGGCACAGCACATGGAAGTTAGATAACTCATCCAGAATCACAGGACTAGCAAAGGTGGAGCTGAGATTCTAACTGAGGAGCAGTCTGGCTCCAAAGCGCACACTCTCGATGGCTCTGCAATATTGCCTCACATTGGATGTGTCAACTGTAAGATACACAGATGCTCTGAGAGGAGACCAGAGCCTCAGAGGAGGCTGCAGGACCTGCATGGAGTTCTGATGCCCCTGCCTGGGCCTCCCGGCGACAGCTCCCTGAGGGAGCCTGTGTTGGCCATGCACTCTCATCTCAAGGCCTTCTCTCCAGCCCCACGGTGTCCCCCAGCTCCATCCTCAGGCGGGAAGAGTCTGAGGCTGGATAAGAATGAAGAGAGGTACTTGGGAAGCTGAGGCAGGAGAATCGTTTGAATCCAGGAGGTGGAGGTTGCAGTGAGCCGAGATCGCGGCACTGCACTCCAGCCTGGGCGACAAAAGCGAAACTTTGTCTCAAAAAACAAACAAAAAAAACCCAAAAAAGGATGAGGAGAGGGATACACCACAGGGCAGCCACACTACGGAGAATGGGAGGGTGGGATAGGGTTACATTCCTCCTTCTGCCCTGCGCATGGAGCCTTGGAAGACCACTGGCCACCCTTTCTCCTGGGAAGGAGGTAGGTAGCTCCTCAGGTAAGGGCAGAGCACAGGCTGCGGAGAAGTTCTGCTCTAGGCCTCAGGGGAGAGGACAAGAGAGAAGAGGAGGGTTGTGCAGCCCAGCTCACCAGGTTGCAGGCCAGAGAGGACTGGGGGCTGATGCTCAAGGTGGCTGGAATAAAGGTGCACTTGTCTGTTGTCTGCCTTAGAGCCCCAGCTCTCACTCAATAACCCAGGAGTCCTAATGAGTCTCAGCTTCTGTGATCAGGGGTGCTGCTCCTCCAGCCATGCAGGTCCCTCTCCCTGCTTCGCATAGATTTCATTAGTCTTGATTTTTCTTCTTTTCCAATATAGGGTCTCACTGTTGCCCAGGCTGAAGTGCAGTGGTGTGATCGTAGCTCAGGGCAACCTTGATCTTCTTGTCTCATGCAATCCTCCTGCCTCAGCCTCCTGACCATAGGTGAGCCCTGCCATGACTGGCTATTTTTTTTTTTTTTTTTTTTTGAGACGGAGTCTTGCTCTGCCGCCCAGGCTGGAGTGCAGTGGCGCGATCTTGGCTCACTGTAAGCTCCGCCTCCTGGGTTCTCGCCATTCTCCTGCCTCAGCCTCCCAAGTAGCTGGGACTACAGGTGCCCGCCACCATGCCCGGCTAATTTTTTGTATTTTTAGTAGAGACGGGGTTTCACCGTGTTTGTCTGGCTATTTTTTAAAGCATATTTTGTAGAGACAGGGTCTCCCTATGCTGCCCAGGCTGGTCTCAAACTCTTGGGTTCAGGTGATCTTCCCGTCTCAGCCTCCCAAAGTGCTGAGATTATAGGTGTGAGCCTCTGTGCCCGGCCTTGATTTTTCTTTTTTTAAGTGTTAACTTAATCTTTCTCCTGAAGATTCTCAGAGACTAAAGATGAAAGAAGATTTTCATTGCAAACTTCTTACCCGTTATTAACAAGTAAAGCCCATCCTTCTGACACATGGTTGGTGTCAGTTTGGCATTAGATCACCCTTCCTGTCCTAAATCTCCCGACAATGGGAATGGAATTCAGGTGTGGACACTTGCTGTGTTGAAGGAAAGATGTGGAATAGCCGAATCACCGTATGACTCAGTCTGTACTAGAGAAACCCGCTAAAAGGCTCAATCGTGTCACAAAGACATTCGTCCACATGCATGTCAGGACCCTTGGAGCTATTCCACCCAGAAGACCAGAGCAGAGGAACTCAGGCTGAAGAATTAAGTGGACATTTCCCATTGAAGGATCATCAGCAATAAAAAGGAAGAGCCTCTGAAAAACTAACAGGAGTCATTTGAAAAGTATGATGCTATTTTAAAAAAATCTATCTGTAACATCATTTCTTGAACATATTGCAAGAAAAAAGCTATGCTTTCAGTGTGAAGATAGATGGGAGGTGGTACGGGGGAAAAGAAATAGCATTTCTTGACCATCTTTTGTGAGCGAGTTTGCACGCTACGTCTCTTCCACATTTTATCTCATTTACTCTCCCAAATAACCCTGTGAGATGTATTATTTCCCCATTTTACAGATCAGGAAACTCAGGGGAAACCTAGTTCTGGACTATTTTGTCTCATTTTCTGCATATAACTCTGGAAAAACAGCTTATTCCCAGCTAGTACAAAGTTTCTCTAATTCAAATTCCCTGGCAATTTGAAATAGAAGCAAAGCTGCCCATTGAATGTTTTTCTATTCAAAAAACACACTGCTTCTGTTAGAGTTTCAGTGGTATTTATTCCTAAGCATGCAAAGAGAGTAAGTGGCCTAAAAGTACAGGTCAGGTGCATTCAGCCATGTGGTCAGACCTGCTAAGCACAGGTCCTGTGGCTCCTGCGTTAGCACCAGTTGGTGAGCTGGGCTGAGCTGAGTCTGTGGACTGAATGGTAAGAAGGCTCACCTGCCTGCAGGAAACACCCTGGGCTGAAGACTTTTCACTCACTTGGGTTGCTCCTAAAGTGGTCCGGATTAATGAGGTTTGACTACTCCTTGTCCCTCTGATATAAAACAAGGTTGCTGATATAAGACCACAAAGTAGGATGCAGGAAGGTAGACTTAGAAATTGTTTTGTCTAGGGGCTGGGTGCAGTAGCTCATGCCTGTAACCCCAGCACCTTGGGAGGCTGGGGTGGGCGGATCACTTGAGGTCCAGGGGTTCGAGACCAGCCTGGCCAACATGGTGAAACCCTGTCTCTACTAAAAATACAAAAAAAAAAAAAAAAATAGCTGGGCATGGTGGCAGGCACCTGTAATCCCAGCTACTTGGGAAGCTGAGGCAAGAGAATTGTTCAAGCCCAGGAGATGGAGGTTGCAGTGAGCTGAGATCGTGTCACCACACTCCAGCCTGGGTGGCAGAGCGAGACTCTGTCTCAAAAATAAAAAATAAAAAATAAAGAAATTATTTTGTCTAGAGATGCCAAAAAGTGGCAGGAATGCTACAGTTCTTCTTGCCTCCTCAGCAGACATCAGTAATCCACTGCAGCATACTCTTTCCTGGATATGCCTCGACACACTTCTCAGCATAGTGCCCCTGGCAGCCATGACCAATTGATCCCCTCATGTCATCCGTCTTCCCACCCAAATTGGAAGTGAGGCTGTGGCCACCTGGCAGATGTCAGGGGGGTTGATGGGAAAAGGAATTTAGAATAGTTTTAGATCCCCTAGGCACAGGCGCTGTGTTTGTGTCATATACAATTTTGGCTTACATTACAATCCTGCTATCCACTAAGGTCTGGGTGAGATGGGGTGAGGGAGCCAAAGGCAGGGCACTAAGCAAGCTCATTCTGTAACTCCAGGTCTACCACTCACATAAGAAATGTAAACCTGACAAGTGTTTCAGGCGAATGCAATTTTTATCTGAAATATGCTCCAAATCCTGGGGTGGGGGAGAGTGCCTTTTGCAAAGTGAATTATCACTATGGGAATCTGGTGACACGCTGTTTGTCTTCCAGCCATGGAGACAGCCAGACCTCACTGGGGAAGGAACAGGGAACTGTGTGGCTTGAGACCACACTACCCAAGCTGGGGTCCTAAATGATTCTCCATCTGTATCAATGGAATCTTTCTTTTGTGCTGGTGTTTCTCAGTCTTCACGACTACTTCCAGGAGGGAAGGAGGATAGTAAGGGTGTCCCCATTCACTGGGAAAAAGGGGTGCTCTGAGAGGTCACACCACTCTCCAGGAGGCCCACAGCTAGGAATAAATAGCAGAGCCACCTCCGCTTTCAACCAGGAGGGACCAGAGGGAGCCAGGAGGAAAAACAGTGCCACCCTGACAGCCTTCCACAGCATCTCCAGCTTAGAGGATGTGCTAACCGGTGGGGATTGCTTCCTTGACCCTGCCCTGCAGCTATGCCAGGGCTTCTGACTCCCAGCCCAGTGCTGTGTCCTCCAACCTACACTACTTTTTCCTGTCCCATCACTGGGTCTTAACCTGGGTTCATGTCTCACATCCAGAATAAGAATAAGGATTAATATTTATTGAGCACTTACTATATCCCAGCAGCTTCATGTGAATTAACTCATTAAATCGAACTATCACTATCTCCATCTTAGGAGGAGACTGACGCTTGAGGCCCCACAGCTAGTGGAAGGGCTGGGATGGGAATCTGGCATTCTGACTCCAGGGGCCATTCTCTGAACCACAGACATTGCCTCCCTGGGCTGCCTCCTCATCACTATATTTGACAATAATTTACTGAGCACCTACTACGTGCCAGGTTCTATGAATGCAAGCACACAGCACCTGTCCTCAAAGCTCAAGTCCTGCTTAAAGACTTGCTAAGTTGGCCAGGCGCGGTGGCTCACGCCTGTAATCCCAGCACTTTGGAAGGCTGAGGCGGGCGGATCATGAGGTCAGGAGATCAAGACCATCCTGGCTAACATGGTGAAACCCCATCTCTACTAAAAATACAAAAAATTAGCTGGGTGGTGGTGGGCACCTGTAGTTCCAGCTACTCGGGAGGCTGAGGCAGGAGAATGGCATGAACCCGGGAGGCGGAACTTGCAGTGAGCAGAGATCGCGCCACTGCACTCCAGCCTGGGCGACAGAGCAAGACTCTGTCTCAAAAAAAAAAAAAAAAAAAAGACTTGCCAAGTCACAGTTCAGTCCTCTCCTCTCCCTCCTTTCCCCAGCCCCCCGACAGCAAACAGGGCTCAGCTGAATATACAGCCTGTGCACAACCACTGTCAAACTCGATTCTCATCCAGGCTGTCAGTTTCTTAAAGAAAAACACCATCTCTGGCCTCCCACAGAGCCCTGCCCTCAGGGGCCCTTGGTAAATATTTACTGTTGCAGCTGACCCAGACCCCAGGGGAAGAAGACCCAGTTACAAAGCACAAAGGAACCCGTGTGCTCATTATTCAGACCCTCCCAAGAGCAACGGGTGTCCCTCCTGCGTAACTTCCCCATTTGTGTCTGGAGTGCAATTTTTCTCACGCTCAGTGGGCCAGGTTTTGGCCACTGGAGTATGTGTTACTGCCCCTGCCCAAGAGCCCACGATTCCAGGTGAAGCTGAAGCCAAGCCACCTGCCTGGACCACACCCGCTTTTGCCTTCTCTGGGGCCCTGGGGAGTGGGGGGGTGGGTGAGTCTTGCCACCTGTTCCCCCATGCCTTTTCCTCTTGTCTATGTGGTCTGGATCTTGGGCCGAGTCCCTTGATGACATGACTAGCCAGTAACTCTTTTGGTGGTTCTGGCATGAGATAGGCTCCCCAGAGCCTCTGAGCAAAACTCTCATCATGCTTTGAGAGTTGCCCCCTGGACCACATACAGCAGGTGTTTGGGCTCATGTCTATGATATGTGCATTGTCTGGCATTAGCTCAGGTACAGCCAGCCAATGGGCAACAACGTAGGAGAGACCTGAGGGTCATTTCATCTGGTGGCTTCCAAACAGTTTTACAGGAGAACCTGCACCTAAAACGGAGGCAATGCTGAGCATTTGCAGGCACGAGTTCAAAAGCTTCCCTCATTCAGACTTTCCCTACACTCCCTCCCTCCTCCCACTGCCTGTCCCTCACAGCATTCTAGATCACCAGGGAACAGGGTCTGTAAAACATTGCACTCTCCGCTTCGAAGTGTCCCACAGACATTTCTCCAGCCTCTGCTTGAATTCTGCCAGCAACAGGGAACTCACTCTACTTCCCAAGTTTCCTATTGCACTCTTGCATAGCTCTTCTGTTAGGAATGTTTCCTTAGGTGGAGTCAACAGCCGCCCACCTCTGCCCTGCTCATGACAGTTTTTCAAATGTGCGAAGGTGGCTTTCCTGCCTCACTTTAGCACTGTCTCCTCAGGGCCATGGTTTCCCAAATGGTGTGAGCCAGATAGCTCCCTCTCTGCTCTAAGAATATCTCCCTAGCCCTGGCTAGAGGTTTACTGGAAACACTTCTGAGCACATGCCCTCTGGATGGTGAGTCTGGGCTGCTGTCATCAGAGCAGAGGGAGGACAGTTCAGCTACCTGCAGGCTCCAGTGCTCCTGGGGAGGCATTGGCAGGAACCCAGTGGATTCCAAGGGACTCACACCTAGATTCTGGGCCCTGTGCTGTTTCCAGGCACACGTGCATGGAAATACAGTTTCAGAGCTTCCAGAGCTCAGCTGCCCCTGCCCCTCCCATCCCTCTCCTTTCCCTTGTTGAAATCCAGCCTAGGCCCCACAACTGCCAAACGCGACAGTACTCACCGGTCCCGTGTTGCTCACATCCTGGGAATCTTTTTATTCCAAAAGCAGTCGGTACATCCAGACCTACAGGGGACAGAAACTCAGTATCAAAAGCAGGGCAGAGCAATTGGGTGTCCATCTCTTTTCTAGCAGGATGGAGTCAATGGGGGACTGGGATGGAGGTGGGGAAGATGAATGAAAAGGAAATGGTGAGGACTGAGCCGCTCATTAAACCAACCTCAAAATCTCTGGGCTTTGTGGCGATTCTGAGAAAGAAAAAAAGAAAAAAAAAAAAAAAAGACCCTAGCCCTGGATGAGTCAGCAGCTTGTGGAGAAGCAGGCTTTCTAGAAGAGCGAAATGAAAGGCAAAATCGGCGGGTGTAGGGGTGCGGGAGGCCTCTCTTTAACCTCACTCAGAGTCCCCTTGAGTCTTCCTGGCAGCGGCCCTTCATGGTTGCATTTTGGTGAGGGCGAAGGGGGAAAGCTCTGTGCTCAGGCCTCAAGTCGAAAAGATACTGCAGTCCTTAAAACAAAAGCCCCCAAAGCGTATTTATATCCTGGGAGACTCCTGCCAAGCGAACCCCGTGTGCTTTGAAAATTCCTCGGGAGAGCTGTAGCCGCAAGAAAAAGGCATGTGCCCGGTTCTGAGGATGTGTTCACAGCACGGCAAGTTGGGGCCTGAGCCCTAGAGGTTTAACCACGCAGGGCAGAGGCCACCTGCGGCGCACATGTGCACGGAGCAGCCACCGAGCCAGGGAGCTGCCGCGGAGGGCACACCGTTCTCACTCCCCACGCCCAGCCCGCCTTGAAAGCCAAACTTGTTTTTTCTTGTTTCCCTGAGAATTCTGAGGTGGGCAGAGCTTTCTCTTTTCATCCATTCCTGTTTTCAAAGGAGAAGCTTTTGGCTGGGGGAAAGAAAACTTTCAGGTGGCAGATCTGTTGACTGAGTACTTACCACGCGCCAGGCCCCTCGCACACCTGACCTGGGGTATTACTATTCAAGGGTGCAATCGTACCGGCTGGGAGCTTGCTGCACACACACAGTCCCAGGCCCCACCAAGCCCTACGGTATGGGAGCAGCCTGTATTTTAACAAGACCTTCAGGTGATTCCTGGGCAGGTTAAAAGTTTGCAAAGCGCTGGGGTATCATTCTCTTAATCACGGAAGGAAGGAAGTTGCAGCCCATTCTCCACGTGGGGAAACCGGCTCCAAAAATGACAACTTGCCACCATGGCTGTGGACCTGGTGAGTGGTCGGGCTGATCCAAAGCCACGTTCACGTGGTTCCAAAGCCTGTGTTCCCTTCCACTGCACTATCTGGGGGAAGGAGCAGTCAGACCTGGCTTTGTGGGAGTGGCTGAGGGAGGGGTCCTAGCCACGGGTGGTGGGTGACTGGAGTCCTGGAGGTGAGTGGTGGCCTCGGGTATCGGGCAGAGCACTCAGGGAGGGAGGCACTGAATACTGGCCACAGGCTTCCCTCCTCCTCAGTTTTGTCAAAGGCCAGCAAAATTCCCCAGTTGAAGGTTCCTCTGGGCCTCCTTCCTGCAGGGGAATTCGAGCTTCTGCAGTTAATCCCAGTGATTAATTTATTTTGATTCCAGTAAGTTGAGCGCTTTTGTCCACTGCCCTTTAGAACTAACCATCCGGCGGGAGGAGGCGCCCCAGGAGACAAGCTAACCTGAGCATTCCAGGCACTGACCTGTGAGAAGAACAATACTCTCCAAAGTCCTTCATAGCTTAGAAAGAGCTTTTTATCCACCAGCTAATCAGCTCCTTACTTTTTAAGGGGCATGTCACTAGCTCTATTTTGCAGTTGGGAAAACAGAGAGGTTAATTGACTTTCCTGAGGTCACACAGTTATCAGACAGGCTGGGGTGACTATCCTCTGACTCCAAGCCCAGAGGTACAACCAGTATAGTCTAGCTGCTCCTGATGAGGAGGGGGACATCACAGCATAGATTTACGATACTCTAAATTAGCATCTCCCAACTCCATATGCTCTTGCTCCACACTCTGCTTGTAAGGTGAATTTACTAAATAGACTCACAGACCAAGAGGAAAACAGTCCACAACCCATGCAGGGTGCATGACCAGTACTTTTCTCAATGTAAACTAGACAACTGGCATTCTTGACTTATCAGTGAGTCATTATGTTATATCAGACATCATTCGTTCTACTGCACTTGCTTCCATAAGACAGTTCAGCTAAGTTAAGATATACAGTGGAATGATGTCCATAAAATGTGGAAGTAGTATTGGCTCTCAGGCAAATGTTCCCAGCACATTAATGTTTTGCTTCACCAAGTAAAAGCAGCTGGATGCAAAGATCCCTGACACAGCTGAGTGTAGTAAGCAACAGATGACTCCATGCTGTCCATGATACCCGCTCACTCCACGTTCTTCCTCTTGGCTCAGTGTGGCCATGTGCTGTCTTAGAAGAGTTTGTTGCTCACTTCTCCCTGATATTTGTGCAAAGGCCATGTTAGACCACTCCTCTCTGATAGTGCTTTTTTTTTTTTTTTTTTTTTGAGACGAAGTCTTGCTCTGTCTCCAGGCTGGAGTGCAGTGGCATGATCTCGGTTCACTGCAACCTCCGCCTCCCGGGTTCAAGCAATTTTCCTGCCTCAGCCTCCCGAGTAGCTGGGACTACAGGCATGCACTGCCATGCCCGGCTAATTTTTGTATTTTTAGTAGAGATCGGGTTTCACCATGTTGACCAGGATGGCCTCGATCTCCGACCTCATGATCCGCTTGCCTCAGCCTCCCAAAGTGCTGGGATTACAGGTGTGAGCCACCACGCCTGGCCCTCTCTGATATATTTCAGCAAAGCCTGCAACTGCTCTTGTACCTGTAACTTCTGATGAAGATCTGTCCGCTCCTGCCTCCATAACTCGGCTGCCTCAAACCTTCTCTAGCCACTTGCCTTCAAGTTCCCCTTTTGGTTTGTAAAATATAGCCCTATGGTTACTCAGGTCCTAAAGTTACTAATGTATTTTTAATTCAAAATTTAGCATGCCATTTTAACTGTGCTATAATCATCACTAGGATTGTGGTTTGTTAAAGAGTTGCATGAATTGTGAATTGTGCGCTGCAATCTTATTGTCTCCCAAATCTCTGTGATTTTTGAATTTTTCAGAATGCAAGGATTTAAAGAAATGCATATATCATTTAGTAGCAGAAATGCTTGCATAATGCAAGTTACATTATAGGTACTGATATGGTTAGGCTTTCTGTCCCCACCCAAATCTCATCTTGAATTGTAATCTCCACAATCCCCATGTGTCAAGGGAGAGACCAGGTGGAAGTAATTGAATCATGAGCGTGGTTTTCCCCATGCTGTTCTCATGATAGTGAGTGAGTTCTCACGAGATCTGATGGTTTCATAAGGAGCTCTTCCCCCTTCGCTCAGTGCGTCTCCTTCCTGCTGCCTTGTGAAGAAGATGCCTTGCTTCCCCTTCCACCATGATTGTAAATTTCCTGAGGCCTCCCCAGCCATGCTGAACTGTGAGTCAATTAAACCCTTTTCCTTTATAAATGACCCAATCTTAGGCAGTTCTTTATAGCAGTGTGAAAATGGACTGATACAGGTACTAATGTCATTATAGAACTTAAATATACATATAGTTATTAGACATTGAACATGTTAATATTAAATGTTGAGCATATTAAATATCTAACAATAATTCATTGGGTACCCATATATATCTGATTCTGTGCTATGCACCAGATAGACATAAATAAATAAAACCCAGTCCCTACCATTAAGAAACTCATGGCATAAAAAAGGGGAAAGACAAATAATAGACTGAGTGGGAGAAGGTACAATGTATAAAGAAGGGGTGCAAGACAGGGACAGCTAACAGGCTCCTCACCTGTGTCAGGGCAAAGATCACGCTCCCCACCCCATGGCCTCTGTAGCTCTGTGAGGCTGGTGCCTGCTCATCTCTCCCCACTCCCCTCCCCTCCTTCAATCCCCCCACTGTTCCTGGCTCACTGCCTTCTTCTCCTTTCTTGAACCCATCATGCTCCACAGCCACATAACCACGCTAGTCCCTCTCTCAAATGATCTGCCTCACTCTTACCCTAATTAATGCCGCCTTCCCCTCCAGGATTGAGGGAGGTGATACATATAAAGTGCTTAGAAGAGTGTGAGCAGGTGTTAGCTGTTCTTGTTATTGACAATACCCGTTATTATCCTCAACTGACTAGGCAGCAACTGGAGTACACAAGGGCAGAGTGACTTGGCTGGGGCTGCACAGTGAATTATTCTCAGAGCTGGGACTCTCACTTAATGAGTTCTGTTTTCTCCATTTATCCTTGAACCCAGTACTGCACCATCACCCCGCTAGACCCCAGTAGATCCTAAGCAGCATGCTGGAAGGAGCGCTAGTCTTGCAGGGCCAAGTCTGGTCCCGCTTCTCTCACACACGTGTTCTGTGTCCTTATGCCAATCACTTCTCTTCTGGGACCTTGGTTTCCTCCTCAGCTGGGCAGGGCTCTAACCAGAGCTGCCTCCTTGGGTTGTGGAGGGGAATCCAAGGCCACAGTGCACGCCGAGTGGAGCCTTCTGTTCCTGCACGTGGAAGGCAGCGGCTCTCATTAGGAGTTAACCTGAATTGGGCTGGGCGTGGTGGCTCATGCCTGTAATCCCAGCACTTTGGGAGGCCAAGGTGGGCAGATTACCTGAGGTCAGGAGTTTGAGACCAGCCTGGCCAACATGGTGAAATCCTGTCTCTACTAAAAATACAAAAATTAGCTGGGTGTGGTGGCACATGTGTGTAATCCCAGCTACTGGGGAGGCTGAGGCAGGAGAATTGCTTGAGCCTGGGAGATGGAGGTTGCAGTGAGCCAAGATCGTGCCACTGCACTCCAGCCTAGCCAACAGAGTGAGATTCTGTCTCAAAAAAAAAAAAAAAAAGAAAGAAAGAAAAGAAAGAAAAAAAAAAGGAGAAAAGGAGTTAACCTGAATCACAGGGCTTTTTAGTGCCCTCTGAGCTCTACCGGCACACACATTTCCAACCTTACTGGCTCAGGACTCCTTTTGCCAGAAATTACTGGTCATATGGAGAAAATCACAATAAGGAAAAATAAGCCAGTGGCATTTTCCCCATGAGTCCTCGCATATTCCCTTTTGGCCTAGTTTAAGCCTGTGCCAGGCACCAGAAGGGGGCGAACCAGGGAAGCAACTTTAAAGGCCTGTAGAAGAGAAATGCCCTCCCTGAGGGTCACTCCCTCTTACGAAGTTCATCCCATTCCGCTTCTTATTCAGCAAACATTCAGAAGATGAGTAAGAAGCTCCAGGTCTAGTAAAAAGGCCATGATGTCCTAAGGTGATAGCATCAAACTGAGGGAAAGGCGTAAGTGCAGCCAGGGAGCACACGAGGGAGACAGAGAAGCCAACCCTGGCTGGAGCCAGCCCAGACCAGAAATAAGAGCAAGGTCAAGCTCAAAAAAGGTGGAAAGCGACAAGCGGCTTCCGTGGAGCCCGAGCTCGGCCCTCACTCCACAAGCCAGAAATGCAGTCTTCAGTGACCTGTCTTTGTTCCAGGCAATATTTCACCTTGGTCCCTAACAGTAGCCTTTCATTCAGAAGGGCGGAAAATGCTGGTCGTATGGAATAAAACGCATATGTCATTTGCTCATCTGCAAAATTGCTCACATAACAGCCACCACTTCCGGAGCACATGGCTCTGTTCCAGGAGGCTCTGGGGTGGGTCTTAAACCTTATCTCCCTTTTTTACAGCAACTGTGAAGTGCAGGCATTCACATACCCATTCTACAGATGGTAAACCTGAACCTGCGAGATTAAAAAAGTTGCCCAGAGTCATAAGAGTAGAAAGTTCAACATGGAGGTTTGAACTCAGGCCTGACTGAATCATCATTCCATTTCTTCCCCACAATGCATCTTCAGCGTTGGCTATGTAACTGGAGTTGTGGAAAACTGGGCCATCTCTCCCTCCAGCCACAACCTAACTTCAACTGAGATTCCCCAAGAGTACAGAAGAGCCTGTGTTCCCAGCTGCCCTGGGGTGGGTAGATGCAGCTTGATATCTTGGACATTTACGAGAATACTGAATTCAACTCTAGAATTGACCCATATTTGTTTCAAAATATTTCTCCCTCAAAGTTGTCAAGTACAATTTGACAACTGACACTCTAGGAAGATGTATGTGTCCGGCATTGGGAAGGGCAGCATCTATTTTTTTTTTTTTTTTCTGTTTGTGACAGTGTCACTTGCCAAGGGCAGCGTCTATTTTGCTCACTGATGTCTCTTCATTCTTTCAACAACTCTTTATGGGGCTTTGACTAGGGGCCAGGCTATGGGGAGATTAGGTGAACCCTGGCCTTAGAGTCAGGCTAGAGTTAAAGACTTCAATGACATTATTGCGCTAACTGAAGCACTGTGCAATGTGGCAAGATTGCACAGAGAGGCATAGGAGGATAAAGCAGATTGCAGCGAGACCTGGAGGACAGGCAGCGCACACCAGGCAGGGAGAGGAAGAAAAGCTGAATGAGCGGCGAAGGGCATGTGTGGGCCGTGGCGGGAGGGGCACAGTGGACCCCAGAGACTGGCAGCTGTCGGGGTGGCTGGAGCCGAGAAGGCCAGAGAAAGAGCAGAGCCAGATCTTCCCAGGGTTTGAAGTCCTTTCAAGAAGTTCTGTCTTTACCTGTGTGTGTTGGGAAGCCACTGAAGAGTTGGATTCTGTGTCTGCGGTTCCTGGAACATGGTGGCCCTCAAAAGTATTTATAAGATGGAAGGATGTGTCCTTTTCACCTCCGGGCCCCTTTCAGATCCCCCAGCAATCTGAGAAGCACCACCAGGCACCCTGCGATCTTTAGAAGGGCCACCATAGGGCGATCTGATTCGTTGAGGGAAACATTCTCCCAGGTACCTGGCCTGTGCTCCTCCTGCCAGGCGTCAGGGAACTCTGGCTCCAACACGGCTGCTGGCAGATGTGAGAGGGATGAATACACCTTTGATTACGGCTCCTGTTTGTGAGAGAAATACACAGCTCCCTTAAGATTGGGAGTCTATGAAAGTGAGCCGTCACAGAAGAGATATGAGTGAACTGGAAAACAGAAGCCCTTTGGGTGGGTGGTGGTTTCCTTCTTTAAAATAAACAACAGTAAGGAGATCAACCTGGGGGAACCAGGTTCTCCATAATCCTTAAAAGGCAGGAAGCAAAGGCAAGTGTCAGAAAGTGGCTAAGGACACTGGTCTCCCAGAAAGCTGTGCCTGGTTAGGATCTGCAGACATCATCTTTGACAATGGGTGTGTCTGCCTCCCTCCTTGGTATGGAAACTCCACTCCGAGGAACAATAATTTGAAACCACTTTCTTTAGCATAGGGAGATAGCATATTCTTGGTTAGAGACTGACAGACTCAGTTTAGAATGCAATTTCTACCACACAAGAGCTTTGAGTCCAGAAACAAAACACTTGATCTTCTCTGACCCTCAGTTTTGTCATCCATAAAATGGAATACGACGGAGACTAAATAATATTATAAAAGTGACGTGCTGTGACTTGAACCCAAGCCTGTCTGAATCAAACTGTTTCATTTCCCCCCATATAGCCTCTTGAACTTGGGATATGTTCCCTGCTCATGGGGTACATCTAAGTGCTTCATAGATGCCAGTTCAGCTTCCCTGCTTTTACACATCTCTTATTTCCTGAACTTGTTTAGCAAAAATCTGAGTATTCAAGAGGTATGAGATTAAACTCATGTAATTTGGATCTTCCTGTGTACAACATGGTAGCTGAGAATACAGAAGGAGAAGGCAGCTAGCTGTGTTTTCTCCCAATTCTATTTTGTTTCAAACCCTTTATTAAATGTCTTGAATATTACTTGCCTTCTGGGTCTAAATAAAATTTCCAGAGGTTTCCACTTTATACTCATAAATGATTCTCGCTAAACTTCTTTTTTTAAAGAAAAAAATGTGTGTGTGAGCGCATAAATGTACTGACTCATAGCTGGAAAAACTCTCTTTCCCTAACACATTCCAAATTTGTCAAGTCACATGAATTGAGTAAGAGCACTTAATGTGGCCACGAGCCCCAAACTGGCGCGCAGTTAAGACAGGGATTTGGGAGTCCATCTCTCCCTTCCCTGCCCCCTTGCTCCAAGAAAGAGTGTAGCTAGGGGCACACTCTGACCCGGCCAGTGCCTATGTGAGGCAGTTGCAGAAAATGCAAGGATGGGAAGGGCTTGGCAGCTAGCTAAAGCCAAACTTGAAATGCAAGGTGGTATAATATATTTTCAAAAAATCACATACAAACTTGTATGTAGAATTGCAAAAATGTTACAACTTCACTTATGGAGTCAACTTTATGCTGGCCTCTATTAAACACGTCATTTACATGCATCACCCATTTAATCCACAGAGCCACCCAGTTAGCCAAGCACTATGATTATCCCTGTTTTACAAATGAGGAAATGGAGGCAGTAAAGTGTTAAATAACTTGACTAAGGTCCCACAGTGCACAGAGGCCAGAGCTAAGATTCCACCCAGTCTGACCCTGGAATGTATGGATGCTTATATACCTGACGGTTTATTCTGAATGAAGATAACATTTATTCCAGAAATATATATCCAACACTTAGAATACTGTATCAGGTGTTGAAGCAGAGGCTAGTGGTAGACATCGGAAAATGGAGGCAATTTGGCTACTGCTTTCAATGAGCTTGAAATCATGGAGAGGAGCTATGATGTACACACAAGTATTTAAAAGTAAGTAAAAACGCCCACAGGGGGACTATATAGTGTCATGGGTGGGAGGGCTTATTAAGATGATGTCTCTTATGGGGTGCCTTGGAAGGGCAGCCTGGTTGGAGGTGCCATGGGAGCTGGATTGAAAGATGCATAGGATTCAAACAGGAGGTAGGTACAGGATGTCTTGCCTGCTTAATGACAGTGAGTTCACTCAGGTGGCCAGTGCCTCGGGAGTTGCCATCTTAGTTCTGATTCAAGACTAACTCTTGGCATGGCTGACCTTCATGTCCCACAGGTGAGGAGCACAGGCAGGGTGGAAGGAGGGAAAGAGGCATCAAGGGACTGGAAGGCTGGGGAGAAGAGGTAGGACATGGGAGCAAGGTGGAGGGCTGCAGATCTGGCCAGAGTGGGAGCTCCAGTCCCACCTCCAACTAGGTTGGCTCTGAGCAAGTCCCCTGCTCCTGGGCCTCAGTTTCTCCTATCTACAAGGAGGGAAATAAAGGAAGTGCCTGAATGCTCCCACTGGGTGGAACCCTGGAGCGCTCCCAATTTATCCCATCATGTTGTAGATGATGGAACCAAGGGTCAGAAAAGCTGCATTCGTACAAGTCCTTGGATTTGAATCCAAGTGTGGGGTGAGGACTCAGGGTTCCACATCACAGTGCAGACCTTTTCCCTACTCTTCAAGAGGTATGTGGCCCTGCATTGGAAGTCCAGGAGACACCAGGCATGCTGTGAGAGGAGGGGAGACCAAGGGCCACCTAGCACGCCTCAGCTGGTCCAGTAGCCACTCCCACTCCTCAGGGGCCCGGGAGGCTCGGCCTGACCATGTAGATCACTGACTATGTAGAGAAGTACACCATTCACTGAGGCGCTCTCGGGAGCCTCAGGCTGGTGGCCCGTGGTTCAAATCCATGCCACAAAGACGTTTTGTTGTGCTGGAGTGATGTGTTAAAAAAAGAGTCATCAGATGCCCTTAGGTGGGGCAGATGTTCCCTGTTCCTCACTGTTCAACATTCCAAGGAGTATGGGCTGTGTTAGGTGTTTCTAACTTTGTTGGAGAGTGGTGCAGGTGCCCTGGGAGGGGTGACAGTGGGGTGGGGAAAAGGGCATGGGGAGATGGTGGGTGGGAGGAGGTTGCGTGGAGAAGGCGGTGTTTGGCCTCGTCCATGAAGGATGGGTGGAAATTGCCAGCCAGAGAAGGGTGGGAGAGTATGAATTCCAAGGAGGGGAGCGGAGGGGTGAGGTCCAGAGCAAGGGCACGGCTGAAAAGAGCAGCCTGGCTGAGCGTGGCTGAGACGAGGGAAGGTGGAGCCAACTCGAGGGGCAGGGCAGTGGCTGCAGGGGTGCATGCACACCACACTGAGGAATTTGGACATTGTCTTACATGACCGGGAGTTCCAGAAGGTTTTATCCAGGGAGGGGACCCTCTGTGCTAACACATTCAGATGCTGGATTCGCATTTCCTAGCTATGTGATGTCTGCATGTGTTGGCTGGGGCTGTGTGGCCTCAAGCACCTCACCTCATCTGTACAATGGGCATCATAACACTGTGTATCTCAAAGGAGAGTTGTGGGGATCAGAAGGAAATACAATGTGAAAAGCCCCCAGAAAAATTCCTGGCACATAGAACGCTCCCAATCATGGAGAGTATCATGATGATGAGTCTTTATAACTCACCTAGTGATGGCACCAGTGTGGCAGGTAGCTGAGACTGATCAAAGGCTGTATTTGTTAAAATCAGTAAAGTACAAAAAAACCCTGGGATAGGACCCAGGAAGCACTTGTGGGAGGCAGGAAGAGGTAAATGTGACTGGAAGATCAGTTTTCTCAACCTTTTTCTCCATTTCCTTGTCTATAAAATGGGAATATCCTTGGCTCTGCACACAGGATTTCTGTGTGAATTAAATAAGAGATATGAGGCTGTTTTAAAGTTAGAAACACCAGGTGACCATAAGGGCTTCATTTTCCTTTGCCCACACAGAGTGAATGAGGGGACACGTGCACCCGGGGCTCTTATTTTTTACAAACCACCGAGGCAAGAAAAGTAGCAAATGACAGCATGGCAAGATGCAAGCAAGAACCACACGGAAAGGAAGCCCATAGCTTAGCCCTTCTTTGTAATATTCTCGGCTCTGCCCTGTCTCGTCCCATTCTCTTACTCTCCTTTTGCATTCACGCCCGTGACTCAAAACTCCTACCAGATTCTCAGTCTCAAAAGCATGGATTTTTTCGAGCTGGAAACTATGACAGAGTACATTCCCTGAAATTTACAGCTAAAGAAGCTGAGAGTCACAATAGGGAATCAGTTTGGTTAGGAACTGTCCCCAGGAAAGACTGCCTGAGTTCACATCCTGGGCCTGCCGATGATTAGCTGTGTCACTTTGGCTAAGTGATTTAACATCTCTGTGCCTCGGTGACTACTATTACACGGTGTTAGTAAGAGTATTTACTTCCAAGAGTGGTTTGGGGAATTAAATGAGTTAATAAGTGTAAAGCACTTTGAATGTGCCTTGCACCTTCTAGGATTCAGAAATAAGAGTCACTATTATTTAAAGCCGCAAGGTATTTTAGTGATAGAGCTGGGAATAAATGAATCTTGACTCAGATGAATGCTCTCTGCACACCCTCCATACTGAAATATTTGATTCTAATCAGTATGCCATGTTTATTAAAGGCAGAGAAGTAAACTGATTTGTTTTTGGAATAATGGACACATTCACGCGCCTGTATGCCCCATTTCTAGAGCATTCCGGGCCATCAAAGTCTGACAGTCACTGAACGATGCTTTGCAGACACCTTTCTTACCACCTCAAGTCATATCATCCAGGAGGCAGCAAAAATAGTACTCAAAATTTAAAAAATTAAACAGGAAGGAGAACCAAATCAATTCGGAGGGATCTGCTCAGACGTTGCAAGCACGGCCGCTGTCCTTCTGGTACTTTCACGCAATGCGTTTCCATTTCCAAATGTCTTTCACTTACAGTCTTTCATTTCTGCCTCATGACAGATGGTGATTCAGAGAGTGGGTTCTGGAGTAAGACGAGTTGGTTCAGATCCTGCTGCTAACACTGACTTAGTTGGGTAGCCAGGGAACATTTATTTACTCTTTCTGAGCCCCCAAGCCCCGGGCAAATAAGGATATTACAGTACTGACCTCATAGGCTGCTGGGAGATATGAGGTCATGCATACAAAGCCAGTTCCTGGCCCAGAATAATGCCCTCATCCAGGAAATGTTGATGATGTGGCTCACATGTGCCAGGTACTGAGGATCCCGGAGGAATCAAAACAAAGTCCTTCACCTCATGGAGCTTGGGTGTAATGGGGAAAGCAGACAATCTGACCTTGCACTAAATGTTTTGAAGAAAAACCAGAATAAAGGGATGGAGATTGATGGGGTGCTGTTTGAGCTATGATTGTCAGGGAAGGGCCTCCTGCAGGGGGTATCTTTTAAGCAGGACCACAGCTTCATAATCACCACAGTCATCATCACCATCATCATAGCCAACTTTCATTGAGAGACTTCCCAAACTTAACACGTCTAAAATTAACTCTTGACTCTTTCCCAGTTTTCCACAGCTTAGTAAATAGTACCTCTGTTAACCCCAATGAACAGGCCAACATCCTACAAATTATCCACCTTTCTTCTTTTTCTCTCACACTTCATTTTATCCATAAATCTTGGCCGTTCTGTCTGCAAAATAGATCTCCAGCCTAATCACAGCCTTCCAGGACCCCCGTCTCGCACCCCCCAGGCATCCTTCACGTTTTAGTGGGTGTGAATGGCACCCTTGGAGTTCCATGCGAAACATGTGAGCAGCTAGTGCAGTGAGGGAGAAGACCACAATGATAGCTGGGAAAAGAGTGTTCTAGGCTGAGAACACAGCCAGCGCAAATGCCAAAACAGGTGGCCTGTGTCCCAGGGCGAGCCCCAGGTCCAGGGGCTGCAGCAGAGTGACAGAGGGGCAGGTGAGGATGTGGGGCCTCAGGGGCTACTGGGAGGACTTGGCTTTTGCTCTGAGTGAGATAGGGGAATGAGTGGAGGCCTGGGGCAGAGGAGAAACAAAATCTGACCCATGTTTTTAAAAAGTAGCTCCAAGGAGAGTAGACAGTCACGGGTATGTGCAGGACATGAGGAGGTGTCGGGGGGCAAGAGATGAAGGTGAGAGGACAGCCAACAGCTACTGCAATGATCCATGTGGGAGGTAGTGGTGGCATTTTTTTTTTTTTTGAGACAGAGTCTTGCTTTCTTGCCCAGGCTGGAGTGCAGTGGTGCAATCTCGGCTCACTGCAACCTCTGCCTCCTAGGCTCAAGCGATTCTTCTGCCTCAGCCTCCCGAGTAGCTGGGATTACAGGTGTGCACCACCATGCCTGGCTAATTTTTTTGTACTTTTCATAAATACAGGGTTTCGCCATGTTGGCCAGGCTGGTCTCGAACTCCTGACCTCAGGTGATCTGCCCGTCTTGGCCTCCTAAAGTGCTGGGATTACAGGCGTGAGCCACTGCACCCGGCCGGTAGTGGTGTCTTGAATGGGGGACAGTGGTAGAGGCAGTAAGAAGCAGCATCACTGACGTAGCTGCTCACGTGTGTCCTATATAAATCCAGGAGCGTCACTCACACCCATCAAAACATGAAGGGCACCTGAGGGGGGGTGCGACGCGGGGCTCTTGCGAGGATGTGGTTGGGTTGGAGATCTATTTTGGAGACAGAACAGCCAAGATTTATGGATGGAATGAAGTGTGAGAGAAAAAGAAGAAATGTGGATAATTTGCAGGATGTTGGCCTGTGCATTGGGGTTAATAGAGGTACTATTTACTGAGCTATTGAAGACTGGGAAAGAGTCAAGAGTTAATTTTAGACGTGTTAAGTTTGGGAAGCCTCTCAATGAAAGTTGGCTATGATGATGGTGATGATGATCGTAGTAATTATAAAATTGTGGCTCAGTACAGATTATGAAAAGAACAAACGTTTGCTGTGTGCGGGGCATGAGACACATTAGCTCATGTAAACTCCATAACATGGTAGGCACCGATATCATCCTCATTTGATAGATGAGTGTAATGGGTTGATCGTGGCTCCCCAAAGGATATGTCCATGTCCTAGTCCTCAGAACCCATGAATGCGAGCCTATTTGAAAAGAATCTTTGTAGATGTAATTAAGTTAAGGATCTCAAGATAAGATCATCTTGGATTATCCTGATGGGCCCTAAATCCAATGGCAAGTGTCCACCTGAGACATCCAGAGGAGAAACCACGGAACAGGAGAAGGTGACGTGAAGACAGAGGCAGAGATGGGAGAAATGCAGCTACAAGGAATGCCAGCAGCACCCGAAGCCAGAAGAGGCAAAAAAAAGATGTTCCCTAGAGCCTTCAGAGGGAATAGGGCTTTGCATGCACTTGATTCCAGACTCTCAGCCTCCAGAACTGTGACAGAATAAATTTCTATTTCTTTAACCCACCCAGTTTGTACTAATTTGTCCCAGCAACCCCAGGAAACTAATACAATGAGGAAGACCAGGCATAGAGAGGTAAGCAACTTGCCCAAAGTCACACAGCAAGTGAGTAGCAGAGCTGGGAATGTCTAGCTCCAGAGCCACTCACCCACAGGTAGGCAGCATCAACTTCACATCTCCAATGGGGAAACGGAGACTCAGAGCCACAAGGAACAGAGCTGGTGAATGGCAGTGCCAGGCTCTCTTGCGCCTCCAACAGGGAGGCCAGAGGCCCACCCCACTATCGATTCTCACCTTCCCACCTTGAAAAACCCAGAAAGGTCCCTGCCTGGCCATCCCATGTTTCTTGGTAGCCACCAAGTGGATTCAGGGCTTTGCTGAGAATTCTGTCCAACCTGGCGGTTTTAGTTCACAGGCAAGCAGCCGCGAAGAGACCCTAGTGGGTAGCAGCCTCGGTAAACAGGTTTCAGTGGCACCTCAGCACTCATCACAATCACTCAGGACTGCGTAGAGTTTGGATTCCGAAACAGCCTCCTCTTTCCATGTACCCATTCTGAAAATCTCTTGGATTCAGCCCCACCCTGGCCATGAGGACCGAGATCGGAGGAATGCCAGGGGCAGGGCACGCTGCCGGCCTCAGAACCGCTGCCAGCCAACTAGAAATTGCTCTCTGAAGAAACAGCGATTGTCCATTCCCTCTCCCACCAATGCCCAGGAAAATATTTTACTGGATGAAAAGCAAATATGGGAATCCAGGCAAAACATCCTCCCTGACCCCCTGCCTGGTCAAATCTTCATTATTTGAACAGAGATGGACAGTGGGACCTGCAAACAAGGCCTATGAATGGGACCCAAACGTCTTCCCACACAAAACCAACTTCTCAGAACCCTTAATGAGGGGTGGTCAGTTAATCTGGGGAGTGGTGGGGGGCTGAGAATAGGGGATGGGGGAAGTGTTCCGTTTATAAAGAATAAAATAATTAAATTCAGGTCAGTGGAGGGAGCCACTGGGCTGAAACAAATTTGCAGGCCACGGGGGAGAGCAAGAAGCAAAGGAATGAGCGTTGTGGCTGACTCTGGCTGCCTTCTTCGCCTTCTTCAGTGACAACTGAAAAGAGGTGTTGTGGCCTGGGGGCTGCCTCCAAAAAGAGACCGTCTCTGGTTCGGAGACCCTTCTCTCTTTCAGGCGCACACACACAGAGACGCAACGACACACTCACTGTCTCTCAAACCCACACTTTGGCTATGAGATGATGAGGTTTCACCGCTATACTCACTCATTCATTCCTCAAAATATATTTTGAGGGCAAAATGTAAACATGCTCACTCAACTGAGCCGGCCAAAGGAGAGCCATTGTTTGAAAGAGCTCCCTGCGGCAGACTTTCTACCTTTATTTACCTCAGTGATGTGGCCCTTGTCCAAGATGAGTTTGGAAGGCCATGTTTGGAGCCATCTTCAGAGTTGTACTATGATGTGAAGAGTAAAGCTCGGTTCATTACTGTCTAAGGGCCTCCTGTGCTGAGGACCTGTCTCCCCTCAACTGTTTCTGAAGGGAAGTCACACTCCTGGTTCCTCAGGCGTGACTGCAGCCACCTTCAGAGGGCGGAGACTGGTCAACACCAGAGAGGAGAGGGTGGTGCTGGATGGTGGTGGTGAGGTACTCTGAGGCGTTCCAGGAACTTGGGGTGCCCTGGGCCCTGGCGCCAGCTTTGGAATATAGGGCATGTTCCCCAAGGGGACAGTCATCATGAGCACATCCCCCATGTGCGAAGGTGGGTTCTGGTGATGACCACCTTTGTTGTTTTTTAGAAGCCAGCTATACAGTGTGTCAGGGCACCTGCTCTGGGCTTGGCACTGGGCCTGGCACATAGGGATGGAGAGTGACAAGGTACAAGGCAAGGCCTCTGTTGCCAAGACCCACCCTTGAGGAGTGACCTGGACTCAATGACATGACGTGCCTGTCATCAGGGCCCGGGGTGCTCCCGATTGGAGAAACCTGTTGGAGAAGGTCACCGGGTGGAGGACTGGAAGGTGACAGGCAGAGGGAAGGCCACCTGAGGCAGGAGGCAGGGCGGGGAGGACAGGGTAGAGTGGTCCTGGACAGTGGGCTCAACCCCCCTCAGTGGGGAGGCAGACTTGACGGGAGAAGTGCAGGGATTTCTGGCTGGGGGAGAGGTGGGGAAGCTCACACAGAGGACGGAAGAATTTCACAAGGACCCAGCCCTGGCAGGAGGCTTCCTGTGCAAATGTGTGTCCCTTTGGAACATAGATTCCTTCTGAGGGTGGCATCTGGGAACACAACTTGAAATTGATTCCACTACTGAGCGTGGGGACATCACAGCCTCATCATGCCTCAGTTTCTCTATCTGGAGGCTAATCACAATAACAACAACATCATCTAACATTCATATTGCAGGCCCTGTTCTGAGTACCTTATCCAGCTCAACTCTTTTCATGTTTTAATGCTATTATTGTAGTTTACATGCTCGTGGCTGCTACGTTCCTTGGCCTCTCAAATAGAGCTAAACACACCATTTATCTTACCTTAGATTTTCATGAGGCTAAAATCATGGAATGTATATAAGAGAGGTCTTTTAATGGAATGACACTCTACAAATGCCTATTGTTGGCATTGATCTTATAATTCTATAGGTTGGTGCAAAAGTAATTGCAGTTTTGCCACTACTTTCAATGGCAAAAGCTGCAGTTACTTTTGCACTAACTTAGGCTTCATCCTTTCAGAAGCCATCATAGGACAAAGGTTATTTAAGGCCTGAGTAACAACATTTAAAAAAAAAAAAGAATCACTTTCAAACATGAGCAGAGGAAAGATCCCATGGAGACTGGCAAAAAAAAAAAAAAATACACAAAGTCTGAAACATTAGAAGGTAGGACATCAGGGGTTTTTGTTTGTTTCTTGTATCAGACCCAACATTCTGAGAAGGGTCATTACTTGCTCCCTGGTTCCCTGGCGGCAGAAGGAATACAGGGCTTCTCAGAGCCAGCGGCAGCATTCTAGCTCACTCAGTTCACAGAAAGCATTTATTCAATGCCCAGGAGCAAGAGAATAAGGCCTGCTCTCCGCCAGAGAAGGACGCATGTTTGGGGAACCTGACTCTTTGCAAAAGTGGGTGCCTAGGTCACTGTAACCTGACAAGTTTGCAAGGATCCCCTAACTCCCCTCCCCACAACCTCCAACAGGTTCCTCCTGAAGACGTCCTAAATCAACCACCCAGCAACCCACAGGGAAACCATGCCTCCTCCCCTCTCTGCCAACATCTACATCCAATCCTCAGTAAGGCTACCTTTAGACGCTCTACGTATCTCTGAATCTGTCTACTTTACCTCCACGGGCACTGCCCTCATCTCTTACTGGAACTTCCAAAGCAGCCTCACAAGTGGCCTCCCTGTCTCCACTTTTGCCTTCTCCACTCTGGGCAGTGATCTAAAAATGTGGATCAGGTCGCAGCACTCTCCCGCTTAAACTTTTGAAGGCTTTCTACTGAACCCTAAACAAAATCCAAATTGCTCTACCAAGTCCTCCAGGCCCTATGTGTTGTAGCTCTTTCCTGTCTTTTCTGACTCAGCATCTACCACTGTTCTCCGGATGCTGGTCCTGCCACTTGGCTGAGACTCGGTTTCCTTACCTGTGAAATGGGCAGAGTAATGTCTACCTTCTAGGCTGGCTGTGGGGCCACCAGGAGTGGGGACATAAAAAGCACTTTGTAGACTGCAAAGTGCAGCACCTTTAACTTTTACCCCGCTTATAATTGGGCTTTTGTGTTCACACTCTTGTTTCCATGCCTTCTAGTTCCATTTTATCTGTACATTTTATTGTTTGTAATTTTATATGCTTTTCAGATATAAGGATATTTATATACACAAGGTATTATTGGAGATCATGTGACAACATCTCAGTATTCCAGAGATAACAGCCCAGCTAGGGTGTGCTTAAAACCTGGACAATATTAGTTCTTTCCTGGGTAGAAAACCAGAATTTTAATTATGCAGTCAGATTGTTAGAAGCCTAGTGAGATCTCATTAAAATTATAAACAAGTTAATTTTCTTATGAAAATGACAATAATGTGATCTTCAATATCATCTCCAACATTTTCAATAGCGGCAGTTAACATTTATTAACCTTACTTTGTGCCAACCCTTGTATTTCAGCACTTTTTAGGCTTTACCTTTGCTAATCCTCATGACAACATTAGGAAGTATTATTATTGTCCAGATGAGGAAGCTGAAGTTCAGAGACATTAAGTAATTTGCCCAAGGTCACAGTGCTGGCGAGAAATAAAATTCCAATTCTCTTTGTCTGTCTGTGTTTGTAGCCCATGTTCTTTGGTTCTGCCCTATGTGTGTTTGGGCACAGGGAGACCAGGAATGTGTTTATTTGTGGAAAATCATAGGGATGATATGGTTGGGCAGGGGGTATTAGGCAACTGTAAGGCCACCAAGCCCCACACACGCAAGGTAGTTTGGGCAGTAGATTCTCTTCAGCGTTTTCCTTTACTACTTCATGTCTTATGTTCTAACTTGCGAAGTTGAATGATGCCCAGTAGGTTTCCTTGTAGTCAGTGCAAAAGAGTGTGATTCTCTCCTGTAAAGAGCAGTCATTGCCTTTCTGCTATTTAAACCAAAAAGTGTGTGTGTGAGACAGACAGACACAGAGAGAGAGAGAGAGAGAGAGAGAGAGACTCAGTGAGAAATAGTAGTCATAAAGTGCTCTGTTTTAGAAGCTGATGGGGGTGCTCTGCCTAGAAAGATTCCCAGAAGTCTTCCCTCCACCCTGACCTTCTACCTCCCTCGTCACTTCACTCATCTGCGACCTCCAGCAAGTTACCTCCTCTCTCTGGACCCCCGTTCTCTCATTAGTAAACCAGAACCTCTAGATTCCCAGAGTTCTTTCCAGATCCCAGACTGCAGGGATACTTTTATATCCGTGATCTCTTTTGCCTTCACAATCTCTCTTGGGAGAAGAGCAGGTCAGATTCGCAATGCGAAGCTCAGAGAAGGTGGCATGGTTAATAAGTGGACCCTAGACTAGCGTCGTCAAGTTTCAACACCAATTGCAACGTCAGCTGATTCTTCCGAGCTGCCAGCTGCCTTCGAGGGTGTGGATGGAGCCTGTCTAAGACCTATGTGTCTACCCTTTCCAAACCAAAAGAATTAGCACTCTGAAGCCTCTGAGCATCTCCAAGCTCTGCGTGGAGGCCTTTGGCCACCCCAAGAGATCAATCCCTGCGGGGCAGTTCCCTTTTTCCTTCCCGCCTCCTGGCTTCCTTGTCCTTGCATAGGGAAGAACACAGGCAGACATGGTAGGAGATGCCCCAAGAAAGGCATAGGTGGCTTGAAGGACTTCCTGAGGTCCTTGAGGATGTAAAATTAACTGCAGAAAATCAGAAGCATGATGTGTGTGTGTGTGTGTGTGTGTGTGTGTGTGTGTGTGTGAAGGGTGAGAACAAAAAGCTAAGTGTAGAAAAAGCTCTCACAGCCACCTGTATTTCCTCTCTAATTACTCTGTGTTTTATACTTCTTTACAAATCTATCAGCTTCCTATTATACACCAGACAAATCTTTACAAATTAGGGAGAAAGAAGCTCCCTGACTAAGACCCACCAGCTGGAAGTGTTTCAGTCATGACATAAGCTCCTTCACGTCTAGCTGGTGAACGTTCTCTGGGATCCGGCGCCAACAGTTCTTTCCCAAGGTCCTTACAGCCAAACAGAACATCAGCCAGCCCAGAACCGAGGCAGAAACCCACTAAGGTGGGGTCTCCCCAGATCCGGCAGCAGTTCACCGTTTCCACCCAAATGGCTCAGAATGCTATAGATGCAACAATCCTTGTTTACACGAGGGGTCCCTTAAAAGTGAGCACTCAGCAGTGCTGTCTCAAGGTGGGGGCCAAAGGCCACTACCAGTAGGATACAATTTGTGGGGAACTAATGAAAGGCTCCTCTAACCAAAAAGTCCTGGGTAATGACCCCTGTCTGAACCTGGTTTGAAATTCCCATAATACAGCCACTCATGGCTCGGATGACAAAGAGAGGCCTAGTGAGCTAAAGAAAATAGCCCACGTTTTGCTCTAGAAAGTCCTGATCACATTTGTAATAAGTATACTCTTAGATGATGACTTAATCTCATTGATCCTTGATTTTTGAATCACCAAACTCCGTAAAATAATGAGAAATACTGATTTAGGACATCTAACACAGAGTCTGGCATGTAACAGGTCTGAGTAAATAGCAGTTGTTGCTGTAATGATTGTAATTACCCAATCATTTCGAGGGTCTCTGTTTAAAAAGTTCCCATGCTGTCAGGGATGCTCCACTGCAACCATGGCCCACGAGTAAAGGTTCCTTTGATGGTTTGCTAGTTGGGCTCTCAGAAAATGAGCTGGGGCAATGGTTCTCCAAGTGTCACGCCTGCATCACCTGGGAATTTGTTAGAAATGCAGGTTTGGGGGCCTCACCTGCCCCAACCTGTTGAATCAGAGATTCTGGGGGTGAGGCCCAGCCATTTCATATGCCCCCAGGTGATTCAGTGCCCACTGAGTTTGAGAACCCCAAAGCGCAGGCAAAGACTGCCATATCTGGCTGATCATCAGAACTTCTGGGAGTGTTCAGGGGAGAAAAGTCTTGGGCCTCGACTCTCAGGGATTTGGAGGCTTTAGGTTCTGGGGTGAACCCCGGGAGACAGCTTGTTTTTTTTTTTGAGATGGAGTCTCGCTCTGTCACCCAGGCTGGAGTGCAGTGGTGCAATCTCGGCTCACTTGCAAGCTCCGCCTCCCGGGTTCACACCATTCTCCTGCCTCAGCCTCCCGAGTAGCTGGGACTACAGGTGCCTGCCACCATGCCCCTGGCTATGTTTTTGTGTTTTTTGTAGAGATGGGGTTTCACTGTGTTAGCCAGGATGGTCTCGATCTCCTGACCTCCTGATCCGCCCGCCTGGGCCTCCCAAAGTGCTGGGATTACAGGCGTGAGCCACCAAGCCCAGCCAGGAGTCAGCTTTTTAACAAGCTCCTTGATGTTCCCACTGAACTAGTGGTTCAGTTTGTAGGGAGAATTTGCTCCTGGAAAGAACTCAGGGATGGATGTGGTAGGAAGAAGCAGGCCTGGTAGGGCTGGGGGCCCTGAGAGAAGAAGGTGCTGAAGACCAATGTTCTCAATCCCAGGCCTATAGATTTATGAGATGAATTTCCTACAACCTTCTCATTTTCCAACTAGGGAAACCGAGTCCCACATAAAGAGACATGACTGTCCTAAGTCCATGCAACTCATGCCTGGAAGAGCTGGAACTTGAGCTATAGGTCTCGCTTCCAAAGCCAGTGCCCTTCTCACTGTGCCCCAGGAGCTCGTGCTCATTTGTTTGTTCCTTCTTCGTGTCTCTAAGAGTGGGCTCTACAGTCAAGCACTACGTCTGCGCACATTTCCCCAGAGCTGACCATCAGGGAGAGAGCTAGGGAGGACTTGGAGTCTTCATATCTCATACTGAGACTTCATATCTCAGTACAAGTTTAGGTTGTCACTGGATAGCTAAGCCACTGAGTTACCATCTAAGGGCTTCAGTTTCCTCATCTGTAAAATGGGGGATAACATCTGATCTCACACAGACGCTTAGCGGCTCAAATACAATCACATACATGAAGAGGCTTTCCAAGCTGTCAATCAGCTCCACAAAAGCAGGGGCTTGGGAGGAAAGGGAGGCTTCATCACCATGTCTGGCCAGAACCACTCTCTCTAGCTGGAGGGCTGAAACACCCTCAAAGCAATCAGAGAACAATTAAGCGTTCAGTTGCCTGCTAAATGTGAACTCACACTGTGCCTCTCTGCTCAGGCTGCCCCTCTGCCTGGATTGCCCCCCAACCCCCGACCCTCCAAGTGCCCTGTATGTACAAGAACTCTGTAGTTCATGGTCTGTTCCTGACTCCCTACTGTGAGGCAGGAGGTGGGTTTTGCAACCCCAAAATGTCTGGCACCTGCAAGGTGTGCTCAGGAAGTGGTGGATAGGGAGATCTCTAGGCCTTAGAGAAGGCCTTTCAGGTGGCTAAATGCTTCAGGGAATTCTTATGATGCGCCACTGGATTGAATACAGGAAAGGCACGGGCTTTAAACCAGGCGGAAGTCACCGGCTGACTTCCCGCTATCCCCAGGCCTCTAGCGCCTTTGTCATCTGCTCCACCGTTTGAGAGTTCTCGTTAGGGCTAGTGGTTTCCTGCAGGGAAGTGTCAGGGGAAGACAGGCAGGGAGGAAGGGGAAGCAGGAACCAGCAACGCTCCACCTGGCAGCAGTACGTAATGCTGCTGCTAAAACGAAAGAAAGACAAGAACCAAGGGCCAGGTAAACAGTCAATGCTCAGTGTTCAAAACAAGAGTTTTCATGTATCTGGCTGATTCTCCTGCTTCTCTGTGTTTTCCGGGTGTGGAGGATGAACGGAGGCATGCAGAGGAAACATGGCACCATGGCGCAAAGAGCTGTTGGCAGGTGAACAGGAGATTCGGGCTTTTCCTCCCAATCTGCCCTGACAAGCTGAGTGACCTTGAGCAAGTCACACTGGATTTCAGGGTCTTGCTCTTTAAAATGGGTACTGACAATGGAGAGAGGTTTAATTGTTCTCCTCTAAAGAATAAAGCAAACAACACAGAAAAGGAAGTAATGGCCACAGGTCCAGCAAAGCAAAATGAGTTTAAGCTGACACTGTTCTGGCCAGGGTCCTTCCATGAAAACCCAACAGTAATGACAACGACAATGACGATGGTGACTACTCTTATTTATTGAGTATGCACTGAGCATGAGGCATGGGACAAGTACTTTTCTGTGCTTGTAATGAATTTTCTGTGCAATGTAATGACAAGTGTAATGTAAGCCACTTTTAATGTAAAGCACTTTTTCTATGCAATGTAATGACAAGCACTCATCACAATGGTTAATCTTCACAACGGCCCTTTAAGGTAGATACTATCATTATTCCCATTTTGCAGTTGGGCAAATTGATGCACAGAGAAGTTAAACCTGGGATCAGGGACTGGCGAGTGGGAGAGCTAGGATTTGAACCTAGGGTGTCTGATTCCAGAACCTACCTTCTTTCCCACAACACTCTACCAAACTTGGAAGTCTGTATTTCCACAGTTAGGAAAGAGTAACTGTGGAAAGAGTAAAGGACTTAGGCAATTACAATAATTAATCATTTTCTAAACAGAAGACTCAGTCTGGAAAGACCACACTTGGAGCATGCACAAATTCAAAATCTACTAAATTATTCCTAGTGCAGGAAGCACATCTCAGGAAGTTGGTTTAAACAAAGGTAGAATAGGTGCCCTGGAGCTAGCCCGGCACTTACAGTCAGACAATCTGGATTCTAGTCCAGCGGCCCCATGTACCAGCCTCTTCTGCTGGGGTCAGGGAGCCACTTCGGAGCCCATTTTCTCACCCTTCAGGCAGCGAAGTGCCAGAATATATATTTCTCAACCGTCAGGCAGTGACCTCTCCACTCACAGATCTAGCTCAGAATGGAGGGTCCCATCAATGTCCACCTCCACAACACAAAGTTTAAAAGATTCTGTCTCTCATACATTAATTATCTATTAACAAAATAACCAGGCATATGTATAACTGCTGGAGTTTCTGAACAAAATGAGGTAACCATTGTTATCCAATTGCAGCCCGAAGCAAAAACAAAACCAAACCCCCCACGATCCCATGCCACCCCGTGCCACCATATCCTGGGGACTGTACAACTTGCAGTGATTTCTGGAAATACTCCCTGTATTGCGGACTTTCAGGAAAACACTGGCCTAAACTGTTCCTAAGGCCTCTTCCAATACCAAGTTCTATAGTTCTACAAAATTATGTCCATAAGTGTGCTTTGCTAATTGCAAACATATCATTGAGGTTCTTATTTTGTTCCCTTAATGCTGGAAAGGTAAAAAACAGGGAGGACCCCTTGGAGTCCAGAGGAGGTCATCTGAGGATACGAGCCGGGCAGGCCTCTGCCACTTCACACCGAGGGTGGAAAACACATGGAAGTCATTGGGCCCGAGAGGCTGTACCAGCTAAAAATATAAACAAGTGGAAGAAGGGTTTAGATGAACTCATGGGTGAGTGAATGATGGGGTGAGGGAAGTTGGAAATGTTCAGATTTTGTCCATTGCTTGTGCAACCTGCTCTGTTCTCTGTTAGCAATAGAATACTTGGCTGAATGGAGTGCGGATGGGCCCACATAGAGCAATGCCACATTCTAGTGTGTGCCCAAGATAAAAAAAGAAGGAAGGGAAAAAAAAAGTAATGAGGGTATAGTGTGGTTCCCTGCTCCAACATATAACTTCTATAATCATACACGAAAAACCCTTTGGAATACATGTAGAAATGAAAGAAAGAAAAATAATAATTTCTGATTTGATCTCTAAAGATCTCAACTTTGTTAACATTTTGCTGTAATTTCATCATGCATTATGTTTTTCTTAAATAAAAACTATATATACAGTATGAATCCTGCATTTTTCATTTAACATTTACCACTTTAAAAAAATCACATTGGCCAGGCATGGTGGCTCACGCTTGTAATTCCAGCACTCTGGGAGGGCAAGGTGGGCAGATCATGAGGTCAGGAGTTCCAGACCAGCCTGGCCAACAGGTGAAACCCCGTCTCTACTAAAAATACAAAAATTAGCTGGGTGTAGTGGCACGCGCTTGTAGTCCCAGCTACTCGGGAGGCTGAGGCAGGAATGAATCGCTTGAACCTGGGAGGTGGAAGTTGCAGTGAGCCGAGATCGAGCCACTGCACTCCAGCCTGGGTGACAGAGTGAACTCTGTCTCAAAAAAAAAAAAAAAAAAAAAATCACATTACTAAATACCGTAGACTTCATATATGATCGAAAGGTTTCTACCACGTATTTAACCATTTATTTATTTAATTGTTTAATTATCGTACTATTCACCTCTTGTTGAACCTTGTTTTCTTTTCCCAGTTTTCTGCTGTATAAACACGCTGGGACTGACATGCCTCGTTACTTCTTTTTGGAGAAATAACAATAAATCTCCAAATCTCAGAGTAGAACATGTAATGAGTTTCTCTTACATAGACAAAGGGCATGTGAGGGATGGGCACACGGGGAATATTCGCCAGGGTGTCTGTGGTGACTTGATGTAATACCATTTTTAAACGTTCCTTGATACCCAGGAAGTGCCCCTGGCACCCCACTGTGCTGTGCTTTCTGCTGTCTTCCCACAGCTATTTGTTTTTGTAGAAGATTCTTCCCTTGCTCTGCAAACTGAGAGCACTTGGAGAGCTACAGAGATGTGCAGCCACTGGGCTAAAGCACACCCAGACGGGGCTCTTATTAGAAATGCAAATCTCCTCTCTGCTGACAAATCCCAAACACAAAGCTCAACGGGCTCTTCCACCCTCCTCTCCCCTAAGCGGGTGGCCTCTGTCTTCCATGTTACCTGAATGAGCTGAAAGGGAGTTGGCTGGGTTGTGGATCAGTAATCTGAGAAGGAAAGGGTCTGTCTGAAATGGAATTGTCTCCCCAGTGTTTCCATTTTACCCAATAAGAGGAAGTCAGTCTCTTTCTTCTCAGCCTTAACTCTACTAAAAGCCATTAAGCACCGACAAAGACAGGAGACATTATCTGTTGGCAAGTGTGAATGCTGCATTCTGTACCTCCAGCAGGGATGGAAATTGAGCTGTTTACTTGGTGGCCACCCCAAGGGACTGAAATGAAGCTCTAATGTGACAGCATTTCTGAAATGCCAGTTTTAAATCCCAAATTCTCACCCTCTATTCCCCACCTGTAAAACGCACTAGGAATTTGCACTATTAGCACTATTAATTTAGCCGAATTACACCCTGACTAGATCTGACCACCAGATGCAAATGAAGTCACCAGTAGGTGACCACAGTAACCTGGGTCTGGTTTTGGAAAGGAGGGTGGGTGTTTGAAACCTGTAGGGGTAGTGGCAGGACCAGCTTATGGAATAACTTTCCTTACTACAAGTGACTTCCAGGATGGGGCTCACGATTAGAGATGGGGGTCTGGAACCCATTGCTCAGATGGGGTTTCCTTTGATGGTCAGTAATACAGTTACTGGAAAGGGGTCCAGATCTAGATCCCAAGAGAGGGTTCTTGGATCCTGCACAAGAAAGAATTCAGGGCGAGTCCATAAAGTGAAAGCAAGTTTATTAAGAAAGTAAAGGAATAAAATAATGGCTACTCCATAGAGCAGCCCGTAGGGCTGCTGGTTGCCCATTTTTATGGTTATTTCTTGATGATATGCTAGACAAGGGGTGGATTCTTCATGCCTCCCCTTTTTAGACCATATAGGGTACCTTCTTGACGTTGCCATGGTGTTTGTAAACTGTCATGATGCTGGTGGGAGTGTAGCAGTGAGGATGACCAGAGGGTCACTCTGGTCAAAATCTTGATTTTCGTGGGTTTGGGCCAGCTTATTTACTGCAAGCTGTTTTATTTGCAAGGTCTTTATGACCTGTATCTTGTGCGGACCTCCTACCTCATCCTGTGCCTTAGAATGCCCTAATTGTCTGGAAATGCAGCCCAGTAGTGTAAGATTCTCCCTGGGGCCTGAAAGCTTAAGGGGATGAATAACTCCTCCCTTCTCAGGCCCAGTACCAAGGCGCAAGGCTACTTGCACCAGCAGTGTGGGCCAGCAAAATAGCAGAAGCAGGAAGAAAGCCGGCCGGAAGACACCTACCCTGGCTGGAAGACACGTACCCGTGAAGATCAAGAAAGAGGCCATCCAGGTACAACGTAGCAGTTACGTCAGACTAGGACACTTCCTGTTTACAGGAGACTATAAAATCTTTGCCCTGTCCTCACTTGGTGCTGATGCCATTTTAGGCCTCAGCCCGCCTGCACCCAGGAACTCATTAAAACAGCATGTTGCTCCACACCGCCTCATGTTGTCTGTTGGTTCGAACACGCGCTCTCCGGGTTCGAACCGATACAAGAACCTTAAGTCAGGTGCCAAAACCGGGGAGGGGCTCAGGTCTGCATCCCCTGTGGACCTACCCCTTCACCCCGGAGAGCAAGCCACAGCAGCCGGACAAAGGAAGCTCCTCAGCCTCCAGTTGCCTCTCTGTGCATGCACATCGGTCACTGATCTCGCCTACTGGTAAGTTTTCCCGGGAGCCCTGTTAACAGGGGAAAATCCACATGGCCTCTCTTGATTTCTCTGGTCCAAAAATCCAACGTTGGTCCAAGAAGGTTCCGGCGTGTGTCAGGCACTTGCTGATCATCTGGCCTTAGGGGGGCGCCTCTAAGCCATTAGATCCTGTTCTGGGAACGAAAATGGCAGCAGTGACAATTGCTCCTTTTATTGTCCCCCTCTTGCTGTCCAGGATGTTCTCCTCTTCCTTGTTCTCTCAGCCTACCCTCTGTTGTGGGAAATTCCCAGTCTTCCACTCCAAAGGACAGCCCTCTAGGCTGCCTCATAAAAAAAAACCTAAAAACCTTAGGCCTCAGGCAAGATATCTGCCCGAAGTGCCGTGTCTTTTTCGCAATTCAGTCTGGCCACAATACGAATTAAATAATGGGTCCAAATGGCCCGCAAATGAAACATTCAACTTTACAATTTTAACTGACTTAAGCAATTATTGCTGACAACTGAAGAAATGAGAAGTTCCTTATGTCCAGGCCTTTTTATTCTCAAATCACAACCCAACCTCTGCAATTCTTTCTTACCTGTTCAAATCCTTCTCCATTCTTGCCACCCTGATCGCCTTTCTCTTCCCGACCCTACCTCTTTTTCCTCATTAAATCCAGCAGACTGCTGTCTACCCCTCCCAGCCCTTACCTCTCCCTCTCAACCATCTTCTTTAACCCCCGCAAGCCTCCTCGTTGTCTCCTCAGCTGCCATCTTCCCAGTCGTCATCTTCTCAGTCAGTAAGCAGTATCCACTTCTTTTCCTACACCGTCCCCTCCTCAGGACAATTCTAGTATTGCCTGTACCCATTCTCCTCCCCCACCGCCCTCTCCTGAGGCTTGTAAACCCATCCCACCACCTTACGCCCCTATCCTCCACTGCTTATCAACTCAACCACCCTTCCCCCTTCAAACCCTCAGCAGAAACCACTTCCAGTTTCTTCCTTCTCTCCTGCCCTTACTCGCTCGGGCGCCATCTTTGGCCCATGCCCCGCCCTTACTTCAGCGCCGGTGCTAGAATACCCCCTTCAGAAAGTAGCAGAAAATGAAGGTATTGTTAGAGTTCATGTTCCCTTCTGCCTCACTGATTTCTCTCAAATTAACAAAAGATTCGGTTCATTTCCAGAAGATGCTACCTCTTATATTAGAAAATTTCAGTACCTCACCCAGTCTTATGAACTGACCCGGCATGACCTCTAGGTTATCCTCTCTTCCACCCTCACCCCAGAAGACCAAGACCGTATCTGGACTGTAGCTCAGGCACATGCTGATACCATTCATCACCAAGCTCCTGCCCAGCCTACTGGTGCGGAGGCAGTCCCCAGCCAGGACCCCCACTGGGATTATCAAGACAGGGCCTCTGGATGCCACCGTTGAAACCACATAATTGTGTGTCTCCTTGCAGGACTCAAAAAGGGTGCCCATAAAGCGGTAAACTATGAAAAACTTTCAGAAATCACCCAAGGTCCTAATGAAAACCCAGCCCTTTTTCTCTCTCATTTAACTGAAGCCCTTAAAAAATATACCAACCTAGACCCAGCTAGCCCAGAAGGAACCTCTATCTTAAACCTTCGGTTCATCTCCCAATCCACCACCGATATTCGGCACAAGCTTCAGAAGCTTGATGACGGCCCTCAAACCCCACAATGAGACCTTCTAAATTTAGCCTTCAGAGTCTTTAACAATCGTGATGAGGAAAGTAAAAGGCAAAAACAGGCAGAGTTTCGAATGCTTACCTCTGCCATCAGGGGCCCTGCAGGCCCACGGGGCCATAGCTCCACACGGAAGCCTCCTAGCAATCCACCTCCACCTGGCGCCTGTTTCAAGTGCGGCAATGAAGGTCACAGGTCCAGACAATGCCCAAACCCAGGTAAGCGCACCAGGCCGTGCTCCCTCTGCGGAGGACCCCACTGGAAGTCGGACTATGAGCAGCCCCAGCAAGGACCGCCCCCATCCCTTCCGGAGCCGGCCAAAACCTCCTACTTGGATCTCATCGGCCCTGCCGCTGAAGACTGAGGGTGCCCTGGAACAGACGCCCTGGCAACTACCATCACTTCATCCAAGCTAAGGGTAACCCTGATGGTGGCAGGTAGGCCGGTATGTTATTTTTGAATTAATACCGGGCAACCTACTCTGCTTTACCTAATTTTTCAAGACCCACCCAGTCCTCCCAAGTCTCTGTTGTGGGAATTGACGGACGAGTCTCCAAACCCTGAGCCAGCCCTCCACTTTTCTGCTCCCTGCACACCTTTTCCTTCACTCACTCTTTTTTTTTGGGGGGACGGAGTCTTGCTCAGTTGCCCAGGCTGGAGTGCAGTGGCACGATCTCAGCTCACTGCAAGCTCCGCCTCCCGGGTTCACGCCATTCTCCTGCCTCAGCCTCCCGAGTAGCTGGGACTACAGGCGCCCACCACCACGCCCGGCTAATTTTTTGTATTTTTTAGTAGAGATGAGGTTTCACCGTGTTAGCCAGGATGGTCTCGATCTCCTGACCTCGTGATCCACCCACCTCGGCCTCCCAGAGTGCTGGGATTACAGGCGTGAGCCACCGCGCCCGGCCCGCTCACTCTTTCTTAGTCCTGCCCTCATGCCCAACTCCGCTCCTAGGCAGAGACATCCTTTCAAAACGCCACACTACTCTCCACATCCACATTCCCCATAGTACCCAACGCATCAACCCAGACTCCTCTGGGGCATCTAACTTTCTTCTACTCCTCCAACCTCGCACCTTAAAACATGCAACTTCTCCTTATCCGCCGTCCATAGTTAACTCCGCAGTTTAGGATACTTCCACACCTTCAGTCACAGAACACCACACCCCCGTCCGCATTACTGTGAAAGAGCCCACCCAGTTCCTATCACAGAAGCAGTATCCCATCCCTCAAGCAGCTCTCATAGGCCTAAAGCCTATCATTTCTCACCTCCTCACCAGTCGCCTACTCCGCCCAACAAACTCCCCTTTTAACACACCAATTCTACCTGTTAAAAAGCCAGATGGAACTTAATGCTTAGTCCAGGACCCCAGGCTCATTAACCAAGCTGTACTCCCGGTATGTCCAGCAGTTCCTAACCCATATACTTTACTTTTCACGATTCCCTCCAATACCACTCATTTTTCTGTTCTAAACCTTAAAAAATGCCTTTTTCACAATTCCTTTACACTCGAATTCCCAAAACCTCTTTGCCTTTATGTGGGAAAATCCTGACACCCACATTTCACGTCAGCTCACCTGGTGTGTACTACCTCAAGGTTTCAGAGACAGCCCCCACCTTTTCGTACAGGCCCTTGCTTGCGACCTTTTTACCTTATCCCTAAAACCGTCCACTCTCCTTCAATGTGTTAATGATCTGCTCCTGTGTAGCCCCTCTCAAAGGGACTGCAACGCCCATACTATCTCTCTCTTTTAAACTTCTTGGCAGAACGGGAGTTATTAGGTCTCCCCTAAGAAAGCACAAATATGCACCTCCTCGGTCATCTATCTAGGCCTAGCTCTTACCCTGCAAACCCGAGGGCTCACAACCGACCGCATATCCCTCCTCCAGTCCCTCCCGCCTCCGCAAACTAAGCAAGAAATTCTCTCTTTTCTAGGACTAGCAGGATATTTTAGGCTCTGGGTTCCCTCCTTCGCTCTACTTGCCAAACCGTTACACTAAGCTGCTAAAGGCCCTCTCCATAAGACTTCAAACCCTGCACAGCCTATTCCCCAACCTTTCTGTCTGCTCCAGAAGGCTCTCACCTCAGCCCCCGTGCTCACTGTCACAGACTTCACCAAATCTTTCTCCCTCTATACCGACGAACGGCGTGGAGTTGTACTGGTGTTCTAACCCAGTCTAAGGGACCCACCCTCCAGGTTGTTGCCTACCTCTCCAAACAGCTTGAAGCCGCAGTTCTCAGACGGCCTGCCTGCCTCTGAGCATTGGCGGCAGCTGCTGTCCTCACCCTTGAAAGCCTAAAACTATCTCTCCATGCCAACCTAACAGTTTATTCAACCCATAACATCAAAGACAAGCTAGCTCACCGCAGTGTACTAAGTCTCATCTCTGCCCCACGGCTCCTCCAACTGTATGCTCTATTCATAGAAACTCCCCACATCACCATCTAACCATCTCCCGTCTAAACCCGGCCACGCTCTTACCTGAAGCTGCAACTGCCCAAGACCTTACACATTTCTGTGTAAACACTGTTCAAACCTTCCTTATACCTTTCCAAACCTAACAGACCAACCCCTTCCAGATGCCTCCTTTACTTGGTTTTAAATGGCAGCTCCTTCCTACATCAAGGACACCAGAATGCTGGCTATGCTGTAGTGTCACCACCCCACATGCATGCTATTGAAGCCAATCTCCTCCCACTAGGCACCACCTCCCAAGAAGCTGAACTCATCGCCCTCACTCGAGCTCTCACTCTAGCAGCTGGACAACAGATCAACATATATTCAAATTCTCATTATGTGTTCCACATAGTGCACTCACACTCATCCATCTGGAAAGAACGGGGTATCCTAACTGCAAAAAACACTCCTGCCATAAATGGCTCTCTCATCAACAAGCTCCTTCAAGCTGCCATCATTCATTGCAGGGGCCACCAAACCCCAGACAATCCTATATTGGCTGGAAATGTGCTAGCAGATCAGGTAGCCAAACAAGTGGCCCTACAACCCGTGCAAGGCCAGTTTCTGTCCCTGTCCTTGTTCTCTCCGCTTTACTCCTCAGAAGAAAAGGAGGACTTCCGAGCCCAAAACCTTCAAAAGCAAGGACCATGGTATGTCAAAGAAGGGCGCTTCGTTCTTCTTCACTCTCAAAGCCTTCCTCACCTCCAAAGCCTCCACAAGTCTTTCCATGTTGGTTACAAACCTCTCCTGTAACGTCTCCGCCCTAGCCTCACTTGTCCTCACCTTTCCAGCCACGTTTGATAAATTACCCAGTCCTGCTCTATCTGCCACTCAGTGTCATCCCAGGGCTCCCTCTGGCCACCGCCTTTTCCTACCCACCAAGCCCGGGGCCAGGTACCTGGGCAAGATTGGCAGGTAGACTTCGCTCACATGCCGCCCGATAAACGGCTCTGCTATCTTCTAGTCTTTGTCTGTACTTTCTCCAGATAAGTAGAAGCATTCCCGACAACTTCAGAAGCTGCAAATATTGTCACACAAACTCTTATGCATATAATTCCCTGTTTTGGACTCCTAACATCCATCCACTCTGGTAACGGGCCCGCCTTCATCAGCTAAATTACCCAAGGCGACTCTACATCCTTAAGAATAAAGTAAGTTCTCCACACCCTACAGGCCTCAATCGTTAGGCAAAGTTGAAAAAATTAACCCTGTCCTTAAAGCCCAACTCACCAAGCTGGCTCTAGAAACCCGCCAGTTGTGGACAAAACATCTCCCTTTTGCCCTCATGAAACTGCGCAACACCAAAAGCACCCTCTTTTTATAGTCCCTTTAAAATCATGTATGGCCAAACTTTTGTCTTAGGGCCTCCATCCTTACCAGACTCTGAGCCACGCAGTAATTACCTCCCCTCCTTAATCCAGACACGGTGTTTCATTCATAAAGCAGCAGATGAGGCCATGCTTCTCCCTGTCGACACCTCCTTGTCCTCTCAACATAACTGTCTTGCAGGCACAGACATATTTCCAGACAATGCAGGCGATGCTCCTGCTACAACGACATGGTGAATACCAACCCATCTCTCAAGAATATCTAAAAATTAAGGTTTTCTTTTTCCAACGTGCCCACGCCACCCCCTATGTCCCGCCTGAAGTAGTTATTAAGAAAGTTGTCCCTTTTCCCTTTTCTATAACCAAATAGACAGGAATGTAAGATTCTCCCCGGGGCCTGAAAGCTTAAGGGGATGAATAGCTCCTCCCTTCTCAGGCCCAGTCCCAAGGTGCAAGGCTACTTGTGCCAGCAGTGTGCGCCAGCAAAATAGCAGAAGCAGGAAGAAGGCCAGCTGGAAGACACGTACCCCTGAAGATCAAGAAAGAGGCCATCTGGGTACAACGTAGCAGTTACATCAGACTAGGACACTTCCTGTTTACAGGAGACTATAAATCCTTTGCCCCGTCCTCACTTGGTGCTGACGCCATTTTAGGCCTCAGCCCGCGTGCACCCAGGCTCTCATTAAAACAGCATGTTGCTCCACACCGCCTCCTGTTGTCTGTCGGCACACGCTCAGGGTTTGAACTGATACAAGAACCTTACAAGTAGGTCTCAGCCTCATTTTACCCAGCCTCCATTCAAGATGGAGTTGCTCTGGTTCAAATAGCTCTGACAATATTGAAAACTTAACATGCTTACATCCCTCAATGTGGCACATTCAGATTCTCCCTAGTGACAAACCCACTTCTTCATCACCAACAGGGCTCCACTTCACAATCTGCCTATGGCATTCCTTCCACCAGTTGAGGGAAGGCCATTGCTACTTCTAAATGTCTCTCCAAACTCACCTTATATGTGCAGAAAGCTTGTCAAGATGAATTCTGGCTGGGGTCATTTATTTTATATCCTTTTGGCACTCTGAAAATTCAGAACACTCAACTCTTACAGCTATAGCTTTTCAACTGTTGTCACAGAAACTTGCTTGTGTATTTGGTCTCTACCCTGTTCCTCAGCACTTGAAGGTGGGACCAATCTTTCATGTGTGGTTCCTAACAGTGCTCAAATAGAAATATGTTTTTCCCCAACTCTTACAATGAGGTGGGAGAGTTTTCATATTGTTCTTATTCTCATTTTCTCCCTGATTTGTATGGATGTAGGTACGTCCATGTCATTATAAAGAGAATATAAGCACATTAAATAAACTTTGAAAAGTAAAGAAAAAACTAGCATAGTTCATCACCCAACTCTAAGCACTGTTATAAGTTCTTGAAGCTTCTGTGACAGTAAAAGGTAACAAGCCTTGTTTGATGCAACTTTTGCAGAGTTGAACAAATGATTTTGGATTTGCAGATTTGAAGTTGGAATGTACCATAAGATAGCCTTGGTAGTTTAGTTTAGCTGTGATTAAGAAAACACATCCTTCCTAGGTTGATGAATCCTGGCTCAGCCATTTACCAGCGGTGTGACTTTAGGCAAGCTGCTTAATCTGTCCATCTTTGGGCATATCTGTATGCCTTCAGAAAATGTTATTCCACTACACATATGTTACATATAGTCCTCATTTTACATAATGTCCCATGCAAGCAGCTACCCTTACTATTACAGAGTCTTCATAACCTAACTTCAAATTGTCCTATAATATTCTATTTAATAAATGGCACAGAGTTAAGTAAATGTTTTCTTTTTGGTGAAATGCAGTGTTTTAATAACTGAAAAAAAGATCAATTTCTTCAATTTGTAGTGGATAAATAAATGAATTATTATCTGCCATCTCCTGGGTACTCTGTGTAAAATAAAATAAAATAAAATAAAAACCTACAACACCCTGGGTAGAGCCCAAACCGGTTGTACTTCATTTATATTCCCAATGAGAACAACCTAGAATGAGCCTTCCAAGAACCCCTTTGCAGGCACGATCCATCAGCCCTGCGAAGCGTGGGAACACACCTGCGATTAAATGAACCACTCATTCCCTCAGAGCAGTCCCTTCTCAGTGCCCATGGCCACCAGGGCTGCCGCCAGCACATCCCCCACAGCCCATGGCCCCGCCTAGTTATTACACAGAGCATGAGGAGCTCTCTGGTCAACAAGGTATGTCACAAGGACAGCGTCTCCTGCCATGGGTTTAGCTGCACACTGGTAGATGCATTCGTGGGCCGCAGCTCTCCCTGTCTTCCTGGGTTTTGGTTTCTCTTCTGTTACTCTTATCCACATAGTGACCACGTAATGACCCTTATGCTCAGCCAGCATAAGAATGCACCCTCCCTCCAGTCTCCTGGTGTGTGAGTGAGATCCTCTTCCTCCATATCACTAACACACACACGCACATGCACTGTACAGATACTTTCTCTATCTTCAGCTCCTGAAGAAACAGGAATTTTTGTTTTATTCCTCTCCTAAGCCCTAGGTCTGTGCTTCTGTCCACTCCACAGGGGTGCTTTAGTTCCATATACGCTGCACTCGCCTCTGCTCTCCTGGCCAGTGCTGTCTAGGTGCCCTTAGGTCTCTCCTGCGAGCCAGCTTTTCTCTTTTATTTATTTATTTAGAGACAGGGTCTCACGGTCGCCCAGGCTGGAGTGCAGTGGAGAGATCATGGCTCACTCCAACCTTAACCTTCTGGGCTCAAGTGATCCTCCCATCTCAGCCTCTCGAGTAGCTGGGACTACAGTTGTGCACCAACATGTCCAACTAATTTTAAAATTTTTTTGTAGAGGCAGGGTCTCGCCATGTTGCCCATGCTGGTCTTGAACTCCTGGGCTCAAAGGGATCCTCCTGCCTTGGCCTCCCAAAGTGTTGGGCTTACAGCCATGAGCCACTGCATCCAGCTCTTCTCTATTTCATCTTGTCTCTGTATTTAATATTAGGTTGGTGCAAATGTAATTGTGGTTTTTTCACTGCAACTACTTTTGCACCAACCTAAATACTTTAAAGAGGGCTGCCGACCTTGAGAATCCCATTTCTTAATTATTTATGTACAGATTCTCTCCTTTTTCACCCCCTAAAGATTCTGATTCTGAAGTCAGACAGATCTGGGTAACCTTGGGTCTGTTACTTAATTTTTTGAGCCTCAGTTTTCTCATCTGTAAAACAGGGCTCTATTAGTACCAACTTTCTTCACAGAGTTGTTGCAACAATTAAGTGATCTAATACATGTCCTGCACTTGGCACAGTGCTTGGGACTGAGAAAGCACACAAATGTTAGCGAGTATTACTATTGTTATCATCATTAATTATATTAATTAATAACAATCCTCGGTAGTTAAAAAAAAAGCTTACGTAGGCTGGGTGTGGTGGCTTACACCTGTAATCCCAGTACTTTGGGAAGCCAAAGCAGCAGATCACCTGAGTCCAAGAGTTTGAGACCAGCCTGCACAACATGGCGAAACCCTGTTTCTACAGGGGAAAAAACAAACAAAAACATCCCCAAAATTAGCTAGGCATGGTGGCGCAAACTTGTAGTCACAGCTACTTGGGTGGCTGAGGTGGGAGGATCAATTGAGCCTGGATTCGAAGGTTGCAGTGAGCCGAGATAGAGCCACTGCCCTCCAGCCTGGGAGCGAGATCCTGCCTGAAAATAAAATAAAAATAAAAATGCCTAAGGTGCCTTCAGAGCTTGTCATTTTCTAAATTCATCCGTCCTAGGCTTTCTCACCTCCGCCTAGGAACCCTATTCAACCTAAAACTCTTAACTCTTGGTTAATTTTTCTTTTCCATGGACTTATAAAATTAACAAACCTATATTAAGAGTCAGAAGACTCTGAATTCTACTCTCACAGAAGAGTAAAAATGGCTGTGACCCTGCACATGTAACAGTCTCTCTGGGTTCTCTCTCTCTTGCCTGAAAAATGAAGAAGTTGGACTTGAACACATTTTTCCAAACACATTCTAGAAGCTTCCACCTTTCCAAAGACAATCGCCCCTTACACACAGACCTTTTGGCTAGAGCAGTGCCGTGTGCTGTGAACAAGCACACTCCCTAGCACCGCCCCTAAGCTGCACCTCTGTTAGCTCCGTGTCAGGATTTGGATGGTGTCTACACTGCCTGGCGCCTCAGCAACCTCAAAGGGCTGACCCAGACCCTTTCATAAAAAGAAGATTCTAATTGGTATAAATCTCAGCTCTGTAAGGAAGGAAAATGAACTGCAAGCTCTGCTGAAAAACTAGGACAAGGTTCTCTTTAGCAAGTCTCCAGGTACTGTTCTGACAATCACTGGGTATCATGAGCCTTAAAATATGCCCCCGCCTGGTACAGTGTCTCCTGATTAAGCTGGCTGCCAGGCTGAGGGCATGGCAGGCAGAAATGGCAAATTTCAAAACCACACAATTACTAGTAGTTTGGGAAAAACCGTTGGGAACACCATGCCAATCATTTAATTCATTTTCCAAGCCCTTTTTAAATGCAAAATATGCTAATATGTTGTTGGAGTGTCCAGCATGGAACCTGCTAAACCCAGGGCTGGTGGGAATGGAGCAAGGCGAGAATAATGGCCCCTTTTCCCTCTGGTGAAGAAAATAGGGCTGATGCCACTAGGCTCAAGTGTTTCTTTGTACTCCCTTCAGCTGCAGAAGGTGTGATCACCCTTAGAGTCACAGATCGGGAATAATGGGCTTCTTTTCTGAGCAGAGCCCAAGTCCTGCCCCTGGTAAGTGAGATGTATCCTTGAGTTGTCTGTTAACTCCTCCTGGAGAGCAGGGGATAATGAAGGAGGAAATAAAGAGAGGGGGAGAGGGGAATTTATGGCTTGATGGAATACATTAATTTAGGTCCAAAGGGGTTGGTGCAGCGTGGTTTCTGACAAATGACATTGTCCTGCTTTTTGTAGCCCTCCATTTCACTTACCTGCATATGGAGAAGGATAAATTACAGACCAGGAGTCTCTCTTTGAGGTTGCAGGTGAATCAGCTTCTTTACCAAATATAGCCATTTTGCCAAAAACCATGCGCTTCTTGTTGGTAAGAAGGGAACTTAGAGGTCATGGACTCTGAGCCCCTGGTTGACAGAGGCATATCTTTATATGTCAGGAGACTAAAAATATGGACTAAAATATGGTGGCCAGGATCTCTCTTGACCTCAGAGAGGCCTGATCCCATGGCAGAGCTCGAAAACTAGGACTTGGAGGGAGGCGGTTTAAGATCATTGAACAAGAACAGGGATGGGGTGTAGGAAGACAGGACATTTCTAGCTCAGCCAAGGCAGCCAGAACAACCCACATGCTTACCAAGTACCAGAGATGTGCCAGTGGTTGAGTATAACGACCATGCCCCGGCCATAAGGGAGTCATGACCCAGCCAGGCAGCCAGGCACTAAGCCAGCTATAAAGCAATGTGACAAGTACTGTGACAATGGGGCACAGAAGGTGTAGGGGTCATCGGGGGAGAATGTGCATGTGCAAGAGGATATACCAACAGGCAGATGGTGTGACTGGAGGTGCAGCAGGCAGAATAGTGCCATCACCCTCAAAAGATGTCCACATTCGAATCCCCAGAACTTGCAGTTATGTTCCCTTACATGGCAGAAAGGACTCTGCAGATGCGATTAGGTTCAGGATCTTGAGATGAGGAGATTATCCTGGCTTAACCAGGTAGGCTCAATGTAATCACAAGGGTCTCTATGAATGAAGGAGCCAGGCAGGAGAGTCAATGTTGGAATGATGCGGCTGGAGAAAGACTCAACTGACCACTGCTGGCTTTGAAGATGGACAGGGGCTGTTAAGTCAAAGAACATGGGCAGCCTCTGGAAACTGGAAAAGGCAAGAAAAGGATTCTCCTCCAGAGCCTCCAGAAGGAACAGCCCTGCCAACACTCTAATTTTAGCTCAGTGAGGTCCACTTTGGACTTTCAAGCTCCAGAACTGTCAAATAACAAATTTCTGTTGTTTTCTATCGTCAGTTTTTGGTCATTTGTTACAGCAGCCATAGAAAACTAATACAGGAAGACAATCAGACCAAGAGATGGGGGACCCAGGGGACCAGCCCTATATTGGTACCAGTGATCCTCTTGGACCCTCTGTTTCTTTCTCCGAAAAACATAAACACTGGGCTGGATGATATCTAAGGTACGTTCCAGTTCTGACACTTTGTATTTTGATGGAAGAGGGGAACAGCCACTGTACAATGGCTGACAACTTGTTGCGAGGGTTGACAGAGAACAGCACGTCCCCGAGCATGTTCGGTAGAATTTCATTTCTATGGGCTGTGGGTGAGGGTTCATTGGACAATATCTCTCCATGCAGCAAATCACTACTGAGCATTTCCTAGGCCCTGTTTGTTCTAGGCACTTAGAGTCAATGGTGCATGGGACAGGCTCTGTCCTCATGGAGCTGAGATCAGGGAGTGAGCCAATGCACAGGTGAACTTATAAGTACACAAGTACACAAGCTAATTTCTGCCAGTCATTAATGCCATAAAGAAAATGCATCCTGGTGAAGAGAAAGAGCAGGTTTCCACAGGGTGGACAAGGCCGGCCTCCCAGGGTCAGATTTGACTCAGGACTAAGTGATGAGATGAGACAGGCATGAAAGAAAAGGGGAAAGACGTCTGAAAAAATATTGAGCTCAACAAAATTAAACAGAATTATATATGGAGTTCTGAGGGTTTGAATGTCTGAATTGATTCATGTGTTCATTCGACACAGTGTTTTATTAAGTTAGACAGTGTTCTAGGTGCCAGGTACAAGTGCCCTACAGCATGGAGCTTCACTACTGTGTGGAAGACAGACAACGCAAAAGTCAACAGGTAAATATGAAATCAGGAGGTAAAAGTACTCTGAAGAAGAACTGAGCAGGATGAGTGGATAGAAGGTGTCAACAGCGGCCGTAACTGGTCTGGGAAGACCCCTCAGAGCTGTCCATATTTGAGCAGAGATCTAATATGCATTAGATCAGTATGCATTTCCCAAACTGAAATGACAAGGGAACCTCTTTGTTACAGAGCATCTTGCAGGACTGCTTCTGAGAACCTGCTCTGAGAAAGTGGGCATGGAGACAGTCGGAGTAGAAAGTGGGATCTTCAGAGTCCCAAGACCTGGGTGCTCATGTTAGAATGGAGACTCTGAATCTCATAAATGCAAAGTAAGACCTTTCATGTAGGAGTCTTATCACCCATCCCCAACTGGGAGGTCTCTGCTTCGACTTCAGGGTTGGAAAAGCACTGCACATACTCTCCCCAGCTGCCCTGGATTCACGCTGATTCTGCAGGGTTCATGAAGATGGAGAGTACATTTAACCCATGGTTAGACGAGATGGCCTTTGCAGGCCTGAGCAGATGCTAGTTTTTCACATGTCAGAGAGAGCTGAGTATAAGAACAGGAATCCTTCTTCTAGGATGTTACTTGTTGTAAAGAACATGTTATTCATTTTAAAGTGTGGCCAAGAGACAATGATCAAGGTCCCCAATTCCAGGGACCTTTGCCCAAGATTTCCTTCTGTCTTGATAAAGGAATAAATAAATTTGGCACCCAAAGACCAGACACAGGATCTGGGACCCAGACCAGGACACACGCTGTATTCATGGGAAGGACACATCCTGAGAGGGTTACTAACATTCTCCCCAAGGAGCTCATAGGGAATTTTACAGAAAACAAACCACCTGTCCCTGCAATGTCCTTTCCTGTCTAGAGGAGGCTGTCTGGACTTTCTCACAGCTGAAATCGGATGAGGTACATTATGTATTCAAGTCCTATTGCAGCAAGCCTTCCAGCCTGCCACACTGAGCCACCGCCTGCCCAGCTCCAGCAGAAACGCCTCTCTCGGGAGCAGTCTCCACTCACCATCCGCCGGGCCCCGCGCCCACCGGAGGACCACTCCGATAGCCCAGGCACAGGCCTTACCTGGCAGGTGGTGATGTCGCTGGCTTCCCACATTCGCCCGGCAAGAAGTCAATGCAGAGACAGATGGGAACAGTCTACCCCGAGAGCTGTCATCTTTTCCGGACCTCTGCTTCCCAGGAGTGGGGAGATGAGCACTGGACCAAACCCAGGAGCAGTCCCTCTGCTTGGGAGGCTCTCGTCACCTTCTTGTCACCAGTCATCTTTTCAGCTCAGTTACCACTTCCTCCGGGAAGCTGTCTCCATCAGGGCAAATCCTGCCATTTGCAGTTTTTATAGCACATCAGGCCTCCTTTTACGAGCATGCCTCCTATGAGATGGCTTCAAGTCTGAGGTCTGCTACTCGCTGGTCCTTGAGCAAATCCCACTGTTCCCTGGGCCTCAGTTTTGAAGGAAGGGGGTTGATAAAATGCTCTCTCAGGTCCCTTTTGGTTCCAACCTCTGGGATTTCCCTTCCCAAAACAAGAGCCGCCATCACAGCAGCAACCCAAGTGGAGGTCTTGACCTTCAGAAAATCCCCTTCACTCGCTGGGCCTTCGTTCACTTAGCACTAAAATCATGGGGTAAGCTATGATACTGATTTCCAAGCTTTTTAAGGCATGAAATTCATTTTTTCAAAATGCAGTCTAATACCTAATAGCAGTAAGAGTAGAGCTGCTTTGCTTGACATAGGAGCGAGGGTCTGGAAGTCCCCTTACTGTTGGGCCTCCGAGGCATCCTCTCTCAATAGGGCTCCTAGAAGCACAGTTTTAAAGTCACACTAGGCTGGGCACGGTGGCTCATACCTGTAATCCCAGCACTTTGGGAGACCAAGGAGGGTGGATCACCTGAAGTTAGGAGTTCAAGACCAGCCTGGCCAACCTGGTGAAACTCTGTCTCTACTAAAAATACAAAAATTAGCCAGGCGTGGTGGCACATGCCTGTAATCCCAGCTACTCGGGAGGCTGGGGCATGAGAATCACTTGAAACCAGGAGTTGGAGGTTGCAGTGAGCCGAGATCGCGCCACCGCACTCCAGCCTGGGTGAGAATGAGGCTCTGTCTCTAAATAAATAAATAAATAAATAAATAAATAAATAAATAAAGTCATGCCTGTAGCATCACTGTGTGTCAAGTTCTAATGTCTACCTGCTCTCACCTCACATCTGTGTGTTGCCTGCATCCTGTGGGGTCCAGGGATCTTCTTTTGAGAAGTGTCCAAAAGATAACAAAGGCATGAGTGCTCCTTCTTTTTTTTTTTTTTAAGTGTTTGATTTCAAATGAGGCTCCAAAGGATGTAAGATATGAGATTTATCAAGGCAGGAGGAGAGAAGCCAATAAATTACCCTATTTGCAAATCATTGCTATGGAAGCCAAAGCCCCAACTGTTAAAACAAAGGAGATAAGCCCTTACTATAGCTTAGCCTGCTCACAGAGGAGGCACAGATGCCCATGGAGCTGGCCCAGCCCCCAACAAGCCCCTAGGCACCTCCATTGTATCCCATCCCAGTGCCCAGCAGAACTCTAGTTCCCGTCCATGCAGGGCTGGGCAGCAAGTCAGGAAGCCTGGCAGCTGGTTCCCAGGAGTTGCCAGCAGATCCAAGGACACAAAGAGGGACTCCTGGTCCCTGCAGAACCAGCGCACCCCTCCTCCAGAATCTAGAATTCGCGAGAACATTGCCCACCCCTCACTGCTACCCAGATGTGAACGGCTGTGTGGCTTTCCACGACGAGGGCTGCACACTCCTTCCTTTCTTTATTTCTGACTCCTCCTGAATCATCACCCTCTGCTGGGTGAGCACAATGTGCAGAGGTTTTAGGGGCTGGGGAAACATCCCTGCTGCTTCCATGTCAGGGAGACATAAAAACACACTAAGAAACCTTTTGGCAGGAGGCTCAAGGCACGGGCCTGTGTGGGCACCTGGCCGTTGGCTTTGATTTGGAATCCAGGGTGGCTGACCTTTCGGAACCAGAGAGACACCTTTAATATTCGGAGACAGCTGATTTTTATTCTTATTATTTTTAAAGGCTCTAAAGCACCCATAAAACCATCTCGTGGAGTTGAAGCTTCCTTTAGTTTTCCTTCCATTCTTATTCAGCTTATAAAAATGCATAAAATCAGGAGTCATTCTGCCACCCCAAATGCATCCCTCTCTCAGCCCCGTCATCTGGTGACTATTCTCCGTATCAATCCCAAGACAGCAGCTGAGCTTCCTGCACAATCCGGCATCTCCCCCATCCCCCGCTCCCGCTCCCTTGTCCTGTTCAGTCCTCTTGAATTTTAACTGTCAAGTCTCCAGTGACAGACACAGCAAGCTTGAAGGGGAGGGAGGCGGGTGCTATTTATAATTCGGCGGCGTTCACCCTCAGAACACGGCCATTTTTTCCAGGCCGCCTGCCAGAGGCCCACATTCCCCAGGCTCTATATATGGGCTTCTCCGCAGGCCCCTGTGGCCATCTCCTCGCCTCTGAGGGGCCCAAGGCAGCCTGGCCAGTCAGAAAGGCAGGGCCAGCTCTGCTCCTCCCTGGACTGCGAGGAGGCCACAGCCAGCCCCACAGCCTGGACTTCCTCTGGGACAGAGGACAAGAGTCAGGGACCCTGGGGGTACTGATCTGACAGGGACTGGAGAGCAGCCGGCTTTTCCCCCTGGGTTTGAGTAAGAATGGCAAGGAAAAAAAAATGTATTCTTGCTATCAAACATTAGATCACCCCTTCTTTTTGCCAAGTGGTTTTCAATTGTTTCCATCGTGATGTGACTGAGGTCCACGGCAGTCTCGCCAACCCCTGAGAGCTCTGAAAGCTGGATTTATGGACGCCTTTAGCTAGGCAGATGGGAGGGGAGGCCTGGGGAGGGTGGGCAGCCCAGCCAAGGCGAGGGTGTGGGGCTTTGGCCAAGCAGATATTTTCTGCAGGCTCTCAGCTTTGATTAGCATATATTAAGGATACGGGAGAGAAAGGTGTCCGGCCTCTTGTGGGTATTTGGATGTAACCACTTCACTGCCTTCTGGAAGCCAAGCCTGGAGGCAAAGGAAGGGCCTGACCCAGTGGAGTGCCCAGTCTGGGCTCTCGTCAACTTTGTCCTTTCTATGCCGATGCCTGTGGGGCCAGGCTGAGGCCAAAAATGAGCTGGGGTCCCCATGGAGCAGGACACCCCCTCCAATTTCATGCAGGCAATTCTACTTTGGTTTCTTGGATAGTGCCTGGAAAACCTCCTTAGGAACTGACTGCAGTGGAAGCAGATGTGTCCCAGTCTGGCCACTTGAACATCAGGAACACTCTTGTTCCCAGGTCATCTTTTTCTCCTCCTTTCAAACCAAGTTCAAGTCCTTCTTCTAAAAAGCCTTCTATAGCCATCTTTGTATCTCCTCCTGAGGACAGAGAGCATCTACTATGAGCACGCATGCTGGGAATAACAGTCTGGACTGCTGGCATGCTTACTCTACGCCATGCATTTAGCATGGAGCATCTCATAAGGCTCCGGTGGGAGAGTGCCATTCTGTAGGTGAGGAAACAGAGGTGCAGAGTGGTCAGGCAGCCTGCTCAAGGTGACCTCGTGGGTAGGTGGCAGATCCCGATCTCACTCCCAGCCTTCCCACTGCAGGCACTGGCTCTTCTCAGTTGCCTGGGGTCTTCATTGTTACTTTGGATCTAACCACTGTCTTCTCATGCACTGGCCTCCCATCTGGCCTTCAAGAAGGCCTTCGGCTCCTTGCAGATGGAGGCTGAGTCTTAACGCCTTCTGTCTTCGTTCTCTTCTCCCCTGAGCATCTAGAACCAACTAGACCCACAAAAAATCTTCACTCCTGCTGTGGTCCTATGGCTAAGGACGCGGTCTATCTGCGAGCTTGCTTCTGCCTGAGATGGGTTCCTGATTCTCTCCTTTGGCTCCATGGCCTCTGCATCCCCCTGAGCAGCCACCATCCTCTATCTGTGGAGGTCCCAACCATCCCTACAGTTACTGGTTTGCCTGTGACAAATATGGGACTGGCACTTCAGCAGGGAAAAGCAGCAGCAGGAGTTGATCAATTCCTAAGCAACGAAGATCCTGTTTTCATGCAAACGTCCTCGGCATTAAAACAAAAACAAATTCCTCACGGGGCGCGTCCTGGATGCCAAGTTTCATCGTAAGACACATTTTTAAAGCAAGGTTTTGTGCCTGTGTGAGAGACTAACAGGCAATGTGGGAGAGCCCCAGGCCAAGTGCTGTCTCCATATAGATACGCCCTCATTTAGGCCTCATGGCCACCCCTCAAGCTAGCCACAGACAGAGCCTGATCTGAGGGGCGAGAAACTAGGCAGAGAGGGAGGAGGGAGCGGGTCCAGCATCGATCAGCTCTCAAATGGCAGCAAAGGGAGGTGACCGGGTCTGATTGAGACTACGCTGTGTCCAACACAGACATGGGGATGAAACATGGTCATATTCGCCTTGCAGACACGAGGTGTATGAATGTGAAGATTTCAGATGACTATAGGCAAAATGGTTTTTTTTTTTTTTTAATTTCCTTAGTGTGCTTTTCTCAACCCCAAATAAAGAGAAGGATGTTGCCTGGGCGCCAACTCTCTCTTTACAAAAACCCAGTCCGACTGTAAATCTGGATGAAATGTTAGAATTGACCCAATGCCCTGCAGCATTTGACGCTTACAGAGTGCTCAGGAGAGTCCCTGACTCACTTGGCTCTAAACATAGTCCTGGATTCCTTGCCTCCGAAGCCAAGAGCAAATAAAAAGGGGGTGATGATGAGAAATCTTATGAGGCAAGCCAGGACCTTTAGGTTGAATGATAACAAGTGCCCTGAGCTTTGAAGAGGTGGGAGCACTGAGGGCCGAGCAATCTGGGAAGGCCTCCTGGAGGAGGGAGACATGCTGATTCCACTCAAGGATCTCATAATAGACAGCTTTGGCCTGATCCTAGAGGAGCAGGGTGCCCACCAACACCAGCATCACCAGGCCATTGCCAGGGTCACCAGGCCTGCCCAGCAGTTACGGGAAAGTGTCCACAGGCCATCTAGCCTCCAGCTGGCTCCTGTAGCTTTGTCTTGTAGGATAATGGGTGTCCAAAGGCAGCACAATGATGGGTTGGGGCAGGGCCACACAGTTCACTTCTGGCAAGAGGCAGTAATCCCAGGACTGTGGTATTTTAGTGTGCAGGATCATCTGGCACTGTCCCCTTACTGCTGATGCCTTGCCCAAGGTTCATAGTGCAGCCAAGACTTCAGTTCAAACCTTTTTCTTCCTGGCCCTCTGAAACCCTCTTTGCAGCCCCCTTTTCCCATGCTGAGGAGGTAGTGTGCCCAGCAGTGCCTTGTGGGCCTGGGGTTGGGCAATACAGAGAGCATAACATCTGGTTGCAGCCTCTTCAAGTTGGCCTGGTAAGCTCCCCAATGCATTCCTCTTCCTGGTGCCTCATACGGCAACTGATCCTGAGTGGGCAAAGGTCTGGTGCTGGGCACAGTGAGTGGGCAGGTGGGGCAGGATAAAAGGGCCTGTAAAGGGGACTTGTGGGAGCTAAGAGTGATAAGAATCAGCTAAGGAGGGTGTGGAAAGCACGCGGGCATTGTGTGCAGAAGACCTGGACTGCAATCTAACACTGTGAGTACTCCCCAGGATCCGTGTTCCTCTCTTTAGCCCAGGCATGCAGTTACATTACATTTTCCAACCTTCCTTGCAGTTAGCTATGATCACGTGACTGCATTCTGGCCAGTGGAATGTGTGTGGAAGTGATGTGGGCCAATTCCAGGCCTGGCCTATAAAAATCCCCCACTTTTTGTTCTCTTTCTCCATCCACCATCTGCATGGAGAGCTCCCAGGACTAGAGGGAGAAAAAGCCACCAGAGGGAAGGAGCCTGGGTCCCTGAATCACTGTGTAGACTGCCTGCCAAACATACACCCTGAATTGTTATGGCAATAACAAATAAACTCCTAATGTGTTAAGCCATTTAAATTCTGGGGTTGTTACAGCTGTTAGCCCAGTCTGACTAACGTAGCCTCTTAAGAGGCTTTGGATAAGTTTCCTAGCCTCCCTGAGCTTCAGTTTCCTCATCTCTAAAATGATAATTAGAAAAACCTTTCTGAAAATGACTGAGCTAATATTTGTAAAGCTCCTACAACTAAGGCTGCATATGACTTTTGTAAGCCCTAGGCACTTTCGTTTTGTAGGTGCCTTCCTCTATTAAAAAAAAAGAATAACTAAATAAAAATGAGGCTTTACAACTGTATCGGTATAAAGATGGACATAAGACAGATTCATTATTGAGAATCACTTGAACCCAGGAGGCAGAGGTTGCAGTGAGCCAAGATCGCTCCACTGCACTCCAGCCTGGCGACAGAGCAAGACTCTGTCTCAAAAAAAAAAAAAAAAAAAAAAAGATAGATTCATTATTATGTTTATTATTACAGGCATACTTTGGAGCTATTGAGACTTCAGTTCCAGACCACTGCAATAAAGCAAGTATCACAATAAAGTGAGTCACATGAATTTTTTGATTTCCTAGTGCAGTAAGTTATGTTTACACTGTACTATAGTCTAATAAGCAACAGCAGTACACATAAAAAAAATGCACACCCTTCATTTGAAATAGTTCACTGTTAAAAAATGCTAACAATCATCTGCCCCTTTAGCCTTTTGATGGTGGAAGGTCTTGCCTTACTGGTGATGGGTGCTAACTGATCAGAGTGGTGGTTGCTGAAGGCTGGAGTGGCTATGGCAATTTCCTTTTTTTTTTTTTTTTTTTGAGATGGAGTCTTGCTCTGTCGCCCAGGCTGGAGTGCAGTGGCGTGATCTTGGCTCACTGCAACCTCCGCCTCCCGGGTTCAAGTGATTTTCCTGCCTCAGCCTCCCTAGTAGCTGGGACTGCAGGTGTGCGCCACCACACCTGGCTAATTTTTGTATTTTCAGTAGAGACGAGGTTTCACCTGGCTTGTCTTGAACACCTAACCTCAGGTGTTCCGTCCGCCTCAGCTTCCTGAAGTGCTGGGATTACAGGGCATGAGCCACCACGCCCGGTCGGCAATTTTTAAAAATAAGACAACAACGAAGTTTGCTGCATCGATTGACTCTTTAACAAAAGCTTTCTCTGTAGCATGCGATGCTGTTTGATAGCATCTTACCCACAGTAGAACTTCTTTCAAAATTGGAGTCAATCCTCTTAAACCCTGCGGCAGCTTTATCAACTAAGTTTAAGTCATAGTCTAAATCCTTTGTTGTCATTTCAATAATGTTCACAGCATCTTCACCAGGAGTGGATTCCATCTCAAGAAACCACTTTCTTTGCTTATTCATAAGAAGCAAATCTTCATTTGTTCAACTTTATCATGAGATTGCAGCAGTTCATTCACATCTTCAGGCTCCACTTCTAATTCTAGTTCTCTTGCTATAAAACACAGTTATCTGTGAAGCGTGATACAGCGAAGTGCAATAAAATGAGGTATGCCTGTATTTATTATTTTTATATTTGATTTTATATTCATTATTCTTACATTCACTTTTTTCCTTCTGATTTTAAGAGCAATAAAAATGAGCATTTTCTGGGCCCATCAAAGTATCACAGACTCTAGGCACTGTGCCTATTGTACCTAACGGAGAAGCCGACCCTGCCCACTGTAGTGCCTGGCCCATGGTGCGTACAACAAATGGGAACTATTAAGATTTGTATAAAAATAATAACAGAAAGATAGGTCTGAAACAGCAACAAATGATTATGAACCCCTTTCATATACCTCATTTCCTCCAACCCTCACATCCACTGTGTAAGATGCTCATCATCTATATTTTCTGATGGAAAAACGAGACTCAAGGAGATTAAGTTGTGGGCTCAAGAAAGGCAGGAACATCTAACACTCAGTGCCTATGTTGGGCACAATGCTCCACACCTGTCTTACTTTATCACTGCTAATTTTCCCAGACCTAGGATGAGGTAGGGATTATGTTTTTATCCCCATTTATGATTAAAAAAACAAACTGATGCCAGGGACCAGTGGCTGAGCTGAGAACTAAACCCGCTTCTACTGGGTACCCCACCTAATGCTAACTCTACCACCTGGTCTTTCCATTTATCAATAGCTGTGTCAGGAGAATTGAGAGATGGCAGTGTCTACAGAGGGTGCCAGACACCCCAACACCTCCTTTCATGAGCTAGAGAAGAACCTGCTCAGGGCTGAAATCCAAACACATCATGCCAGATTAAACTTGTGCTTTCTCATTCTCCACCCAAATGTACTCCTTGGAAGGTTTAATTATAGTGACTTCTATTTTCTTGTAAATAATCACATCTGTCATAACTGATCTAACTAATCCAAGGCTCCAAGTTGGCAGTCTTGGTGGCCTGAGCCAATGTGTCAATTATGCCAAGTAGGCTGTGAGCAAAAGTTGCGTGAAATGGAAGAGAGAAAAATAATCACAGTCATATAGATGGTGAGGACCAATATGTGCTTTTTCACAACAGTAATATCAACATGAACTCCTAAATGTGGCCAGTGGGTGTCAACTCTTCAGCAATCCAACAGTGAAACAGATGCAGCCAGCCAGTTCCCGGAGAATAAAAACAATCTTTTTAGTAGAGAGCCAATCCTAGCAACTGGCTTATTTAATATTTTTTGAGTCTAAGTAGATACCCCAGGAAGCTGCCTTGGCTCTTTATGCTGTGGGCTTTCATGATCTGTTGCCTCTGGGAGTTGCAAAGGCTATATTCAGAGTGCAGCTGTTCAGCCAGTGTAGATTAGTAGTGTGAACTTTGGGTCTGGATTGGGGTTCCAGTCTTCTCTCTCTGTGAAATTTATCAGTAGTATGACTAAGCAAATCATTTAGGATTCACCAATTCATCTCAGCTTTCTCATCTATAAAATGGGGACAAGAATGTCTACCACCCAGAATCCTTGGAGGACTGAATGATGTAATGACCGTATGTGATAGTCTGTTGGAGAGAATAAGCACTACATAAATGCCAGTCATCATCATAATTAGCAGATTAGCATATACAGGTTAAGCATCCCTAATAAAAAATCTGACATTCAAAATGCTTTAAAATCCAAAACTTTTGAGCCCTGACATGATGCTCAAAGGAAATCCTGAGTGGAGCATTCCGTTTTTTGGATTTTTGGATTAGAAATGCTCAACTGGGATGTATTCAGCAAATATCCCAAAATTAAAAAAAAATCAAAATCTGAAACACTTCTGGTCCCAACCATGTTGGATAAGAGATATTCAACCTGTACTGAGTCCTGTTTTCAATCCATGGGATGACTTCTTTCTCTACTCAAATAACAGCAAGTGGAAACACTCATGCTCTGTGTCAGAGAGGGGATAAGACATGGCATCTACTTGGCGACTTCTTTCATGGGAGATGTCTGAAAGTCATCATGCCAGTCAAGCTCTGAAAGTCTTTGTGTCTGATGGGAAGCTATAAGGGAGGTGCGTCTTTCAGGTCACAACATAGGAAACTGAAAGGCGGCTCTGATGCATTCCCCAGACACCCATGGGAAATGGACACATGCTCTTGGCTATGACTTTCAGAGTAACCTTGGGCATGTTAGATCATCTTTCTTGCTTCAGTTTCCTCAACTGTAAAATGAGGGTAGCAACAGTACCTACTTCTTTTTTTTCTTTTTTTTGAGACAGAGTTTCACTCTTGTTGCCCAGGCTGGAGTACAGTGGCGTGATCTCAGCTCACCACAACCTCCGCCTCCCGGGTTCAAGTGATTCTCCTGCCTCAGCCTCTGGAGTAGCTGGGATTACAGGCATGTGCCGCCACATCCAGCTAACTTTTGTATTTTTAGTAGAGATGGGGTTTCTCCATGTTGGTCAGGCTGGTCATGAACTCTTGACCTCAGGTGAACCGCCCGCCTTGGCCTCCCAAAGTGCTGGGATTACAGGCGGGAGCCACCGCGCCTGGCCCAGTACCTACTTCTTAGAGTAGTGGTGAAGAATACTTAAACTATCACACTTCACCAGCTTACAACAGGGCCAGGCACATGGGAAGCAATCAGTTGGTATCAGTATTTACTATGACTGATGTCACCGCCATGTCACCAGTCAATGGCCTTCCTTCCCTCCTCCAGGATTTACTAACATACATGTTTAATGTGTTAGCCTTTCTCAGGTTTTCCACATTAAACCTCTTCCTAGGAAGGAAATACTGTAGTTAACATAGAAGATCTGGCAGCAAAGCACAGTGTTAAGAGCTCCAGGATCTATATCTGAATCTTCAAGAGAGGCCCAGAGTCACCTCCTTCAAAAGAAGTTCATTTCTGGAGCAGAGACGTGAGAGAAAGGGTTCTGGACCAAGAATCAGGGAACCCGAACCCTAGCTCCGTGCCATTTTTCCCACTCTGTGGCCTTGGGCAAGTTGCTTCCCTACTCTGGGTATGAATTTTCTCAGCTGTAAAATAAAGGGGGCTTTTGGCAATGCATCTCAGTGCATTCACGTAAAGAAAGGGATAATAAGAACAACAACTATCACAGAGTTGCTACAGGGTGTGAACCACATAACACATCACTCTGAAAGGCATGAGGTCTTGACCATGGCCCATAAGGCTCTTTTCCATCTGGCTCCCACATCTCCAGAACGCATGGCCCTTTCTGCTGCACACATCGGACTCCTCGCTTTTCTCACACCCCTCAGGCACGCTCCTGCCTTAGGGTCTTTGCACCAGCTGTCGCTCTGCCTGGAATGCTCTTTCCCCAGAAAGCCCCATGGCTCACTCCTCCACTTCCCTCGAGTCTAAGGTTACTATTGTTTTTCTATAACAATGACCGCTTTCTAGCATAGTCTATGATTTCCTTACTTATCATGATTATTGCTTACTGTCTGTCTCTCCTCAGTCCAAAAATGTAAGTTCCATGAGAGAAGGAATCTCTTTCTGTTTTGAACCCAAGAGCCTGAGAAGAGAACCGGGTACAAAACAGGTGATCAACAGATAGTTGGTGATTTATTGAATGAATGCATGAAGAGCACTGATACACAAAGTGAGTGCTTATTAAATTCTTGGCAACTTTCTTAAATGTGAAAGGGGGATTCTTACCCCTCACACATTTTCTTTCCACGAGAAAGGGTCTTTACGTAAACGCTCTGGACCTATTACCATCCCACCTTCCTTCTCTTCCCCCCTGAAAGTGGAGTGAAGGCCTGATTGGCAGGTGACGGCCACTCATGGACCATTTCTCAACTCAGTTACTCTCCTGCAAACATCACAGATGGGATTTCTCTTTCTGTTCTGTCTGCCCCTATCAGAGGGCGGCAGTGGCCTTGGCCCTGGGTAAGTGTGTCTGGTTTCCAGGCTCCCAGTTCCCCTTGTCGGGTTCTTCCATGGCGTGGATGCAGGGCAGGGAGCATTAGAAAGACCATAAAGCCAGTGAACCTGCATCATATTCTCTAGTCTGGTTCTATCAGTAACAAAGTAGATTATTTTATTTTATTATTTTTTGAGACAGGGTCTCGCTCTGTCACCCAGGCTGGAGTGCAGTGGTGCAGTCTCAGCTCACTGCAGCCTCGACCTCCTGGGCTCACGCAATTTTCCCACCTCAGCCTCCCTAGTAGCTGGGACCACAGGCACGTGCCACTACGCCCAGCTATTTTTGTATTTTTTTGTAGTGATAGGGTTTCGCCATGTTGCCCAGGCTGGTCTCGAACTCCTGAGCTCAGGCAATCCACCCACCTCAGCCTCCCAAAGTGCCGGAATTACAGGTATAAGCCACTGCACTCAGCCCAAAGTGGATATTTTGATTTCCACCTGTTCAACATCTCTGTCTGTCTCCACTGATTCTGAACCTGGTCAGGTAACAGGGCTCTGCCATTTACTGACCCCTAAAACTCTAACATCAAACATTCCCAATTTCAAAAAGTAAAACTTTCGGTACCCTGGGTCCAGGTTGTCTATAATCCCGGCCACTCCCTTTTGACATGCTAGTCTGTGGATATTCCATTTCACATACAACACTCCTTGGAGTGCCCATTTTGATGGGCACGACTCTGCAGTGAGGTTTGTGACACCAGGGGAGAGGGGCTGCTACTGGCTGGACACCATTCTGCTACTGATGCTGTTAATAAAAAATGTATACACATCCTGCCCCTCACCGCTGGCCCTTCCAGGACCTGCCGTCCACACAGACTCACTCACGCAGGACGTGACACCTCAGGGCCGCGTTTCCTGCTCATGTGGGACTTGATGCTGTTCTCTGAATTGCTGCATTTGCTCCATTCTTCTTGTCTGCTGAGATCTTTTAGGAAGCTGTATCTATCATCCAACATGTTCACTATTGCTCCGAGCTTCACGTTATCTCTGACCACAGTGAAATGATAGTGGCCGCTTACTGAATGTGTACAAGATCTCAGGTACTGGGCCAAGCATTCTCCCTATATTGTCGCATTTAATACTCAAAACAAGCCAAGGAAGCGGTTGTTACTACCCCCCCATTTTACAGAAAAGGAAACTGACGTTTATAGAGATGAAGGGCATTTATGTGTCACTGCAGCTCATAAGTGGTTGTGCCAGTTCTTAAGCCTGCACACTGGACGGCCTCTAGGGCTGGCACTTAGGTCTTCATTTATGCCATTTATTAAGCTCTTACTCTTTGCCAAACATTGTGCACAATGCTGGATTTACATGATTTCTTAAGAGGCTTTAAAAATATATATATATTTTTAGCAGACAGATACATGCCCATGGTCAAGAAATCAAGCACTATAGGGGCTTATAAGGAAAACCATCATCTTCTAATGAAAAGTAGCCCTCCACCCCCCCTACCCAATCCCCAGAGTCAACCTTTTCTAACTCCTTCTGAAAACTCAGGGAGACCTCTCTAACTACAGGATTTCTTGTAAGCTTCAAACAATTTGAATGATGTAGATACAATGATAATCTCCCTTTACAGATGATGAAATGGCAGCAGAGTGGCCTAACGTCACATAGCTGGCATGGGGCAAAGCCAGGATTCGAACTCACTTCTGCCTCTGTCCAGGTCCTGCTCTTACACTTCAGGCCCCATGCGTGACAAGTGGGGCAAGGGTGTGGCTCGGGTCCCCTCAGGCACATTGGTTTCTCGGTTGCTTGTTGACTAAAAGCACTCACAGTGGGCATAACTAAATACCAGCGTGGGATTATGCAGAAGTGAGTTTTCTTTTCCCTGTGAGGTTAGTTTCCAATTCCTCTTTCTTTTTTTTTTTCCTTTCTCTCTTTTTTTTGTTCTTTTGAGATGGAGTTTCACTCTGTTGCCCAGGCTGGAGTGCAGTGGTGCAACCTCAGCTCACTGCAACCTCCGCCTCCCAGGTTCAAGCGATTCTCCTGCCTCAGCCTCCCCAGTAGCTGGGATTACAGGCGCCTACCACCACGCCTGGCTAATTTTTTTGTATTTTTAGTAGAGACGGCATTTTGCCATTTTGGCCAGGCTGGTCTTGAACTCCTGTCCTCACGTGATCCACCCACCTCGGCCTCCCAAAGTGCTGGGATTACAGGCATGAGCCACTGTACCTGGCCCCAACTCCTCTTTCTACTGTCTTCAGGTTTGTCCTTCTCCAGCCACTGCAGACATCTCCCATCTCTCTGTTATGATGTAACTGCCAACATCACTTCAGGGGCTGAGTCTCCCAGGCCCTTCCATTCCTTTCCAAGAACCTCACAGCTTCTGGTCTCTCTTCCTGTTAGATGGAACTGATGGCATTTATCACCATCTCTGTTAGGAGGTTGCAAAAAAGACCAATCCCTTCCAGCTTCAGCTTTTATAAAAAATGAGTCTCCCTTTGTTTTGTGACTATAGCTATTACTGGAGAAAAACTGCATGCAGCACAAAATGAAACAACATTGACAATATTTGTTAATTGTCTAGCTAGCGCTTTGGAGCTCCAACTCAAACTAGTCAGGTTCAAATCTTGGTAAGGGCATTCACTTACTATTTTTGGTAATCTGACAGGTCACTCTCCTCTCTGTAATGGATTCCTCAGCTGTAAATCTGGAAGGAGTGTGGTGAGAATTATGGATTATAAATAATGAATTACATGGGTTAACCATTGTGCTTTGAACGCTCCTGACCACAGCCAGTGCTCTATATGCTATTATTACTTACTATTTGATATGGTTTGACTGTGTCCCCACCCAAATCTCAACTTGAACTGTAGTTTCCATAATTCCCACATCACGGGAGGGACCTGGTGGGAGGTAACTGAATCATGGGAGCGGTTACCCCCATGCTGCTATTCTAGTGATAATGAGTGAATTCTCATGAGATCTGATGGTTTTATAAGGGGCTTTTCCCCCTTTTGCTTGGCACTTCTCCTTCCTGCCATCATGTGAAGAAGGATGTGTTTGCTTCCCCTTCCACCCATGATTGTAAGTTTCCTGAGGCCTCCCAAGCCATGCTAAATTGTGAGTCAATTAAACCTCTTTCCTTTATAAATTACCCAGTCTTGGATATGTCTTTATTAGCAGCATGAGAATGGGCTAATACACTAGCATTGCTGTTGTTTAAAACCCTGAAGTTGACCTGAGGCATACATATATATAAATCTGGTGCTCACATCTAAGTGGAGTCAAGACTGAAATGATCATTAATCTCTTAAAAGTATTTAAAGGCGTAATTATTAGCCCCATCTTATAGATGAGGAGATAAACTGAAAAAAGGTAAGTGACCTGCCCAAGGTGACGGGATGGTTCAGAGTTAGAAGCAGGCACTAAGGCCATTTGAACTCTCCCAATAACAAGGCTGGGTGACCTTGGACAAGTTGCAATATCTCTCTCTGAGCCTCATTTGTAAAATAAAAGGGGTAAAGCTGAGACCTCACCTCTACCATTCTCTAATAAAGAGGGAGTAAGCACAGCAGTTAAGAGACAGTGTCTAGAGTTAGGGGTCTTCCACTTACCACCTGGGTGGCCTTGAGCAAATTACTTATTCTCCCAGTGCCTCGGTTTGCTTATCTGCAAAATGGGTCTAATGGCAGTATCCACCCGAGAAGGTGGTTATATATCTCAGGAGAAGGCCTGGCACATAAAAGCACACAGTAAGCGTCAGTTCTTATTCCTGATTTGTATGTGGCCAGCCTGGCCTCCAACACCCTTGGTCAGTCCTAAGCCCTTTGCTCACCACCCACCAGAGTCTCACTCCTGACCCAGTGCTCAGGGCATAACACATGTTTTCCACAAATCCCTGGTTAGGTGGGTCACAGGCAGAGTGTTAAATTCTCCATCTAAAGTAAAAGGCTATTTCCAAGTGCCTAACACTTCAATTTGAAAGGAAAACTCTATTTTTCTATTTCTACCTGTAACGCTGATGACACTGTTTTTGCTTTTCTTCCCATGCAGTCTGGAAATCCTGAATAAATGTCAAAAAGAGTTCCCTGAGTCAACAAATATGTAATATTATTAAAACTGTTAGGAATGAACCATTTCCTCCATTACCAGAAGCTTAAAAGGATAATATTTTCAATTTCATTTTTCAATAAATACATTATTCAGGGCCCAAGTGATGTTGATATAATTTGTGGTTAATAGGTCAATGGTTCATTCATTCAATTGGAAAATACCTGCGCCTGCCCAGTAGGAGCCAGGCATTGTCCCAGGCTTTGATGATCCAACAATGACAACAGCAGCAGCAGCTGCAGCAAAAATGGCAGCTCCCACTCACCAAGGGCCCCTTCCACTGTCCACCCTTCTCCACACTGTGGACTGTCTGAGTGCACATCCTCGCCCTCCACCCTCTACCAGTGAGCTCTACCAGTGGGACGAACTGGCATGAGATCAGAGGGTCTAAGGATGGGAGGTCTGGGTATCTATCCCCACTCCCCCTCCCCTATCATCAGACCTAGAGAAAATTACTTAATCTTTCTGTGCCTCAGTCTTCCCATCTGTGAAATGGGGCAAAAAGTTATACTCCATAAATGAGGCTGATGTGAGTTACCATGCTTAGAACAATGCCTGGCCATAATTGGCACAAGGTAAATGTCAGCCATGTAAAATGACTATTCTTCAGTGTCAAATGGGACAGTCACTCTCCTACAACTACACCTCACTTGAGTTCCAATGGCCACCCTTCGTCTTGACCTTAAGGCCTAGGGGAGGTCGGACTTTCAGCTGTTGTGAGCCCGGTGCTTCCCTTTCCGTTGTTGGCTTTGCTTAACCCTGTACTCTTCTCTGTAATCAGGCCCTCCATTTACTCAGTCCTTGCTACTCTGTGTGTACCATCTCTTTGCTGCGACCCTAACTCTGGTGCCTGCACACACCGTGTTCTGGGCAGCGTTCATGAGTTTTCTGTAATGCATACAAACTGACCTGGGCAGATGCATCCCTTTTCTGGATTATAAAACTTCTGATGACTTTCTCAGCTCCCAGGTTTCTTCTTGCTTTTCTAGTGGCTCTATTGGGTAGGGGCCAAGAAACTCCACAAATGCCCCTGTAAAGGAAGTCTTATTGGGTCCATTTCTACAGATAGAAAAACTGAGGCACACAGTTCAACCTAAGCCCCACAATTAGGAAGTAGTTAAGCTGAGTTTCAGATTCAGGCTGAGCTTTCATTCCCAGGCCTTACTTTAATGCCATCGAAAGTGACTCATTCATCCTTGATTTCCTGAAAGCTTGCAGGTAAGTAAAAAGGCAATTATAGTCATGTGTGTGTGTGATGATTAATCTGATAGGAATAAGAACAGGAAACTGTGCAAAGGCCAAGCTCACCTGGGAACTAGTGATGACAATGGGAGTTAGAGAAGGCTTCCCAGAGGAGGTGATATTAACCAGACTCAAGAAAGATGGGGCACTATTCTGGCAACAAGGTAGAGGAACTGGAATATGCAAAGGTTTAGAGGGAAGAGGGAAAGAGAGAAGGACTTTTTTTTCAGGACCTACAAGCAGTTCAAAAATCCCAGAGCAGAGAACTCGAGGCAGGGGACAGGGAGGAGTAATGACAGAGTTGAGTCTGGGTCCCAGTGATGAGGAGCCACAACTGCTGCGCTGAGGAGACACAACTTAGAAATTTCGATGTCAATGTTTGTAGAGATGATGCCTATACAGGGCTGCTCTGGCAATCTACCCACGACAGCCAGCTCTATTAGGACAGAAGCTCTTATGTTTCATTTTGAACTTTTAAACCTGGCATGGAGCTTGTATACAACAGGTGCTCCATAAGTGGGACTGACGACTTTTAAAAAAGAAAGATCTTCATGAGGTGTTCCTTTGAGTCCGTAGTAGATGCTGTGGGGCTGGCCCATGTACCCCTGTTCTTCCTACCTCAGTGCACATTGGCCTTACTTCTAACTGTCGGTACCTGTGTTTCCTTGCTGGGGTGGGGGGTCACTCAGATTTCGAGTGGCCGCTTTGTTCCCTACATGCCAGGCCTGAAGTATGGGAGAATGACGCCCCTTCAGGGAGCAGCCCATGGCCAGTGACTGATGGGAGTTGGTGGATAGGTTCCATGCCCGTCTCAGTACTCAGGTGGAACAGCACTGAGGCGTGTGATTTGTGCTGGCACCCAGAGCTCCCCACCTGCTTGACAATGCTCTATTTCCTGGCTTCCTTCTCTCCAGGTCTCACTTGCTGCCCCCCCCCACTGCCCGCCCCCCCCAGCGCTTCCTTTGCTTCTCACATAAACTATTTGCACTTGAAGCTTTGCCTTGGGGTCTGCATCTGGGGGACCCAAACTAAGACAGCCTGATTCTCAGTGTCACAGAATGAAAGAGTTTAGATGAAGGGACTTCAGAGGTAACCTTCCAAGGGCAGGAACACACACTGAGTCTACAGCTGGGGGATGGCTGGGGCTGGGTTTATGCTATGCACGTATTCAGGCAACAGAGTGGCCGCTGTGTGCACAAGGGAATCCATGGCCCTGCGTTCTAGTTTCAGCTCCAGACACGGCATTGTATGTTGGAAAGAAAATAGGCTTTTGAGTGAGACAGACCTGGGTTTGAGTCCCGGCTGGGCTACAGATGGGCAGGTAACCCCAAGGGAGTTAGGTGACCTCCCAGAACCTCAGTTGCCTCAGCTGGGAAATGGTGCAGGGTTGTGATGATGTTCAAGTGTGAAAATGCAAGTAAAACACCTCACTGGGAGACACTGGGCTCCTTTCTTGTGTCTTTTCAGGCACTGCTTATTCTACGTCCTAGCTGCTTTTTGCATACCTCCGGCCTAGCAATTCTTTCACTACACGGGCCACCTTGTGCACCTGCCTATGTGCCTCCCAGGAGACTGGAGACTCCCAGAAGATAGGAGCTAGGTTTTCCTTATCCTTGCCTCCCCAGCATTCAGCACCACACCAGGCATTTACCAAGCACTTAATGAATGTTTGTTGAATGAATGACTGAATAAATGGGGCCGGGCGTGGTGGCTTACGTCTGTAATCCGGGCACTTTGGGAGGCCGAGGTGGGTGGATCATTTGAGGCCAGGAGTTGGAAACCAGCCTAACCAACAAGGTGAAACCCCATTTCTACTAAAAATACAAAAATTAGCCGGGCACAGTGGTGCACGCCTGTGGTCCCAGCTGCTTGGGAGGCTGAGGCAGGAGAATCACTTGAACCCAGGAGGCGGAGGTTGCAGCAAGCCGAGATGGTGCCACTGCACTGCAGCCTGGGTGACAGCAAGCCTCTGTCTCAATAAATAAATAAATATATAAATAAATGGACAAATAAATGACAAAAATGAAAGAATCCCTACAAACATCTACCAGTGATGATGGGTTTTCTGCAGTATTTGTTCATTCATTGAATCTTATAGTACTGAGTCCTTGCCAGGCACCAGGCACTATTCTATGTATTGATCAAAGCCCGCCCTGGCCCTCCATCTAATGGCTTCTCCTCTGTGGGGAGACAGCAGTGAGTCTCAAACAGGCCGCCCAGCAGGCTCACCTGGGAAAACATCTCTAATGTGCACCCATATTCCAGAGATTCTGATTTAATCATGTGGGGTGGGGCTGGGCATTGGGAGTTTCAAAAGCTCAGGTGAGGATAATGAGCTGCCAGGGGGAGCACTACTGGGACCAAGACAGAAAAAAACACGACCATTTCAGAGAGTGAAGAAGGCTGTGAAGAACACAAAAGAGAGGGTGTGATTTAGTCCACGGGTTCTCCATGGGGGAAGAGGAGATTGGGACCGTTTCGTCCCCGAGGGCACATTTGACAAAATCTGGAGACAGTTTCGGTTGTCACAGCTGGAGGAGAGGTGCTGCTGGCATGGAGTTGGCAGAGACCAGGGATGCTGCCAAATACCCTACGATGCACAGGACAGCCCTTCACGAAAGAATGATCCAGGCCAGAATGGGCTGAGACAGAGTAATCCTGGTCTAGAGAGGGGGCAGGTGTGCTTCAGAGAAGGCGTCTTGGTGGAGATGACAGGAGACCTTGGGCTGAGACAGAGTAATCCTGGTCTAGAGAGGGGGCAGGTGTGCTTCAGAGAAGGTGTCTTGGTGGAGATGACAGGAGACCTGATACTGGAGAGGCAAGACATGGCCTCCACCAGTGAAAGCCTGCAGGAGGAGCAACAGGGAGTGGCACCTCTGAGGCGGGGCCAGGGCCACCATCACGGTCCTTAACGAAAAGGCACCACGTAGTGACACTGCCAAGCCTGGCTCACACCACTACTACCTCAGTGGGGGCTGTTTTTTAGGGGTAGAGTGGGGAGAGGGAGGGAGAAATCTGGCTGCGTTTGCTTTGCTGCTTTCACTTGAGTCCCCACCCTTGTTCCAGACTCAGAATAGGAACAGGGGATGGGGAGGGAGTTTCAATTCAGGTTGACCACTCAGACCTCGCCACCAACACCACCTGTAGAGGCACTTCTTCCTTATTTCCAAAAACATCTCCTGCTGCCGCCCGCTGGTCCCCTAGAGCTCTAACTGGGGGCGGGGTGGGGTGGGGTGGGAGTGGGGGCAGTGGGATGCAGGGGAGCATTCTCGGGTGACAGCCTGCCAGCCTCCTCTGGCCCTGGAAAAAGTGACTTCCCAAGAGAAACAGGGATGCCCAGAGCAGTAAATAAACACAGTATCCCAGAGAAGCGTGGAAGGGCAGCCCCTGCCAGCCTTGCCCCCATGACGGACACAACCCATTCACTTTACCAGCCAGGCGTTGGGACCCAGAACACATCTCCTGCCCTGCTCCCCTGCCCCCTTTCTCTTTCCCTTTCCTGAACCTTCCCTGTAAATCAGTTGCAGACCCACTGCCTTGGTATCCCCTAGCTTGGACTAGCAGGGGCCATGCAGGCAGCTTGCTTGCTCAACACCATGCGGGCTTTCCACGGAAACGTCATGACAGTTCTGTGGGGGCAATCTGGGTGGAAAGGCAAGTCCTTACATACAAGGTCCAGAAAGGCCTGAATCAACAGGCTATACAAGGGAGCTAGGGCAGCCACGGGCCTCTGACCGCAACAGGTCTTACCTGCAGGAACCCTGCTACCTGGGGATGGGCAGAGTGAACCCAGCTGCAGACTGCTGAGAAGAAAAGTGACTTGAAGCTGGGCATGGTGGCTCACGCCTCTAATCCCCGCACTTTGGGAGGCCGAGGTGGGTGGATCACTGGAGGCCAGGAGTTCGAGACCAGCCTGGCCAATATGGTGAAAACCCATTTCTATTAAAAAAATAAAAATTAGCTGGGGTGGTGGTACACACCTGTAATCCCAGCTACTCGGGAGGCTGAGGCAGGAAAATCGCTGGAACCAGGGAGGTGGAGGCTGTAGTGAGCTGAGATTGTGCCACTGCACTCCAGCGTGGATGACAGAGTCAGACTCTGTCAAAAAAAAAAGAAAGAAAGAAAAAAGATGACTCAAGGAACTGTACAGCCACCTCCACTTTCTAAGTGGGGAAACTGAGGCCAGAGAGGGGATAAATGACCCACCCAAAGTCAGCAGCCATGGGTGGCTGGGCAGGGTGATCCCAGGTCTCCTGACCCCTGTCTGCATATGGAATTTCTCTCAGGCCTCATACTTATTCCAGAATCGTAGAAAAGTTCCAAGTCAACGCATCCAAACAGAAAGCCAGAGTGTCCGGAACTGGCAGTCATCTTCCTCCAGATGTGCGTTTAGGGCAAGGGAGGATATTACGAAACGTCTCTGCCTCTTTAATCTCTTTTTGTTTTGGAGATGAGGTCTCACTCTGTGGCCTGGGCTGGAGCCGCATTGGTGCAATCATGGTTCACTGCAGCCTTTACCTCCCAGGCTCAAGTGATCCTCCCACCTCAGCCTCCCAAGTAGCTGGGACCATATGTGTGTGCTACCAAGCCTGGCAATTTTTTTTTTTTTTTTGTAGAGATGGCATTTCACTATGTTGCCCAGGCTAGTCTCAAACTGCTGGGCACTCAAGCAGTCCCTCCACCTCGGCCTCTCAAAATGCTGAGATTACAGATGTAAGCCACCGTGTTGGGCCCCTTAATCTCTTGACTCATCTTCTGAAAGGAAAACATCTCCCTGTTTATAAGGTCCTCAGATATAAGCCCCATGTCAAAATCCTGTTCGTGAGGACAGTTGTCAAGTCCTAACTTATGAAACTCCATGTCACAGAAAGAGTCATTATGGGAAATTTGCAGGAATATGTTTACTTAAGTAATTATTTTATTAAAATGATAATTTGCCCAATATGCCCTGAGAATTTTATTACAGATACTTATAATGAAGTAGGTAATTAGCAACAAATGGTCTCTTTGTGCGAACCTAGAATTACGAATTTTTTCATGGGTTGTTATTTTGAACCGCCAAACACTACAGAAAATGTATAGCCTCTTCACTCACTGAAAGCCTTGATTTGCAGAGTTGAGTATCTGCAACTTGGAACTTACAAAACTGATCACCAGCTTTCATGCACCTTTTATGCTGTTAAAGTTATACACAAACACCTATATACTGTCAAGCAAAAGGCTAACAAATATTTAACTTTTGAGCTGTGCTGTGTTTTGGCTCTGTGTGTTTGTATGTTTGCGTGCATGCGCACCTGTCTACACAAGCCATAACTCCAGTTGTAGGTTTTGTTTTGACAACTCTTTCAGGCAAGCTCCCCACATGGTTTTGAAAGAGGAAAAACGTTCTTAGTTCTTTAGCTTCTGCTTCTGCATCCTCTCTCTCTCTCTCTGCCCCCCGCCTTGGGAAAATACATGGCTTTTCAGTGATCACAGCTATTCTCATGATTAAATCAAGCACTCACTGTTAACCTGAATTTAGGGTTACTGATAACACATGTTGCAAAGATGTTTCATCAGCTGCCAGGACAAATTCCCAATGTGCCAAGTCTCTAAGTGCTTGCGTCCTGGATAAGTGTCACTGTGGGTCCATCAACACTGCCTGGCTCAGAAATTCCACAGATATTTATTGAGCACCTACTCTGCACAAGGGGTGGCCGCTACAGCTCGGGGGCTCCACTATGCTGTCCAGGACACAGATACTCCCTTCCAGTCTTTGCAGAAGCCAGGGTTTGTAGGCACCGCACCAGCTTCCTTGCCGGGGCGCCTCACAGCAGAAACACTAGGGACAACCATGACTCTGACTATAGCTACTATGTGAACCCAGGACAGGGGAAGAGGGCAGGATGGAATGCGGGCTGGGATGAAAGGGACATAATGGTGACTGGTGTCTTCTGCCATCAAGACCATCTGAACTGCAGGACAAGCTGACTCCTGCTGTACCAGATGAGCTAGGAGGGAGCAAAAAGCATTTTCTTCTCTCAAAAATAAATTTAGGCCAGGCGCGGTGGCTCACGCCTATAATCCTAGCACTTTGGGAGGCTGAGGCAGGCAGATCACTTGAGGTCAGGAGTCTGAGACCAGCCTGACCAACATGTGAAACCCAGTCTCTACTAAAAATACAAAATCAGCCGGGTGTGGTGGCGCATGCCTGTAATCCCAGCTACTCGGGAGGCTGAGGCAGGAGAATCGTTTGGGAGGTGGACGTTGCAGTGAGCTAAGTTCACACCACTGCCCTCCAGCCTGGGCAACAAGAGCGAAACTCCATCTCAAAAAAAAAAAAAAAAAAAAAAGAAAAGAAAAAGAAAAAGAAAAGAAAAGCAAATGTAAATGTAAATGCCCATTACTCCTACAAAGCAAAGGCAGAGGGCTGAGAGTCAGGTGGACAGGACTCTCCTCCAGAATCTGGGGAAAAAGGATGCTTCCTGGACATCAGGATGCTGCCAGGTCACCTAGCCCAGGAGCTCCTCAGTCACAGAGGTTGAGCCCTCAGCCTTCCTCCATGGATTATCAGCAGGCTAAGAGCTAAAACCAAGTCCTCTACTCCATGGAGATAATCAAGTCACAGTATTATTTTCTGGGAACAAAATTCCAGATTTAAAACATAAGCTAAAAAAGAAAGTTGAAGTTCACCAAAAAGATATTTAATAGACAACTTCTCTGGATTCTTATCTCCCCCATTTTCATTTCACCAATTTTGAATGATTAGCTTTGTCAGAGAACTTTGGATGAAATTCTAATACTAAAAAACAAGCAAAAAAAAAAAAAAATTGTGGCGCACAAGCCAAAAACAAAGGGTGTTAGCCCAGGTTCCACGGCTACTTAGCATTTGATCTTGTATGTGTCATTTTCTTTCTCTGTGATGAAGGAAAGAGCTGCCACTGCCTAACCCACTTCCCTCAAACCTTGCAGCTGCGTGGGGAGATGAGGCTTGGCTGACTCTCTTGCCCTGCACACCGTAGGTGGTGATCAGGATCAAAAGAAGAGGCTTATGATCAAAAGGGCTGGGAGTGGTGAAACATTCTGTCACGCTCGCTCCTTCATGTAAGTGTAAAGGAGGGGGCAGTGCTGTTTGTGTCACGGGTATGGTTTGTTGTTCTGGAGCGAGTTTTAACATGGGCACATTTTAAAGTAGCAGAGGAATCCTGGGCAATTCACAGCCTAGAGAGGGCCTCCATTGCCTCTCTTATAAAGCCCCAGGGGATTGGACTAGGTGATTCAAATGTTGGCTTTCATAGTGGTTGGCTGACTGTTCAACACAGGAACTAGTGCAAAATTGGTAACTAACAAATGCTTGGATGGTTAATCACAGGGTCAGTTGGTTGAAGAGAGTCCTTACTTTTCTTTCTTTCTTTTTTTCTTTTTTTGAGACAGTCTCGCTCTCGCTCTGTCCCCAGGCTGGAGTGCAGTGGCACCATCTCAGCTCACTGCAACCTCCACTCACTCCAACTTCTGTCTCCCGGGTTCAAGTGATTCTCCTGCCACAGCCTCCCGAGTAGCTGGGACTAGAGGTGCATACTACCACGCCCAGCTAATTTTCGTATTTTTAGTAGAGACAAGTTTGGCCAGGATGGTCTTGAACTCTTGACCTCCAGTGATCTGTCGGCCTCACCCTCCCAAAGTGCTGAGATTACAAGTGTGAGCCACCGTGCTCAGCCGGGTCCTTACTTTTTGAGCTGAGTCCATCTGCCCCATGCAATGTATTCAGAGCCAAAATTCCAACGCACCACCATTCCCTGGCAGGATGTGAGATCAACATTCTGCAGCTACCTTTAAATGATATTTTTAAAAATCAGGGAACTTCAGTGGAGAATAAACAAGTCTAAACTGAACCCACTCTCTCCCTCAGCACTGTAGGGTCCCTCCTGATCAGCATGGTGCCTGACACATAGTAGGGGCTCGAATATTTCCTGCAAGAATGAACAAAGTGTCCAGCATCCCTAACACTTCTGATATTCCTCGAATGTATAGGCGTAGCAGAATATCCAGAAAGCTTTCAAGAGCTGGCATTTTCTGTATCCCCCAACATACTCCCACCCTCCAGTGCTGGGTTTAGAATCAGCTAGACCGGTCTGGCTCTGCCCCTTCCTCGCTGCGTTGCTTCACCTCTCTGAGCCTCAGTTTCCTTTTCTATTCCATACAGATAATCAGGCCTCTCTGAGGAAGAGAACAACAGGGATGCCCTCCCAGAGGAGTTGGGTGGAGTATACAGATTAATTAATCCATGCAGTTCTGAGAATCGGCCTGGCACGCTGAACCCTCCTGGTAACTGTCAGCCATTAGCGTGACTATTGTTATGCTCAGTATCATTAGTGCTGGCAGTAATTAGAGGCTCATTAAATGTTAATTTTCTTTACGCCAGACTGGATGCTCAATGTAAAACCAAATTGTAATGGTATCCTACAAAATGTAAGAAAGGCAAATAGGCTGCAAAAGAAATTTTTTTTTGAAGGTCTGGGTGGCCGTTCAGAGCCCAGGACTGCTCCTCCGCATCCTGTTGGGAGGGACAATTGAGCGTGGTCCTTAGCGTCAAAGACGGCACTGGACTAAGTGTCAGGAAGCTTCTGTTCAGGTCTGGACTTTGCCCCGAAACTTTGTCGGCCTGGATTCAGGAATCCTGTTCAAGGTAAAAGGGAAATTGGTTGCCTTGCTGAGCGGAAGAGAGAAGGCACAATGCTTGCTGAAGCAGCACAGCCAGCCCAGGGTTCTCTGTGCAGAAACAGGCACTACTGGCCCGACGGTCATGTGCTTCCCCCACAGTCTCCAGGCTCCTTGCGGCTTTGCGAGGTTGTGTGAGCAGAAGTGGCAACTTTAGAAAGTGGGTACGTACCCCTTTCCTTTTCTCTTCCTCTCCTCCAGCAGCCTGAAAGCCAGTTGTTTCAAATGAAGTGGCTACAAACTTTTAGCAGCGTGGATCCCCAAGTCTCAGCTTGGAGGAAAGCTGCCTTACAGAGCTGTAGTCCTTCAGTGGACTTCATGAAAGGAAGAAATAAACTCTGCCTTATGAGGCCACCGGGATATTGGGGTTTACCTGTCACTGTATCATAGCTTAGCCTAACCTGATTACTCACATATCTCATCCAATGCCTATCCCAGAGGTTTCCTGCACCTGAAGGAAACCAAAATACTTTTCTCCAAACTATTGAGGATCGTTAAGTGAAAGATATCGACAATGCCAAGGACCCCCCTGCCCAGCCTGCATCTGCCTGATGGGAGGACACAAATCTTTCCTTACTGGAGACAGCACGGACTTAGGAGACCAAAGGAGGCACCAGCAGGCACCCGAGGAATCTGGGAACAGATTTTACTGTCTTCCCACATTTTCCCGCTTTTTCAAAGACTGGAACTGTTCTCTTCTTTGTCTTGTCACTATATAGGATTTATGGCCCTTTGTTAAAATACTATTTAAGCAAGGTCCCTAAGCCACCACCTTGAGAAAGAAATACTTTTAAACTAAGGCCTCTCCCATGTGATGGGCAGAGCACGCATTAATAAACGTTTGGTTGTTTGTCTTCTGTTAATCTGACTTTTGTTTTCAGGACAGCGTTTCCACAAAGAACCTAAAAAGGGAAAAAAAGGAAACTAGGTTTTCTCCCCTACACACAGTTGTTACAGAATGGTCTGCTATTCTGTTACTTAAGCATGGACATGTGCACACACAAATATCAGACTGGAATCCCAAGCCCATTTTCCTATTACACAAGATGGCACACTAAGATAAATCTTAGTAAGTACTAAGTAAGTACTTAGCACACTAAGTAAATCTTAATAATCCCACCATCCCACTGGTGACAAAACTGCAAGAGGACAGTGTCTTGAGGATGAGAGGCTGTGTTAGTGACAAGAAGTGCCTCCAAAGGGAAAGGTAAAAGATGCTGCTGTTACTAGTTCCCGTTGTGTGGTCTCTCATAAGCAAAATCTTAAACTCTAGTGGGGAAGACAGGGCCAGTGTCTACATATCCTACTTGCTAAGGACTTAATCTTTTTTTTTTTTTTTTGAGATGGAGTCTCGCTCCATTGTGCAGGCTGGAGTGCAGTGGTATGATCTCAGCTCACTGCAGCCTCTGCCTCCTGGGTTCAAGCGATTCTCCTGCCTCAGCCTCCCAAGTAGCTGGGATTACAGGTGCCTGCCACCATGCCCAGCTAATTTTTGTATTTTTTGTAGAGACAGGGTTTCATCATGTTGGCCACGCTGGTCTAGAACTCCTGACCTCAGGTGATCTGCCTCCTCCGGCCTCCCAAAGTGCTGGGATTACAGGCGTGAGCCATCGCGCCTGGCCTTAACACAGAATCTTTATGTCCTTTACATAACAGTCCAGCACTGTGACAGGGCAAGTATATGGGATCAGATGTCACTCAGACCTGGCTTCAAATCTCAGCCCTGCCTTTTACTGTGTAACTCAGGCAAGTTAATTTCTTTGAAGCCTTAATTTCCTCATATGTAAAATGAGTATAAAAATTTCTACCAATGGGGGTAGTTGGGATTAAATAATATAAAACAAGGTATAGTATACAACATGCTTGGTTCAATGGCTGACACTTAACACATTTACATCCTGCCTTCCTACCACCATTAAATAGCATTTGATCTCAAGTTCAGACTCTATTAAAAAAAAAGTTTACTATTGGAAGTACCAGAAAGATCCTGCAAGGACAGTTGTGATATTGCTCTGTGTGCCACAAAGGAAGGTGGAGATGGTGCTCCCAAGAGGAAACAAGGGATAAGGCGAGGCCCAAGGGAGGAAGTGGACCCAGCTTGCACCCAGAGGCCAGATGTCCAGACAAGGGAGCAGGGCTAGGCCAGGGAGGCAGGCAGGTTGGCCAAGATAGGCCAAAAGCGCCTGAACTTGGGACAAAGCTGGCCTGGGATAGACACTGCCTTGACTGCTTCCTGTTACAAAATAGTCCAGTGACAGTCCTTCCAGGCTGTGGCAATGACCTGCCACCAGGGGCAGCAGCGAGCAGCAACTCATTCTGCACCTGTGCCAACCCAGGAGCATAGAACTTCCTATAGGCTGTAGTGACAGAGCCACTTCCTCATTCATATAACCATCCAGTCATTCCACAGACATTAATTTTGAGCCTATGAAGTGGGCCAGCCCTGTGCTGGTGCTGGGAACACGGAGACAAACAGGAAGATTTCCCTTGGGGTGGAGAAGTGGCTCATAGTATTTCAGGGATGCAGATGTACAAACAGATCAAAATCCACCAGCTAAGATTTCTAACAGGTTATTTCCATGGTACACTGGCCTGTTAGAGAAGAGAACAAATATCTCCAGAGTAGAAAAAAGTAGGTTTTGCTAAGCTTGGGGATAGTCTTTCTGGGAAGAAGGAACTACAGGAGTCTTTCTTAAGAGAAAGAATGAAAGGGGAGAGAGGACAGTGCATTTGGGTTCAGGGGTCAGTCTGATATGACTAAAGTGTGGGGTATGTGGAAGAGGTGGAAGGCTTTAGAGCAAAACATGCCTGGTGGGTAGAGCTCAGCTCTCAAAGAGCCACCATGCCAGGGTCAGGAATTTGGACTTGATCCTATGGGTCAGAAATTACAACTGGCAGTCTGTAGTGGACTGGAGAGTCCATTAAAAAATCTAAATATCTTTAGACTGGAGATATGCTCTCTAGTCTGACCCACTCCCACTGCTTCCTACTATTCTACCCTTGACCCCTTCACTCTTTTATGCTACCCGCAAAGCTCTTGAAAGCATTTGGGTTTCTGACCCCTAGGAAAGCAGTGACCAGGAGAGGTTTTTAGGCGGTTAGTGAAACATGAACAAATTTGGTATTTTAGAACCTCAGTGGCGTGGAGGAGGGGAGAGATTGGTGACAGATGACACAACATGTATTCCTTCCAATAAGACTTCTTCCTTCCCTCTTGTTAGGAAAAAAAAAAAAAAAAGAAAACAGATGGAAAAAAAAGTCAACTCTGGAAGAGTTTCCATTCACTTTTGTGCAGTTAGGACCAACATGAAGTCACACTCCTATTTCAACATACCCAGACTCTCTTTTCTTGAATTCTATGTATCAATATAACAACTATTTATTGAGCAACCACCCAGTGAAAGCTGGGCACTCAGGTGCTCAGGTGGCAGGGGGTTGGGGTAGAGAGCTGAGAATTAAAGCATAAAGCTCCAGAGTTCAGCAAACTCAAGGACTCATCATGGCACTAACTCACATGTATGATGACTGGTGGATAGCATAAGACAAAAGGTATCTCCCAACAGGGGACCCTACAGCACAGATGGCCCACACTCAGGGTGTGCCAGCAGGTGGGTGCCAGGACATGGTGTGTGCACAGGGCTGGGGAGAGTGGCAGTAGGAGGTCTGATGCCATTGGTCCCATGGCCCTGCCAGCAAGCAGTCTTTCCCAGAGGCAGGGCCCCCCAAGCTTCTGCGATTAAGAGGGGTGAGTCCATTTGAGCCATGTGCGGAATCTACGTAGGCTTTGACCAAACTGGAAAGAAGGCTCTCATCATTTCTATCATTTTTGTAACCAACACATCTGTTATTCATCTAGAATTCTCAAAGTTGATTTCCCAAATCTCCTATGACAGATCAGTTAGTGCTCCCTTCCCTGAACTGAACCCTTGAAGACCAGCAGACAAAGCTGGTTACAAAAAAGGCCATGATAGGGCCCCTACTTGGCTCACTATGGCTGCCCCAAGTATCATCTGGCAGGTGTTTTCTCATGTGTGGGGAGCACGGCAATGCACTCTGGCTTTGGAGATAACAGAGCCAGGCATGGAGTGTCTACAGCCCAGAGAAGAACCCCTAAGCTCAACTGGAGCCAGTGCTGGGCTCTGTGGCTGGGACTTATGATGCCCAGGTCAGGATCAGTGGGGCTGAGGAGGGCCTGGATGTCCAGTTTCCTTCATCCCAGGCCACTTCCTGGTCCCTGGGTGATGGTCTCTCCTTTCATAGCTGTCCCTCAACCTATAGGGACTTAGAGGTATCCTCACAGGAGGTAAGGTCAGACATATGCCAATGACAACAATGACACCAGCCAGAACTTCTAGGGCATGCCTAGGTGCCAGGCACTGTGCTAAATGCTTCACAGGTATGATCCCCTGTAATTCTCACAGCAACCCTGTGAGCAGCGATTCAGGCTCTGCAAGTCCAGCCAGGCTAACTGTGGGGACTGCAGATGCATGGGTTCTCCAGCCACACTGAGTACCTCCAGGGAAGGGGCAGCGGTGTGGCCATCTCTGTGTTCACCCCCACAACAGTGAGCACAGTGCCCTATACACTAGGAGCTGGGTGGTGGCAGGGCCTGGACCAGGGTGAGGTACGCTGCGAATCAGGTACCCAGGAAGCAAAATTTAAGGACACACTCTCGGGTGCCACCCTGCACTTGTAGGAACCTGAGAGTGGGTGCCACCTTAAATTTTGCACACTGGGTACCTCATTTGCTTTCCTCTAGTCCTGGCCCTGGGTAGTCCAATGACCAGGCATGTGTGTGTGTCTTGCTCCTCCTCCCTAGCCATGGGACCCTCCCTTCTCTGTGCCTCAGTTCTCCCACCTGTAAAATGGGACTAATGACAATACCAAGGGTGGACAGAGATGCAGTAAAATCAGAACTCTCTCATACTCTGCTGATGGGAACATAAAAATGATGCATCCACTTTGGGGAACTGTTTGGCAGTTTCTCAAAAAGTTAAACATAGAGTTACCATACAACCCAGCAATTCCACTCCTGGGTATCTACCCGAGAGAAATGAAAACACATCTCTAAACAAAGACTTGTATACGAATGTTCACAGCAGCAGCATCATAATCACCATAAAGCAGAAACAACCCGATTGTCTATCAACTGATGAATGGCTAACAAAATGTGGTATATCCACACAACAGGATATAAAAGGAAACAAAATACTAATACATGCTACAATGCGGATGAACCTCAAAAGGGAAAGAAGAGAAGCCAGACAAAAGACCACATGGTGTATGATTTCACCTATATAAAATGTGCAGAAAAGGCAAACCTACAGAGACAGCAAGTAGATTAGTGGCTGTGTAGGGCTTGAGCTAAGGTGGGCGGGGAGTGGAAGAAGGGAATGGAGAGTAACTGCTAATGGGTACACAGGATCTCTTTCTGGGGTGATAAAAATGTTCTAAAGTCACATTGTGGTAATGGTTGCATAATTTTGTAAATATACTAAAAGTCAATAAATTGTACACTTAAAGTGGGTGACACTTGGGTATGTAAGTTATATCTCCATAATGCTATTTTAGAAAATAGGGCTAATGATAATACCTATGGCACAGCATTGCACAATGCCTGAGAGTATCCTATACATCATCTTTTTTTTTTTTTTTTTATGAGATGGAGTCTCACTCTGTTGCCCAGGCTGGAGTGCAGTGGCATGATCTCGGATCATTGCAACCTCCACCTCCCAGGTTCAAGCAATTCTTCTGCCTCAGCCTCCCAAGTAGCTGGGATTAGAGGCATGTGCCACCACGCCCAGCTAATTTTTGTATTTTTGGTAGAGACGGGGTTTCACCACATTGGTCAGGCTGGTCTTGAACTCTTGACCTCAGGTGATCTACCGGCCTCGGCCTCCCAAAGTGCTAGGATTACAGGCGTGAGCCACCGCACCCGGCCCCTCTACATCATCTTCACACTTATTATTATGATCAGATAAGTATCTGTTGCTCACTTAAAGGACTTAAAGGTTGTCTAAATTCCCTTGAAGTGCCTTTATTTTTAGGGGGACTTTGGGGAACTAAAGTGGGCAGTCACCCGAGATCCTGTGTCTCTAAGTGACCTGCCCGTGCCCAGGCAGGTCTCCCAATCAGCTACTCGGGCTGCAGCGGCTGCTGCAGGCACCAGCCTGACGTGGGTGAAACTCTTCAAGTCTTGGATTCCAAAGATCTGTGTCGAGTTCTGGCTCTGACCTTCATATTATCTACTCTGTAGGGTTGCTGTGCAAATGACATGGGCTACGGTGTGAGGATATTTGGAGCATCCAATAAATTGGGGAAAATCGTGGGTGAGGAAGACCGTAGGCAGAGGAAGACCCTGAATGCACACCCATCCTTGCTGTTATCCTCCGTGCTGGATTGTGGCTCAGCCACAGGTTCTAATCCGTGGAGGAGGGGCCACAGCCCTTTTGCTGGAGCCACAGGTGCATGGAGGGCAGGAGGGGTTAAATGTGCCCAGGCTTGATGAACATCAGGTGTGGCACAAGCCTGCCTGGCTTCCAGAATTCTTGGATAAAGGACTTCCCCACTTTGTACTTTCTTGTCTGTTAAATGGGGATAACAGAATCACAACATCGGGCTAGGCATGGTGGCTCATGCCTGTAATCCCAGCACTTTGTGAGGCCGAGATGGGAGGATCGCTTGAGGTCAGGAGCTCGAGACCAGCCTGGCCAACATGGTGAAACCCCGTCTCTACTAAAAATACAAAAATTAGCCAGGCATGGTGGCGTGCACCTGTAGTCCCAGCTACTCGGGAGACTGAGGCAGGAGAATTGCTTGAACCCAGGAGGTGGAGGTTGCAGTGAGCTGAGATCATGCCATTGCACTCCAGCCTGGGCAACAGATTGAGACTCCATCTCAAAAATAACAACAACAACAAAAAACAAAACAGAATCCCAACCTCTCTTAGGATTGTCCGAGCACACCCACAAAAGGCATGTAGATTTGTGCCTGTGATGTCAGTGAGGGCTAGCATGACAATGGGCAGCAGATGTTGTAGCTAAGTGCCAATGACTATGACCTTCCTGAAGGCAGGAGCATTGTTTTCTTCCTCTGGCAGGTGCTCAGTGAGTGCTGAATGGAAAGAGGAATCAAAGCGGGGAGGGAAGGTGCTGTGATGAGCTGGCTAGCTGGCTGAGGAAACAAAAGGGCCTTAGTTAGACTGTAGAGAAGAAGAAAAATAATACATGGTCATAGGACTGTATAACCTTGGGCCAATTATCTTACCTTTCCGGGCCTCAGTTTCCTCAAGCTGGGCTATTTGATCCCTAAAATTTTTTTCAGCTAGAGCATTCCTGGATCCTACCAATGTACCATGTTGCTACTAGACTCATCCTCTCAAAATCTTCTTTCAGTGATTCCAGAGGACATTATATATCCTGTACCAGGAAATCCATAAATCCTATTCTAAAAGTGCCAAAGTCAGGCACTGTCCAAGTTCACACTGTCGAATGCAAGTTCTCCATTCTTTGGAATGTTTACCATTAACTGTGAAGTGATCAAGACCGTTTCCGTTCTGTGGCTCTATCTGCCCAAGAGCCCTGGTTCTTGGAAACAATGTGAAGTCTTCGGGCTCTCCTGGACTATGGGTCTCTGGCAGAAATTCACCACATACTCAGAATCAATTCTCTAACACAAAGTTCCCCAGAAGAAAGTAACAGGCAGTTCTACAAGATAATGAAATCGCAGAGTTCTCTATTAGGAGAGCTTAGGGGAGAGCTGGCGCTTCAATCCTCTCCTGCCTGGAACCCGTCTTTTCCCCTAAATGTCTTGGCCAGAGGGCAGTCTCTTTCTCCAGCTTCTATCTGTCAGTTCACATCCCTGCATTATCTACCTCTTCACCTCCCCTACACAAAAGCAAAGGCACACCCCATCACCGCCAGTGCTGGTCTCCTGGCCTCCTGGCCTCTCCCTACTCCCTCCAGACCACCACTGCCACAAACAACTTCACCATGACATCCAGCTCTGACCAGGCTGTGTGCAAATATCTTAATCTATTTTCAAAAAGACAGGGTGCCATGCAAATGAAAATAAGTTCTAAACTTCCTCCTCCACAGGCTATGGAGATCCCTGGAGGGTTCTGGGTACACCCAGGGGCTGTTGGGGGGGCGCCTGAGATGGCTTTGTCCTTAGAGCAATTCAGCCCAGTCTCATATTTTAAGAACAGCGGGAACGTAATATCAGCTGAAAGGAGTTTTCTGTGCGCTATTTAACTAAATGGCTCTGCAGCTGGGGAGAGCCATAGGCAGACGTGTTATGATTCAAAGGCTCCCAATTACAATGATCCTCTTTTATTGTATAAAAACAGCAACACAGCCATTCTCCACCCTCCCTCCGCCTGCTTCCTCCACCCCCTTCCCCCATTGGCTGGCGAGGCCACTCTGCATCCTGAAAGGAGCACCCAGATTCTCCTCCAGCTCCAACTTTGCAGCTTTCAGCCCACAGGGATTCCTTCCCTCCAGATCCGGGGAGGAGAGGGCGGAGGGCGCAATGCCCCTGGAGAATGTTCTCTTGGAGACACTGATAGAGGCTTTACAATGGCCTCTTTTTGAGGAGGGGTGGTTTGGGGGAGCTGTAGATAATAGATGCGGATTTGTAATTCTCTCCTGTTTTGACCAAACTCTCATACGCACGCGTGCACGCACACTCATGCAGGAAGGCATGCACCCCTATGCCCCTTATCAGAAAAGCAATCAGACTATCCCAAAGCACGATCTAAAACCGTCCCTTCTCCTCACACCTCTTCCAGGCTGATGTGGGCCAGGCTTCCAGAAGACTTACGTACAATATCAGAAAGCTCTGGAACCAGACTGAGCTGAATTTGAATTCTGTCTTTGCTACCTTCTTTCTGTGACCTTGAATAAGTACTTAACCCCTCTGAGCTTTCGTTTCCTATCTTTTTTTATTTTTTATTATTTTGAGACAGAGTCTTGCTCTCTCACTCAGGCTGGAGTGCAGTGACGTGATCATGGCTTACTGTAGCCTTGACCTCCCGGGCTCAAGCGATCCTCCTGCCTCAGCCTCCCAAGTAGCTGGGACTACAGGTGTGTGTCACCACGCCCAGTTCATTTTTTAGTTTTTTAAATTTTTTGTAGAGATGGGGTTTCACCATGTTGTCCAGGCTGGCCTTGAACTCCTGAGCTCAAGCGATCCACCTGCCTTGGCCTCCCAAAGTGCTGGGATTACAGGCATGAGCCATCACGCTAGCCCATTTTTCCTACCTTTTAAGTGGAATTACACTGCCACTCTCAATTTACTCCTCAGGGTCAGATTAAATGACATTGTGAAGGGAAAGTGTTTAGCAGAGTGCCTAGCACATAGTAGGTGCTTACTTTTTCTGTGGCTGTTGCTGTTCTTAACATGGTGAACACCATGTGCTTGTGCTGTGTCTGGGTATGTGGGGAGCTTTGTGCATCTGGTTGTGTAGGGAGCTTTGTATTTGCTCAGTTTCACCAGCCAGAGTGAACCAGGCTGTGGGGGATGAGATGGCTGTGGGGGCATAAATGTCAGGCCTGCTGAGGAGTGTTTTTCTTGAGTGTTTCTGCAACACTGGTTTAAACGGTCACCTCTGCACAGCATATGCAGGCATGCATGAGTGCCTGCCACTTCCTCCTTAACTTAGACTTGTGGTCCTTCCTCAGTTTTCTGCAGATGTTTTTGAGCCCAGCAGCTGCAGTTGCAGGCATCCAACCAGGACAAGGAGGGGCTGTAGCCCAGGAACTCCCATTCATAACCCTCTTCCTCTCTGCCTCAATAGCAGGCTCCTTCTCTGTCTCTCACAAGTGGCCCCTGGGCCCCCAACAGGGAGGATTTCCTCCCAAAGAAACAGCTAACTCAATTTGGCTACTCCCCGAAGCCCCAGAGATCCATGAATCTATTCCCTGACCCTGAACTTGACAGGAAATGGTCCCCAGGATTTTGCTGATTTCTCTCTGAAAGATAAACTCAGCGTGGGCTTCCCGCTATTCCATCCCAAACTAGACATGTGCACCCCTAAAATATATCACAAATCTCTTACACCACAGTGAATGCCTGGCTCACATTCCTTCATATTGACCCCCCATGGATCAATAGCACAAGAATTTCATTCACTGCAGATTCTGTTATGTGTTAAATACCATTGCAGTGAAACAATGTGTAACAAGATTAATCTCCACTAAGTGTTTCTAATGTTAGGGAGTAAGGGGGAGAGAAAGAGGAAGAAAAGGTGTGAACTGTGACTTTTAACAGGTAAATATTGTCTACCGGGGGGAAAGAGAGGTATCAGCAAGAAGACAGGTTCTGGCCCTGGTGTCTCTATTCCATTTTAAAGTTTGGGTGGAAATTGATATACTGTTGTCAGGACTGTTTTTCTGCATGGGGTCTGTTTTACACACACACACACACACACACACACACACATCACTGCCAATCAACCCCTCTTAACTGCATGATTACAAGTGTAAGAACAGGAAGCAGACTGTGGGTGGATGTTCTTAAAATCACAACCTGCTCAATGTAGGGTGGGGGCATTAGAGAAGGGTGGGGGAGGGGAATCACGAGTTTTTTCAGTTCAAAATGATCTTGTCAATACAGAAAATAATGTCTACCTTATTGTCTACCAAAGGGGCATGTGCACAGCCAAGCATCCTTCCTGAGATGTGCTGTCTGGATGTGGCTATGACACAGCACATTACAGTACCTGATGTGCTGGTACCGTACGTGTGGTACCTGATGTGTGGTACGGACTTGCCACAAAATGAGTGCATGTGTGTACTGGGGGTGGGGGGAGGCAGAAGGGGAATGGCAATGAGATGGGACAGTCAGGGTCCTGGGATTGATGATGAAATCCACACATGCTAATTACTTGGCACCTCAAATTTACAATAAAGTCACTTTCTTGAGGTGGTTGCAGTGATGATGGTGATTTGTTGAGCACAGTTCATATGTGAGGTGTGTGCTAAGCCTTTTTACAACTTTCTTAAGTTTCCTAACAACTCATACAGCAGCTACTAAAGTGATCTCCATTTCAGAGATAAGAAAATTGAGGTAAGTAACAGCTCAAAGTCATAAAGGTAATACCCTGAGCAAAGACAATCAGAGAGGCTGGCCCTTGCTGGAGGAATCTAGCCTGGGGAATCTGCTGCTGGGAAGGCCTCTGACATCCTCTGATATCATCTCCTTGATTTAAAGCAATGGCAAAGGTCATGGCCAAAGGTATCCTGCTGATGAGTGGTGGAGCTGCAGCTAGGGCCCAGGAGCCCCAAAGGTCAGGGAAAAGGCAAGTGTAGTGTTTGGAGAGTAAATGGCACCCCCTTCCAGCTTTTCCAGTCCCACTAACTGAATTATCCAGAAAGGAGAGCTGATTGCCTCCCTGTAACAGCTGACTCACATCAGGTTAAGTTTGGATTCTTATTGACAGGACCTAAAAGCAAATCATCCCTCACTTCTTTATTGCACATGGTCTTCTTTTTGCCCTGAGGCAAAACTGGTCCCTGGCCTGAAACTTTCCAGAACTCATTTTATTGCAAATAAGAACTAAGCTCGTTTGTCCGCACAAGGTACTCTGCTGTCAGTCTTAGTCTTCCCTTCCCCAAACACGTGACCTTCAGAAACCTGCCATAGCTCCCTAGTACCTAGAGATTAAAAGCCAGCCTCCTCCATGTGCACCCCCAAGCCTGGCATCATCTCTTTGCACAGCCTTCCCTGCATCCCCCTCTCCACCTCCCCAGGGTACCTGTCCACTGCTCCCAGGGCCCTTCTTTCTCAGGCAGCACATGCCCTCCCTGCCAACTCAACAACCATTCCTCCTTTCACCCCGTCTGCCTTACAAGTTGAACCCCAATTTGCTCATGACAGCAATGGGTCCAATTAAAAATACTTGACTGCTCTTCCCTGGCAGTAGTCACCATGTGGCACAGCTCTGGTCAATGAGCTAAAGACAGAAGTCCCTGAGAGGGGTGCCCCTTCCCAGATATAGCAGTGAAGCTGTACTGGGTAAAAGCTCTTTGAGACTCATTCATCCTTTTTTCTCTTTCTTGGAATGCAAACCTGAGGCCTAGAGACGTAGCAGCCACTTTCCTACCACGAGATGATAAACCTAAGGCCAAAGGCCTCCACTCTAAGCATGGCAGAGTAGAAAGAAGTAGTCCGGGTTCCCAATGGTACAGCTGAGGCATCATCCCCCTTTACCCCTCACCCCGTTGTTGTCTGACACAAAAAAGTCCCTATCTGGTTAAGTCACTGGTAGTCAAGATTCTGCTGCTAGCAGCCGAATGCAATGATATTGGCTACACCTCCAGACATTGTTCCTCTTCATTCATGGGGCAGTTCAGCTGCTCCCACCTCTAGGAGATCCTGTGATCCCCTCAGAGCAGAAGAATCATGCCTTTCCTTGTGCTTCCACAGTGGTTAGTTTTCTCAATCATAGCACTTATCTAAGCCTGCTTGATTTGGTTTAATGAGTGCTTCCCTGCAGTCGGCTCAAACTCCTAGAGGGCAGGGGGTGTGTATCCCACCAGTATCTCCATAATGTCTGGAGCATGCAGTGCTTTGCGTTTCTGCCAGGGGGGCTCTGTCTCCCCAGCGTTTCCATAACATCTGGTTATGCGCTCTGCATTGCAACAGCAGAGTGTGTGTGTTCTGGAGGCTGCCACTCCGCTTACTAGCTGTTTGGTCTTGGGCAAGTTAGCTAACTTCTCTGGACATGTGCCTCCTCATCTAGAAAAAGGAGAGAATGAGAGTACTTACATCAGAGTTGTCATGAAGACAAAATAGTCTAGTCATAAGCACTTGGGATAGTGCCTGGCATACAAAAATGCTTAATGGCTATGGGTTCTTATTAGTATAATGAACATTATAGTTGCTGAATGAATAAATAAATCAACACACAGTTGCTAAATAAATGAATAAAGGAATAAAATCCAGGTAAATTCTGGAGTTCGGACCTCGGGACAGTGGCTACTGTTCCCTCTTTTCTGCTGGACCTGACTCTTTACTTTTTTATTCTAACTGTGACGTCGTGTATCTGAATGCTGCTACAATGGACTGGTTAAGGCTATGAAGTTAGGCCTGGATTTGCTTTTTGCTGTGTCGCTCAGGCAAGTTTCTTCACCTCTTGGAGCCTCTGTTTCCTCAACCATAAACGGAGGATAATAGTAGTACTTAGCTCACAGGATTGTGGTGAGAATTAAATGATAAAGCACGTAAAATATACAGCATTGTGCCTCACACACCATAACAGTGTTAGAAACTGTTATCAAACATTGCCATGATTATTTTTGATAAGTGTACAGCATCCCACCAAATCACATGGTCCTGATGTGGATGAGAAACGCCGGGTGGGGCCACCTTTCAGCATGTCAAGATACACTGCACTTACATCACAGGAATACCCTTTCTTCAGTGCCAACAAACAGTGGTGTTTTCCCTCTTCAAATGGACATTAGTTGAGATAGCTGATGTGCCCCAGAATCTTGGTTTCTTGTATTTTCCCCTGAAGCACAATCTTCAGGTGCATCCTTTAGCTGACAGCAAACCTGGCTAGAAGGAAAGGTACAAGTGCGCAAGAGAACAATCGCGGAGCAGAGCATTTAAACAGCGATGATATTTCCACACATTACCAGTCCAATTATTGTCAGTGACACATTTCAGCCTTACTTGTAGATTTTTTCCCTTCTGGCCTTAAAAGAAGCTGTGTATACAGCTTTACGTAACTTTCCCTTTAAACTTAAACCTTTATGCTAGTCCCATTCAACCACTTGACAGCTCCATTAATCTATTTTTACTATTAAACATGCCATTTTACAAGATATTTATTCCACTTGGTCGCCATCCAAACGCTTTTTGACATTACTGCCCTGGGAGTGAACTGCTTAAACTCGCTGCCCTCATAAACAGAAAATCACCTTTTGACTCAAATCTTGAAGAGCTCTCAGAACCTCACCCCCTTCACTTCTACAGGCATTAATTTCTGCCATATATAAAGGAGAGAGTGAGTAAGTGTGTGTGCGTGTGGTTTTAAGAGGGTAATTGTGGGAGGTCTGGGCAATTCAAGAAGTGCTGGGGAAGGAATCCTCTCCTCTAACTCCATTCTGCTCATCGGGGCCTGCCTGAGACCTGGAGATCTGGTAACTTAACAGAGAGAAAGTTATCAGAGAGCAGGTTGGGGAAGAACTCCAGGGCCTAAAAGGCAGTGTCCCAGGGGGCCAAGCTGAGCAACCACTCTTTAAAAGGGGAGGGGTCGAGGGAAAGTCCTTATTCATCGACTTCTCTCCTTCTCCACGCCCCAGACAAACAAAAGGCCACCGCGAAACAGTTGAAGGTAGAGACCTACTGGCTTTGAAGACTATCAATCAGGTGGAAACCTGAACAAATCACAATTTGGCTTCCCCATCAAGTTTTCTCCCCAGCCTGACAAACCCTCCTCCGCCGCCGCCTCCACCTCCTCCTCCGCCTCCCAGGCTCAGCACAGCTACGAGGCCAAAGGGACCGTCCTGTGATGCCTGCTGGTTTCCAACTTTCCGCTCATCTTCGTCTCCGCAGCCTCCTGCAAAGCGGCTGGGAAAAGGGCAAGTTTGCAAAGCCGAGGATACAAGTCCTGGGGAAGCCACAAAGAAGCTGCAACACCAACAAAGATTAACCTCTTGTGGGGCAGACGAAAAGCGCCAGCTGCCGTTCAGGGGGGCGAACGTGGGCTCGGGCTGGCAGAGGCTCCGGCCAGCTGGCAGCGGACAGCAGGGCCGGGGGTCCCGCGGCCCCCCTCGGCCCCCCGCCCGGCGCGGACTCCCCCTGCACCTGAGCGGGGGTGAGGACAGCGCCGCGCTCCGGCCCTGCCCCCGCCAGGTAGCTCGGCTGCCGCCCGCGCTGCGCGCCCGCTGCCTGCAGCCGCCGGGAGCGACGAGAGCAGAGGCAGCCTCGGCCCACGGCGTCATGCTTCCTGCCACCACATTACGGCGAATCGTCACCGGGAGAGGGGAGCGAGGGGAGAGGGGGAGGGAGGGGAGCAGACACACGCAGCCCCCCGCCTGCCAAAACGCGCGGAGACGGGGCCACGTCCCGGTGGAGTCCCCGCGGGACCTGCCCCGTTTGCACAAAGCGCCGCAGTTTGGCCAAGAAGGGAGGGAGACGGCCACGAAATAAATAAATAAAAACAGTCGGGTCTACGTAACGCCCTGTCGAAAGCGGACGCCATATTTTTTTGTGGCTTATGTCGACATAGGGAAACGTAGACATGTTTTTCCTCCTCCTCCTCCTCCTCGCTCTGGCTCCCATTTATCCAAACTTGTAATCAAAACTCTTAAAAAAAAATCTTCTTCCCTCTCTGTATCCGCTCATTTCCTCCCACCCGCAAAAAGAGCCTGCACACCCCCCCCCTTCCGTACCCCCCTTCCAATTACAAACCCGGCCAAGTCCCATTAACAACACATTTTCGGGAGCCGCGGCGGCGACGGCGGCGGTGGGAAAGTTGGGCTGGAGTGGCCGGCGCCCGGCGTGCGGGGTTTGGGGCTGGCGGCGCCGGCTGGGGGGGCTCCGCGCCGAGGCGAAGTTTCTTACCTGCGCTGGGGCTGGGAACGCGGGGACCCGGGCTGGGAACGCGGAGACGCGGCACGGGCGTTCCAAAATGGAACTCTGCTGGCTCCCCCCACCCACTCCCCACTCCCCACCGGGCGCCCGGCTCGGGCTCCGTGGGAAAGAGGGGGAAAGCCAGCCTGCCAGCCAGCCAGACAGACAGAAAAAGCCCCCGTACGGAGAACGGTGGCCAAAATTTTTAAAAGAAAAAAAAAAAAGGAAAAAAAAGGGAAAAAAAAATGCCTCGATCAGTGGGGAATCTACGCCAAAACCCACATGATCTGTAACGTCAGCATGCGTATTTGCATACGATACCACCACCCGAGCTGCCACCCGGGCTCGGGTTCCGCAGAAAGTTACAAAGTGAAATTCAGCCCCCTCCGGAGACACCGGCGAAATGTCATTTTTCAGGCAGGAGCTGGGGGGGAGGCTAGCCCTAAAGGCGCTGGTTACTGGCCAAGGTAGGGGGGCAGTAAATTAACTTAAAAGTCTGAGCCCAGTAACGGACTCGGTGGAATTTCTGCGAGAAAAGGAGGGGGAGGCGCGAGCGAGATCATTGAATATTAAGCACGACCCCGCGCGGCGGCCGCGGCCAAACCCTCTCGGTGCAATACCCATTTTCTTTATGAAAAGTTCAAGGTGTCACTGATGAGCTCAACAAACTGTTGATCTTGACCACGTGGAGTGGCGGACCGTGGGACCGAAGGGCGCGCTTGCAGGCCCGGCTCTGGCGGCACCCGGGCCCCGGGACCCTTTGCGTGGGACTGTGCGCGGGTGGGGCCACCACGCACCCTGGGCGCTGCCTGCGCCTTGGCCCGGCTTCAGGCTCAGGAAAATAATAATAACGATTTTAAAACTATGTTGAGCGAGACACATTTTACTCCCGGAATGATAATGAGAAGGCTCGGCGTAGGGAGGGGAAGAAGGAGCCCCCCACTTATATAACGACTTGAAGTTAGATCACTTTTGCTTGGGGAGATTCCGGGATTTCCGCCCGCGCCAGGTCTGAGGCTGGTTAAAGATCTTCAAACTTTTTTCCCTTAAGAGCCAATAAACAAACAGACGCCCCAGGGGCCGACTTAAACTCTGGTAGAGCCCGAGTTCGCTGGAATTCTCAGATTCGAAGAAATGCACACGCCTGCGGTGCTCGCAGAGAAGTCCCTCGGAAGCTAGGCAGATCGCTTTCGCAACTGGGACTCCAATGTTCCCAGTGGGAGCGGAGCTCTCACCGCGGCAGCCCCCAGGTTCCCCTCGGCGCCTTAGAGCAAAGGTGGCGGGGGATCGCGCTGCCCTTCGCCCCCCGGCTCGGAACCATGAACTTGTATTCCGGGCGCAGCGCTCCTGCCACAGTGCTCGGCTAAAGAGCTCTAAGGAATTCGGGATCTGGGTACACTTCGGGATCTCAGGCGGCAACCTGTCTGCGCCGCGCATTCCTGCCCAGATGTACCTTGTTTCCCCCTGGGCTGGCCTGTGGACTCTTGGGCAGCTCCCGGGCGGGGACGAGGGGATGCGGTCTGGGGGCTAGTTTAGAAGCTTCGAGCGCAGCGAGAAAACAAAGGGAGCCTGGGGCTGGGAGGCTCTGCGGAGTCCCCGCCCGCCCTGCAGATTAGCAGGCGCGTCGCGTCGGGGCTTCCCGGGCAGCTCTGCTCTGGGGAATTAGAACGAACTCTAGCGGCCGTTTGCAACTCGGCTGTGGGCGCGAGGGCATCAACAGGTGGCCGTGTGCAGCGGAGAGGCCAATGGCGAGGACCCGGACTGGGGTGAGGACGGCTGGCCTTGGGGCTGACTGGGTGGCGGATGCGCTGGGTGACCTTTTGGCTTTTTCATTTCCGAGGCCGGGGAGAAAGAAGTAGCTAAAAGGTTTTTGTAAGTTCTGCCCTAGGGCTCTAATTTCTGACATACCCCTTGACTCCCCAGAAATCCTTTGCAACAAAAATTAAAACAGCTCATATGCAAAACTTCCTTAATGGCCAGCACCTGTTTGTTCGGTTATTGCTGATGTAGGGTCTGTTTGTTTGCATTTTAACCACCCATAAAACAAGATTGTATCCTGGGAAGGAGTCTCTTGCGTGATGCTCGCGGACCTGAAAGGCGACCTGGAAGGGCTCTTACAGGATTCTGTTAACTTCTTGATGACTGTAATCCAGCTTGGGCCACATCTTTCTCAGCCTCATTTGGTACCGGCTAAGAACCTAATTTACTTGCCATCAACATCAGAATTTACCGATGCCTGATCTCCTCCCAACCTCTGCCTCACCCAGGGTGAACCAAAATTGTAAAAAGAAAAGAAAAAAATATGGGACCCTCCCCCCATTCCCCCGCATTGTCCCGTCCCGCCGGCCACACCAACTTCAACATTTTTACATCGCTTACCTTATTATGCCCCTTCCAGGCTATTCCACGCCCTGCCCCCCCCCTTTAAAATAAGTCTAGTTCTGTCTGTTTCCATGGAAATTACCCAAACCTTAACGAAGCTATTCCTATTTTGAGGCTGCACCTCCTCTGGATGATCAATCACTTAGGAGGGTTTTCTATAAGCCAAGTTTCCCTTGCTGCCACCTCACTGCCACCTGCTTCTGGCTGGGTGACAGATTGTATGTAGGGTGGAATGGGCCAGGTGGGAGGGAAGCCAGGTAACCCTCTAAACAGTCTGCTGGGTTCTCATATCTTCAGAGCACTTGGATCTCATGGACACTAGCAAGGATGAGGGGCTTCTGATGTGTTGCAGTGTTTTAAAATTGTTCGGAGTTTAGCATGGACTGAACTTGCACCATATAAAGAGAAAACAATGAGGAATAAGACAAAGGTGGCTTTTGCTTTATGTGGTATGATCCCTGTTTGCTTGAAGTATACTCATGGAGTAGACAGACCATTATCTGACAGTATTTAGGAGCTTCAGAATCAATAATGTTGGACAAGTAAATGTTCAGCCAGGAAGTAACATATGCCACTTTCACTTACAACTCATTGGTCAGAACTAAACACAAAGTTAACTGTAAAGATCCATGGAAGCATTGTGTGCCTGGAAATGGAGAGAATGGGAAAGATTTGCACTAATATGATAGCACTAAGGACTATCATAAATAATAATAGCAGTTCACAATTATTGATCATTTACCATGTGCTGAGCCTTTTATATGTATCATCTCATTGAATCATCACAAAAATCTACATTTTGTCTTTATTTTACAGATATAGAAACTGAGACTTAAAGAGCTTAAGTACTGTACCTTGCTCGACATCACACAGATGCTAAGTAATGGAGTTGGAATTTAAGCTTAATTTTACCTGCTTCCCAGAAAACAGACTTTAAAAACACTGTCCTCAACCACCTTTGGACTTAATTGGTCCCCTGTTGTTGGGCATTGGGTAGTTTCAATTTTATTCCAATGAACAACCTTGTGTCAGATCTTTTGAATCATCTGCGATTACTTCCTTAGGATAAATTCCTAGGTACATATTTGCTTAGTTGAAATATACACACATTTCAAGAATAAAAACCTTTTGCAAAAAGTGAAAGCTTTAGGAGGTGTGGTAGTCTTCTAAGATGGCTTTTTTCAATCCTTTCCTTCCTTTTTTGAAAAATACATCACCATTAAGAGGTGGAGTTTACTTCCCCTCCCTTGGAATCTGGACTGGTCCTGTGATTGCTTTGGATGCAATGAAAGTGATATTGTGAGACATCTAAATCCAAGTCTTAAGAGACTGGCAGTTTCTGTTTCCTTCCTTTTAGGGTCCTGCTGCCATGCTGTGAGAAGCCGAAGTTTCATGGAGAGGCCACATGGAGCGAAAACAAAGGTAATAGGGACAATAGCTCCACCTGAGATCCTGGTTAATACACAGACTTTAGCCATCTTGGATGCTCCAGCCTAATCGATCTCCCACTTGACTCTAGTCTCACCTGACATTATGTAGAGGAAAACCATCCAGCTCCACCTAGTCAACCCACAGAATAATGAGATGATCATAAGACTGTAGTTGTTTAACATTATTAACTTTTGGGGTGGTTTATTACACAGTGATAGATAAATAAAATGGGAGTTATTATCCGTGTCTTTATTTGCACATATATTTGAATATTCCAGATCTACTTCCCCCTGAACTCTGCAGGGTATAGGTAGCATTGTGAAATATTGGAGGCCAGGACAAGGGGGTAGAGAGGCCTCTTGGTCCATGATGCCTGAGCTGGCCCACTCTCCAAATCAAAGCTTTTCTTGATTTTAGTTATTGCTCATGAAGGATCCCACGCCACAGGTCCCAGATCCTAAGCAAATAAGAACTCATTTATCAAGCATAGATACTCAGTAGGTACTGGAGTTAAGTTCCTGTTTGGTGTTGCCAAAAACAGAGGTTTCCATTATTTAAGGATATACACTGTGATAGGGAGTGCAAGTGCCCACCATGTACATGGCTGCCTGGGAGGTGCTTCTTATACTTTATGTAATTTAATCTTTTAAACAACCTTCTGAATAGTATATTGTCTCCTTAATTTGTGGGAGAAAACAGAAGTTTATAGAAGCTTATGAATTATCCATGGGCCATACAGCTGATAAGTTAGAAGCAGGTCTTGAGCCCACATTTGATTGATTACAAATCCTGCCTGCTTCCCACTATACTTGTGACTTGCAAATTAGCTCATGTGCAAACCCCCTTCACCAATTTTGTCCCAGTAGCAAAGGAACTACCTATAGTATTTTTAATTAAACATTTTATTTGGCCAGGGTCATGGCTCACACCTGTAATCCCAGCACTTTGGGAGGCTGAGGCAGGTGGATCATTTGAGGTCAGGAGTTTGAGACCAGCCTGGCCAACATGGTGAAACCCCATCTCTACTAAAAACAAAAAAAATTTAGCCAGGTGTGGTGGTGAGTGCCTGTAATCCCAGCTACTCAGGAGGCTGAGGCAGGAGAATCGCTTGAACCGGGGAGGCAGAGGTTACAGTGAGCCGAGGTTGTACCACTTCCAGCCTGGTGACAAAGCTAGACTCTGTCTCAAAAAAAAAAAAAAAAAAAAAAAAAAAAAAAAAAAAAGAAAGAAAACACTTTATTTACATTGATTCACATTTTTAAAACTTAAATGCACTTATTTCATACTAATACTAAAGAAGCCTTTTGTCACAATAGAAACAAGAAAATCCAATATTGAATTTTCAAATGAACCAATGAAAGGTAACAGTGAAAATAACCACGGGAAAAAAAAAACAGCACTATTGAGCTAGCTAGATACTCTTATTTGCAGAAGGTAGAGATGGAGGGGAAAGGTGTTAGAAGGTTATTAGAGACAGGGTAGCACCAAACTGAGAATTTTTTCTTGAGCTAATTAAAAGGATGGGAAGAGAATTGAAAGTTGTAACTTTCTCTGAGTCAGAGCTATTTTGTGCTGTACCTGGACATCATTTAAAAGCATCCCATGGCCACACATGCTACTTAAGCGGTACATGTTTCACACTGCTGACACCTGGCTGCCTATCACAGTTCTTCATGTATGAATCTATTACAATGTTGCTCCCTCTGAGAGCATAAGAATCAATGCCACGGGTTGAAGGGCTGAATGTTTGTGCTCCCTTGCCCCCCAATTCAGATGTTGAAATCCTAATCCTCAATGTGATCATATTAGGAAGTGGGCGGGGCCTTTGGGAGGTGATTAGATCATGAAGGTGGGGCCTTCCTGATGGTGATACTGGAGTGCTGGGTAGAGAAAGGCGGGTCCCTGGCCAGGGCTCCACCCCTACAGACCTAGGTGAGGACAGGCACTCCTGCTTTTGTGTCTAAACGTTGCATTTTCCAAGACCACCCTGGCCCGCCACACCCTCATCCTGGTCCCATAAAAACCCCAGACTCCAGCAGGTAGACACAGGCAGCCAGACGAGAGGGGCAGTTGGAGAAGATTTGGGCCGCTAAGCAGCCTGACTCCAGGGGAAAACCATCTCCCTTCTGGCTCCCCCATCTGCTGAGAGCTACTTACACTCAATAAAACCTTGCACTCATTCTCCAAGCCCACGTGTGATCAGATTCTTCTGGTACACCAAGGCAAGAAACCCTGGAATAAAGAAATCCCTCTGTCCTTGTGATAAGGAAGGGGGTCTAATTGAGCTGGTTAACACAAGCCGCCTATAGACAGCTAAACTAAAAGAGCACCCTGTAACACACACCCACTGGGGCTTCAGGAGCTACAAACATTCACCCCTAGGCACTGCCGTGGGGTCGAAGCCTCACAGCCTGCCTGTCTGTACACTCCTGTAGAAGTTTGAGTAGCGGGGCACTGAAGAATGAGGGCACCCTCATTGCATGCCCTGCGAGGGGGACAAGGGAACTTTTCCCATTTTAACGGGATTGGTGCCCTTATAAAGGGATACACCGGAGAGCTCACTTTCTCTCTCCCTGCTTCCCTCTAAGTGAGGACACAGCAAGAAGATGGCCAGGAAGAGAGCTGTCACCCAAACCTGATCATGCTGGCACCCTGATCTTAGACTTGCAAGCCTCCAAAACTGTGAGAAATAAATTTCTCTTGTTTAAGCCACCCAGTCTCTGGTTATTTGTTCTATAGCAGCCTTACTTAAGACAGTTCAAGGAACTTGAAATTCTGTAAACACCAACTAACTCATTTCCCTGGCTCCAATTTCTATGTCTACTATCCATGCTGTCACCAAAACACATATCTTGCTTGGTCACCTCCTTGCTTACAATCTTTTATTGCTTTCTACTTCTTTGGGGTAGCAGAAGTGATCTTGCATAAACTTGTCCAAATCAGCATTTCCAGCCTAGTCTTCTGCCTCTTCTAATCTTGTCTTCTACAATTTAGCATCACTGGGTTCCTTGTCACTCCCTACATTTTCCATGATCTTTTCCATCTTTGTAAATGGTGCACCCTGTACCTGGAATGGCTTCCCTCTTCCTCGGTCCTTCAAGACACAGATCAAATGTCACTTTCTTTAGGAAGCCTTCCTGTACTCTCCCAAAGAGTTAATCCTGCCTCCTCTACAGAAGTCCTACAGAACCTTGCACTTAACCTTGAGTTAGCAATTATTGCCCAATAATCTAGTTACTTCTCTGTATTTGCTGTATCCATTTTACTATAAGTCCCTTGTGGATGAGTATTTCGCCATAGTCATCTCTGTGTCCTTGTTTCTTGCCTCACATGGGATATATAGCAGGCAGAATTCAAAGATGGCCCCCAAGATTCCCAGTCCCTGGTTATTCAATCAACCATGGATGTAGGCATTGCTGTGAAAAGATTTTGCAGATGTTGTTAAAGTGCCAAATCACTTGCCCTTGAAATATGGAGATTATGAAGATTATTTGGATAGGCCTGATCTAATCATATGAGTCCTTTAAAAGCAGATAGGTTTCTCTGGCTGGTGGCAGAAGGGAAAGTCAGAGACATTCAAAGAATGAGAAGGATTTTACACGAGGGAGGTTTTCTGTTGCTAAGATGGACCTGAGAGCCACTTCTAGAAGCTGAGAGCAGACCCTGGCTGACAGTTAACAAGACACTTGGGACCTCAGTCCTAAAAGCACAAGGAAATGAATTCTGCCAATAGCCAACAAGCTTGAAAGAATACCCTGAGACCTAGATGAGAAGCACAGCTCTGACTGACACCTTGATTTCAGTCCAGTGAGACCCGGAGCAGAGAATCCAGTGAGGCCATGACTAGATTTCTGACCTACAGAAATTGTGAGATAGTGAATTTGTGTTGTTTTATGCTGCTAAGATTTTGGCAGGTGTTTTTTCCATAGAAATAAACAATTGATAAAGGGTAGATGCTGAGTGAATGTTTGCTGAATGAGTAAGTGAATGAAAACATGCATCATTCAGCAGCCATAGATGACATTTAAGGGGAACGCCTTTCCCCACTCCTGGTTTCCAGGAGGAGGGGTTTTCTCCAGAGGATGTTTCTGCTTCTCTCTGACTCTGGAAGTGTCTGGCTCAGCTGCACCCTTCCTCCTCGGGGCGCTCCCCTGAGACCCTGAGACTCCTTTGTTCTGCGTCTTAGCGTTGGTTGGGGCACTCCCAGCCAGCAGCACTGCCTGCACCTGTGTGGGTATGCCAGTCTCATTCTGGGTTGTGTATTTGCAGCCCACATGGCTAACAGATGATATTAGTCAGCTCAGGCTGCCATAAAAAATGCCCAGCTGGGTAGCTTAAACAACACTTTTAGGCAGCTGCCATCTTGCTACGTGCTCTCATGACTACTTTGTGTGTATGGAGAGAGAGAGAGAGAGAGAGAGAGAAAGAGAGAGAGAGAGAGAAGGAAAGCCAGACAGAAACAGAGCAAGCAAGCAAGCTCTCTAGCTCTCTGGTATCTTTTCTAATAAGGTCACTAATCCCATCATGAGGACCCCAACCTTACGGCCTCATCTAATCCTAATTACCTCCCAAAGATCCCATCTCCAAATACCAAAACATTGGGGAGTAGGGCCTCAACATATGTATTTTGAGGGGACCCAAACATTTAGTCCATAGTACAGACCTATGACCCCCTCCTTCAGCGTGGCTACTAACGGTGATGAAGATAGATGATTTATTGGGCCCCATATGTACTCCTTATTTTATTTGCATACTGGATTGGGAAAATGGGTATTATTTATTCAGAGGAGAGTCCCTTGGAGACCTCAACAGAAGACACAAGCTGTTGTGGGAATTGTACCTGTGGCAAGACAACATTTTTGGAAATGTTTAGTGATGGTATCACCTCCATCCACATCCTTGTACCCCTTGAACTTCTTCTTCACCTCATCCAAGTAGAGATAAGAATTTTTGATGCTTTTCCCCTCAGAGAAGGAATGAGGTAAAAATGGCATTTTTGAGCAAACTCCTGGCTTTCTAGTTTTAAAAATGTGGATCCCTAGGGGGATGGAAAGAACTTAGGACATGGACAGTAAATTTTAGAGAGAACAGAAAAAAGAGAAGCCTCACTGCTGCCTCTCCCACACCTGGAATGGAGAAGAGCGAGAGTCGGAGGGAAAGTAATGAGGGTGGTGCAGATTCCTTCTCTCTGGATGAACCCCAAGGATGTGGCAACATCCACCCCCAAAGACTGTGGGATCAGATCAGAAGACCTGAGCCATTTCCAGGTAGAGTTCTGGGGGTGGGTAGAGAGACACCAGAGAAAAAGTGGTTGCTTAGTGAGGCAGGTAGAGAAAACCCTGCCTTCCCTCTCCTTGGCTGTTCCATAAAGTGACTTTACCACCTTCCATCAGGACATAGGGTCTATTTCCCCTGTCCTTGAATCTGGTTGGGTTTGTGAGTGCTTTGAACAATAGGGTGCAGCAGAAATGAATGATTCTATGTGATTTTTGAGGCTGGGTTGCGAAAGGCAATGCAGCTTCTGCTGCGCCTGCTGGGACACTTAAGTTTTGGAAACTTGAACCGCTGTGTAAGAAGTCCATTTCCCTAGAGGCTGCTGTGCTGTAAGTTGACCTCAGCACATTAGGAGAGGCCTCGAGTCAGCAGCCCCATCTGAGGTCCTAGCCAACAGCTGGCATCCCCCACCAGACAAGGGAGCGATGAACCCTCCAGATGATTCCAGCCTCCAGCTGTTGAGTCACTCCCAGGGATCTGGTCTTACCAGCTGTTGCCCTAGACATCATTGGAGCAGAGACAAGCCATTCCCATTGTGTCCTGTCTGAATTCCTGAGCCACAAAATAGTGTGCATAATAAAATGGTTGTCTCACACTCCTAAGGGGTGGTGTGTGATGCAGCAAGAGTAACCAGTGTGGGGGATGAGCGTGGTATGAGCCCAAGTGCCCAGGGTTGTGTAGTCCGTAGAATAATGGCCCCAGGCTGGGTGCAGTGGCTCACACCTGTAATCCCAGCACTTTGGGAGGTCAAGGTGGGCGGATCATGAGGTCAGGAGTTTGAGACCAGCCTGGCCAACATGGTGGCCAGTGCCTAGGTTGCCTAGGTGCACATCAGTTGTCCTAAAAATACAAAAATTAGCCAGGCGTGGTGGCACATGCCTGTAATCGCAGCTACTCCGGAGGCTGAGGCAGGAGAATCGCTTGCACCCAGGAGGCAAAGGTTGCAGTGAGCTGAAATCATGCCATTGCACTCCAGCCTGGGTGACAGAGCAAGATTCCGTCTCAAAAAAACAAAAAAACAAAAAAAAAACAGAATAATGGCCCCAAAGAGGTCCACGTCCTAGTCCCTGGAACCTGTGCATCTGTCCTCTTACACGGCAAAGGGATTTCACAGATATAATTAAGTTAAGGATCTTGAGATGGAAGATTATCCTGGATTATCCGGTGGTTCTAGCATGAACACCAGGCTCTTTATAAGAGGGAGGCAAAAGGTCAGAGTTAGAGAAAAAGACATGACCATGAAAGCAAGAGGTCACTGTGATGCAGCCACAAGTGAGGAATGTAGGCAGCCTTTAAACTTTTTTTTTTTGAGACAGGGTCTCACTCTGTCTCCCAGGCTGGAGTGAAGTGGTATGATCTCAGCTTGCTGTAACCTCCATCTCCTAGGCTCAAGTGTTCCTCCCATCTCAGCCTCCCGAGTAGCTGGGACCACAGGCGCACGCCACCACACCCTGTTAAAGTACGCAGCCTCTAGAAAGAGGAAAAGGCAAGACAATGGACTGTCCTCTGGAGCTTCCTGAAAGGAAGCAGCCCTGTGGACACCTTGGTTTTCATCCCATGAGACCCATTTTAGACCTCTGACCTCTGGAACTATAAGAGCATACATTTGTGTCATTTTCCACCATGACGTTTGTGGTAATCTCTCACAGCAGGCATAGGACATTAATCCAAATGGTGTGGATGAGGAATGATGGGGTGATGGATCCTCAAGATTGCAGGGTGCACAGATGACACTCTGAGCATAGGAGGGTGCTTGCCCCCTCTCTCTCCCTACCGCCCACCCCCATGTTGATATCAGGCTCTGTCTGTGTCCTGGAACCTGAACCATCTCCCTGGGGAAATGAGCAAGGGATAGGAGTTGAACTGTCTGCCATCATTTTCACGACATTGGCTGAATAGGACCTTAACATACAAATGAAGTTGCGTCATAGAAAGTAAAGAAAGTGGTAAGCCTTGCACATGTGAGTTGAGGATTTTGATTGACAACTGATGTGCACTTAGCAGAAAGTGTGCTTCCCAGGGCAGTGGGTGTATCTACACAGTGGCCACATGGAAACCTAGGCACTGGGACAAGGATTTGCCTGTGGTCTTTTAAGAATTGATCAAAGGTAACAAAATAAGAATATTAAATTCCGTGTGTGTGTGTGTGTGTGTGTGTGTGTGTGGGAAAGGAGCCAATTTATGAAATTAAATAAAGTTGCCTGGGCACAGTGGCTCACGCCTGTAATCCCAGCACTTTGGGAGGCTGAGGTGGGTGGATCACGAGGTCAGGAGATTGAGACCATCCTGGCTAATATGGTGAAACCCTGTCTCTACTAAAAATACAAAAAATTAGCCGAGTGTGATGCCTGTAGTCCCAGCTACTCTGGAGGCTAAGGCAGGAGAATGGCATGAACCCAGGAGTCGGAGCTTGCAGTGAGCCCAGATTGCACCACTGCACTCCAGCCTGGGCAACAGAGCAAGACTCCATCTCAAAAAAAAAAAAAGAAATTAAAGTCCACAAAGGAAGTGAGAAACTTGGGCTCAGGCATCCCATCCTGGCTGGGCCCAGCACAGCTGGAGCTCAGCACACTGGGCACCCCCACTGTCCCACCCCTTCTAAGGCTTAAATGGGCCAGGCCCCAGCCTGGTGGCTGGGGGTCCCAGGGCCCAGGGCGGACAGAAGTCGGAAAAGTAGGGGTGCTGCAGGGCCTCTTCTGCTGAGATACATTGGCAGGGGTTACACTTCAGAAGATTCTGCAGCAGATCCCTCCCTGTGGCATTGAGTTTGGGCACGATGTTCACCAGGGATGTTGTGGCCGGGTACAATGGGTACAGCTTATAGTCTGGCAGCTTGGTCATGGAGGGCCACTGCTCCTTGGTGAGCATCCCTAGCAGCCAGAAGATCCTCTTCAACTGGTCATCGACATCATTGCCTGGAAAAAGAGGCCATCCAGCATTGGCCAGCTCCGCAAAGATGCAGCCAGCTGACCACAAGTCAATGGACGTGGAGTACAGCTTGGCCCCAAAGAAGACATCTGGTGGGTGGTACCACAGTGTGACCACTCCAGCTCAGTAACAGCAGATGGGGATCCCAAAGGCTCGAGACAGGCCAAAGTCAGCCAATTTCAGCTCCCCATTCCTGTTTATTAGCAGGTTCTGGGGCTTCAGGTCCCTGCGTAGCACATTGCGGCTGTGACAGAATCCGAGGCCTTTTAGCAGCTGGAAGAGAAATGACTTTACAATCTCAGGATCGAGGTCACCATTGCAACTGTCAAAATACTTTTTCAGGTGCTGGTGACAGAATTTGAAAACCAAAGTCAGCTTCTTGTCGCTGTGCAGGACGTCATGAAGCCTGACGATGTTCTTGTGCTTCAGCTCCTTGAGTAGGCAGATCTCCCGGAGGGCAGAACTCGGCACACCCTCATCATTGTCATCCAGCCTCACCCATTTCAGAGCCACAATCTCATGAGTCTCCCAGTTTTTGGCCTTGAACACTGTCCCATAGGTGCCTTCCCCAATCTTCTCCAGTTTCTTTTATTTCTGCATTGCGGTGGCCGCAGGGGCCCCTGTGGGCTCTCGGTTTTAAGACTCAAGAATACTAAATGTTTTTAAATTTTTATTTCATTTGTTCTTTTCTTTAAAGACGGGGTCTCACTGTGTTGTCCTGGCTGGAGTGCAGTGGCATGATCATAGCTCCCTGCAGCTTCAAACTCCTGGGCTCAAGCAATCCTCCTGCCTCAGCCTCCTGGGTAGCTGGGACTACAGCTGTACACCACCATGCTCAGCTAATTTTAAATGTGTTTTTTTTTAAGTGACAACTTTTCATTTTGAAATAGTTTGACTCATAAGAAGCTGCAAAAATAGTACATAGAGATCGTATGTACCCTTCACCCAGTTTTCCTAAACGATAACATCTTATATAGCCACAGTACAGTTTTCAAAATGAGGAAGTTGACATTGGTGAAGACTAGTACAGGCTTTATTTAGATTTCATTGGTTTTTGACGCATTCTTTAAAAAAATTTTGTTTTGCTTCTTCGAAATTTGAGTTTTTTGTAGTTTTTATTTTTTTATTTTTTTGAGATGGAGTCTTGCTCTGTCACCAGGATGGAGTGCAGTGGTGTGATCTTGGCTCGCTGCAATGTCCGCCTCCCGGGTTCAAGCAATTCTTCTGCCTCAGCCTCCTGAGTAGCTGGGACTACAGGCGCCCGCCACCACACCCAGCTAGTTTTTGTATTTTTAGTAGAGATGGAGTTTCACCATGTTGGCCAGGATGGTCTCCATCTCTTGACCTCATGAGCCACCCACCTTGGGCTCCAAAAGTGCTGGAATTACAGGCGTGAGCCACTGAGCTGGGCCTGTAGTTAGGTTTTTAATTAAGATTTTTATTTTGAGATAATGACATATTCACAAGCAGAGCATACCTCTTGTTGCCCTTTTATAGCCACACCTACTTCTTCATCCCTGTTCCCTTCAAAACTACTGGCAACCATTAATCTGTTCACCATTCCTATAATTTTGTCATTTCAGACATCTTTTTTTTTTTAATTTACTGTAAGTTCTGGGATATATGTGCAGAATGTGCAGGTTTATTACATAGGTATACGTGTGCCATGATGGTTTGCTGCACCCATCTACTCGTCATTTGCATTAAGTATTTATCCTAATGCTCTCCCTCCCCTACCTCCCCACCCCGACAGGCCCTGGTATGTGATGTTCCCCTCCCTGTGTCCATGTGTTCTCATTGTTCCACTCCCACTTATGGGTGACAACATGCCGTGTTTGGTTTTCTGTTCCTGTATTAGTTTGCTGAGAATGATGGTTTCCAGCTTCATCCATGTCCCTGCAAAGGACATGAACTCATCCTTTTTTATGGCTGCATAGTATTCCATGGTGTGTATGTGCCACATTTTCTTTATCCAGTCTATCATTGATGGGCATTTGGGTTGGTTCCAAGTCTTTGCTATTGTGAACAGCGCTGCAACAAACATACATGTGCATGTGTCTTTATAGTAGAATGATTTATAATCCTTTGGGTATATACCCAGTAATGGGATTGCTGGGTCGAATGGTATTTCTGGTTCTAGATCCTTGAGGAATTGCCACACTGACTTCCACAATGGTTAAACTAATTTTATATAAATGGGAATTATATAGTATGTGACCTTTTAGGACTGGGTTTTTTTCAATCCGATTATTCTCTGGAGATAAATCCAGGTTGTTGCGAATTTCAATAATTTGTTCCTTTTTATTCCTAGCAGTGTTCTCTGTTTTGGGTGTATTACAGTTTGTTTGACCATTTATGTGTTGAAGGACATCTGAATTATTTCCATTTGGGGTTTATTACAAATAAAGATGTGATAAACATTTGTGTATGGGTTTTTGTATGAACTTATGGTTTCATTTATCTGGGATAAATGCCTAGGAGCATGATTGTTGGGTCACATGGTAAGGGCATGTTTAATTCTGCAAGCGACTGCCAAACTGTTTTCCAGAGTGGTTGTATCATTTTACTTTTCCACCAGTAATGTATGAGTCACCCAGCTTGCCTGCATTTTGTTGTAATTATTTTTTATTTTGGCCTTTCTCATAGGTATGTAGTGATATCTCATTGTGGTTTTAATTTGCATTTCCCTAATGGCTAACGATGTTGAACATTTTTCATGTGTTTATTTGCCATCTGTGTCTCTCTGAAAGTGAAAAATAATGTCTCCTGCCCATTATCTAATTGAATTATTTGTTTTTATGCTGTTGAGTTTTGAGAAGTCTTTATTTATTCTAGATACTAGTCCTTTCTTGAACAAGTGATTGCAAATATTTTCTCTACTCTGTAGCTTGCTTTTTCATACTATTGACATGCCCTTTCACAGAGCAAGATTTTTAATTTTGGTGAAGTCTGATTTTGAATATTTTCCTTTTACATATCATACTTTTGGTATCATGTCAAAAAACTCTTTGCCTAGCCCTAGATCCTAAACCGTAGATCCTAAAGGTTTTCTTATTTTTTATACACTCTTTTTTTAGGTTTTTTTTTTTTTTTGAGACAGAGTCTTGCTCTGTTCCCCAGGCTGGAGTGCAGCGGCACAATTTTAGCTCACTGCAACCTCGTGCCTCAGCCTCCTGAGTAGCTGGGACTACAGGCATGCATCACAATGTCCAGCTACTTTTTGTATTTTTAGTAGAGATGGGGTTTCACCATGTTGGCCAGGCTAGTCTTCGACTCTTGGCCTCACATGATCCACCCACCTCAGCCTCCCAAAGTGCTGGAATTACAGTTATGAGCCCCCGAGTCTGGCCAAGATTTTCTCTTATGTTTCATTCTGAAAGTGTTATAGTTTTTATGTTTTACATTTAAGTCTGTGATCCATTTTGAGTTAATTTTTGTATGATTTATGTTGATGTTCCTTTTTCACCTATGGATGTCCAATTGCTCCAGACATTTATTGAGAAAACTCTTTTCTTCATTGAATTGATTTTGTACTTTTGTCAAAAATCAGTTAGGGATACAGGTGTGGGTCTATTTCTGAATTCTCTGTTCTGTTCCATTATTCTATGTGTGTATCCCTATACCAGTACCATACAGTTTGGATTACCATAGCTCTATATAAGTCTTGAAACTGAATAAGTCTTGTAACTTATTGCTCCCACTTTATTCTTCTTTTTCAAGATTATTTTAGATAGTCTATTTTTTGGTCTGTCTCTATACATTTTAGAATAATATAGTCTAGGTCTATAACAATCCTTGCTGGGATTAAGATACGAGCTGCATTTAACCTCTATGTCAATTTGGGGACAACTGACACTTTTACTAGGTTAAGTCTTCTAATCCATGAATACAATATGTCTCTACATTATTTACATATTCTTTGACTTTTTTCATTAGCATTGTGTAGTTTCTAGCATACAAGTCCTTACATGCTTTGCTATTTTTATACCTAAGTATTAGTTTTGAGTGATTGTAAATAGTATTTGTATTTTTTATTTTGGTATCCATTTGCTCATTGCTAGTATTAATATATAAAAATATAATTGATTCTATGTTTATATTGTATCCTGCAACTTTATTGAACTCATTTATTAGTTTTAGGATTTTTTTTGGTAGATTCCTTGGGGTTTTTTACTATAGACAATCATGTCTTCTGCAGGAACAGTATTATTTCTTTCTTTTCAATATATTAATATATACCACTTATTGCCTTCTTGCACTAGCTACGACTTCTAGCACTATGTTGAATAAGAGTGGTGAGAGCGGACACTTTCCTTGCTCCCAATCATAGAGGGAAAGCTTTCAGTCTTTCATTATTAAGCATAATATTCGTTATAGGATTTTTGCAAATCCTACTGATCAAGATGAGGAAATCCTCCACTATTCTTATTTCCTGAGAGTTTTTTTTTTTTTAACTATGAACGGCTGTTGAATTTTGTCAAATGCTGTGTCTATGTTTATTGATTTAATCATATGATTACCTTCTTTTAGCCTGTTACTGTGGTGGGTTATGTTTACTATGTCAAGATTGTACATTGATTCTCAAATATCAAGCATCGGTGGAATAAAACCCCCTTGATCATGTATACACCATACACTTTTCATATATTGATTAATTCTATCTGCTAATATTTTATTAAGGATTTCTATAACTATGTCTAATATTATGTCCATATTCATAAGGGATATTGGTCTGCAGTTTTCTTTTTTGTGTTGTCCTTGGGTTCGAGATGATGGTAATACTAGCTTCATAAAACAAATTGAGAAGTGTCCCCACTTCTACTTTTCAGGGAGTCATTGTACAGAATTTAGTTAATCCTTCTTCAAACATTTGGTAGATTCTTTCGTGAGACAATCTGGGCCTGTAGATTTCTGTTTTTGGAGTTTAAAAATTATTGATTCAATTTTCTTAATATTATAGGGCTATTCAAATTATCTGTTTCATATTGAGTGAGCTGTGGTGGTTTGTGTTTTTAGATGAACTGGACCATTTTGTCTAAGTTATTAAATTTATGTGTGTAGAGTTATTCATACTATTACTTTATTATCCCTTTGATGTTTTCAGGATCTGTAATGACATCCTCTGTTTCATTCCTGATATTGGTAATTTGTATCTTCTCTCTTTTTCCTTTGTCAGTCTTGTGAGAGGTTTTACAGTTGTATAGCTCTTTCTTTCTTTTTTTTAACTTTTATTTTAGGTCAGGGGTACATGTGCAGGTTTGTTATGTAGGTAAACTTTTGTCATGGATTGTTGTACAGATTATTTCGTCACCCAGATATTACACCTAGTACCCATTAGTTATTTTTCCTGATCCTCTCCCTCCTCCGGCCCTCCACCTTTTGGTAGGCCCCAGTGTATGTTCCCCTCTATGTGTCCATGTGTTCTCATCATTTAGCTCTCACTTATAAGTTAGAACATGTAGTATTTGGTTTTCTGTTCCTGTGTTAGTTTGCTAAGGATGATGGCCTCCAGCTCCATCCACATTCCTGAAAAAGACATGATCTCATCTGTTTTTATGGCTGCATAGTATTCCCTGGTGTATATGTACCATATTTTCTTTATCCAGTCTACCATTGATGGGCATTCAGGTTGATTCCATGTCTTTGCTATTGTGAATAGTGCTGCAATGAACATATGTGTGCATATGTCTTTATGATAGGGACATTTATATTCCTTTGGGTATATATCCAGTAATGGTATTGCTGGGTTGAATGGTATTTCTGGTTTTAGGTCTTTGAGGAATTGCCACACTCTTTTCTACAATGGCTGAACTAATTTACACTCCCACCAACAGTGTATAAGTGTTCCTTATTCTCTGCAACCTTGCCAGCACCTGTTATTTTTTGACTTTTTAGTGATGGCCATTCTGACTTGTGCGAGATTGTATCTCATTGTGGTTTTGATTTGCATTTCTCTAATGATTAGTGATTTGCATTTCTCTAATGATCAGCTTTTTGTTTTCATGTTTGTTGGTTGCATGTATGTCTTTTTTTGAGAAGTGTCTGTTTATGTCCTTTGCCCACTTTTTGTTCGGGTTGTTTGTTTTTTTCATGTAAATTTGTTTGAGCTCCTTATAGATGCTGGATATTAGACCTTTGTCAGATGTATAATTTGCAAACATTTTCTCCTATTCTGTAGGTTGTCTGTTTACTTGGTTGATAGTTTATTTTGCTGTGCAGAACCTCTTCAGTGTATAGTTCTTTCTAAAGAACTAGCTCCTTATTTCATTGAATTTTTCTTTGTTGGTTTTCTCTTTTCAATTTTATTATATTGGTTTCTGGTTTTATATTAGTGTATTAGTTCATTGTCATGCTGCTGATAAAGACATACCTGAGTCTGGGTAATTTACAAAGAAAAAAAGGCTTAATGGACTCATGGATCCACGTAGCTAGGAAGGCCTCATAGTCATGGCGGAAGATGAAGAAAGAGCAAAGGGTCTTCTTACATGGTTGTGGGCAAGAGAGAATGAGAACCAAGTGAAAGGGATTTCCCCTTATAAAACCATCAGATCTTGTGAGATTTATTCCTATCCTGAGAGCGATATGAAGGAAACCGCCCCCATGATTCAATTATCTCCCACCAGGTCCCTCTCACAACATGTGGGAATTATGAGAGCTACAATTTAAGATGAAATTGGGGAGGGGACATAACCAAACCATATCAATTAGTATTTGATTTCTTCTTGCTTCGAATTTATTTTTCTTTTCTTTTTCCAGGTTCTCATGAGGGAAGCTTAGGTTATTAATTTGAGACTTTTCTTTCTTTCTTTTCTAATGTATGCATTTAATGCTATAAATTTCTCTCAGCACTGCTTTAGCTGTGACTCACAAATTTTCATGTTTGATTTTAATTTTTATTCAATTCAATGTAATTTTAAAAATTTCCTTTGAAACCTTCTGTTTGACCCATGGATTATCTAGAAGTGTGTTGCTTAGTTTTTAAGCATTTAGAGATTATTCCATTATCTTACCATAATTGATTTCTAGTTTGACTTCACTGAGGTTGGAAAATACGCTATTTATGATTTCCATTCTTTTAACTTTGTTAAAGTTTTTTTCGTAGCCTAGTATATGGTTTATCCTGGTATATATTCCATGGACACTCAAATAAATGTGTGTTCTGCTGTTATTTGAGAAGAGTGTTCCAGCTATGTCTATTAGATTTTATTGGTTGATAGTGTTTTGAGTTCTATATCCTTGATTTTTGTCTAATTGTTTTTATTAATCATTGAGAGGACAGTGTTGAAGTCTCCAACTGTAATTGTGGATTTATCTAGTTCTCCTTTTCATTCTATTAATTTTTACTTCACAGGTTTTGCAGTTCTGTTGCTTGGTGCATACACAATGATCTTATTTGGGGTTCACTCAGCATTTTGAATCGCTAGTTTTATGTCTCTTCACAAACTTGGGATGTTTTCAGCCATTATTTCTTTGGGTAATCTTTCATCCCTGTTCTCTTTCTCATTTCTTTCTAGAACCCCAATGACACCAATGTTAGATCTTTTGCTGTGGTCCGGCAGGTCCCTGAATTTTTTTTTATTATTATAATTTTTTTCAGTCTATTTTTCCTCTTGTTCAGATTGTTCTGTGTTTAAATTCACTGATTCTTTCCTCTGCTCTTTCATTGTACTGTTGAGTCCAGCCACTGAGGTTTTATCTTCAGGTCTAAAATTTCCACTGGGTTCCCCTTTATATTCTTTATAGATCTTTGTGGAGACTTTTTATTTCTTTCCTGAGGCTTTCTATTTTTTATTTGTTTGCAACAAGCTCATATTTGCTCTATGAAGCATTTTTATCGTGGGTGTTTTAAAATCATTGCCAAGGAATTCTAACATAATTTCATCGTCTCTGTGTTGGCATCTAGTGATTGTTTTTTCATTCAATTTGACATCTTCCTGGTACTTGGTATGACAAGTGATTTTTGAAACATGGGAATTTTAAGATTAGGTTATGATACTCTGATCTTATTGAAACCTTCTGTTTTAACTGGCTTTCTCTGACATCACTCTGGCAGAAGAAAGAAGAGGGACTCTGCCTTGTTACTGCCAGGTGATGATGGAAGTCCAGGTTCTCCACTTGGCCTCTGTAGGTACCTGTTACTTCTGCGCAGGGGTAGATGTTCCAGTGACACCATGATGGGGATGACCTTGTTACTGATGGATTATGCTGAAACTCTCACCTCTCTACCACTTTAGGGGGAAGAGGAGGGACACCTCATTACTGCAGGATGAAGCTGAAAGTCCAGGCTCTCCACATGGTCTCCACTGAGATGAATGGTGATAAAATTCCTGATCTTTTCTTCGCCTTTTCTGATACTATCCTTAGTACAGCCCCGCAAGGATGGAAGTCTCAGTTCCTTAGTCTGCCTTTGTTGGCATGGGTGGGGGCAGGACCACAGTGTTTTTTTGTGGTGATTGGCTGGAGAGGAGTGATTATTATCTAAAAGTTTTTTGTTTTGCTAGGCTGCCCCTTTCTTGGTCCTTTGGCTGGAGAGAGTGGGTTTTGGTTGAGTTTTGCTGGGACTTTTTTTTGTCTGTGCCTGTTAGTGTTTGCAGGTAGTTGGCTTCAACTCCAAGTCCAGGGTGTATCAGGCAAGAGAAAACCCGGGGAAATCACTGCCTGGTTGGTCGTTGTTCCTCAGGTCCTACACTTCCTTCTCTCCACGCTTGAGTCTTTTAACATTTGTTTTGCATATAATACTCAGGGTTTTTAGTTGTATCTTGCAGGCAGAACCTCTAAACAATGGGATTTTAAAGCCATTTTTCTAGGATTACCATAAGCACTTTGAGCCTGTCTGATGGTGATTATGCTATAGCAGTGCCTTATAAAGGATGTTCATTTGCTCTTAGGGAGGGAACTGGGCACTTCAGGGACATCCTGGCTGGAAGGCTTGCTTTTGGCGTAATCTGGATCTTTAAAGGGTCATAATTCACATCCCTTTTAGAGAAATCAAGGAAACATGTCAATCAGCATTGACACAGGGTGTCCAAGCTTGTCATTTGAGCTTGGAAAGTTTCATGAAAGTTTGAAACTTTGAGTAGGACATGTGAAAAGGGCCCCAAGAAGGCTTCAGCAGATGTGGCCTGCTGTGTGTCCTCAAGCAATCCATTTCAACTTCCTGGGCTTCCGTTTCTCCACCTCAAACTCAGGAAAGACAAGGATGAACCAGCTCGGGGTTTCTACACTTCCACCATTTACAGAGCACCAGCTTGAGTTGGCTGTGGCAGTACCTCCTGTTTCTCCATTTACTGAAGACTTTGCTCCAAATGGACTCACTCGAAAGAGGAAACTTCATGTTGCCGTGGGACGTGTGCCCCTTGGCAGGAGGATGGCTGAGCTGACTCAGCACACACAGGACCAGCCCTTAGTCATGGGGCTCTCTGAGGTTTCAAGCCCAGCCTGAAACAAATGTTCACTGGGGCTTATCAGTTCAGCTTGACCCCTTGACCCTAACTCAGATGCTGAGGAAGCATGTCCCGCTCACAGCAGGTGGTTATGAAGCTTTCCAAACACAGATGCCACGCGCTCCACGTAGCCTCCGTGGTAGTTCACACTCCCCGGACTGTAGACAGAACATCTGTTGTTGGTTCATGTGAAAACTTCCAACCATGCCCCTCCTCCCTCCCTCCAGTTCTAAGGCACTTAATTTAAAAAAAGCTTCCCTTATTCCTAAACATTGTGGAGCAAACATTTAACATCATCCTGTTGCCTTTAACACACCTTCTGCTCATCCTCCCGTGACAAAATGTTGCTTGCCAACACAGTTACTCTTGAAAGGAAAGTGAATTAAAATTCATCTCCTTGGGAGCACTTGTGAGGAGAAGAACTTCATGGCCCCGTGTGTTAATTGGAGAGTTTCTGAGGACCCAGCGCAACTGGGGATTAGCAACATAGCACCATACCCCAGTGAGCCCCTCTCAATCCCCTCCCAGGATGGAACTCAGGAGCTGCCAGGGTGGGTGACTACTCCTCGGCGGGCCAGATTTCCAGCTGGGAGATGGCTCCCCGGAGGGCTGGAAAGGCAGTTAGCACATCCCAGCTGGGGCTGAGTGTAGGGCTCTTGTTTCTTTTTTCAACTCATTCACTACCTGTCAAAAATGCTCAATTCCATTGTCCTAACCTATGAAGGCACCATCCCTGCCTTTTCTGTTCCCTGTCGCATCTTCTAACATTTAGAATTGTGTCTGGCTCTGGCATATAGTAGATGCTCAATAAATATTTGTTGGATGAGTAAATTCCATAGTTGTCTTCACTGAACTCTAAGTTCTATTTGTCAAGGACCATTTCTGTCTTATTTAATCTCTAAGGCTTAATATGGTATGGGGCATGTCGTATATGATCAATAAATATCTACTGAACTGAGCTGCTTCTGGGACATTCTTATTACTCCTTAGGAGAATCTCTGTGGCTTCACTGTTAGGAGCAGGGCTTTGGAGTTAAGCAGTCCTGAATGAGAATACTTACTCAGCTACTTTTTCTCTGGGGATCTTGAGGCATATATTTTCAGCTCCTTGACTCTCTGCTTCCTATGGGAAAGACAGGTATAATAATACCTACTAACTTTTTTCAACGCATGGGGTTTTTGGAGAGTTAAATTGCAGGGGCATAACACTTAATAAATGATAATTATAACTGTTGTTGTTGACATTATGTCTCACTTCTATTTCTCAGGCAGATAATCATGCCCACACTACTTGGTTGGGTTTTAAGTGGAAAAGGTGACCTGGTAGTGTGTCAGGGAGAGCTGGATAGTACCTGAGCTCTGCTTCTAGGCCAGTGACTCTCAGTCTGGAGCCCAAAGCGTGATCTGGGTGCTTTGAGAATTACTCACAGGTTGTTAAAGAGCCCAGTGAAAATCCCAATTGTCCTTGATGAAAATGCATTGTGTTGGGGGGTAAGGGGAGCGGGGAGGGGCGGTGCATGCTGATGGGCATGGATCAAAGCCACAGAAGACTTAAAGAAAACAATGAATCCATTATTACATAATAAGTGCTGTCTTGTAGACAAAAGATTTCTATGGCTGGAGGTTTTGAGGGGAAATAACAAAGTGGCCTAAACATTGTTATTTAATGACTCTCAGTCTTCGCTTCTCCCTGAGGGCTAGAACACAGATAGAGTAAAGCCCGGTGGTTGAGTTTAGGAGCTCTTGATTCACCTCCTGGAATGGAAGCCTGACTCTTCAGTGTACTGCCTTGGGCAAATTACTACCCCCCTCCTTTGTCCTCATCTATAAAATGGAGATAATAGTAGCCATGCTGATTATGAGAGTTAAATGAAGCAATTCATATAAAGAGCTTAAAGCAACACCTGGCCCACAGTAGATGGTTGCCTGCCATTTTTGAATCATCCTGATGGCTTTTCCTTTTTCCCAGGTGATATTCTCCAGTCAACTTGCTGGCTTCCCGCTCACCACCTATCATGTTCTCCTGACTCAGGCTGGTTGTGGGGAGCAGATGTGGACCCAACACTCGCCTGGGGCCTGCCATGATGGTGTCAGGGGAGGATGAACTCAGCCCCGGCATGCTTCCTGATGACCGCGGCCTTCTATTTATACACCGAACACTGGGCTTGCCTGGAGAGTGCCAACATTGCATCTGCAACACCATCAGCTTGTCTGTTACCTGGAGTCTGAAATCATCCTTTGCTGTTATTATCATAAAGAGTCTCAGAATGGTAGAATGGCAGAGCTGATGGCAAGATCACAACAGCCTCTTAAATCTTACCAATATCAGTTGTCATGACCATGTCCAATGCAGGAAACTTTGGTCCCAGTGCTTGAATTTGCTCCCTTTTTACTGTTATCTCTTGCTCAGTTTCTACAAAAGCCTCTTAGAAGTGGAACTTAGAAGTGGAACTACTGGAACTAAGCATGTGCTGCAATATTTTTTTTTAAAATCTGTTTTATGAGCAAGCAAGTTTTAGAACGTGGAGCTGACACACCATTTCTAAGATTCATAGTAACCACGAGAGTTGGACAATGACAATGCCTGGACAGGGCCTAGAGAAAAGCGAGTGGTGGAGAGCTCCTTTCTAGAAGGATTTGAGAGTCAGCCAAATGCATTATTCTCCCAACAGCTTCTTCTTCATCCTATGTGTTCAATACTCTCAGTCCTGTGGGTTAAGCCTTTGCTTAAGGCAGGCAGCATCATATAGTAGAATGAACCTGGGCTCCAAAATCAAACACATCTCAAGTCAGGTATCAGTTCTGCAATTTATAAGCTGTGTGACGAAGAAAAGTTACTTACCATTTCTGAGCCTCAGCATCTTCACCTGTAAAATGAGGCTAATACCTTCACTCAACTTATAGAGTGCTTGTGAGGATTACATAAACCTATCAATGTAAGCACACAATATACATTAGCTATTATATTAATATGTTAGCTATTATTATTATTAACTTCAAGGCCATAGAACCCCAAATGGCAAATGCTGACTGGACACAGAAGGATAAAAGCAATGCTCTGGGAAGGAGAAGGAGATGTGGTAAGGCTGGGACTCTAGTCCCAGCAGACTAGGGGTTGGTGTAAGGTCCCAGGAAGCCAGGGCAAGGGGTGAGAAGGTGATGCAATAATGCCAGAGATAACCTTTGTCGGTTTCCCAGTGTGGCCAGGGCCAGCTTGGTTAATGGTTAAGTGAGTGGCGCCTGCAATGGCATGGAAGGCCTTCTTGTGTACTTGGGACTAAACGTGGCTTGTGAAAAACATTCTCCCAATTAGCCGGGCATGGTGGCGGGCACCTGTAGTCCCAGCTACTCGGGAGGCTGAGACAGGAGAACCTCTTGAACCCAGGAGGCAGAGGTTGCAGTGAGCTGAGATCGTGCCGCTGCACTCCAGCCTGGGCAACAAGAGCGAAACTCCGTCTCAAAACAAACAAAACAAACAAACAAACAAACACACACACACAAACAAAAAAACATTCCCCCAGAGAGGAGGCTCCTCAGGTTGTCTCTGCTGGAAGGGCTGTGTAGAGTGTGATCAGGAACTCCCCTTCCACTGTGGAGAAGCTCTGACATCGTTGCCATTGTTGCTGCAGGCATTGTTGCCACTGTCCTCTCTCCACAGTAGCCACTAGCGTATGAAGTACCAGGTACTGTGCTAAGACATGCATTGACATGCATTTTCTCTTCCCAACAATACCATGAGAGACATATTATTATCTTACTGTTAAGGAAACTGAGACTCAAAGAATTGAATTGCTTAAGGTCACACAATGACTAAGTGGTAGAGCTGGGATTTGAACCAGGTCTTGGTGTAACTCCAAATCAATATCTTTACTCACTACACTATAATGCACGTTACCATCACTATCACCTTCGTTACTGCCATCATCGCCACTGCCACCACCATTACTAGCACCACTACCGTGATCATCCTTATCATCAATTTCACAAAAAGCAAAATCACACACTGTGTGTCATCTCTTTTAATATTCACAACATGATAAATATGATTACATCATCTCCACCTTGTATGTGGATTAAATGAGTTATTACATGCAAGTGTTTAGAGCAGTAACTGGTACATACTAAGCTCTTAATGAGTCTTGTTTATTATTATTATTAACAACTTGATACTACCCAGTTCAGATCCACTGGTGAAGTCACTGGGGCCTTAACCTGGGCCAAAGCTCCCCTCTGGGGCTCTACGACAAGGAGGAGTGTGATCCTTGAATGTCTCACCACTGCCCACCTGTAATGTGACCCACGTGGCCTCTGACTCCTGGGCTGCTGAAGAGGTGTGCAGGAGTTGGCCCCAGTGACACTGCACCCATGAGACTAATGTTTGAGATGAGCAACCTCTCTGCCTGTATAAGAAGCCTTTGCACAGGGCCCTAAGGTGAGGCTAGGAAGGTGGAACCCCATAAAGTCCCGCTCCCAGGTGTCACTTTGGGCAGGTTTTGTGTTCCTGGCTGGTTCTCCTTTAGGTTGTTGTTGTCATACCCGGGGTGCCCCAGTTCTGCTTCTGGGAGTGCGTGGCTCATGCACCTGGGGCTTCTCTTCTCCCATCAGTTTCTTTCTCTATTCCTCTCCCCTTCGGGTCATCCATACTTTACTTACCCCACGGCTGCTCTTCTAGGAGTTTTATTTTTTACAAATAATACCTGCGGCTTTTATTTCAGTGATGCTTTGCCTCACTTGTTCAGAGTTCAGATTTTTCAAAACTTGCTAGGTATCTGACTGGAAAACCTGGCAAATTTTTGGTCTTGAGTACTGTGACTGTAACTTTCCCAGTACCATACAGCTGCAAAGGACGTGTGTGTGGCCATGGGGTGGGGTGGGGAGGCCAGGGCAAGTCCCAGGTCTGGCTGGACTTAGATCCCTCCGTGAACACTTACCCATTCTGGGGGTGACCCTGCCCCAGAATTCATGGGGTACTACCTGGTGGCTTAGATGGGCTGTGTGTCTCACATTCCACAGCCAGCGATTCTTCTCATATAAAGTCACATGGAGGAAGCCCTGAGACCCCAACTCTGGGTTTTTCTGATTCCTGGACATGCAGCCTCAAAGAAGACATTGTAAAGACACACACACAAAAGGTAGACATTAAAGCAAGATGGAAGTATGTTGGAGGCAGAGATGGGGTACATGCTCACTGCCTGCATGCTATTTTGCACACGTGTGTGTGTGTGTTTGTGTCACTCCAAGAAACCATGGGTATACAGTGTTTTGAGTAGGCCAGAGTTTTACAGCTGGACAGACCTAGAGTCTAGTTCTGCCCACGCCAACCCCCATCCCTTCCCATCGTTAACTGTGTGGGAAACAGAATAAGTGTAGTTTTAAGTATGGGTTCAGGAATTTAGTTTGCCTGGGTTCAAATTGTGCTTGCATTGCTTATATCAATGAAATCTTAGGCAAATTGTTTGGTCTCTCTCAGCCTCAGTTTCCTCACCTGTAAAATGGAGATGATAATTATACTGACCTATATGGCTGTTGTGACAATCCAGTGAGATAAATATGTTTCAAATACTTATCTCAGGGCCTGCAGTGTAAACTTGAATGAATCACAGCTGCTAGTTTCTATGCACATCTTATGAGGCTGCTAACTGTTCATAGTCCCTCTCTTTCTTCTGTAACTGTGTCTGAGAAGGGAGACTGAGAGGCCCTCTGACCTGCTTAACTTCACCTTGCCACTCCGCTGATCTGATCCGAAGATATGTCACTTGCCTGTCAGAGTCCTGTGAACAGAGGACAAAATTCTTGGCACTATTTGTCCAGCCTCTTAGTGGAGATGTCAGCCACATCGCTGCTGCTTTTCCTCGCTTTCTTGGCTTCATAATTTCTGATCTAATAACTTGGCCCATTGACCTCAAATTTTGCTGTGAGAGTGGGTTTAGCAGGCTTTTCCCAGCTGCATCCTTTGCTGGAGATGTTCTCGGGCCAGGAAAGTTCTTTATTCTCTTCTCTAATGCAAGGCAGATGCCATCCACCTAAAGGATGTGAGAAAGAGACTTCGCAGTTGGGTTTCTCTTGTTCTATTGTGTGTTCAATAGTTGCTGAGGACATTGGCCATCCCTTGAGGGTCTCAGTTTAACTTATGGCACCTGAAAAGGTTTGGCTCTGTGTCCCCAACCAAATCTCGTTGTAGCTCCCATAATCCCCACGTGTTGTGGGAGGGACCCAGTGGGAGATGATTGAATCATGGGGGTGGATCTTTCCCATGTTGTTCTCTGACAGTGAATGAGTCTCACGAGACCTGATGGTTTTAAAAATGGCAGTCTCCCTGCACAAGCTCTCTCTTTTTGCCTGCTGCCATCCACGTAAGACGTGACTTGCTCCTCCTTGCCTTCAGCCACAATTGTGAGGCTTCCCAAGCCACGTGGAACTGTTAGTCCAATTAAACCTCTTTCTTTTGTAAATTGCCCAGTCTTGGGGATATCTGCATCAGCAGTGTGAAAATGGACTAATACAGTGCCTAATGCTCCTGCATCCACAGGCGAGTTGGTGCAGGTGGGAGTGGGGTGGTTGGGGGTGCATTAGATCCATAGGACCTGAAGGAGCTCTCTGAAAAAGGGGCTCAGCACATGGCTCCAGGTGTGGATGGCAGGATTCCTCTCTTCCTCACTCAGACCTTCAAGGAAGAGAGGGAAAGGTGGAAGAAACTGAGAGACTCCTTGCTCCTCCAACACCAGGGGTGGATGGAACACAGGGAATACTCAGATGCCATTCTCTGCCCACCTTACCAATGGGACTGTGACTGTAGTCATCAGGTGGTTCCACCCCGCTTAGGTGACCCTGTCACTTTGGCTACTCTTGACTATCTCATCCCACAAGAGGCAGCATAGCATGGTGGAATGACACAGGTTTGGCATTGGAGTGATTTGGGCTTGCATCCTGGTCTTACCCCTTATTGTCCATGTGACATTGGGTAAGTTACTTAACCTGTCGGGATCTCAGTTTTCTCATATGAAAAATGAGGATAATGATATACACTTTGTAAGTTCATGTGAGGATTGAAGTGAAATGACACATGAATGGTGTAGATACGTAACATTCAATAAAACCGTGGTTATTAAAGATACCTGATAAGATTATTTTAACTTGCGACACTAAAGAGAAAATAAACTGAGTGATTGAGAATGACAAGAGTCACCATATAGAATAAGCTAAATGTGTTTATAGCTGTACTATGATGTGGGCTTGGTGTTTGCTTCTAATTCTCTCCTTTCCTGAACATTGATGAAACTGATAGACAGGGGATGTCTTTGTTCTCCTTCCTGATCTCCTTTGCTGTCTTTGAGCTGGTTCTGAGGCATGCACTGATCCATTTCCACATGCTACATCTCTCCCTGCTGCTTCATGCCGGAACAGTTTCTTTCTTGCATCAGAGCTAATAAAAGAGTTACAGAGAATTCTTGGCCTCTCTGTCTTGTAATTCCAAACTTCAAAGAACAGGGTCTTCCCCAACATCATGTCTATAGCAACAGCAATCTATGTTTCTATTAGCAACTGTACGGATCCAAGCAAATACTGGCTGCACAAATCTCCTTAGGTCTGCAAAGTCCTGATCCAACACTCAGTGAATGCTGCTGGAGCTGTTTTTTCTTTTTTTAAAATAAGCCCTTTAAATAATTATAGATGCACAGGAGTTGCAAAGATAGTACAAAGAGGATACATGTACCATTCACCCAGTTTCCCCCAGTGATTACATTTGACATACCTAGGGTACAACATCAAAACCGGAAAACTGACATGGGAACAATGTGTGTGCATTGTTTTATGTCATCGATCACATGTGCAGATTTATGTAATCTAGATACAGAATTATTCCATCACTTAGGCAATGATCTCCCTCTTGCTACCTAGCCCTTTATGGTCATATCTACCCACTCTTCCCCCACCATTCCTAACTCTTGGCAATCACTAGTCTACTTTCCAAACTGGGATACTTTTGGGAGTAGAAGGGGATGACACCAGCCATCAATTATTATGCTAGGACAACAGGTGTAAACTGGGATATTTGGTCTCCTAATCAAATGTTTTATTTCTGGGTGTGTGGTTGGGAATGGAGTGGGGAATGAAGCTTGCAGTGAAGTTCTATAGCTTGGGATGAAACATTTTTCAAGAGCTGTCTGAGAGATTTTCCCCTTTGGGTGGAGGGAGCTTCCATTGTCCTGCTGTGTAGTATGTGCCCCAGCATCTAATCATTCTGCACTCTTGCTTGCAAGACAGTAGAGTAGCTTCTGCCTTCTATGGAAGTAGCTGGAGTACAGGTTTAAGGATAATTCCTTGTTTTGCACCTACCTCAACCCACTGTGTCCTGCCCTGCACTCCCATTGCACCATGAAATTGTAATCACTCAAGTTACCACTGACTCTTCGTTGCTACACCCTGTCCTTGAAAGGTTGAAATTTTCCAGAATATTGGCTCAAGCTCCTCTCTCACCCTGCACTCTCTTGCTGTGTCATCTCACCACCCCATGTCTTTAATAATCACTTAGGGTGATGACATCCATGTTGGTTAATTTCTCAGACTACTGTTTCTGCACTGACCTGGCTTCCTGTGATGAGGCTTAGCATTTCCAGTCTGCACAGTGTCATTTATTCTAGCCTCTACACATTTGGGACTCTGGTTTAAAATTGCTTTTCTTTCTTCTCTTATCTAATCTCCCCTGCCTTGCTCCAAGTGAAGTATGGATCTAGTCTATATTTTGTACATGTAAGAAGGTTAGTGTACCAATAATCATCTGTTGAATAATCCTACTGACTTGTTTTAACTTTGTAGCATGATCAGGGAATACTCACTCTTTGATTTGCTTTTTGCATTTTAATTGATGCTATATACAAGCAGGTGCACTGTGTTTTCTTCTAAGGATGTTCCCTTTCATTCTCAAGGCGACTGCTTTCTACTTGTCCTTTCCCACTTGTATTTCTTCTCAGTTTCCTTTTGTGCCCTAATCTTTTTTGGGGCTGGTATTTTGCTGTGGTTTTCCAAGAGGGGTACCCTGAGACAGCGGATGACAATGAAAAATATACACGTATAGGAGCTACGTGTATAGAACTACATGAACTGGATCCTTCTATCCTTAATACCCAGCTCAGAAGCTAGTTCTTTGTGAAACTCTTTCTAGTTTCCCAATCAGAAATTATTTTCAGTTCTTTCAGGGTTCTTAAGCACTTCTTTTTAGCTCTGATTTCATCCTGCCTTGTGTCATAGGACACTTACATGCTGCTCTATTAGACTAACAACTCTTTGAGTACAGAGGTGTTTTTTTTTTTTTTTTTTTTTTGACAGAGTTTCTCTCTTGTTGCCCAGGCTGGAGTGCAATGGCGTAATCTCAGCTTACTGCAACCATCACCTCCCAGGTTCAAGCGATTCTCCTGCCTCAGCCTCCTGAGTAGCTGAAATTGAAAGTGCCTGCCACCATGCCCAGCTAAGTTTTTGTATTTTTAGTAGAGTAGGGGTTTCACCATGTTGGCCAGGCTGGTTTCGAACTCCTGACCTCAGGTGATCCACCTGCCTCAGCCTCCCAAAGTCCTGGGATTACAGGCATGAACCATGGTGCCCGGCTGAGACTGTGCTTTATTTTTCTTGGAGCCACCTCAATAGAATATTGTCTTGCATATGGTAGATGCTTAGGAAAGGCTTGTAAAAATAATAGTTGTGTGATCTTAAGTAAGTCACTCTTCCTCTCTGGTCACTTTTTATTTCCTTATCTATAAAATGAGGAAATACACAGGGTTGGAAAAGATGATCTTTAAAACTCCTTTCTGCTCAAGAATACTTTAAAAAAAGGTAGCTATCTCCCTTGCTAGCTCTGTGAATTCTAGAATTGTCATCTGGAACCAGTCTATGTCCCCTGGAGCCCCTAGTCTAACTTCAGAGAGAATTGTGAAGCAGAGTTCTTGTAGTACTGACAGTCTTTCTAGGCTTTATGCATGTACTACATTGTCAAAAATAAAATTTACTTCCACCCCAGACAAACCAACCAATCAAGCAAAGACTAGAAGAAAAAAGCACTCATATAAACATTCACATGCATCTACATATGCACTGCATGTATGTGAACACGCATCCCTTGTTTGTTGAAAAGAAAAGATTGCCTTATACCCAGAGAGATGATGAACAAGGAAGTAAGAGAATCAAACACATCAGTTCCCTTGCTTACTCTCTTTAGTTATTCTTTCCTCTTAGTTATTATTTATAATTTAAATATAACTATTGTTTAGGTGCAAGATATTTTGTATTACAGTTTGTATGGAAGAAGCTTAGCAAGAAAAAGCAATTTGCATATTTTTTCCTTAAAAAGAAAAAAAAGAAAGAAAAGAAAAAAAATGCTCTTCCTCTAACAACATCCTACAGTCCTTCTAAAATAAACCTTTCTTCTTAATTATTCCTGAATGGACATCTCAATCTGTTTCATATGAATGTAAAACTGTTGATACTAATTAAGAAAAAGAAAAACATGAGTAATTAGAAAAATATTAAAAGTCTTTCTTACATTTGTAGAGGGCTTTGGAGTTAAATAAAATATGCTTTGTTATGAGTTATTTTATTTAATGATTAAAACAACCTATTGGAGGAAGTGAGTGAAGTGTTATAATCCCCATTTTATAGATGAGAAAACTGAGGCTCAGAGAGGATTATCTTTCACAAAGTTATGCATTTAGAAAACTGCGGAGTTCATTTATAGTTCAGGTTTTTTGGACTCTAAACCTAATGCTCCATGTTGTAGGATTCCTAATATTTGATGATATCAACAACAATTTATGTGTTCAATATAGAGCTTTACCCAAGTTTGCAGTTTCCTGGCAGAAATAATAAGCTTCATTTCATCTGATGAAAGCTTTTGTTATTATCTTCTCATGTTGTTGGTATTAATTTTAGATGAGTGATTTTTGAAAATCCATTCACATAAATATTAAGTCCTACCATGCCCTTAGCCAGGTTGTCTGGTGGGGAGTTGTGTTTCTGGTTTTAGTTAACTCAGCTATGCTGTGGTTTGCTCTATACAAAGTCAGGTTTGAACACAGGGGCAATCGATGTCTCAGGTGTGATATGGAGGATGATGTGATGGTGTCTTGTTGACAAGGCAGTGGGGACAGAAGGAGAAAGAGATCATTGTATCCTTGGAAAGAATTGGGGCAGACAACCTAGAGAAAGGGGTGCTTGAACTGAGGTCTTAATTAGAAGTAATTTTTTCCCATGTGGTAGGGAGCATGGAGCAGTCATTCTAGTGAAAGGAGGTAGTGTGAGCAAATGTATGAAGGAAACACAGAGCATGGTGCATTTCAGGAGATGCAGCCTGTTGTAGCTGGGTGAAGGAGCCTGTTTCAAGTGGGGATAGGCTGATAACTATGGTTTGGCTGTGTCCCCATCCAAATCTCACCTTAAACTGTAGCTCTCATAATTCCCACGTGTTGTGGGACGGACTCGGTGGGAGATTCAATCATGGGGTCAGATTCCCCCATACTGTTCTCATGGTAGGGAATAAGTCTTATGAGATCTGATGCTTTTATAATGGGAAGTTTCTTTCGCTTGGCTTTCATTCTCTCTCTTGCCTGTGGCCATGTAAGCTGTGCTTTTCACCTTCTGCCATGATTGTGAGGCCTCCCCAGCCATGTGGAACTGCGATTCCATGAAACCTCTTTTTCTTATAAATTAGACCAGTCTTGGGTATGTCTTCATCAGCAGAATGAAAATGGACTACTACACTGATAATAGGGAAGGAATGAAGGCCAACCTAGTTGGTAAGAATTTACAGGGTCGTCCAGTCTGAAAGTCAGCCCAGCTCTCAGATTCTCCATCACAAAGGAGATTTATGCCAAATGTCTGGGCCAGTGGCTCTCAACCCTGGGTCCACATTAGAACTATCCCCAAGATTCTGATTCTATTGGTCTTAGGTGGGGTCCGGGCCTCCTCATTCCAAAAAAGAAAAAAGAAAAAAAAGCCCCGTTGATATAAATTAACTGTTAAGGAAAAAAATTATTTTGTCCCCTTGTTAAAACAGTAAGGAAGACTTTATTCGAGACTATTGCAATAGGGGAGAAAGACGAGGCTCAACTGTGAATACAGGAAGGACAAGTGAGGATTTATAGCAAGGAGCAGCGTGCAGGGCCAGTGGATGGAAAATTATTGAAAGGAGACATCAAAGATATGGCTATAGACAGGCCAAGGACTTAGACATCATGGGTCTGGGATGAGGAACTTGATGAGATAGCAGCCTGGGGGGCAAGAGTGAGACTCTGTCTCAGAAAAAAAAAAAAAAAAAGAAGTAGCTGACTTAAAAAGAGTGCTCAGAAGTCATGATTTCCTACTCTGTACTTATGCCTTGCTCCCACTCTAGTAATAATAATAGTAATATATAATATAAAACATATTATTTATAATGTAAAATATAAATAATACTTTGGATTCAAATGAAAAACCTGCCAAAGAACACAGCTGGCTTTCACTGCCATTGTTTCATCCATTCTGAGCACTGTAAGAGCAGAGGCACAGCCTGTGGTGAGGCACTAGGTTTCTGAGCTTGACTGTCTTGGTTTAAAGTCTGGATTTGCCATTTACTGAACTCTTACAAGTTATGAAGACTTTCTGTGCCTCAGTTTCCTCATCTGTAAAATTAAGATAATAGTATCATTGCCCTCATAGAGTTGTATGGATCAAATGAGTTAAAACATGCAGAACCCTTAGAGAAGTACCCAGAAAATGGTCAGTATTTATTGGCTACCATTTAGACTTATAAATATGTATTATTTTCTATCACTGCCATAAGCAGTTTCCACAAGCTTAATGGTAACACAGATTTAATATATTATAGTTCCGTAGAAGCCTGATATGGTCTTGCTGGGATAAAATCGAGGTGTTGACGGGGCCTCCTTTGTGGAGGCTCTGGGGAGAATCTTCTGTTGCTGTTGTCATGCCTTTTCTAGCTTCCAGAGGCTGCCTACATTCTTTGGCTCAGCGGCATTCCTCCATCTTCAGAGCCAGCCACATTGCTTTTCATTGTCCATTCTTCCATAGTCACAATTCCTCTGATCACAGCTGAGAAAGGGTTCTCTAGCTTTTAAGAATCTATATAATTTCATTGGGCTCACCCAAAAAATTCAGGATAATGTCGCCATCTCAATGTCCTTAACTTAATCCAATCTACAAAGTCTCTTTTGCCATAAAAAGTAACATATTTATAAGGCCCAGGGAGTAGGATGTGGCTATTTAGTGGCCCATAATTCTTCCTAACGCAGGATATGTCCATAATAGAAAATTTAACATTGTCCACTGTGATGGTTAATGGTCAACTTGACTGGGTCACGGGGTGCCCAGATATTTGTTTAAACATTATCCTTGGTGTGTCTGTGAGGGTGGTTTTGGAGGAACTTAACATTTACATTGGTAGACTGAGTAAAGCAGGTCATCCTCCCTAATGTGGGCGGGCCTCATCTAATCAGTTAAAAGCCTGAGTGGAACAAAAAGGCCGACCCTCCCCTAGGTAAGAAAGAATTCCTCCTTCCTGACTGCTTGAGCTGTGACTTCGATCTTCTCCTGCCCTTGGACTGGAACTTACATCATCGGCTCTTTTGGATTTCTGGCTTATCAGCTGCAGATCTTGGGATTTTTCAGCTTACATAGTCACATAAGTCAATTCCTTGCAATCTCCTCTGTCTCTCGCTCTCTTGTTTTTCTGGAGAACCCTAACTAATACATTCACAGACACCAGAGCAATATCATTGATATATATTTTTTAACCTGTCAATCAAGGTTTTAGGAGGGATCATTTAGTGTCAGTGCTGGGTCTGAGGAGCAAATAACACAGACCTGGTCCTTGCCCTCGTGGAGATCACAGCCTAATGGACAAGCAGACACTGAACAATTGAACATAAACTGACCTGAAATTACAGAGGGTGACCAGCAGAATGCAGGTCAGTGCTGTTAGAGAGAGTAGCAGAGTGGGAGTCGTAGAGTGGGAGTCTGAAGTCCCAGCACATATCATGAAATCTATGAGTGGAGTTGACCTGAATATAAAAAAAAGCAAAATGAAATAAAATAGAAAACCTTAGAGCACAATGGATATAATAAAGGTAAACTGTGTGTTTTGGAAACTTTAGTCTGATGACACTTTCAGACCTACATCTGTGTGTGGATTGCAACGCCTGCTGTGGATCCCATGTAACTCAGCAACAACTTTGCAAGCCAGGGTCACAGAGCCTCCACCGGTCTGGAGCAGCACCATCTGGAACGCTTAGCCTCTCTGTAGATATTCTCCGGGAAAGAGGATTTTGGAGGGGTTTGTATGGTCAATTAAGTGTATGGGAATGACACACAGCATCTCACTCACTCAAGTGCAAGGGGACTGGGAACTGGATCCTGGTGTATCTTAGTGTCTATCACACACCTAGTCACACTTTGTCACCTAGGCTCCAAAGCAGCACTATGAGGGCCCCCATGCCTCAGAAAATCCCTCATCAAGGCAGTCTTCTCATCTTCTCTTGAAGCACTTCTCTTCTTAGGGATTAGATAAGGCTTCCAGGGCAAGATCCCATGAACCTATTCCTCTTCCTGGTCATGTGTGCAATGTGCAAACAAAACCTCACTTGTGTTTTAGCCATAAAAAGCTCTGAGCTATGGCCCTGTTGGAAAAGAGTAAAAGGATGATCGAGCTCAGGGAGATCCCTGCTGGGGCTGGCTAACATGGATCAGTTTTATGATTTGATGCCAGCAAGCTGGGTGGCTCAGAGTTGGAGACAGTGGAATAATAAATCTCCACAGTTAGAGCTTAACAAAGCATGCCTTTTAATGTAGTTAGGAGGACACTATTAAAATGGCTCACCTTGGGAACACAGACAATAGGAGGAGAGAGGCTAGGGCAAGTTTGAGGGACTGGTACAATTACATCGGCAGGGAGCCGTTGACTCTAGCCAATGACTTTGTTAGATAGGTAATATTATCCCCAATTAACAACTGAGGAAACTGAGGCTCAGAGAGGTTTTATGATTTGCTCCAGCTCATAAAGCTTGAGAGAGACAGCGGCAGGACCAGGACTCAAGTTTGTTAAACACTAAGAACAGTGTTGTTTTCACAGAGAGGGAAGAGCCAAGTCATATGAGAAGATTAGCATAAGCCAACAAGGCCATGTGCCCATCTAGGTAGCCGTGTGGCTTGCCACATTCCCAGCCCAGCCTGCCCGATGGGAGCCTCATGCTCCCTGTCCAAAGCCTCCGGAGAATGACACTTGGGAGAATAATAATCATGTCTTCTTGCATGTGGTCCTGTGAACCAGCATGACAGGTAAAGGTCATGGCTGCAGCAAGGGATTTCCCATCTGTTGATACTCAAATTCTTCAGCCAAGCACTCCAAAATTGAAATGCATATTTAATAAGCTGACTCTCTGCAACAAAGCAATTTAATTCACTGATAATTATGCAGATCCACCTCTCGCTCTCAGGGTGCCAGCTTCACTCTCGGTGTCCTCAATTTGGCATATTGCAAACCCCTACATCTGTCTCAGGCATTTACATTCCCAGAGTTGTGATTATTATTTTGGAAATGTCAAGAATTCAGAGTCCTGCGAAAGTATTGCATTTCCACTAGGGCTGGCAGATAAAATGCAGGATGCCCAGTTAAATTTTAATTTCATATAAACAATGAAGAATTTTTTAGTATGTCTCGAATATTGCATAGAGCATACTTTTACTAAGCGCTTATAGGTTAAGTATTCAAATTTTATTGGGCATCTGGTATTTTTATTTGCTGATTCTGGCAACTCTATTTTGCACGCCAAATTAAGGTTTCTAATTGGTCATAGGTTTCAGCTGCATCTTTAGCTCCAGGACAGAAGGAACCTCAAGGATGTATTCTCTCTCCTCCTGAAAGAACTGAATTTGGTTACAGTGAATTTGCTTATGCTGACTTTTTTTTTTTTTTTTTTGCCCCAAGCAGCAAGGTTGATTCCATGAGATGCAGACCTTAAGCAAGAGTTGACTGGCTGGGATTGAACCTGTGACTCCAGGTGGGCCAATCAGATCTGTTTCTGAGAACTAGGATTGAAAGAGGGAGACCTTGAGCAAAGTCTTTGCAAGTGGTTGGAACTGAGGTGACAGTTTGTGAGATACCCATTATCTCTCCCACACTTCCTCCTCTTTTCACTGAGCTAGACTCAGTTGATTTTTGTTAATTTGAAACCAAAAACAACTTATCTAAGAAAGGGTGCTAAGCCAAGACAGTGGTTAGTAGAAGCATGAAGGAATCTTTTCTTGGGATTGCTGTGCTCATCTCTTCCCCATGCACCCAAGTCCTACCTTCTTCAAAACCAAATTCAATCTCATCTTCTTCATGAAGCCCTTGTTAATGGTCCAGCACATAATAAAACATGAACTAATTTTCTCATTACCAAGGGCTTTCTCAACTGAAATGTGAGTAAGTGGAATTCCACCAGAAGAGTAGGGCTTTATGGAAATGATGAAGGAGATATTTATTTTCAAAATGTCCATATCTCTCCCCTAAAAACTCCACAGGCAGCCAATCCTTTCATTGCCTGAGGCCCTTTCTAGGCTGCACCCTGTATGAGGTAGAACAAAGAACACTCCACTAGGATGCAGCAGATTCTCCTTCTGGTTTGACGTCCACTCTTGCCCCTTCACTTGGCATGCACCCTTGTTGCCCCTACCTGCTCCGGTTCTACATTGCTTCCGAGAGGACCAACAGCCTTCTCTCCAGGCTTTCCCCACTGTAACCTCCTCCATACACTACTGCAGATAAAGTCTCTGATTAACAACACCAATATCAAAGGAATGACTGCTTCAATTTATAAAGAGCTTATACAGATTAATAAAATAAGAAAATCACTACGACCCCGGTAGTCTATGCCTTACCCTCCTGTAAAGTGCGCACAGAGCTCTGCCTCCCCCCCCGCCTTTTTTTTTTTTTTTTTTTCACACATACTGTCTCTGGTCTTGCTTCTCTCTTGTTTACTCTTTAAGATGGAGCTTAAATGTCACTTCCTCTTTGAAGCCTTCCCAGGCTCTTTTCCAATCCCTCTGTCGCAGCTGAATGAGTTTTCTCCTTCTCTGTGCTCTCCTGGCACTTTGTACATTCTTGTATTATAGTATTTATCACACTATATTGTACCTATTGTCACACTTATTTGCTTACACGTCTGCCTCCTCCCACAGGCTATGAGCCCCTCAAGGGCAAGGGCAGTGTCTTCCTTGTGTATTCAGCACCCACACAATGCCAGCCATGTAGCAGATGTCCAGATTTAAAGGCTGGTCAGGATGACAGTAAATCCTCCCACTCATCCCTGCTACCCCATGGGTTCCTGGCCAAGTTGTATATAAGGAACAGCAGTCAAATGAAGAACAAAGTACGAGCTTTCACAATGATTTGCCAGTACTATAAAACCCCCAAATGAAGGTGTTTTTGGATAAACGCTGGATAGTAGATCAGAGCCTTAGATCTGAAGAAAATGGGGCCACCTTTTCTCTGTTCCTCAAGTCTAGACTGCCTGGCCATGCAGTGCCATCTCTAAGTCCACTTACTCAACCAGCTTCATGGGTAGGGATGGCCAGGTTGCATGACAAACCCAGTAATGGGCAGAGAATCAGGCACAGAGAGAAGGCTTCCTTTGGGAAGAGGTCTGTGTGTGCCGATGCAGAAAGTGAAGGGGTGCGCCAGCTCCACCTGCCAGTAAAACACAGTCTGATGATCATTCCAGGCTCTGGTCAGTTACAGGAGCTTGCCTCCTTCTCTTAGGGGGCAGCTGTCAAGAGAGTAGACAGAGGTACTAGAAGTGATGAAAGTTCCTCTAATCCTATTGTAGGAGAGAAAAATCAGAGAAGGGCAGGAGGCCCTCCTCCTCCTCCTCTCCTCAAACCAGAGAAAAATTTCCCAGTGAATGGAAAGATTCTCCATGCAGTCTCCTCCTTTCCTTATGCATATCCTGTATTCCCTCCTTAAAGGATAGTCACTCCTCAAAGGAGAACTGAAATAAGATCTCCAAAGGGCCTGAAGACCAGAAATTAGAAAGACTAGTAGAAATATTGCAGTTTTTTCCTTTTAAAAATTACTGGTAACTTCATAGAATCAAATCGTTTTAATCAGCCTTTAAGCAACATAAACCAGCAGGTTGCCCTAGTTCAATGATTAAAATTTGGAGATAGAGAAATTTACTGAGAAAAAAACCCCAGAAAATATTTGACATCCTTTTCTGATTGTGGGCTCTTGGGAAGAGCCTGTGTGTTTTCAGAGATCCACACGTCCCAGATGGGCTCCTTTATGATGGGAGGCAAGCCAGTCTCCTGGAGTTGCTTGATCTATGACCTTTCCTATTAGGGAACAATACAAACCCGTTTGCACAGGCAGCAATTTGGGTGATGCTCAACCTTCTCATCGCCTCTCTCAGTAGGCAGCTTGGGTGCTGTCAGAGTGTCCCCATAACACATGAATACTGTAGAACGTTTTGAAATTACAGATAAGAAAAAAACCAAGAAAATTAAAATGTAATTCAACCACTGAATTAGTACCACTGGCATCATTTTTAGTCATTATCTTTCCAGGTCTTTGTGCGTGTACACATACATGCCTGCATGCGTGTGCGTCTAAGTATTACATTAAACTATTATTGAAACTCTTATTAGGTCATGTCATATACATTAGTTTGTGTGTGTATGTACCTGCTTTTAAAAATGACTTCACAATACGTTACAATCAGTTTTCTGTGACATTAAATATTCTTGCACAAAATCATTTTCAGTGGCTGCTGAGTATTCCACCGTGGAGATGAAAGATGATTTAATTATCTACTCTTCTGTTTTTGGGCCTTTAGATTGTGTCCAGTTTTTCACTATTATAAAAAATTCTGGAAAGAGAAATTCTTTAGTGGTATTTTTGTGTACATCTATGATTATTCACCTAGGATAAATTCTTCCAAGTGGAATTGCTAAGTCAAAGCATTTGCAAACTCTGGAGGTTTTGTAACAGGTATTTGACATCCAGCTGTGCAGTAGTTCCCTTCAGCAGTGGCCCATTTCCTTGAAATATGCCATGTCTGGGCAGTAGTGGGTCTTCAGCATTTCATTGCCTAATTGATAAGTGAAATGCCTCCTGAAAGGGTGCCCAGTTGTTTGAGCTTCAGTTACCCACAGAGATAATTCTCTCATTAGCACACCCTTGCTTGGTGTTTTTACCTCCCTGTCTCACTTCTTGCATTTCCTCATTTGTCTTCCTGGGATGACTTCCCAAATAAACTCTTTGCATCCAAATCCTTATTACAGAGTCTGATTTTGAGGGAACCAACACCAAGTTTATGGAACGCAAACGAAGACATATGGGAACACAGTGGAGGGAGGAGCCATTCTGTCTTCATGAGCAGTGGTAGTCGTAGCAGCAGTCATTGTTAAAATAATAATGGTAATAATATTTACAAGGCAGTAACAGCATCACCACTTACTGTGTGCTTCCTGCGTGCCAGGCACAATGATAAGCTCTTCACGCCCACCGGGCCACTCTACTTTAGAACTCCACTGGGTGTGTACTATTTTATCCTATCTGATGGGTGAGGAACCCAAAGCTTAGGAGGGGTAAGCAACTCTCCCTAGACATGGGGTACGAAGTGGATGAGATGGGATTTGGAGTCCAACTCCAGGATCTATAACCTTAGAGAAGGACACATTTGTGCTGATGCCTTGGAGAGCAGTGTGTGGGGTCTGCCAGGTGTACAAGGAAAGAGGGACATCTTGGGCTGATGGAGGAGCTTGTTGGGGCAGTGGGTCTTGCACAGGGGCTTGGAGGGAAAAGTGGGATGTGTCAGGAAGGGTCTAGATAGAAAAGAGAATCAAAGCTGCAGCATTTGGTGAGGCCAGGCTGTGATGGATGAACTTCATTTATCCTGCTTAGAACTTTGTACTTGGAGGCATCGGATGGCACACTGTGAAGCACAGAAATGACATGCTTAGACCCGCATGGCAGAGTGGAGAGCGGAGAGGTGGCAGGGAACCCAATTAGCACGCAATTGCAATGGGCTTTGCCTCCACCCTGCCATTTTCCTAACCACTTCAGTGGAGAGGGATCCAGGCCCGCTGGCAAGTGAGCTGAGTGGCTCCCCTGGGATTATTTTTTCAGCAACTGGCTGTTCTTCATACAGATTTGCTTCGCCAGGTTTCCAAAGCAGCCCACAGACTGTCCTGATCTATAAATAAGTTGTATCTGTCTCCGTTCACCCCCTCCCCCATTGCTCCAGGTACAGCCTTTTCTTTCTAGAATTCAGATAACCAGAGAGACGGCCTGAAGCCTCTGCTGGGGGTGGTGGGGGAGGGAGGGCATGTGGACGGGCACTGACAGTTGTGAGGATGTAGGTGGTGAAGCTGTGAGTGCCTGAGCTGTGCAGGACCTAAACAGAAGAGACCTATATGACGTGGGGAAACTGAGGCTTAGAGACACAAGCCTGGGTCTCCTGACTCCTTTAACTTACACAGCTTGCCAGAGGCCCATCTCTTTAGCTATTCCTGTTGCCTAAAAATGCATTTATTCCAGGGAGTCACTTGAACACTCCCTACTTCCTTCAAATCTTTGCTTAAAATCTGCCCTTTTCAACGAGACCTACCAAGACGACGCATTTAATATTGCAACCTGGTCCTCCCTAACCCTCATTTTGTTCTCTCTTTTGCGTTAGCATTTATCACCTTCTAATATACAATGTCATTAACTTGCCATTTTTACCCCTGCCCTGCTTTCCTCAAGGACAAGGTCTATGTTCACTTTGTTCCCTGATCCCAAGTTTCTAGAGGTGCCTGGTAATAGCATATGCTCAATAAATATTTGTTGGACTAACCATAGTGCTTGTCTTTCTCTTCTTGGCTGACTTTAATGGCAATTTGCAATTAGTCTCCCTGATACAAAATGTTAAGAGTTGTGTAAATATGACAAAGACATGGTGATAGTGATAATTTTAAACTCAGGGCCACAGTCAAATTGCTAAGGAAGAACTTGAGAGCCTGCTCATCCATTCTTAAACATTTAACAAATCACCTCTCTGAAAACATCCGTCTAAGCTTCAGCATTCTAGACAGCTCCTCTGTCCAATAGAAATATAATACAAGGACACACACTTACTTTTAAATGTTCTAGCAGCTACATTAAATGAGTAAAAATAAACAGGTGAAATTAATTTTAATAATCCATTTCATTGAATCCATCATAGCCAAATATTATCATTTCAACGTATAATCACTGTAAACATAATTAATGAGTTTTCACATTCTTTTTTTTTCTCCCTAAGTCTTTGAAATCCAGTGTGTATTTTACGCTTCCAGCACATCTCGATTTGGACTCACCACACTCTAAGTGCTGGGCAGTCACAGAAACCAGTGGCTTCCATACTGGACAGGGCAGTTCTGGAGGGGAAGACATGGCCTTTTTCTTCTAGTGGCTTCTATGTGAGCCAGTGGCAGGAGCACGTGGTAAGTTCAGGAGCAGAGGTGGGAACTGGGTACCAAGAGAAGACCAAGGCAGATGGGATTAGTTCTGTTTGAAGGGAGAGAAATTGGCAAAGACATGAAAAATCAGGTATTTATTTTAACATCATTTACTATTTGGTGACAAATTGAATGGCTCATGAATGGAAAAGAACTTGGGGTAACTATGGTTCAACCTCCTTGTTTTATAGGTAGGGATGCTGAGATACAGAAAGGGGAAAAATCAGGTTTCTGTATCTGAAAACACCCGTCTAAGCTTCAGCATTCTAGACAGCTCTGTCCAATAGAAATACAATACAAGGACACACACATACTTTTAAATGTTCTAGTAGCTACATTAAATGAGTAAAAATAAACAGGTGAAATTAATTTTAATAATTCATTTCATTGAATGAAATGAATCCCCTTTCAGATACAGAAAGGGGAAAAATACAGAAAGGGGAGGTGGACTAGCTCAGGGTCACACAGCAAGTCAATTTCCTTCTCTGTAAAATGACAAAACCCCTGTTCCACCCTCTCTTCAGAATTCTTGTTGGAACAAATGGGATTATAAACAGGATGTGTCTTGCATGGAAGAAAGTCTTTTTCTTCCACGCTAAAGTACATGTTAGCTCATGGCTAAAAATGTAATTTCCAAAGGGACTCTTTCTGAGGGGGTGTGGGCCTCAAGTTTCCCCAGGTGTCACATGCTTCAGGGCTAAGGAGGCCTTGCTGAAGTCTATGCACTGCCACAAGCTGTGTGTGTTGTGGGTTCACATCTTTGCTGGTCCCAGTGCCTCCTCCGTATAGAAAACCCGAGTGCAGAGTCTCCTGGGAGGGGAAAGAAGTGGGTTTGAAGACAGGCAGATTAGGGTTTGCATGATTAGGCTCAGCCACTAATTGCCTGAATGATGTTGGGCCAATCCCTCACTCTCTTTAAGCCTCAGTTTTCTTATCTGTAAAATGGGAGTAACCACAAGGCATGTGCCAGGTTCTTGTTGTGAAGGCTCATAAAGGTAGCTCATGGGAGATGCTCACAAACATTTTTCTTCCACCACCCCTTCCAGCCCCAGCTTTTGATATGGCCATTCACCCATTGCACCCTCCAGTGTGCCTGGCACCAGGCTGAGTGATTTGTAACACTACCCCTGAAAATTCTCATACAATCACTTCCGTTAGGTGATTGAGAGGTGTAGGTGGAAGACATGGGAGATTGGCGAGAACCACGTGAAAATCTGCCTTTTCCAAATCAGCCCAGGTGTGGCCTCTCACAACTTTCCCTCCTCAATCATTTCCCTCCATGGCAACTGGCAGGGTAGGCAGGGGCTTGTGGGCCCCGCATATTCCATTTTTTCCATTCCAGTTTCCTCCTGAAACTTCTTGTGCAGGAATTGCCCCAAGGGACAACAAGAGCCAAACTACCTTCTTGAGCAGTGGCAGGAATTCACAGGGTGTCACACTCACCTGACGAGATTTCAGAGGGCGCCCTGGCCACGCCTCTTGGCGCTCTGTCAAAGACAACTTTCTCCTTATTTCTATTCATTGCAGAAATGTGAAAATTCAAAACTAGAGTAAAATAAACAATGATAATAGAGCCAAGATTGTTAAGAATAATATCTGTATATTTCTACATGTAGATGGAGATTTAAAACATGGTGTTGGATTATACTCACTTGTGAAAGTTGCTTTATTTCTATATAATGTATGACTATCACCTTTCTTTTGGTCCATAAATATTCATTTGAAAGTTATTTAACAGCTGAGTGGAATTCTCTATTATGACTATACCCTATTACTGGACGATGAGTTCAGGACTGAGGTTTTATTGTTAGAAAGCAAAGCTTTCATGCAAGTCCCTGTCAGCTCAGCCTTTGTGCATGGGCTTAATTCTTTCTTCAACTTAAATTCCTGCATTGAAATAGATGAATAAAAAGAGTTACACAATAAAAACTCTTAAATAAGAAAATTGTACTTACAAAAGGATAAAAAAAGTAGGCATGCATGATTTCTATAGTGACAGTCCCCTTACTCTCTCTGCCTCTCCAAGCCATCCCTGGAGCACTGGTAACTTTCTGTTGGGTATCCCTTCAAAACTTTTCTAGATTCAGCCAAGCATCCTTGTACACAAACCCCACATGCCCTACACACACACGTAAATATTGCTTCAAGCTTTTGATGTGTAATGTCAGGTTCTGTTCCATAAAGATCTTTCTTCCCTTTAAATCTCCACTTGTTTCTGTCTTGTGACCCTGCTGCAGAGCCTTTGTGCCAGCTGCTATGGGATTTTTGGCACGTCCATCCTTTTGGAGCTCTCTGAGGCCAGGCAGATAAGGTTTAGATTGTGAAGTCTCTGCATTGTGGTGTATGTTGGGAGCAAAGCTCATTCCTGATTCTGCTTTGGCTTTTGACCCAGCCCAATCTTTCCCAAGGACAGAAAGGTATGGAGAGATTTAAAGACCATCCTGGCTCCCTTGAAGAATGTAATATACCACTCCCAACTTTGGCAAAGCTTCATGCCTCTTTGTCATAAAGCTCATGTGCAAGAAAAGAAAAACAGAAGGAGAAAAATACTATTTTGTCCCATAGCCTAACACAGTAAGGGCTGGACCTAGGGCAGAGGCAGGGAGCTCTGTGGCCAAGACTGCTGAGAAGGTTATCATATAACTTACTGTCCAAGTGGGACACTTCTGGGAATGAAGTGGAGAGCTAATAATGTGTATACTGGGACAACAGGCACAAGCCAGATATCTGGTTACTCTTCCTTACGAGGGATGTCTTCAGCTTATAGGAGACACAGGTGGGGTGCAGTTGATGGGGGCACCAGGTTGGAATCAGAAAGCCTGGATTGAAGGTCCTGCCTCTTGTGGTTGGTGAGATCTGAGACAGTCACTTCACACCTAGAGACTGTTTTCTCCTCTGCAAAGTGAGGGGTAAAACTATTTACCTTACGGAGCTGACACAGAGAGTAAGTAGGATGTGAAGCTTTGTAAAGTGTGATTTGCTGTGTATGTGCTAGGTATTGGGGAACAAATTCCTTCAGCCTCATTAGTGAACCCATAGAAAGGTCTTGTGGAAAGAGCCTGCTTAAGGTAACAACAGGGAGTTCAACTAATAATATTGCCTTCAACCACATTCCAGTACTCCAAAGAAGGAGCAAACCCTCGTATGAACCCAAGATAGAGATAAAGTGGGTGTCGTGGGCTGAGTGGTGACACTCTAACATTCATGCCCACCTTGAACTTCAGATTGTGGCCTTATTTGGTGCTCTGGTCTGAATATTTACATTTCTCTAAAATGCATGTGTTGAAGTCGAATCCCCAATATGTTGGCTTTAAGGGGTAAGGCCTTTGGAGGTGACTAGGACGTGAAGGTGGAACCCTCGTGAATGGAATCATTTCCCTTATAAAAGAGGCCCGGGGAAGCTTTTTCACCACTTCAGCCATGTGAGGACCCAGCAAGCAGGTGCCATATTTGAAGCAGAGAGCTAGCCTCATCAGGTGCCAAATTGACTAGAGCCTTGCCTTCAGAACTGTGAGCAACAGATTCTGGTTGTTTATAAATTACCCAATAGAAGGTATTTTGTTATAGCAGCCTGAACAGACCAAGATATTTGGAAATAGGATCTTGCAGATATAATTAAGATAAAGATTGAGAGGAGATCATGCTGGATTAGGGTGGTCTAAGGTTACTCAAGGCGAGGGTCCTTAGACGAAGAGGAGAGGACACACACAGGGAGAGGGAGGAAGGCCCTGTGCAGATGGAGGCAGAAATTAGAGAGATGCTGCCACAAGCCAAGAAATGCCAGGAGCCTCCAGAAGCCGGAAGAGGCAGGGAATTATCTGCTCTAGATCCCTGGAGGGTGCAAGGCTCTGCTGACTCCTTGATTTCAGACTTCTGCCTCCGGGATTGGGAGATGATAAATTTCTGTTGTTTTTAGCTACATTTGCTGCTGGTCATGTCATTACTGGATATTAGCAAAGGTGTGTGCCTTAGCAAAGGCCCAGAATCTTCGAGTAGAAGGTTTAAAATTCACCATCGGCCAGGTGCAGTGGCTCATGCCTGTAATCCCAGCACTTTGGGAGACTGAGGTGGGCAGATCACTCGAGGTCAGGAGTTCAAGACCAGCCTGGCCAACATAGTGAAACTCCGTCTCTACTAAAAATACAAAAATTAGCCAGGCATGGTGGCGCATGCCTGTAGTCCCAGATACTCGGGAGGCTGAGGCATGGGAATCACTTGAACCCGGGAGGCAGAGGTTGTGGTGAGCCGAGATCACGCCACTGCCCTCCAGCCTGGGCAACAGAGTGAGACTCCGTCTCAAAATAAAACAAAACAAAACTCACCATCGAAGGCAGGAAATATGTGGCAGTCTTTGATATACATAACAGGTGTCAGATAGACTTGAAAGGGGTGTGAGATACACACACGTACACACTTGCACACCCCTTTCTTTACCAAATATGAGAGTCCTCTGCTTCCTCATCCTCATTACTGGCAGGCTTTAATTGCTGGGAACCTCTCTATTGCTGTCCTGGGTGGGCAGAGATTGTTTCTGCAGGTCTTTTGCTCTACTTTGCTCAGTGAAATCCTTCAAATTGGATTCTCATTTCTCTTAATCACAAATAGTGCTGCAAAAAGGGCCCTGAGAGTTTAAGCAGCAATGTGATGTAGAAAAAAATATACTGGCTCTGAAGCCAGAAGACTAAGACTTCTTCAAGGTCACACACCGAGCACATAGCCCTGAATACGCCTTTCCCTGTTTTGATGAAAGTTACACATACGGGTGCTCAAACCCTACTTAATCGACAAATTGATGTGTGTCCCTGGAATTGTTTGTGCAGCCAACTGCATATGAATCCGAGAGAGGCGAGGGCGTCAGAAGGGCGAGCGTCTGGGATATTTTAATATTCAGTATTTTCAGACTCAGCAGGCAGCAGGCTAAATCTGTCTGCTGATGGGCAGGCATGAATTATGAAACCACTCACGCAGGTTGAGAGGTTACACTGAACTGGGGAGGTGCCGCCACCAGTGTCTGCTCAAAGTGGTTGGGGGGTGGGTTGCTCCCCACTTAGGAGGGAAGGGGGAATATGAACAGGTGAGTGGCCACAGTGGGGGTGTGACCCGTAGACAGTGGGACCAGCGGGGGCTTCCCAAATCCTGGGCCCTCAGACTGCAGGATCAGAAGAGGGAAAAAACCCCATAGGACGGGCTCAGCTTCCCGAGGCTGGAGGGTGAGGCTGCCCCCTAGTGGCTGAAGTTCACGACCGGACGGACGTTCAAGGAGTCCCGGGCGTTCCAATGCTTTCTCCCAGGAAGTGGGCTCTGCAGGCTGGAGGTGCCCTAGTGTCAGTGTGAAGGCTGGGAGCCAACGTCTAATCATCAAGGTGATGGAACTCTGAGGGCTGAAGGTAAGATAGGAGGGGGTGGCAGTGGAGGATTGTGTGTAATGGCCAGGGGAGAGAATAAAGAAGCCGAGACTCTGTAGTAATACTTGACAACAGCAGCTCATTAAGTATAACTACTTATTGATGTTCTGTTTGTATCTGACATGGCGCTAAGCATCTCACATATTTTCTCAATTTATCACAACAACCTATTCATTAGATATAATTACTTTCAAATATACAGATGAGAGGCAATGTAAATAATTCAGTATTATCATTACAATGTGTGTGGTAGTTTATAGCTATGTAATACTGTTGCATAGGCACTTGAGAAGCATTATCTCTTTCAGTCTTTACACTTATTTTTCTGAGGTAGGCTGTATTATTCCTATTTTTATTATTTCTGTCTTATCATTGAAGAAACTGAGGCTTAGAGAGGGTGTATATCAGTTAGCTTTCGCAATGTAGCAAATCATCCTTCAAATTTAGTGGCTTGAAACAATAGTTACTTATTTAGTTTGTAATGCAGTGAGTTGGCAATTTGGGCTGGGTTCAGCTGGGTGGTTCTTCTGGTCTCAGCTGGTGTGGGGAGACCACTATACCTCGATGGTCAGATGCTGGTCAGCTAGGTGATTCTGCTTCAAGGGATTGGTTAGTTGTGGGCTGGGGTAATGGGTGGAGACTGGTCCACGTGTTTCTCATCTAGCAGGCTAGCCTAGGCTTGTAGCTGGAAGGAGTCTGAGAGAGAGAATGGAAACATGCAATATCTCTTGAGGTCCAGGATCAAAACTAGTACAATGCCACTTCTACTCAACTATTGGCCAAGGCAGGTCACATGACTAGTACAGATTTAAAGGGTTAGGAATATAGACTCCACCTGCTGATGGGAGGAGCTGTAAAATCACATAGCAAAGAGTGTGGTTATAGGAAGGGGTGGTGAACTGGGGCCAGTTTTGCCATTTATCACTGAGTGGCTGTGGGGAGTAGAGGATGGCTCCCAGGCAGAAAGAACAGAATGTACAAAGACCCCCCCTAAGACTCTAGGCAGGAAAGAACACGTATAAGCTGGCATGCCTGAAATACAAAAGAGGAGACAGTAGGAGAAGTAGGGATGAAGTGCTGTTCTTAGAACTTCGTATGGGGTAACTCACTTAATTCTCACAACAACTCCATGAGGCAAACAGTATGATTTTATTCCCTTTCTAGGAGGGAAAGCCGAGGCATGGAGAGGATGAACAATACCCTAAGTCATACAGCTAGAAAGCAGCAGCATCAGATTCCAACCCTGGGAGCCTAGCTCCAAAGCCCATACCAAAAACCACTTGTTACACTTTTGGCACCACGGCAGGTGCCAATAAAGAACATGGGAAGAAAAGGTTCTTGGTGTAGAGTTTGAGGGCCGAATGTTGAAACTACTTTCCTTAGAGGCTTAAAGACAATAAGGTGGAGATTCCCTGCCACCTGTTTGCCCAAGATTGGGACTGCTTATTCCTGCTTAAAAGTAGAAAGGAACCAGGAGAACTCTTGTGTTTCCTTCTGGCTCTGTGATCCTACAAATTGGTGCACAATAGTGTCAGGTGTATTCACTAGGATCCTGTTGGTCTTAAGAAACAAACTGACTCAGTGTAGCTCAAGTTTTAAAGGAGGTGTCCTTAGTGCCTTACTGGGTGAGCTCAGAGAATTAGAGGATCTCAGGAAGGGCAGGAACTAAGCGAGATCCCAGGACTTCACTGGTAGTAGTTTGTGGGCTCACTTTCTGGGTTGTAGCAAGCCAGCTGAGTCAATTCTAAAGACTTCCCATCACTACATCTCCTTGTTCAAGTCTTAACTTTACATGATAGAGAATATGCCACAACTTGGTTCACATGTTTTTATGCTGGGCCAATTGAACCTGGCCAGGGGAACGGGTTCATGAGTATAACCAAGGCCACTGGGGGAATCACTATGAAGCCATCCTACTCGGGGTCTATTGCTTGGTGGTGGGATGAGTTGTAAGCACCACTACCTACACCCACCCGGACAGTTCCAAGGATGCATCTATTTCTAAAGCAAAGGAGTAGATTTTCTTCTCCCAAGGATCCCAAAGCTCCAGAGATTCTGACCAAACTCATATCCAGCAGCTTTGTTGCAGATACAAATTCTCAGCCAGGGAATTTGGATATAGTTTTATTAATTACATTTTTTGAGTTCAGCAAATAGCTTTCATTAAATTATAACAACACAAGGCAGATAATATATAAGCCCAAACAATTGTACTGTGCAAAGCTTGCATTTATGATATAGTGCTAGTCAATCCTGACTTCCTAAAAGATCAGGGTTGTAAAATATTTATTAGCAGTTCAAAGACATGTCTTTTTCAAATCCAATATCTTCTTTAGGATAGATATGAGGACAGGCAGCTCTATTTGTTGATTTCACAGCATGACGTTCTTTGGATGGTTCAAAGGTGCTTCCTTGTGTTTCCAGAGAGATGGAGCTGGGTTCTGTAGATTAACAGTTCCTCTTGTAAGCTTCATGTGTGATTTGCCCCCAGATTGAAAAGTCCGCTTGCACAGATTAAATGAAATCCATGATTTTCAAAAATATATTTTGACTACTTAAATTTCTAGAAGAAAGCTTCTTATATACCAGCACAATTGTCTTGCGCCTAAATGCTTTATAACACTGATCATTCTGATTCTTGACATAGATACAATTATTGTGGAAATGTAACCTATTTGGAGAGTTTTGGGGTTGGAAATTTAAGACTCAGATACTCAGCAGGCATGACTTTGCCACCAATCAATTCATTATGTGACCTTGGACGAACACCCCAGAATTGCTATACTTTTTTCTATTTCAATATATAAAACTGGGATTGGTAAATACTAGTTAGGAATGTGTTCAGCTACAAATAATGGAAAACCTTTTAGGGGTCTATTTTTCTAACACAACTAGTCAGGATGCAGGAAATGTAGAATTGGTGTAATAATCAGAGGATGTTATTTAGGACCCAAGATCCTTCTCTATTCCTGTGATCGGCCTGTGGTTTTGTCCTCATGGTGGCAAGATGGCCGCTGCACCTTCAAATAGGAAGAAGAGGAAGGGTCATAGGTCAAAGGAAATGCTAGCTGAGTCTGTTCCTCCTATTTTTAGGGAAGCAACAGATTTCCTGGAAGATACCCCTCTGCTTCCCAAATAGTCTTCTCCTTACATCTCATCTGCCAGAACTGAAATGTGCCCACCCTAACTGCGAAGGTGTCTGGGGAGGTGATCTTGTTTTCTGGGCATATTGTAGCCCTGAAATTAAGGGCTTATTGGTAAATAATGAAAAATAAATGTTTTATAGGAACCTAACAGCGTCCTTTTCTGTCCCAAAAGGGTAGATGAAAGCTATCATTTATCGGTCTTCTACCAGTTGGCAAGCATTGTGCTAAGCCTTTTTCACCAATTATGTCAAATTTATTTTCTAACACACACACACACACATATATATATATGGTAAGTGTGAACTTTATTTTATAGAGATGAAGAAACTAAAACTCAAGAGATTAGGTAAATTGCTCAAGGTTACAGAGTGGGATGAATTAAAAATATCTCCTAACTCTACTGGGTTCAGAAAGGCTGGAGGAGGTTTTGAGTTACTTTGAATATTTTCTGTTGGCCTCTTGGGGAGGAGCTTAATTTTCTTTTCTTTTCTTTTTTTTTTTAACTCTATATGCCTGAAGCAGGGATGGATGTGGGGGTAAGTGTAGAGCTTCCAGAGGCCCAGGGCCTCCCTCTGAATGCCCACTGTGATGTTGAGGGGCTCTGGCCTGTGCTTCCTTAAGGACGCCACCAATCCTTCCTAGATTTCCCAGAGTTGTAGTGGTCTGCCTCCCCTTAAGGGTCCTCCTATGCTTGAGCCAGATCCCTTCCTCACTGTCAGCCCCATTACAAACTTAATGTAGGTCAACCACAGTGATTTGAGGGAAATGGAGCAGGACTCAACTGCCCCCCAACTCTCAGGAGCAAATAACATAAAGAGCCATGCTGCAAGTAGTCAAGGATGCAGTGTTGAGAGGCGATTGCTGCTTTGAATCACCCTTTGCCACTTATTGGCCATGTGACTTGCCGGTTACTGGATGACTCCTCATCTCGGTTTCCTCAACTGTAAAATGGGCCTTAACAACAGTACCTCTGTCATTGAGTTGTTGTGAGGATGAACACGTGTAAAATACTTACAACAATGCTACCTACCACATAGCTAACACCCGTGAGTGCTTAATCAGTCTTGCTGAATGTCCTCTTTTAGACATCTTTTTGATCTACTCAATTTTATACATTCATTCTTTTGAATCTTGAGAGCCAAATTTCTTGGGTTGTTCTTTTTCTTTTCTTTTCTTTCCCTTTTTTTTTTTTTTGAGATGGAGTCTTGCTCTATTGCCCAGGCTGGAGTGCAATGGCACGATCTCGGCTCACTGCAACCTCCGCTTCCTGGGTTCAAGCAATTCTCCCGCCTCAGCCTCCCAAGTAGCTGGGATTACGGGCACCCACCATCATGCCCAGCTAATTTTTTTTTGTATTTTTATAGAGACGGGGTTTCATCATGTTGGCCAGGCTGGTCTTGAACTTCTGATCTCCAGTTATCCACCCACCTCGGCCTCCCAAAGTGCTGGGATTACAGGCCATAGCCACTGCACCAGGCCTGGGTTGTTCTTAGGTGACTGTTTGATTTTAGTGAATACTGTACTTGTCAATAATTGCCTTTGGTTCTAGCTGTTAATACAAAACCAGAAAAAGGATAGCTAATATTTGTTGAGCTCTTATTTTTCTGCTTTTCTAAAATACGGGTTAACAGGACAGTATGAGTTGAGCCTTCTAGAGTTGTGCAATATGGTGGCCCTTGCATTAGTCAACTTGGGAGTGATGGGTTGGTAAATAGCAAAGATCACTTTGTTTTCATCACTGTTGAAGCTAAGCCTGCAGTTTTAAATACGCTGTTTTCTTTGGCGCCAGTTTTACTTTCTTCCAGGCCCATGAAAGCCACCTTCAACCTTCAATGTGATGTTCTTCTGTCTTTCCTCAGCATGCAGCCCCTGCCCAGCAAAACACCATCTGGGGACATGAGGCCAAAGCACCCATATTCTGGTCCCACTTCTAGCACTGCCTTGTGCCATGACATGGGGCAAGTCAATCCCCCATTTTGGGCTTCAGCTTCCCCTTCTAAGAGATGATTCCTAGGGCCTCTTCCAGCTCTCCTATTTTCCGATAGTCACTAAAAGACACTCTATGACTTTGGGAGCACACGGTGCTTGGGAGATTTTGGTTTTGAAGTTTTCCTTCTGAGGATTGCTTTGATTTATTGGGCATCTTGTTGCTGAAAAATACAATCAAGAAAGAAAACACACAAATGCCTTTTCCTTCTACAAATGTGATGCTTAAATAAAATTCAGTTCCATGGAGCAAACACAGGGGAGTATAAATGGATAGGGTTTCTCTTGTTTTTGAGCAGTCCCAGAGGAGGCTGTAAGCAGCAGGATATCCCTTCAACCAGATGGGCTGCCGAGCTTAGAGAGCCAAGCAGTCACAGAGAAGAGAGAAATGACTTGTGGAAATAAGGAAAGGCTGGTTACCGTGATGTCAGTTTATTCTCACAGCTGAATATAGTCAGTCTGGAAGCCAGAAAGAAGATGAAGATTAACTACGCTGAGAGGCTCTCAAACTCGAGCTGATGGGCATGATGTTCCAAGTCACAGTCCAGTGTCTGATAGGAATATGGCCCATTGAGTTAACTTTGGATGTGAGACATCCTTGAGAGCAGGACTAGGCTCAGGAAACATTGACAGGGTTAGATGACACTCCACCCCCCTTTGGTGGTTTTGCCCCATTTTTCTTGGTGCCATGAACAGCTTGGGATATCTAGGGTTTCTTGCTGCCTACAGAGCCCTCTCCTATCATGTCTTACCCAGACCAGCCTTGTCTAATCCAGTGACACCCTATTTTTAGATTTTTTTTTCTTTCTCCTTTCTCTTATCTTCAATCTTATTAAAATTTTACTTGGGGGATAGTATGATGAGGGTAGAAAGAGTCATTGTCTTTGGACTCAGGCAGTCTTCAGTGGAAATCGTGGCTCCTTTGTTCATGACAATGAGAACTTAGGCCAGTTCTTTGGTTATCCTGTTTTCTTGCCTTTGAGATGGGTACAGTAAAATCTAACATACAGCATTGTTGACAGAATTGGATGAGATACAAAGCTTATCTAAACAAACAGAAAACAAGACACACACACAAGAAATGCTATTTCTTCCTTCCTGTCCCATCTTATAGCTCCTGCACATTAGCATCTGGAGAACTTAAAAATGTACTGATGCCTGGGATCTGCCTCATCACCTGCTGGGAACTGGTTGTCTTTAAAAGCTCCTCAGATGACCCTGTGCAGCCTGGGCTAAGACACGCTGCCCTCAGGAATTGCTGATTAAGAGTTTGCTCCTCTACTCTCAACACCGTTTCTATTCCCATCCCCTTGGATTTGATTCCCAAAGTCAATCTATCTTCTGTATTTCAATCGGACAAACAGTAGGTGCACCAGATCCCTTCCATCTGCCTGGATATTTGTTTTCCTTGGCACCTTGACAAGAGTAGGGCCATCTTCTCTAAGAGGAGGGAAAGGATGAATAAAGATTTACTGAAATGTTGTGGCAGAGATCTTTGGTGTAGAATGAGATGTTCTCTGGCACACTGGTGGAGAACCAGAGGGCCCAGGTAGGACCAGTGAGCCAGCTGGCCAGATTTCCTGTCTTCTTTCAGCAATGCTGAGGCAGGAAAACAGGCTGAAAAGCACTTGGTAAATTTAGAAATCAGGGAATTGGTGATTCCAATGTGCAATGGACAGCTAGGGTATGACAGACCATGAGGTGTGGTCTGGGAAGGGAGACAGGTGTTTAGGGCTGAAATCAGTTCCTGAAATGGCTGACAATGAGCTACTCCTCCTGCCTCCTAGTTACATCTTGCAGGAGACCTTTGAACTATATCCTCTTAGCCCAGCCCAGAGGTTATCTGCAGACAATTCCCTTCCAACCCAAAGCTTCTGGTGTCTCTCTGCCTGAAGGTGTTCTGTGGCCATGGGCATTTGGTCCTCACATGGGGCAGCTGGAAGTATCAGGAAGTTAATGGGTTTGTTTCCACCATCATTACGGAGGGATGACAGTGGGTGGATGTATTAGCCAGGGTTCTCTAGAGGGACAGAACTAATAGGATAGATGCATATATAAGGGGGAGTTTATTAAGGAATATTAACTCACATGATCACAAGGTCCCACAATAGGCCATCTGCAAGCTGAGGAGCAAGGAAGCCAGTCTGAGTCCCAAAGCTGAAGAACCTGGAGTCCAGTGTTCGAGGGCAGGAAGTATCCAGCATGGGAGAAAGATGTAGGCCAGAAGAATAAACCAGTCTAGTCTTCCCACGTTCTTCTGCCTGCTTTTATTCTGGCTGCACTGGCAGCTGATTACATTGTGCCCACCCAGATTGAGGGTGGGTCTGCCTCTCCCAGTCCACTGACGCAAATGTTAATCTCCCTTGGCAACACCCTCATAGGCACACCCAGGAACCATACTTTGCATCCTTCAATCCAATCAAGTTGATGGTCAATATTAACCATCACAGTGGATGAACACCCGACTTACTTGTTTCTTGGAGGGACAGTCCTGAGGCATGTTCCACACAGTTTCTCAGAGGTCTTCTATGTGGCCAAGCCCTAGATGCCCAGTGATGGCACATCCACGTGCCCTTTTGCTGGCTTTCCTCTGTCCCCTGCCTCATTCCCTGCTTCCTGTGCATCCTGGTATCACCTTGAAAATAAGCTACTTGGACTCAAATCTTTGTCTTAGGGTCCACCTCTATGGGAAAATACCCACCTTTCATCAGCCTTTACTTACTCAGGGGTTTTTGCATCTCTCTTCATACATCTGCCTTGTGAGATGAACCTGCCAGTGTTCGCTGAGGGGATACATTACAGAGTTCCCCACCTTATATGTGTCTTCATTTTTGAACACACAGCGTTCACAGTGAGGGCAGTGCTTTCCAATCTGCAGGTTGTGACCCACTGTGGATTTAAAAATCCACTTACTAAAAATGAAAGGAAATGGATGTGTGTCAGACTGTATTATACATTGCAAGGTGCATATTGTTATATGAAAATTTCATTTCAGTCGTGTGTATAGATGCTCACATGTTGGTGAAATATATTTCTTAACGTGCAACACGGTCAAAAAATTTGGAAGCCACTGCTTTAGTGGTCTCTGTGTTTTTTTAAATCCCAGAATCCATTCTTCCCTTTCCCTCTGGTAACAGCACCTCAGTATTCCTTTCAACAAGGAAAGAAGCCTGTGTTCCTCATTCCGCAGTCTTGATTGGACTGTCAATCATGGTGTTCTGTTGTTCCTTGGTCAAAAGGTGATCACATGACTCATGATAGGTCAGTCAGGTGATTGCTCTAGGGAACCAGAAGGAGAAACACAAGGGCTGAAAAGAGTTGAAGATGCTTCATTCAAAATGGATGTCTGGAAGACAGTATCTATTTTTTTCCCTGTTCCCCGGATCCTTGAACTTCTTTGATTTTTTCTCCCTGTCAACATCTGGTGGTTCAGTTGTTGGGTGGCTTCCACAAAATGCCTGTGGACTACTGCTTTATTGCCCCATCCTTAGGAAGGTAGAGCTGTTTTCTGTTTCTAGAAATCAAAGAACCTTCCCATGTGTGAGGGCTTTGGAGTTAGTTGATCCTGACTCTACTACTTCCTGGCAGTGTTGATCCTGACTTTACTACTTCCTGGCTGTGGAAAATTACTTAACCTCTGCAAGCTTCAGGTTCCTCTCTTGTAAAATGGGGATAGAAATGCCAGGCTGAAGGTTATTGATGATGTTTATGTAGCCATTGGCCCTAGACGTTCAACTGATGGCGGCCACTATTCTGGGCCACATCTTATTCATCTTTGTTTTACTAGTGATTACTTTTTACTTATTTTCCATACCTATGTGGAAAATTAATGAATCCTCATGACAATGTGGATTTTTACAACTAAAACCCACAGTTAAATTTCTTTAGATATTTACAACCCCTTGGTTATTACATATGTGATTTATTGTTCAAAAACATAAGAAAATATCCATGGTGTGAGGTTAGACAAAAGAGTTCTTACACATAATAACAAAAGCACAATCCATAAAAGAAAAAATCAATATATTGGACATAAATCAAAATAAAAACTTATGCTCTGTGAGAGACAATATTAAGAGAATAAAAATCAAGCTACAGACTAGGAGAAAATATTTGCACATCATATAGCTAACAAAGGACTTCTATCTAGAATATCAAAACACTTTCAAAACTCAGAAAATATATAACCTAATTAAAAATAGGTGAAAGATTTAGAGATATAATCAAAGAGAACATATGGGGGACAAAAAAGCATATTAAAGATGCTCAAAATCATTAATTATTAGGGAAAAGTGATTTAAAGCCATAATGAGATACAACTACCTACCTATCAGAATGGCTAAAATAAATAATACTGATAATACCAAGTGCTAACAAGGATACAGAGCAGATGAAACTCTCACATGTTACTGGTGGGAATAAAAAATAAGTCAATTGCTCTGGAAGACAATTTGATAATTTCTTATAAAGTAAAACATACATTTGCCATATGACCCAGCAATCCTATTCCTGGTTATTTACCCTAAAGAAATGAATACTTATGTTCACAGAAAAACCTGTACACATATTCATAGCAACTCTACTTATAATCACCCCAAGCAATTTAAATGTCCTCCAGCAGGTGAATGGATAAACTGTGGTATGTACACCAAGTAATGCTACTCAGTAATAAAAAGGAACGAACTATTGATGCCCACAATAAACTTGCAGGAATATCAAAAGCATATGCTGAGTGAAGAAAGCCTGCCTCAAAACATTGCATAGTGTATGATCCCATTTGTATGGAACAGATCAGGGATTAGACATTAGGGGATGAGGGGATTAGGGGAAGGTGGAAGGTTTGACTGTAAAAAGATAGCACAAGAGAATTCTTTGGGGCGATGGAACTGCTCTGTATCCTGATTATGATGGAGGTTATATGAATCTACATGTATTAAAATTCATAGAACTATACATCAATATGTCAATTTTCCTACATGGTAATTTAAAAACCCTTTTCATTATGTAGAGTCGTTTGTTGGTTATGTGGAGTCCTTTGTTGGTTATGCAGAATCCTTTGTGGTTATGTGATTTGCCCTTGTGTTCATCTGGATATTTTGGTATTCCATAGACCTGCCCTGTCCAACACAGTAGCCACTAGCCACATGTACTTAGGCTAGTCTGAACTGAGGTGTGTTCTAATTGCAAAGTGGATACTGGATTTTGAAGACTTAGAATGAAAAAAGAATGTAAAATAGCTCATTAATTTTTAAATAATGATACTTTTAAATAAATAAAATGATACTTTTAAATAATAATACTTCTAAATACACTTTAAATAATGAAAATATACTATTTTGAATATATTGGATTAAATGAAATGTATTATTAAAATTAATTTCACCTTTTTCCTCTTCCTTTTAAAAATGTGATTACTAGAAAGTCATAATTACAATATGTGACTTGTGCTATATTTTTATGGGACAGCACTGCTCCAGATGAAACAAATGGGGAAGAATAGGGAAATCTGGATTCTTCTCTCTCCATTAGAGTCAGGTGTAGGATTGCCCCATGCAGTGCTGACCAAGGCCCACCTGGACTCCTGTGTTTGGAGGCTGCTCACTTCTGCCCAGTTTGTCTGAGGAGGTGAAAGCCACTCACAACATCTGCTTTATTTCCCATTTGGTTGGCTTCCGCTAACCTTCGTGGGAAGAAGAAGATGAGGGGAGGATAAGGGTCATACAAGCTGGGGTAGGTTGAGGGTTTAGACTTGTAAGAGCATCAAGCTTTGCTGTTAGATTTGCACTTGAATTCTGTTTCAGCCACCAGGTAGCTGAGCAGCTCTGAATCTTTCTTTCTTTTTTTTTGAGACGGAGTCTCACTCTGTCACCCAGGTTGGAGTACGGTGATGCGATCTCGGCTCACTGCAACCTCTGCCTTCCAGGTTCAAGCGATTCTCCTGCCTCAGCTTCCCACCACCACGCCCAGATAATTTTTGTATTTTTAGTAGAGACAGGGTTTCGCTGTGTTGGCCAGGCTGGTCTTGAACTCCTTACCTCAGGTGATCCACCTGCCTCGGCCTCCCACAGTGCTGGGATTAGAGGTGTGAGTTTTTTCATGTGCCATATAAACTTTACATACACATATATATGTATATAAAGTTCCCCCAGGGATTTCTTTATGCATAAAGCTTTCCCCAGGACACCCAGGGAGAGTTCACTGAAAGCACCCAGGAGGCCCTCAGGAAGTGATAATTTTGCTACTGCCATTACTGCATTGTGTGGTGTTTGCTCTCCTAACTCTGACTTGGTTCTTCCTCCCTCTGTCCTGCCTTCCCTCCTCTCTCTTTCTCTCTCTCTGTGTGTGTGTGTGTGTGTTGAGACTCACAGGCAATCTGCCCAACTTTTCTCCCTGATTCAGCACTGAGAAATGCCAAGGCGAGCGTTCCCATGAAGCTGCTTGTCAGCAAACACCCACTCTCGTTTCAACTCTCCCCAGTGTGTCAGAGCCTGGCCTGGACTCCACGCGAGGCCCAGGGCCGTGCCAGCTCCCAAGACTGATTCACACACACCCTGCTGCACAGAGACTTCAGGGCTACACTCCCAACCTGTGAGACAAGAGATTGGAGGCTCCCAAACGAAGCAACCATCCAGAGGAAAAAGCCCTCCAGCCATCTACAGAGGGTGCAGCAATTTTCCTGGATTCTGTTTCAAAGACATAAAAGCCTTGGTTTCAAACATTTAGCTGCTGCCTGGCCTGCCTTTCTCACTTTCTCTCCTTTGCCTTGCGTTTCAATTGCACTTTTATTAAATCATTCTTGTTGCTTGCCTCCAACCGGCTCAGTGTCGGCATCAAATATTAGGTAGGTGCAGAGAAAATGAATACTTTTCCAGCCTTAACAGCTACATAGATTTTCATCACAGGGACATATTAAGTGTCTGTCTGGGCCTGGCGCTGTATGACGCTCTGTGACAGGGAAGTTAAATAGACATGAGTGGTCTCTCGGGGCTTGTCCACAATGGTGGCCACAGTTGTTACCTGGTAGGGTTATGTTGTTCCCCACTAGGGCTCTGAGAGCTGCAAGGCCCTGTCAGATCCCAAGTTCAGAGGGCTGTGGTTTAAAGACTTCAGAAGCAGGCCTCGAGGCCCTCTTCCATGAGAGTGGCAGTGTGACAGGGTGGCCAAGCACATGCGTTTTAGAGTCCAGCAGCTCTAGGTTTGCACCTGGGATTACAGGCATAAGCCACCACGCCCGGCAACTTAGCACTTTTAAACCTTGGTTTTGCTGTCTGTAAAATAGCCACATACAGCAGGTTCTCCACTAACTTCGTTTCATTTGTTCAACGTTGTTTTGTTATAACATTGATGGGGAAAAAAAATTGATTCCTGGCTGGGTCCACTGTTTGTGTGGAATTTGCATATTTTCCCAATGTCTATGTGGGTTTTCTCCAGGTACTAGGGTTTCCTCCCACATCCTAAAGATGTGCACATGAGGTGAATTGGTGTGTCTACATGGTCCCAGTATGAGTGGGTTTGGGTGTGGGTGTGACTGTACCCTGTGAGGGAATGGTGCCCTGTCCAGGCCTGGTTCCCATCTTGTGCCCTCAACCGCCTACTGGTGACTCTGAGCTGGAATAATTGGCCAAACAATTATCTTACTTGCTTTTATTAAGCTTCTTAAATATATCTATAGCTCACATTTTGTTGCTGTTGTTGTTGAGACAGGGTCTCTTCATCGCCCAGGCTGGAGTGCAGTGGCACAATCATATCTTACTACAGCCTTGACCTTCCAGGTTCAAGTGGTCCTTCCATCTCAGCCTCCTGGGTAGCTGGGACTCTAGGTGTTCACCACCACACCCAGCTAATTTTTTTTGCATATATATATATATATATATTTTTTTTTTTTTTGTAGGGGTGCGGTTTTGCTATGTTGCCCAGGTTGCTCTTGAGCTCCTGGGCTCAAGCAATTTGCCATCCTCAGCCTCCCAAAGTGCTGGGTTTGCAGGTGTAAGCCACTGCTCCTGGCTGTATAGCTCACATTTATTACAATGTTTAATATTACAAGTGTTTTAGGTCTTTATTTATAAGTTTGGCGAGATTTCTGTGTCCAGAAATATGGCATAGGAACATAACTCTTGTTTGTATCAATTAGCCTGTGATGAAATTGGTTTCATTATATGCTGTTTTGCTGTTTCGCTTAAAGTCACAGTTTCCAAGAACCTATTGACAATGTTGAGGAGTTACTGTAGCAGAGGACAAAGGGAATCAATGTTGAGGGGTTACTGTTGTAGAGAACAAGGGAATCAAACTATCCAAATCGTTTCTTTTTACTATGACTGAGGCTTGTAAGTGATAACGGCATGGGAAGCACCCAGGTCAGTGCCTGTATATTGACCATTCAATAGGGGTTGGCTATCATCATCATTCCTGAGTTTAAAAACAGCAACAGAGTTCAAGAATTGTGTGTGTGGAGGCAATTCATTATCAAATTGGAATAGTGCCAGGTATATGACAAATGAATGAATTCTGAGAATATTTCTCAGTAGTTTATCATCTAATAATAATGTTTGAGATGTCCATCATTTTATAGTTCACAGAGCACTTTGTTACACATAATTCCAGCTGAGCCCCCACAATAGGTCTGCAAAGTATGGAATGCAAGAAATTGATTTTCCTGTTTTACAGGTGGGAAACTGGAGGCTCAGAGTTTAACAGCTGCTCATTTCTGCAACAGTCTTTTAATGAGCACTAACTACGCGCAAGACTCTTATGTTAGGTTCCGGGATAAAAGTGAATTAAGATTTTTTTTTTCCTATCCTTTGGAAGAAATTGTTGTGGGTCAGGGTAGCTGGAACGGGCTTAAAGGAGGATGCTGAACTTCAGGTAATGTATCCATCAGGATAGATTAAATGATGGTGCAGAAAAACAACAATAACAACAAACTTTGGTGGCTTAAAAAACAAAGATTTATTTCTCATTCATGCGATTAGCCCATGATTGGTGTACTAGTGGCTCTGCCCCACTGTATTAGTCCATTTTCACACTGCTGATAAAGACATACTCGAGACTGAGAAGGAAAAAAGAGGTTTAATTGGACTTACAGTTCCACATGGCTTGGGTGGCCTCAGAATCATGTTGGGAGATGAAAGACTCTTCTAACATGGTGGCAGCAAGAGAAAATGAGGAAGAAGCGAAAGCAGAAACCCCTGATAAACCTATCAGATCTTGTGAAATTTACTATCACAAGAAGAGCAGTCTCTTGGCTAAAACATAACAAGAATCACCTTTGCTCCAGTTCCCAACAAGTTCCTTATCTCCCTCTGAGACCACCTCAGCCAGACCTTATTGTTCATATTACTATCAGCATTTTTGTCAAAGCCATTCAACAAGTCTCTAGGAGGTTTGAAACTTTCCCACATTTTCCTATTTCTTCTGAGCCCTCCAAACTGTTCCGACCTCTGCCTCTTACCTAGTTCCAAAGTCGCTTCCACATTTTCGGATATCTTTTCAGCAGCGCCCCACTCTACTGGTACCAATTTACTGTATTAGTCTGCTTTCACGCTGCTGACAAAGACATATCCAAGACTGGGAAGGAAAAAGAGGTTTAATTGGACTTACAGCTCCATATGGCTGGGGAGGCCTCAGAATCATGGTGGAAGGCAAAAGGCACTGCTTGCATGGCAGTGGCAAGAGAAAACGAGGAAGAAGCAAAAGTGGAAACTCCTGATAAACCCATCAGATCTTGTGAAACTTATTCACTATTAGCAGGGGAAAAATTGGCCTCCATGATTCAATTACCTCTTCCTGGTTCCCTCCCACAGCACATGGGAATTCTGAGAGATACAATTCAAGTTGAGATTTGGGTGGGAACACAGCCAAACAATATTACTCAATTCATGATCACTATAAACCAAACTGATGGGGCAGCTGCCGATGGGAGCCCTGTTGGTGACAGAAGAGAGATTTGAGATTGGCAGGGCCTCACACCAGCAACCAAATTCTCCACTCATGTGTCAGACTCTTCCTATGGCCTCAGCTGACCATAGGGAGAAAAGCAGGAAGTAAAATTCTGCTATGTGCCTAGAAGGCAGACAGCTGGAACTATTTGGTGAATGAAATAATGACTACTCCAACCAGGTAGGCTCTAAAGGATGGGTAGGAAACAGATGAATATTTGTGGGATGGGATTGAGGTGGGGAGAGTGGAAGAGGGGAAGAGATAATGTGGAGCCTTAAAGGAATGGAGGAGGTGGGAAGTGATGGAAGAGAGTGATGGAAGGAGGCAGAAATCTCCAATAAAAGGGGATGGGATAGTGAGTGTGCCAGTCTGGCTGGAAGAGTCTGATTCAACAATTTAACAAATAGAGACTCAGCTCCTATTGTGTATTAAGTGGTGGAGATGCAAAGAAGGAAAAATCATGGCACTTGCTTTTGAGGAGCTTATAACCTCATAGGAGAGCTAGATTTTGCACAGAGAATGAAGGAAATCAAACTATCCAAATATAAGAAAGATCGGTGCTTATGTTTGCCAGCTACTCTTCCAACACTTGTATTTTCATTCGTTTAATCATCATTGTAGTTCTATGATCCAGATGCTATTAGTATCCCCATTTTACAGGTGACAACACAGGCATGGAAGGGCTGGTAAATAGCAGAAGTGGGCTTCAAATCCAGGCACTCTGAGTCCAGTGTCTGTGCCCATCTTAATCCTAAAACTTTACTGCTTTTTGCTTGATAACTTGTGAGTTGGGGCTGTGTTTGTAGTCTTGGATGGCAAGGAGTTCTGCCCTGAGATCCAAAATGATAGATTGATATTGGCTGCCTGGAGCTCCATAGTGGGATGGTTTCCAAGACCAAGCTGGGGCTCAGGGAGAAAAGAAAGATGTGATTAATTAGTAATGCCTGCCATGGCCAAGATAGATGGTACTGTCAGCACAATGTATTTGATAACCCTGGTCTATGCAATGCCTAGGGAAAATGGATTTAATCAATTTATTAACAAATAAAGAAAGTAAAAACCAAACAACTAATTCATTGACTGTTTTCCTCACTTTTCAATCTGTTTTTACTTTTAGGCTCCATCACTTTTATGGCAGCATACGTACTTCTTGTTCAAACAGTTGGTTTTCATTTCTGGAGATTAATGTTTAATATATCATAACTGTAGTCCCTCAGGCAAACATACACCTTAATTGTCAAAACAATGAAAATATCATTCATGGCAAATATTCAATCCATTGCACTCTTGTTGCGGTCATCAGCTGGATTTTTAGAGAGAAGTCGGGGTATGTCACGGCAATACGAATAATAAAAAAGGGAATCTAATTGCTGTAGCCAATTACTATACAAGGAAGAATTCATCAGCTGACTCAGGGAATTCAGCCACAAGAGAATCCAGCTGTAGCATGCATCATTAGTGGAATTTCCTGCCTGAAAATGGTGAGAGGCTTTCCTCTGCAGAGAAGGTTCTAGAAACACTGTTTCTTGTTTTGTTTTTCACTACCCCAACCTCTTTTCTTGACTTTTCTTCTCCCAAATCCTACTCCTTTCTATGCTCAGACTCTTCTTTCTTTCATAGTTTTCCCAGACATTGCTGGGAATGGATTCTACATTCAGTTACATGGAGGTATAGATTCTAACTAACTAGCAGGTTAGCATTTGGATGACGAGTAGGTTTCCTCTCCTTGGCCAGATGTGGTCAACTGCTGTGGCTACTGAAATCCTGAGTTGAGAAGGTTTAGTTTAGAAGATGAACTTCACCTAAAAGAGTATTGTGATTGATTAGTGATGTCTGCTCTGGGTATGAGTGAGGTCCAATTATTTGTGTAAGCTTCTATCGGCTCTGTCAAGGTGGAAAGCCAACACTGTTCTTATAGCTGTGATTTTAATGAATGAACTTGGGATTTGGTCCCAGGAGATGCTAGTTTAGGTCCCACCTCTTCTCTTTCTATGTAAATCTTGGATATTCTTGGATATGTCACTTATTTTTTCTCAGTCTTAGTAAAACTTGAATTAAAATAATCCTCCTTATGGAGTGATTGTAAATATTGTAAGACTGATGCAGCTTAATTCATTCAATCATTCATCCAGAAAATATTTCTTGAGCACCTACTATGTGCCAGGCAAGGTGTGACCTGCTGGGAGTACAGTGAGGGGTAATATGGATGTGGTCTCACCCTCAGAGAGCATGCATCTAGTGGGGGAATGTGTTAGTTTTCTATTGCGGCATCACAAATGACCACAAACTTAGAGGCTTAAAACAACATACTCTATTGTCTCACAGTTTCTCTGAGGCAGGAGTCTGGGTCTAGCTTAGCTGGCTTCTCTGTTCAGGATCTTATAGGGTTGTAGTCAGGGTATCACTGAGCTGAGTTCTCAACTAGAAGCTTGCCTGGGGAAAAAGTCTGCTTCCATGTTCATTTAGGCTGTTAGCAGAATTGACTTTCCTACCATAGTATGTCTGCAGGTCCCAGCTTCTGGATAGCTGTTGGCTGGATTCCACCCTCAGGTCCTGGAGACAACCCACAGAAACAAAGAGGCCTCCTGCAGTTCCTTGCCACATGGGCTTCTCCAACCTGACCACTTACTTCAATCAGCCAGCAAGGAGGGTCTCTTGCTCCAGTCTCCTGAAATGGAGTCAAACATATCATAATACTGGGGATGACATTCCATCACCTTATTGGTTAGAATCAAGACACAGGTCCTCTCCACCCTCCAGGGGGGAATATATCAAGGAACGAAGAGTAGGGGGCAAAAATTACTGGGGGTTACCTTAGAGTTTCTCCACTGCAGAGGTGGACACATAAGCAAGAATAACAATAGTGTGTTAATTGCTATGGCAAGGGAGCTCCAGGGTGTAAGAAAGTGCATACTGGGGCACGTGAACAGTCTCAGGGTTGTCAGGGAGGACTTCCTGGAAGAAGTGACTTTTAACTGACACCCAAAGGTTGAGTAGGATTAGCTATATCATAATGTAGTATCCAGATATTAGGTTTTTTTGTTGTTATTTTATATCACCTAGAATGGAAACTATTTATTAGTTAAGGTCTTTCCAGCCCAGAATACAGTAGGACTCATTCGATACTTGCTCTGAAGACTCTTCTGTTAATGCATCCCCAAAGAAAAGCAGCTCCTGTTCTCAGCTTTGGGGTGACATGGAGATAAGTACTAGGGCTGGAAGGGTGATAGTAGGTCAAGAATGGAATTCTAGGGATGTCTCTGTCCAGCCAGCATCAATTCCCTCCAATGTTCCCATGTAAGGGAGAGAGACCAATCGTGGCTGTAGGACATTATGCAGGAGAAACCACCATCTGCTCCAGATTGGGCCGATGGGTGACGAATCTACAGCCCAGCCAAAGCTTTTCCCATGGCACATGCATCTGTTTAGAAATAATGAGAGCAATCATAATTATCACCAAAAGTCATGTTCTAATATATTAAGGAATTTTAATAGGAATTACTTGCTGTTAGTAGGAATAGTACATCCTGTTTTTGAGCACTTGCTGTGTGACAGGCACTGGCTAAACCTGATGTGCTTGAGTTGGATAATCTATCTCAAAACAGAGCTTTCTCCATATCTTCCAACAGCACCAAATGAAATGCCAGTGAAAAGGCTGTCTTCCTTTTTTCTTGCTATTAAAATTCTCCTCATCCTGAATGCTCCATCTCCAGTCTCACCTCTTCCAAGAAACCTGTCATGACCACTGCGGTGGTCATGATACATATCATCCGTATCATCAAGTTCATCACCAAATTAACTTCTGTCTTCCAGCACTTGCTAATGAGGATGACTGCATTTTGACGATCCCTTCCCTCTGTTCCTTCCTATCTGTGCTTCCACTTTATGATCTCTATCCCAACTAGTCTGACAACATGAAGCCTGGTAAAGCCTGGTCTCTCTGCCAGCAGCCATCCCGTCCCACTGCTCAGCCCTGGGTGGTGCGGACAGATTGGAATTCCTAAAGTTCAGCCCTGATTGTGCCACTTTACAGCTCAGAAACTTCCAGTACCAAATCTTTAATCCACCAGTTTCACTTCTCCCAATGTGCCCTCCAGACCTACTTGCTCATGTGTGAAATGATGACTGGAGTACTTGTTGAGTGCTGTGTTGCTTACAATAGCAAAAAATCTGAAGCAGCCTGCGTATCCATCAATGGTGTCTTGATGGACAATAAATTATGGTGGATCTATAACTGGTTTTCAAGCCTGGCTGCACATTCAGGTCACCTGGGTGTGGTACATTAAGATGATTACAAATTTTCCTCCTATTCAGAAGTGGAGTCTAATTTCCTTTCCCTCAAATCTGGGCTTGTTTAGGGTTTTGCTTGACTAACAGAATGTGGTTGAAGAGATGGTCTGGGACCTCCAAGGCTAAGGCATAAGAAGCTTTGTAGCTTCTGCACTGGCCTCTTGAAACTTTAGCTCTGGGGTGAGTCAGCTGCTATGTAATAAATTCAACTACCCTGAGACCACCATGCTGTGAGGAAGCCCAAGTTAGCTGCCGAGGGAGAGGAAGACACACACACACACAAACACAGAGACACACACACAGAGACACAGAGAGAGAGAGACAGAGAGAGAGAAAGAGAGACCCATCTATCCCCAGCTGTTACAGCCCACATGGCTAAGTGGTCCAGGCAGCAGGCAAGTGAGTAAGGAAACTGTATTAGTCTGTTTACATGCTGCTGATAAAGACATACCCAAGACTGGGAAGTAAAAATGGTTTAATAGGACTTACAGTTCCATATGACTGGGGAGGCCTCAGAATCATGGCAGGAAGTGAAAGGCACTTCTTACACGATGGCAGCAAGAGAAAATGAGGAAGAAGCAAAAGCAGAAACCCCTGATAAACCCATCAGATCTTGTGAGGCTTATTAACTATCACTAGAATAGCACGGGAAAGACTGGCCCCCATGATTCAATTACCTACCCCTGGGTCCCTTCCACAACACCTGGGAATTCTGGGAGATACAATTCAAGTTGAGATTTGGATGGGGACACAGCCAAACTATATCATTCTGCCATGGCCTCTCCAAATCTCACGTCCTCACATTTCAAAACCAATCATGCCTTCCCAACAGTCCCCCCAAAGTCTTAATTCATTTGAGCATTAACCCAAAAGTCCACAGTCCAAAATCTCATCTGAGACAAGGCAAGTCCCTTCTTCCTATGAGCCTGTAATATCAAAATCAAGCTAGTTACTTCCTAGATACAATGGGGGTACAGGTATTGGGTAAATGTGCCATTCCAAATGGGAGGAATTGGCCATAACAAAGGGGTTACAGGGCCCATGCAAGTCCGAAATCCAGTGGGGCAGTCACATTTTAAGGCTCCAAAATGATCTCCTTTGACTCCAGGTCTCACATCCAGATCACACTGATGCAAGAGGCTGGTTCCCATGTCTTGGGCAGCTCTGCCCCTGTGGCCTTGCAGGGTACAGCCTCCCTCCTGGCTGCTTTCACGGGCTTTTCCAGGCACACAGTGCAAACTGTCAGTGGATCTACCATTCTGGGGTCTGGAGGATGGTGGCCCTCTTCTCACAGCTCCATTAGGCAGTGCCCAGTAGGGACTCTGAGTGGGGGCTCCAACCCCCCATTTCCCTTCTGCATTGCCCTAGCAGAGGCTCTCCATGAGGGCCCCGTACCTGTAGCAAACTTTTGCCTGGGCATCCAGGCATTTCCATACATCCTCTGAAATCTAGGCAGAGGTCCCCAAACCTCAATTCTGTACTTCTGTGCACCTGCAGTCTCAACACCATGTGGAAGCTGCCAAGGCTAGGGGCTTCCACCCTCTGAAGATGCAGCCTGAGTTCTATGCTGGCTCCTTTCAGCCACGGCTGGAGCGGCTGGGACACAGGTCCCTAGGCTGCACACAGCACAGGGACCCTGGGCCTGGCTCATGAAAGCACTTTTTCCTCCTGGGCCTCTGGGAGGAGGAGGCCTCTGTGATGGGAGGGGCTGCCATGAAGGTCTCTGACATGGCCTGAAGACATTTCTCCATGGTCTTGGGGATTAACATTAGGCTCCTGGCTACTTAGCAAATTTCTGCAGCTGGCTTGAATTTCTCTCCAGAAAATGGGTTTTTCTTTTCTATCTCATAGTCAGGCTGCAAATTTTCCAAACTTTTATGCTCTGCTTTCCTTATAAAATAGAATGCCTTTAACAGAACCCAAGTCACCTCTTGAACGCTTTGCTGCTTAAAAATTTCTTCTGCCTGGCTGGGCACGGTGGCTTATGCCTGTGATCCCAGCACTTTGGGAGGCCAAGGCGGGCGGATCGCCTGAGGTCGGGAGTTTGAGACCAGCCTGACCAACATGGAGAAACCCCGTCTCTACTAAAAATACAAAGTTAGCTGGGCTTGGTGGCACATACCTGTAATCCCAGCCACTTGGGAGGCTGAGGCAGGAGAATCGCTTGAACTCTAGAGGCAGAGGTTGCGGTGAGCCGAGATTGTGCCATTGCACTACAGCCTGGGCAACAAGAGCAAAAGTCCGTCTCAAAAAAAAAAAAAAGAAAAGAAAAAGAAATTTCTTCCACCAGATACCCTAAATTATCTTTCAAAGTTCCACAAATCTCTAGGGCAGAGGCAAAATGCCATCAGTCTCTTTGCTGAAACATAGCAAGAGTTACCTTTACTCCAGTTCCCAACTAGTTTTTCGTGTCCATCTGAGACCACCTCGGCCTGGACCTTATTGTCCATATCGCTATTAGCATTTTGGGCAAAGCCATTCAACGAGTCTGTACGAGGTTCCAAACTTTCCCACATTTTTCTGTCTTCTTCTGAGCCTTCCAAACTGTTCCAAACTTTGCCTGCTACCCAGTTCCAAAGTCGCTTCCACATTTTTGGGTATCTTTTCAGCAACACCCCATTCTACTGGTACCAGTTTACTGTAGTAGTCTGTTTTTATGCTACTGATAAAGACATACCCAAGACTGAGAAGGAAAAATGGTTTAATTGGACTTACGTTTCCACATGACTGGGGAAGCCTCAGAATCATATCAGGAGATGAAAGGCACTTCTTACATGGTGGTGGCAAGACAAAATGAGGAAGAAGCAAAAGCGGAAACCCCTGATAAACCCATCAGATCTCATGAGACTTACTAACTATCACTAGAACAGCATGGGAAAGACTGGCCCCCATGATTCAAGTATCTCTTCCTGGGTCCCTGCCACAACATGTAGGAATTGTGGGAGACACAGTTCAAGTTGAGATTTGGATGGGGACACAGCCAAACCATATCAGAAGCGTTCTTGGACATTGCACCCCCAGCAGACATGATATAGAGAATCACCAAGGACTTCAGCTGCTGTAGAACCAGGGCCTCATATATATAGCTCTAACTGAGCCACTCCTGCCATCTCAACCACCATAGCTGAGGGCCTCAGTCACTGTGGAGCAGAGACAAGTTGTCCCTACTATACTCTGACCAAATTATTGACTCCAAAAATTGCAAGCATAATAAAATGATTATGGTTTTATGCTTCTAAGTTTTGGGGTGGTTTATTACAGGAAAATAGATAACTGGAACTCCTGGGGATTTTCCAAGATTCTCCCATGTCATTCTAATAAACAACCATGTTGAGAACCAGTGGTCTATAAAATCAAATACTATGTATCCACAGAGATGAATAAAGAAGGTCTTTTCATTTTGCTGTGGGATGATCTACAAATTTATATTGTTGAGGCCAAAATTGAAAGTTACAAATAATTTTTTATACTACGCTACCATTTGTGTAAAAAAGTAAAAATATATAGATATGAATAATGTCTGAAATAATACATTAAAGAGTGGTAAGTAACATTTGTTGGCTCCAGAGAGGGAAACTGGATGGCTGGGGAACAGGGGAAAATTTCTACTCAATACCTTACGACAGCTTTCAAATGTTAAGACATGTGAATGTACCAGTTCAAAAGTAAATAAATTCTGCCTGTTTCTTAACTGGAAAAGTCCAGGTTCTTTATTTTGATATGGCCTCAGTCTTCATTTCCAGGCTTAATATTCATTTGTCTTACTTTACACTAAAAAATAGTTGTAATAAGTAGAGTAATGGCCCTCAAAGATGGCCACATCCTAATTCTTGGAACCTGTGAGTGTTACCTTACACAGAAAAAAGGACTTTGCAGATGGGATTAAGCTAAGGATCTTGAGATGAGGAGATTGTCCTGGATTTTCTGAGTGGGCCTAGTGAAATCATAAGTGTCCTTATAAGTAAAACAGGGAAGTAGAAGGGTCAGAGTCAGAAAAGGAGATTGGGGCCAGGTGCGGTGGCTCAAGCCTGTTGGGAGGCTGAGGTGGGCAGATCACTTGAGGTCAGGAGTTCGAGACCAGCCTGGCCAACATGGTGAAACCCTGTCTCTGCCAAAACTACAAAAGAAAAAAAAAATTAGCTGGGCATAGTGGCACACGTCTGTGATCCCAGGTCTGGGATCTGGAGGCTGAGGCACAAGAATGCCTACTCTGAAGGCTGAGGCATGAGAATCACTTGAACCCAGGAGGTGGAGGTTGCAGTGAGCTGAGATCATGCTACTGTATTCCAGCCTGGGAAGGGGAGCAAGACTCTATCTCAAAAAAGAAAAAAAAAAAAAGAAGATTGGAGGATGGGAGTAAAAGTTGGAGTGATGTGATGGCAGACTTAGAATATGGAGGAAGAGGCCATGAGCCAAGATGTGCAGGTGGCCTCTGAAAGCTGGAAAAGGCAAGGAAACAGATTATCCCCTACAGAAAGAACACTGCCCATTTGACATTCAATTTTAGCACAGTGAGACCCATTGCAAATTTCTGACCTCCAGAGCTGTAAGATAATAAATATGTGTTGCTTTAAGCCACTAAGGTTGTGATCATATATTACAGCAGCAACAGGAAACTAAAGCAGTGGTGTTTCTCCAGATGCTGTTTCAACAGATAGGCCTTTTGAGGGAATGCTAATAAGAAAAATAAAAAAACGTTATCCAAAGTCAAATAAAAAACAAATTATTATTTTTAATCAAGTTAAATGAGGCATAATGTATATATTTTATGTGTACAGTTTGATGGGTTTTGGCATATGTATATACCCTTGTAAGCTACCATCACAATTATCATATAGAATATGGCCATTACCTAGAGTGTTTCCTTGTGCCCCTTTGCAATCAATCCTCCTATTCCCACCTCCAGCCCCGGGCAACCGATGATTTGCTTTTTGTCACTAGGCAAATTACTTTTAATTACAGGACTTCTAAAGATCTTTAATATGTCAAAAGTATTGCGATGCTCCAAGGGAGGAGCTGCATAGCGGGTTGTTACCCCGGGTTTATTTGATCATGGGTCCTTTCATCCTGGAGCATCTTACAAGATGAGGGGCTTTCAGAACCCACCTGAGAAATGCTTTCCTGCTCACCTGTCTCAGCTCAGGCAGCTCCCCCTCATCTTGGAGTGCCCATTTTTATACATCAAAAATTTGCTCATCCTTTAAGGCTTTGTGCAAGGATAAGCTCCTCCATGAAGTAGACCTTTTCTTCGGCTAAGTCTCATACTCTTTGCTTTATATTTCTTGCAGCATACAAATTGCATAATGGTTAATATTATAATAATATGTTATATTTGCATTAGAGATACATAGTCTTACAGTCTTTTCTGAGAACAAAGAATGACTATTTGCTTAATCATTACATAATTGTCAGGAAATGCTCAAGTGTTCAGTAGGGAGTCAAGATATATTCCAAGTAACTTTCAAGCTTCCTTGGACTTGGGGCTCTCACACACTAAGACATTTTGAAGTTGTGTCTCAGCAACCTGCAACTATGTGAGTTCATGGGCTGGTGGCGAATGACTACTTTATCTTCCTATCCCTGCATCCAGCCCAACACATCCCTGAGTCCTGTGGGTTTTACTTCAGAACTGTCTCTCCTACCCATGGTTTTCTAGTTCCTCTGCCAATGCCCTTGTCCAGGTTCTTACCATGTCTCACCTGCATTATTTCAACAGCCTCTTAAAAGTCTCCCTGCCTCCAGTCTCATTCCTCCCCTGACCTGTCTTCCACTCTAAAGCCAAAATCCTGATCATGGTGCTCTTCTGCTTAAAAACTGCCATTGCTCACAAGATCAAGTCAGAAGGGCTGGGAAAGCAAATGTACCCTGCCCTATAAGGGACCCTTTGCTTCTCAAGCTTCACCTCCTGTTATTCTGTTCTGTGCACTCTCCACTCCATGGCTTCTCACAGGTTTGTGGACACACCATGCCCTTTCAAGGCACCATACTCTTCTTTCAACCTGGGATGCTTTCCCCTTCTCCATCTGGAGAATGACTCTGCTGTAGACTGAATGCTTGTGTTTTCCAAAATTCATATGCTGAAATCCTAACTCCCAAAGTGGGGCCTTTGGGAGGTGATTAGGTCACAAGGGCAGGGCTCTCATGAATGGGACTAATGTTCTTATAAAAGGAACCTGAGAGCTCCCTCATCCCTTCTGCCCTGTGAGGACACAGTGAGAAGATGAGCATCTAAGAACCAAGAAGTGGGTCCTTACCAGGTACTGATCCTGCTGGTGCCTTGATCTTGGACTTTACAGCCTCCAGAATTGTGAGAAATAAATATCTGTTGTTTATAAGCCACTCAGTCGATGGTATTCTGTGATAGCAACCCAAGCTGATTAAGACTCCTAGTCATGGAAGACCTTTCCAGATATCACTCCTGGGAATCCTTCACTTCATGACACTCCAATAGTATTTGTATACATCTCTTTTGCGTGGCTCTTAAGAAATCACATTATAATGAAAATTTATTGGTTTTGATCCTATCTCCTAAGCTAGAATATGAGTCTTTGCATCCTTGGCACTTAGGGCAGCACTGGCAAAGCGTTTATGACTAATAATGACAAACACTTAATGAATTTTTATCTGTGCCAGGCATTGCACTAAGTACTTTCATGAATTAGTTTGATGATTTTACTTACTTCTCTCTTAGCCCTATAAGGAAGGTTTTGATGTCTAAATTTTGCAGGAGAGAAAACAGCCTCAGAGAGGTTAAAGAAACATGTAAGGACCTCATGCAAATGATAGGTGGTAGAACTTGTTTTTGAGCCCTAGTTTATGAAATTTGTTTTCTTAATACTCGTTATCAGTATTTCTTGTGTATTAATAAATACTGATAACTAGTATTTGGTATTCAATTAGTATTCATTGAACAAATGAATGAATGCATGAACAAAATCAGTTGTTTGAATGTTTGAAGAGAATATCTTCAAGTAGCAGACTGTGACCATTCCCTTGGCTCGGAAAAGGGAGAGGAGACTTCTGGGTAGAGGTGACAGAACATGGAAAGCCTGAGGATCTGGGCATGGAGACTTAGAGAAGTGCATATCAGAGTCAGGCTTTGAGCTCATGTAGGTCTCCAGTGCAGGGACTTGGAAGGTTGCCTTCTGGCTTACAGCAACCCCTTCTCCAGGAAAACTCCAACACAAAGACATTTCTGGTCTGGGGCAGGTTTAAGGAGTCAAGCGGGAGCTCCACGTTCTCTGGGGAAGATCGCCCCTCCCAGGCCTCTATCCTGCCCTACCGGCAGCCGCGATGTCCAGAGCTCTGGGTCATTTTCTAGCCTCCATGCTACCTTGAACGGAAATGAAGAGGGTGTTCTAGAATTCTCTGTGCTCCTGGCAAGAGCCTTGTTTCTCCTTGAACACTCACAGCTTCCCTAGTTCATGCTTTGGGGCTGTGAGGATCCATCTCCATGTGCCCTTTATTGCTGTTTACCCCAGCTTATACACAAAGCGCTTCTTCTCAGGACTGCTCGTCTCCTGGATCGCCTTCCCATGCAGCTCTGCACAGCCCCTTCCATGAACTGATTGCTCACTGTTCCCTGTCTCCTCAAACCCTTCCACTGTCACTCTGGGACACATGGTTAGCCATGAGCAAAATCTCTTCTTTCCTCAACCATCTTTGAATGTCCTCTTCACCTTCTTCCATCATCATCAAAATGATGGGACATCATTTTCCCTGTAGCCCTGACCTACTATCCTGATTACTAATAGGCCTAGACATGCTCTCTCATGACCCCTATTCTCACTAAAAATGAAGTTTTAAATCATCCCAGTAGTAATTGTCTGCTGACCTCACTTTCCTGACACCTTGAAGATTTTAGCTCCTGCACCACTGGCAGTCTTTCCAAAATTGTTCCTGTTCCAATTTTTGATGATTTCCATATCTGTATAGATAATCCAGGGCCCTCTGATGACCTCACCCATCACCTTACCTCAGCAATGAATCCCCATAGTCAAACCCTAGCATAGCACTGCCCAGTAGAACCTTCTGTGACAATGGAGATGGTCTTTACTTCCACTGTCCAATAGAGTAGCCTCTAGCCATATGGAGCCATTGAATACCCGAAATGCGGCTAGTTCAGTGGAGAACTGGAGTTGTAACTTTCTTTAATTTTAATAAATTTTAAATAGCCTCAGGTGGCTAGTGGCTGCCATAACGAATGGCGCAGCCTGGATCATGGAATGATGGCTAATTGTATCACCTTCACAATCCCAGTTTCAAGAATCCCATTCTCTGTCATCTTCTAACTTTCCAGTTTAATTCTTCCAGTTCCCTGACCTCGATGTTTGCTTGACTTTACTGGGACCTGCCATCCAATGATCCTGTTATGTATTCATCGTCCCTTATTTTGTTTGAGCCCTCATGTCTTTTTAAAATCTAGCCTTAATTCCATGATCTTTCATTATAAATGACTTCCTTGCATGCATCCTCAACACATTTTCCCCCATCTTACTTCATTGTAGGTGCCTGGCAAAACCTCAACCATTGTTAAATCCAACTCTCCTCTCTTTCCCCATCTCCAGACTTGAAAGTGAACATGGCTGGAGAAAAACAAAGGGATGTTGACATATCACAAAGGTGGACTCAAGGCTGCCCAACAAGCACACATTTTGATAGTTGTTCCCTCTTCTAGACAGCTATTTCAAACCTTATCTTCTCTTCCTGTACTTTTAATAACCATCCTGCCTCTCCCTCAATGGATAAACTAGATTCCTATTTCAGGGAAATATCTCAAACAATAGAGGAGACTTCCAGGTGCTCCCACCACTTTATCCATCAGCTTACTCACATTTGGAAACATAGGCTTTGCTTTCTCTCACATGATAATGGTGAAACTCTCCATGCTCCTCTTCTGGGCTGGCCTCTCCTCTTGTGTGCTGCATCTCATCCTTTTCCACCTGTCAAGAACATCACTGGCAATTCTGTCTTCTCCTTCAAGCAATCCTCAATGGATCCTTCTCCTCAACATATAGACATGCTATAATTTCTCCTCCTCAGGGCTTTGATTTTGCTATTCCCTTTACCTGTCATGCTGTTCCAAGAAATATCCACATAGCTTGTCTCTTCACTTCCTTTGAGTCTCTGTATCAATATCAACTCCTAACTATATTATTTAAAATTGCAAAATTTCCCTCCTCCCTGTCCCATTTCATTTTTCTTCATAGGAGCTTCCAACATCTGACAATCTATATACTCTGTTTTATTTATTCATTTGATCCTCAAGGGGAGGGGTCTTTCATTTTCATTCTTATTGTTGTACCCCCAGCACCTAGAATACTATCTGGCACATAGTAGGCCCTCAATGAATGTTTGTTGAAAGAACCATTCAGTGACTTCCCTTTTCTGATATTCCTTATGGTTTGCTGCAATGGTGTGATTTTTCCAAAGGAACAGCTATTCCAAATGATATTACTACCCACTGCTCTTATTCAGAAGTTCTTAGTGCAATGCTCCTCACACTTCAATGTGCATTTGAATCACCTAGGGATTTTGTTATAGGCAGATTATGATTTAGCAGCGCTGGGGTGGGGCCTGAGATTCTGCATTTCTGACAAGCTCCCAGGTGATTCAGATGCTGTTGATTCAGAATGAGTTTTGAATAGCAAGTCCGCTTTGGTCATCTTAAGCCTCATTCGTCTTCTCTTTTTTTTTTTTTAAATAGAGTGAGAATAAATATTTACATAGAACATTTACATATTTTCAGTGTAAACATGACCCTGAGTTCAAGTAATTGTGTGGTAAGTGCTTCTATATCTGCAGGTTACAACATTTGCATGGAGAGCCTCATCCATCACTGTATGTGCCATGGAGGAACTGTTGTCTAGTTAGGCTGTTAAATGATGACTGTCCATTTGTTCTGGGCAGAATTAGGTTTTCTGTGCATGTGTGTATATGTGTGTAAGAACATGACTGTTGATGCTAATAAGTTTCCTAGCAATTGCCTGATGCAATTAGCCATGTTTTGGCATGAAATCAATGCAAAGGCAAGTTTTGCCTTTTTTTCAGATAATTGTTATATCACTCTGCTTTTGTTTAGAGAACAGTGTGGAGTGATCGTCACTGTCATCAATTTGTTTAAAAATCATAGTCAGGGCCTCCCCGTAGAGTTTGTTTGGTTTGTGTGTGCCACAAAAAAGTCCAGTTGGGCCAACAAGACCCCAAACTAGCGAGCACCCCTTTGCCAAGACAAGTGCTCTGGTTGGGGTTGCATTGCCTTTTTCATCTAGCAAACTGAATGAAAGCACCTGATGTTTGATGGCCTTGATCATAAAGCTAGAGAGAGCTACAAAGGAAAATAGAGAGCACTGAACACAATATTTTCATTTTAGGGATGTTAAGGCACTGAGGGCCAGAGCACTTGTTCTCATCAGCATCATCATCAGCATCAGCATCATTGTCACCGTAATCAGCATCATCGGCATCAGCATCATCAGCATCACCACCCTCATCATCATCAGTAGCATCAATATCACTATCATCAGCATGAGCATCAGCATCATCAGCAGCATCAGCACCATCAGCATCATCGTCATCAGCATCATCAGCATCATCAGCAGCATCACCACCATTATCAGCATCAGGATCACCATCTAACATTTTTTGAGGGCTTCAAATGCACAAGGCACTGGGCTGATTTCTTTACATGCATTGTCTCACTTGTTTCCAACAATGACAGCCCCCAAAGTTAAGTATTATTATTGTTAATATCCTCATTTACAGATATGTAAACTGAAACTTAGAGAGATTAAGCAACTTGCTTAGGGCCACAGAGCTATGTTAAGTGTAATTTTAAAAAATGTAAATCACAATTCTCAGGAAAATATAAAATGATACCATGTCAAAGATTTTATTTAACTCAATAACCAATGAGAGAACCAATAAGAAGTTTAAACTTATTCAAAGAGCATTAGAGAATTTAGATATATGCAGGCAATTTAACAACAAAAAAATAAGGCAAGTATGATAGGCTAAATAATGTTCCCTCTGAAAAAAAATCTATCCTGATCCCTGGAATTTCTGAATATGTTACTTATGTTACTTTATAAATAGAAAGGACTTTACAGATGTGATTAAATTATGGGTTTTGAGATGGGGAGGTTATTCTGGATTATCTGGGTAGGTCCAATGTAATCACATGCATTCTTATAAGAGGGTGACAGGAGTGTCAGCTGAGAGAGAAGACATAAGAATGAAAGCGGAGGTTGGAGTGATGTGCTTTGAAGATGGAGGAAGAGGCCATAAGCCAAGGAATGTACGTTATCCCTAGAAGCTGGAAAAGACAAGAAAACAAATCCTTTTCTAGAGCCTCCAGAAGAAAAGGGCTCTGCTTACACCTTGATTTTAGCCCAGTGAAACTGATTTTGAACTTCTGACATCTAGTACTGTAAGATAATACATTTGCATGATTTTTACACCCTAAAATGTGTTACATTGTTATATCAGCAGTAGAAATTTAATACCAAAAGATTACTGGGTGAGATAGAAAGCTAGTTAATGTCCAACAGGGCTATCAACTATAACCCTTGGAGCTAATTCTTCTACCAGAGTTAAATTATTTGCTTCTTTGCGGGGCCAAAATTTGTAAGTAAACCTCTGCCGTTATGGAGATGAAAATTGACTAGTCAGTAGAAATCCCAGCTTTGCACTGGCAAATCACTCAATAATCTCTTCTGCACGTTCCCAAGTTTAGAATACTCTTTTGGACAGTTAGGAAGTCGAAGCGCTGAGATTTGAACCAGGCTCTTCTAAGTCCAGAATCTGTGCTCTTAATCACTAAGGAACATATTTTTTATTAGCATTATTTCATAGACTAGCAGGACAATCAGTGGCAAGAAAAATTGTCCATGGAAACTGAGAACACAGCTTAAAGATTGCCAGGTTTGGGTGTGGTGGCTCACACCTTTAATTCCAGTGTTTTGGGAGGCTGAGGCGGGAGGATTGCTTGAGGCTAGGAGTTCAAGAGCAGCCTGGGCAACAGGGTGAGACCTCCATCTTTACAACAAATAATAAAAAAAAAAAGCCAAGTGTGATGGTGTGGACCTGTGGTCCTAGCTACTCAGGAGGTGGAGGTGGGAGGATTTTGTGAGCCCAAGTGTTCAAGGTTATAGTGAGCTATGATTGCACTCTAGCCTGGGTGACAGAGAAAGACCCTGTCTCTAAAGAAAAATTAAAAAAAAAAAAGATTGCCAGTTTGATTCACCAACTCCTTCATGGTGCTTCCCCCAAACAGAGGACCACAGAAAGAACCTTCTCCCTCCATAACATGGAAATTCCTACACTAGCTCTCTGAAAACTTAGATCCAAGCTTTCAGTAGGTGGTTTAGATAGGTTCCTGGTTGGAGTAACTTGAAGGCTGGGGTGGGAAACTAAAATACACCTCCCCACAACTGTTCCCTTCCCTGCTCAAGAGTAAATGGTCTTGACAAGCCCTTCTTTAAAACTGTGTTACTTGGTTAGACATCAAAACACTTTGCCTAGTAAATGCTTGAAAAAGGTTTGCATTGCATTTGGTTTGGTGGAAGGGCAAAGTAGACTTTGGGAGTGAGAAAAGTCAGGAGGGACAAATGAGTGAGTTGTGTCAGGAACTAGCATGGCATTCTTAAGAGTCACACGGGCTGGGTGCAGTGGCTCACGCCTGTAATCCCAGCATTTTGGGAAGCCGAGGTGGGCAGATCACGAGGTCAAGAGATAGAGACCATCCTGGCCAACATGGTGAAACCCTGTCTCTACTAAAAATACAAAAATTAGCCAGGTGTGGTGGCACATGCCTGTAATCCCAGCTACTCAGGAGGCTGAGGCAGGAGAATCCCTTGAACCCAGGAAGCAGAGCTTGCAGTGAGCTGAGATTGTGCCATTGCACTCCAGTCTGGGCGACAGAGCGAGATTCCGTCTCAAACAAACAAACAAAAAAAAGAGTCATGGGTTGAAGCGTCCCATTGCAGTTGGGAACCTTTATGGGAAAGTGGGGTCTCTGATTAGACAGGTGGAATGTGGCTAGAGTCTTGAATGGGGGCTGGGCAGTGTAGGTTTACCTTATAGGGCAATCATTCTTGAAGCTGAACATTAGAATAAACTGGCAAGAGTTAAGAAATATGAATGCAACCCTGTATTCATCTACTGAGGCTGCCATAACAAAATACCATAGAATTGGTGACTTAAGCAACAGAAATTAATTTTCTAACAATGCTGGAGGCTAGAGATCAAAGTGTTGGCAGTGTTGGTTTCTCCTGAGGCCTCTTTCCTTGATTTGTAGATGGCCATCCTCTCCCTGTGTCTTCAGATGGTCTTTCCTTTGTTACTGTCCATGTCTGAATATTCTTTTCTTATAAGCCTTCCCCTATTGCCCCAATTCTTCCCATTAGGAACCTCACCAGCACCACAGGACCCACCACCACCATCACAAGCCTTATCATCACCCCTGCCTTCTCTATCCCTGCAGCAGTCCGGGGATAGACACAGGGAGAGGACAGCCATCTTACCAGCCAAGGAAGGAAGCCTCAGAGAAACCAACACTGCCAACACTCGGATCTCTGGCCTCCAGGATTGTGACCGCACCCACCACAGTTATCACAGGGGCAGCTATAATGGCAGCAGCTGCAGCAGCAGTGAGCCCCATGCCAATAGAGAGACATAGGCAGTCACACCCATTGTAGAACTGATCACTTAGGCCAAGTTATTAATTTTGTACTGGAGGAAACTGAAGTCCAGAGAGGTCAACTGACTTATTCAAGCCTATGGAGCTCTTAAATACAAAACTAAGTCCAAAGATCCTATTTTTTGGCCTCACATTTTCTTTCTTTCTACTGGTCCACATGACTTCATCCCAGCCCATCAGCCCTGGAGGCTGGGCTAAGGACAGCCCCACTATTTGAGCCTGCTCTTCCTTCCTATCAGGAGCAAACCATCATGAAAATCAGCCCCATTAAACTCTGATTGTCTGTGTCTGGGCCATGTGTTTCCCTTGTCAAGGGGTTGAAATGCTCTGATTTAAGGGTAGGCAGGATACTTCTTTTAATGTTTTTAGTTAGGACTTGGTCAGCAAACAGGGACAAACCTGATCAAATGTGGCATAAGCAAACTGCAAACTCGGCTCATGTAACAAGACCAAGGCAGCCCTGGCTGCAGGCGTAGAAAGATTCAGGGCTCACATGATGCAATCACGTGTCTCTCCTTTCTGCTTGCTTCGCAATCTGTTGACTCCAGTCTCAGACTCCATTTGGTAGTGAGATGGTAGCTTCAGCTTGTGAATTCTCTGGTGCAGCAGGAAAGAGGTAGCCTGTTTCTCAATAACACAAATGAAAGTCATGGAATTAATTAATGCAAAAATATTTATTGAGGTCCTAGGATGCACCAGACATTCTTCTACATGCTGGGGATACTGAAGTGGACAGAGAGAAGAGGTTCCTGTCATCATGGAGCTTACTTGAGTCTTCTTAGGCTCTGACATGACTGTTTTTGGCCATGTGTAATCTGTGAGCCAATCACTGTAGCCACGAGTACGCGATGTGCTGGGTTATGTGCCCCACTTAAAGAATGCAAGCCTCAGGGCAGGCGTGGTGGCTCACGCCTGTAATCCCAGCATTTTGGGAAGCCGAGGTAGGCGGATTGCCTGAGGTCAGGAGTTTGAGACCAGACTGGCCAACATGGTGAAACCCTGTCTCTACTAAAAATACAAACATTAGCCAGGCGTGGTGCTGGGTGCCTGTGATCCCAGCTACTCAGGAGGCTGAAGCAGGAGAATCGCTTGAACCCAGGAGGCGGATGTTGCAGTGAACCAAGATGACGCCACTGCGCTTCAGCCTGGGCATTCTTTCAAAAACAGAATGCAGGTCTCTTTTTGAGTGCCAGGACTATGTCATAGTTATGTTTGTGATGTGTCCACAAAGCATAACCCAAGGGCTGTCCATAATAAGCACATGAGAAGTGACATCAAACGAGTGAACAACTGAGTAAATAAACCACAGAGAGAGAAAGTTCATGAAAGGCAAATGTGTAAAAACACACGAAAAGGGGATAAATCCAAGTAAATCGAACAATGAAATGCTAGCTCTCAGTTGCCAATCCAAAAAGAGACATAATATTCACTAGAGATGACTTGCTAAAAATATTTGCCCAGTGTGTTTCATATCAGGCCAAGAAAATCCTGCTCATTATTCAGAGAAACATTAGACACAAAATCTGAAGTTGCAGTTCATTTCAGAGTTGTCCCTGGGGGGTGTCAACAAACCGGGGTCACTCTGGACCTCACACTTTGAGGAGCAAGTGAAAGAAGAAATGAAGACAGCTCACAGCTGGCAGCTAAAATATGTCGATGTCATTATGTAAATATCTGCCACCCTCAGCCCTCCATGGTCTCTCTTGCAGCCTGCTGTGGGCACCTGGGAAACACTTCTCCCTGTTGTCTGGTGTTCTTGGACATAGCCTCTTAGTTCCTTTGATGTTCCGCCCTTGATGTTCATTTTATGCAGCTTTCAACTGGTAAAAAAGTTTAAGGCAAGGAAAAAGTCTGGAAGAAAATTTATAGCTCCTAAAATTGTTAGCATGTAAAAGAGCTGTTCGTTGGTCCTAAATCCTAAAAGCGTGGCTCTGTATATCTTGTATAAAACCTATGTGGGTTGGCACTTGGAGGGATGTATGCAATTTTAGTCATTACACTGCTTAAGGAAGGACCTATAAAGGACACATAGAAAGAGGCAAACTAAATTATTAAGAGGAACCTACATTTGAGCATGAGCTCAAAGGAGGTGGACTCCAGCATGGAAAGACCAAAGCTCTAAGAATAAATAAGTACATGCTATGAATTCATGAAGGGCATAGAAAAGATGCCTGTAAATAAACTTATTCACCAGATTTCAATAGAATCAAATAAGAGGGGCACCCATGGGGTTTCAAAAGGGTCAAAGTTGTACAAATATTAAGTGTAAGTGGCTTTAAACGATGGTGGCAAACATGAAATTTAAACTAATTTTTATGTTTTAGAGACACAATCTTGGACTTAATAAAAAGAGCTTTAAAAGGTATATTGGGGACAATTGGTAAAATTTACAGGTAAGTCACATATTAAATGGCACCATTTAACCGAATGGTGGTGTTGTGCTTATTTAGGAGAATGTCCATATTCATTCAAGATGCACAGTGAAGTGTTGGGGGAAACATGGCTGGATTTTGTAGCTGACTTTCAAATGAATTAGAAAAAACATCTATAAATATATAAGAGAGAATGACAGAGCAATTGTAGCACAATACAGTCATGCGCTGCATAATGACATTTCAGTTAACAATGGATTGCCTATCTCGACGGTGGTCTCATAAGATTATAATGGAGCTGAAAAGTTTCTATTGTCCAGTATTTATTATGCTATGCTATGCTATGCTATGCTATGCTATGCTATGCTATGCTATGCTATGCTATACTATACTATACTTTATTTATTTATTTATTTTTTGGAGACAAAATTTCGCTCTTGTTGCCCAGGCACAATTTTGGCTCACTGCAACCTTCAATTCCCCGGTTCAAGCAATTCTTCTGCCTCAGCTTCCTGAGTAGCTGAGATTATAGGTGTGCACCACCACACCCAGCTAATTTTTGTGTTTTTAGTAGAGACGGGGTTTCACCATGTTGGTCAGGCTTGTCTCGTTTATCTATTTATTTTTGAGACAGGGTCTTTCTCTGTTGCCCAGTCTGGAGTGCAGTGGCATGATCGTGACTCACTGTAACCTCAAACTCCTGGGCTCAAGGAATCCTCCCGTCTCAGCCTCCCAAGTAGCTGGGACTTCAGGTGTGTACCATCACACTTGGCTAATTAAAATGATTTTTTTTTGTACAGACAGGGGTCTTACTATGTTGCTAGGGTCATCTTGAACTCCAGGCCTCAAGTAATCCTCCCACCTCAGCTTCTCAGAGTCCTAGAATTAGCACTCTGAGTACCTAGCATGGAATTTATTACCTTTAGAAGTAGCACTGTTTGAAAATATAAAATCCTTTAAGAATTTGGATATGTTCATGAGTGATGGGTCAAGAGTAATGGGTCAGATATGTTCGTGAGTGATGGGTCAGAGACTTGAAGATGCTTTTGATACAGCCCTACCCACAGAGAACAATCACACCCACCCTTGATGCATCTACTGGAGACCGAGTGTTAGACAAGGGTCCAGATGGCTCATGGGCAGGTCTAGGACAGGTCTCAGCAATGTTTTGAGAATAAAACAAGGAAGATCTGCTGAATGTTTAAGTTTTTTTTTTTTTTTTGACAAGGATAGCCTTTAATATCATAAATGGATAATTAAGGGAATAAATGAAGGAATGAGTAGATGATAATGAGTAGGAGGCTTTTGGTAACTTTTTTTTTTTTTTTTTGAGACGGAGTCTCGCTCTGTCACCAGGCTGGAGTGCAGTGGCGCGATCTTGGCTCACTGCAACCTCCACCTCCCGGGTTCAAGCGATTCTCCTGCCTCAGCCTCCTGAGTAGCTGGGACTACAGGCACGTGCCACCACACCCAGCTAATTTTTGTATTTTTGGTAGAAATGGAGTTTCACCATGTTGGCCCGGATGGTCTCTATCTCTTGACCTCGTGATCTGCCCATCTTGGCCTCCCAAAGTGTGGGATTACAGGTGTGAGCCACTGTGTCCGGCTGTAACTTTTTATTTTTAAATAGTTATAGACTCACAGAAAGAGGCCATGAGTACAGGGTCACATATACCCTCCCCTCAGCCTCCCCGAGCAGTGACATCTTATAAAGCTGTGATAAAATAGCAAAACCAGGGAGTTGGCACTGGTAGTGTTGAACGATACTGCAGATTTTATTCTGTTCTCAGCATTTTTTAAGCTTGCATTTGTGTGTATGTAATGTTATCCCATGTATAGATTAATGTAACCACCACCCCAATAAAGATACAGAACTGTTCCATCACAGTAAAAGAATTCCATTCAGGCCGGGCGCGGTGGCTCATGCCTAAAATCCCAGCACTTTGGGAAGCCGAGGTGGGTGGACCATTTGAGGTCAGGAGTTTGAGACCAGCTTGGCTAAACTGGTGAGACCCCGTCTCTACTAAAAATACAAAAATTAGCCAGGTGTGGTGGCACACACCTGTAAATCCCAGCTACTCCAGAGACTGAGGTAGGAGAATCGCCTGAACCGGGGAGGCAGAGGTTGCAGTGAGCCTAGACCATGCCACCACACTCCAGCATGGGTGACAGAGTGAGACTGTGTCTTAAAAAAAAAAAAATAGAATTCCATTCTATCTGTTTGTATTCCTCCCCCCTCATCCTCCTGCTCCCTGGCAACCACTAATCTGTGCTCTTTCTGTCATCGTTTTGAGAATGTTGGATAAGTGGAAACAGATCCGAAAGGTATGTAACCTTCTGAGACTGGCTTTTTTCACTAAGCATAATGCCTGAAGTCCATCCAGGTTGTTGCATGTACCAAGAGTTCATTTGCTTTTGTTGCTAAGCAGTATTCCATTGTATGGAGGTACCACAGTTTGTTCCATCCTTTGCCTATTGGACATTTGCTTTTTTTTCCCTCGAGTATTTTGCCATTATGAATACAGCCACTACGAATATTTATATGCAGGTTTTTGTGTAAATATAAGTTTTGATTTCTCTGGGATAAATGCCAGGAGTATGACCGTTGGGTCATATGGTAAGTGTTTAATTTTGTAAGAAACTGCCAAACTGTTTTCCATGGTGGCTGTACCATTTTACATGTCCACAGGCAATGTATAAGAGATCTAGTTTCTCTGCATCCTTACCAGCATTTGATATTATCACTATTTAAAATTTTAGCTATTCTAAGTGGTGTGTAGGCATATATTTTTGTGGTTTTAATTTGCAGTTTCCTAATGACTAATGATATTGAAAAACTTTTCTTGCTTATTTGCCATCTGCCTATCCTTTTTGGTGAAATATCAGTTCATGTCTTTCAGCCATGTTTAATTTTTTTTTTACTGTTGAGTTTTGAAAGTTCTTTATATATTCTAGAAGATGCAAAATGTTTGTCAGATATTGGCTTGCAAATATTTTCTCCCAGTCTGCAGGTTGTCTTTTCACCCTCTAAACAGAGTCTTTCACAGCATGAAACAAATGGAGGCTTTAAATGGCCATTTCAGAAAAGCCTGACCTAGCCTTGAGAGCGTCGGACACGGTCACTCCACCGGTTCCCGCTCACGAGGGCAGATCACGGGTTTAAATCCCATTTGGGTGTGCTAATTCAGCTTCACAATAGCTCACCCACCATGGGCTTAACGCTATTCAGTGGCCACAGGTGAGTGTGTTTCAGGACATCACAAAAAGATAAGCTGAGAAAGAGTGGCCCACGGCTGCCAGAACAGCTTGAGGGCAAGTCCCCACTGACCCAGAAAGTGAGTCAGTTGCATCACCCCCTTGGAAACCTGGAAAATGCATCATCATCGGTGTAGAGCGAGAGCCAGCATTCAAAACGCCAGGGGGCTTATCAGGCCATTTCACCACAACATAAAGTAACAGGCAGACTTGAATTCATCTGGCACTGTTGACCAACACAGAGAGCCAAAACACACACGGAATTCAAAATCAGAAATAACCCCAAGTTTGAGTCATCCAATGTGCTTGTCTACATTGATTGCACTCACCAGATAAAAGTCCAATGCACTCTGTGGGGTGAAACAGCCTCTGCCTCAGGTTGGGAGTTGCTGCCATGGAGACCACAAGAGTGGAGATTTTCTGACACACAGAAAGGAATGGATTACAGCTCCTTCTTATGTAAATTTCCATGGAGGGGAAAAAAGATTAAAAGGAAAATAATTCTGCTTTAGTCGTTTTCCTTTAAGGTGATAAGATCCTTTGATTCCATCGTGGAGAAGAAGGCAACAGCTGTTTGTCACAAATGGTAAGATATTTTATTTGACATTTTGCAGAAACTCGATCTTTAGCTGTAATTTTGACCTAATGGTTACAGTGAGTTGTTTTTAAGAGAAAGATAGATTTTCTTGAAGCCAATGGGCCTCAGACATGAAGAATGAAGAACTAATTGTACTAACCTCAGTTTCTGAAGTGGACAGGGAAATCTTACCTTCCTGCCTCTCTATGTTCAGGCTGAGTGGGTCAGAAGGAGAGTGTATTAGGTAAGAAAATTTATCAGTATTATTTAGTGAACACTGGATTTATCCTTTTGCATTCTGGCTGTAGTACCCAACTTCCACATGGCAATGCACCCTCACCTCAGCCCTCCGCCCACGTGGTCCCCTTGCTGAGCACTTTAATGAATGACTGCATCTCATTTTCACAGCTATTTGATGCACCTGCTATTATTACTCTTATTACCATTTTCCAGTGGGAAGCTGCTTCTTGGGCAGGGTGGATTTCCATCTGCATCTCCTTTTCGGTGTTGAAAGCTGGTAAGTGAGGACACCAGGATTGGAACCTGGGTAGTCTGAGTCCAGAATCTCTATTTTCAAGTCTTCCTGCTCTCTGCTTCTGGCAAGTTTGATGTCCACTTTTGATCTTCACCTACATTCCAGCATAATAGCTACTTTTGGTTGTTTTCTCAGCAGCACAAGAGAAGTGTGGCGAGATTTTTAGGTGAGTCATCTAGAGAAGTTAATCTTATTTTGGGAATTCTACTGGCAGCTTCAGGTGGGGAAAATTTTGTTATTTTCTATCCTCCTCTAGGTTCTAAAAGGGAAGAAAGATGGTGAGCGTAGAAAGATGTGACTGTATTCACTATTCACCCTTTGTTGGGTGGTGAGTAAGCAGCTTGCAAAAGCAATGAAGTTTGGAACAATCCAGAGAACCAAACTTTCAGCTGCCAGAGATGGCACCTGGTATCCTGGGTACATCTGCCTGTAGGGCCCAGAAAGAGCTGGAAGCCAAGTGCATGGATCAGGTCTGTAGGAAGGTGGGAGAGCCAGGAATCGAGTGTCAGGGGGCATTTATTACCCATGGAAGCAGGTTTTTGTCAATTTCGTTCACTGCTGGATCACTAACACCTGGACTGGTGCCTGGCCAGGTGGTGGCTTCATAATCATTTGTTGAGTGAATGAATGAATGAATGAATGAACAGCTGTAGCAGATGCTAGCAGGGCTTCCTATTTCTTCCATCACCATAAAGGTGAAACACATCATAAACGGGAATTTAGACAATCCTCAGAAATTTTCAACTGCCATGTATCTTGACTTGATGCTTCTAGTAGTTATATTTATTTGTAATTCAATCTTTCTTTTTAAATAGTTGACCAAGTGAGGTGGCTCACGCCTGTAGTCCCAGCACTTTGGGAGGCTGAGGCAGGAGGATCACTTGAGCCCAGGAATTTGAGACCAGCTTGGGCAACATAGTGAGACCTCATCTCTTAAAAAAAAAAAAATTAGCTGGGTGTGGTAGTGCACACCTGTGGTCCCAGCTACTTTAGAGGCTGAGGTGGAGGATTGCTTGAGCCTGGGAGGTTGGGGCTGTAGTGAGCTTTGATTGCATCACTGCACTCCAGCCTGGGTGACAGAGCAAGACCCTGTCTCTAAAAAATTAAATAAATAATAAAAAAATTAAAAAGTAACTCCCTTTTCTTTATTTTCAGGCTTCCTTCCCACCTGCTAATTCAAACACTTTACAGCCAAAAATATCTTACCTTGATCCTGTTTCTTTCTCTATAACCTCTCTATTTCTGTTTCTTTCAACCAAATTTCTTAGGTCATCTATAATTTTGTTTCTACTTTTTCTATGCATGCCTCAATCCATTGCCAACTCCTCAACCTGCCCCAAGTGCCCACAACTCCACCAAAAGTAATTCTAACATTTTACCAATCCAATACATCACAGTTTTTTATAAAAAACGTAAGAAATATACTTTAGTTGAATTTGAAAGAGTTGCCCACTTGTGTTAAATATTTCTTTCCTTGTGTCTGGGGTATCATTTGATTCTGATTCTATTCCTAATTCTCTGACCACCCTTTCTTCGTAGATTTCTCTTCCTTTGTTCAGCCTTTCACATCCTTGGAGTTCCATCCTCTGGTGATTGTTTGTCCTGTTCCATACATTCTCCTTATATGAGCATTGTGTTTTAGCTTATGAATGGTCACATGACCTAGCCAGGCCAATCAGAGTCTTCCATGAGACTTTTGTTTGTTTATTTATTTATTAATTTATTTATTCTTCCACATGCCATCTCATTTAACCTGGGACTTTTGTCAGAATTATCAAGAAAGACATTCTTCTTTCTTGGCAACAGTTGACTTTTAGGATCACAGTAGTCTGGGTCTGCCAGGGACCACATTCTCCATTAGCAGAGAGCCTGGCTGAGAACAAAGTCAAAACATGGGAAAGCAGGATGGAGAGACATACTGTCATCATCTTTCCCCTGGATCTAGCCATATTTGAGGCTTAAACTTATCCTGGACTCTAAAGTTATGGAACTAACATATCTTTTTAAATAATTTAAGCAGGTTTGAGTAAGATTTCTGACACTTGCAACCAACAGTCCTGAAAAAGATACCTCTACTCAGCCTTCCTATTTCCAATCTCATAACTCCAACCCGATGCTGCCAGAAGGAATGATATGAGATATAGAACAGGTAGTGCCATTGCTCTGTGTAAGACCTTTCAATAGCTCTCCGGAGCCTATTCAGGAGCGTGAACTCAAAAGCCTTAAGGGAGCAGGCTGATGGCATAACTGAGGGAAACAGTCCAGGTGTAAGATGATAGAAAGGGGGAGACCCAGTGTTCAGCCCTGGAGTATGCCCTGCCTCCAGTCATTCATACTCAGAATGCAAACCCCAAGTGCCTGGCAATCAGAACATGTCTGGAGGTTGGATTTGGCCTCCAGCCTCCAAGTTTGCAAGCTTTGGCTTATGTTGCAAGTTTAAGCTCCGGCAGACAGCCCTGGAGGCCTTTGTGACCAGGCCTCTGACACTTCACAATATTCGTTTCCTGTCATTAGATGCTGTAGTGACACTAAGTTGGTGCCCACATCGTGTTCTGTTACAGTCCTATGCTTTTGCTCATGTTGGCCCTTTACCTGGGACCTTGGCCCACTCCATCCTTTCTATCATGATCTTCATCTCACTAAATCCTATTTGTTCTTTAATATTCATCTCAGGTGTCACCAGCTCCAGGAAGCGTCCTCTTGATGAGACAGGTGCCCCTCCTCCATGCTCTCATGGCCTGCTTTATGCCTCTCTGTCATTGCCCCTGACATATACGGCAGACCATGTTGATTACTCACCTACAACCATTCCTCCTCCTGCTTACTTGCTGGCAGAATTTGCCTCTCTCAACCGAAGCTGAAAACACCTGATATTCTCTTTCCCAACCTGCCTTATAGCTAAAGTCTGGGGATGTGATTTAATTCTTCTCAAAGAGATAAGATGGGAAATCTGCCAAGGAATTCTTGGGGAAGTTTCCTCCATGACTACAAAGGAGTGATCTTTTTCATTTCTGCCATTAGACATAGTTTTGTGAGGATGTGATGGTTGGAGCTACAGCAGCCACCTTGAAGCTATGAGGGGAAAGCCAAGAGAATCATAGAGGTGGTGAACTGGATCCCTGCCATTCCTGAACTGCCGAACCAACCTGGGAACATTCTCCCCCAGATTTTTGGATATGTGAGATATAGTAATAACCCCTGATGCCTAAGTCACATTTTGTGTGTGTGTGTGGGCGGGGAGAGGGGGCGGTATTCTCTTACTTGCAGGCAAACACATTCTAAATGGTTCAGCATTCAGCAATGTTCACATTGCCTGTGCACTTTCTCTTCTATTATTCTGTAAGTTATTTGTGGGGATAGATGATCTTATAATCTCTGGTCTAGCATAGAGTCAGAAGTCAGTAAATGTTCACGGAAATACTTTTTTTTTTTGCATAATTTTTCCACTGAGAGCTCCAGTAAAGGGTGAGTGCCAGATAACATCTGTCCCATTTTGGAGATAGCCCCTGAGTGTTGGGGAGTGGAAAATATGTCAGGGAATGTTATATGACTAACACCCCAGGATTTACGGAATGAAGAATCTGATACAAGTGTTACATCATCTCAGTGGAATCGACTAGTGCTACTCAAATTGTTTACTCAGACTTTTCTTTATGTGAAAGCTTACTACCAAGCCCAGCGTGTATGTCAGATAAAAGTGTGGTGCATTGGTTAGAGAACGGAAGGGATGATGAGGTGCTTACAGTCCCCCTCATCCGTGCTGGGCCTGTCTCCTTTCTTGGTGTGATCCTTGCAGCCCCTTTTCTGACCTCCTCCCCTGGGTCAGACAATTAATGCTGCTTTTATGATCTTGAATCCATCAAACCCCTTGGTCTTCCCTTGGTCCTCAGCTCTTTTATTAAAAGTTGGAGGTCACCATTAGCCTTTTGGAGGTCTTGAGATTCCAATTTTATTGGGATATTTAGAGCACTGCACCAGCTTTGGCTAAAAATGGTACAGCAAATCAAAAAGGCAAAGCCATTTTGAAGAATCTATTTGGCAGTCCCAGTCCTTCAAGTATATACATTTAATTTTATGGTTTGTTACACAAATTTGTTGAATTTTTCATACCAAAGGAAGCCTTTGTATTTTGGAAAGCTCTGTAAACTAAGAGCAGACATTCTTATATGGCATTTGGGCTCTTTTGTTCTTTTTTTTTTTTGAGACAGGGTCTTGCTCTGTCATGCAGGGTAGAGTGCAGTGGTGCTAACATGGCTCACTGCAGCCTTCACCTCCTGGCTCAAGCGGTCCTCCCGCCTCAGCCTCCAGAGTAGCTGGGACTACAGGTGTGCACCACCACACCCAGCTAATTAAAAAAAATTTTTTTTTGGAGATGGGGGGTGGGTCTCACTATGTTGCTCAGGCTGGTCTCAAATTCTTAGCTTCAAGCCATTCTCCCACCTTGGCCTCCCCAAATGCTGGGATTACAGGCATGAGTCACTGCTCCTGACCTCTTTTGTTCTTAATAAAGGGGAAAAAAATCACTTGAGTTTCCAATATTGACTCACAGAGAAGACATTCCTCTTTCACGTTTCTACACACTTGTTAACATAAGTCTGAGTCTTCTCAGATCTTCTGACTCTGAAATTTAGGTAGTGGAATCAGATCTTCACATGATCTAGATCTCAGAGTTTGAAAGAACAGTGCTCTCAGGGTGGAAGGTTTGTGCGGGGCGGGGTGAAGGATGTTATGGGGATAGCATCATACCTAGATCACTAATGATCACATGCAAAAGAAGGCCAGTCTCTCTCTGTCTCTGTCTCTCTGTTTTCTAGAGAGGAGGAGATTATATTGTATTTTCAGTTTTTCATGGCCACTGGCTTCCCTTTAGCTTCAGGAAAGTAAATTTTAGTCTCTCAGCCTGGATGAATTGCAACCCTGACCAACCAACAACCTGATATACTCAAGCTCTTGGCTGAATTGCCCTTACTTTTGTGAATCCTGTCTCTTCCCCGAGGCAGCAGCGTTCCTGAAGCCCTCTCAACCGCAGTCTGTTCTTTCTCCAAGATGTTTCCCAAGATGAAAAGATGCTGTCGTTTTCCTTTTTGATTAACGATACAACTCTGAGATCTTTACACTATTTTCTTCATGTTATAACTCCTTTGCAGCCCATAAAATATCCCTCTACCTGCCCATTCATCCAACTGATATTTGCTTTTTATTTGCCAGATATTGTTCTAGGAGCTGAGGATACTGTAGGGAACAAGCCAGGCACACCCCTGTCGGCATGGAGTTTACATTTTAGCTTGGGGACAATAACAAACAAATAAATACTAAATATAATGTCAGATAGTGAAAGCACTATGAAGGAAAATTTTGGTGGCCATGAGAATGAGCCTCTGGGATCTCTTGGTGCAGAGTGTGAAAGTGACTGAGAACCTCGGCAGCTGCATTTGGGAATGCACCACTGTGTTTGCACTGGGACTGGTTCCCCTCAATGTCCCAGTGTGGCAGGGACACTGAGGCAGACTTGGGATTTCTTGATGGGAAACTTTGGCTTGAGTACTCTCTGAAGGCCTTGCTGGAATTTTTGTAGAAGTGTATTCTAGTCTGAAATCCTTCCTCTCTCCCACCCTCCTTTCCTTCCCTCTCTCCTTCACTTACAGGCAGATCTTCACTGCAGTTTGACAGCTCTCCCAACCAGTCCCAGTTCACTCCCTTCATTTTCTCATATGTGTTTCCTCTAATAAAAGTTTACATTTTTCTTTTTTTTTTTTTGAGATGGAGTTTCACTCTGCCACCCAGGCTGGAGTGCAGTGTCATGATCTCGGTTCACTGAAGCCTCTGCCTCCTGGGTTCAAGAGATTCTCCTGCCTCAGCCTCCCAAGTAGCTGGGACTACAGGCACCTGCCACCATGCCTGGCTAATTTTTTGTGTTTTTAATAGAGACAGGGTTTCACCATGTTGACCAGGCTGGTCTCGAACTCCTGATGTCAGGTGATCTGCCCGCCTTGGCCTCCCAAAATGTTGAGATTACAGGTGTGAGCCATCGCACCCAGCAAAGTTTACATTTCTTATTCCATTCTCAAGCTGACACAAGACTAATGCAGCCTGCAAGAATAGAGAGTGATGTGGAGTGGGGGCTACTTTAGATAAGTGGCCAGGGAAGGTGACATTGTCTAGAGACTTGATTGGCATGAGGAAATGATCAGAGCAAAACCCTGGGGGAGGAGCATTCATCCACTCAGAGACTTGGGTTTCTGTGGGTTCCCTTCAAAACTGCTGAAGGGCAGCAGTGGGGCTGGGTCCCCTCCAAACTTGCTCCCACCATCTCACTTCCATTTGGAGGGCTCTGTCTTTAACCGCTTTGCATATTTGGCTTTACCTAAGATTTTATGTGAACAAAGAGTTCCAGGTTTAAAATAAAAACACTCTGGAAATCACTGCCCTGGAGGCACTCTGCGATCTCTGCCCTGTTTTATGACTCTGTCAGTTCACTGGCCATGCAGAGAATGGGCAGGGGAAGAAATTACCTCTATTTGGAAGCCTCATTGTTCCACGGAGATACTGGATTAGTGTGAGGCAGGTGTAGATAAGGGGAATTAGAGTAACTGATTAAAGGACTTGATGCATGGACTCTGGTAGAGAGGGTGGGGCAGGATCATTTGGGGGCTTTTCATGCTAAGCTCAGAAGCCCTGCAGTTGGACAGCAGCCAGAGGAACTGGCATATATCAAATAGACAGAAATGGACAAAGGATGGCTGTGAGCACTAAGGTTTGGGGAGGGAGTGGGAGGTAAAGGGTAGCCTTCCGTGTGAACCGGAGAGGAGTTTCCAGAGGCAGTGGAGGATAACAGCTGTACTCAAGGACTTTGGTTTCAAAGTGCAAAATATTAATATTGCCCAGAAGAAAAATGATAGAATTCACCTGTTACTGGTGATTGGTAATCGAATGTATAAAAATTTCCTGGCACTTCGTTAGTGACTTCTTTGGTGGTAAAACTTTATCTCTCCCTCCCCCACCCCCCAAGTTTTCAGAAGAAAGAGACTGGCAGCCATAATGCAAAGACTGACCTGGATGTGAGAGGTTTTTTATTCTGTCCTTTTAGGCTGGGTAGGGAACATCAGAATTGCTGATAGGGAAGTGAATGTATAACACACTGAAATGAAGGTGTGTTCAGTCAGTGAACTCAGGGAATCCTTGAGGTATGTTTTAAAATCAAGTTTGTTTATAAATGAGAGGTTCGACTCCAAAGCCTTAAACATACAAGAGTCTGTTGTCTCATATAAAATATTTTGGAGATGGGTAGTAAGTACAGGGCTGCTAAGGCAGCTCCAGGCATTATCAGAGATCCAAGAACCTTACGCTTTCTGCTCCGCCATGTGTACTTTCCATCCTCAAGGTCCAAAATGGCTGCTAAAATTCCTGCCACTACATCTGGATCCCAGGCAGCAGGAAGGAGAAATGGAAGAAGACCTGTCCTGTCCCAGAGACAATGCCATTCAGCATGTTCCATACAATATCTCTGCTTATTGATCACTGGCCAGAACTTGACAGAGATGAACAATGAGGCTTTTTTGTTCTGCTTTTTATGTTCTGCTAAAGACAAAAAGAAAAAAAAGCATATGTATTTATAGTCTACTTGATTTTCATAAAGGATTGAGTGCAGCCTAAGGCATGTGCATGTTATCCTGTAGGTAACAGGGGCCACAAATGGGTTGTGGCTAATGGAACATGGCTGAAGGGACTGTGCCAGTTCTGAGCCTCAGGAGGCACTGCTGTTTCTTCTTGCCCTTCTGGGACTTTTGCCATGGGAAGAACCCACAGTCTTGGGGTCTTTTTCAGCCTGGGTTCCAGAATGAGATGCATTCTGAACATGAAGGTGGGGCAGATCTGAACTTGACCCATCACCTGAAGCCAAACTGTCCAAACCACCTCTCAAAGCTATGAGCAACAAATAAATGCTTATTTTGTGCACCTCAGAGATTTGTAATTGATATACAGCATCATTGTAGCAGAAGCCTGTGAATGCCCCTGGTAACTAGATTCCTCTCTATTCTCTCATACTGTGAGTGCTAGACAGGGGATGTGGCCAGTCCTGCCTGTTCAGTATACCAGGTGACCCCAGAGATAGTGGGAGGGAAATGCCACACAGAAATGTCATTGCACAAAAGAGAAATGCAGTGCTCATGTGCATGTGAGAGCTGGCACTCAGGTGAGCACCAGGGATGGTTTAGATCAGGGACTCTCAAACTCAGCACTACTGACATTGTGCTGTGGGGGTCTGTCCGGTGCATGGAAGTTAAGAAGTGTCCCCGGCCTCCACCCACTAGATACCAGCGGCACCTCCTCCCTCCCATGCTGTGACAATAAAAAATGTCTCCAGACGTTGCCAAATATACCCCGTGTGGCAAAATCACTCCCAACTGAGAACCACAGATTTAGCTGATCTGGCTTCAGTTCTTCTGATAAGACCAGAAAATGACAACTAATGACACCACTTATTGAGCATGTACTGAATTCCAGGCACTTGGTTAAGCATTTTCAGGAATTAATTGAATTTGGAAGGTTTATGAATGAGGAAGCTCAGGACAGAGAGAAGTAACTTGCTCCAGTAACATGTTTAGTCCACGGTGGAGCTAAGGCCAAGCTGTCTGACTCCAGGATTCGTGCTCTTGACCATACTCTCCATGCTGCCTCCCCCAGAAATTAACCCCTTGAGCGAGTCAGGAAAAGATGCGTCGACACAAGTGTTATTCTTGTGAATATCACTTGAATTCTGTATGTGTGTCTTATAGTAGCAAAAACAGTGTGGGCTTGTTCAGGTGCGATTCTCGCTACCCTTACATAGCTGTGGAATAACCTCGATAGTCACCGTCGTACTTCCCTGCCTACCTGAGTGGGGCTACACAGACTGCAGGATGTATCCAGCCTCTTCAGGCCTTTTCTGGACAACTCAGTCCTACTTAGTGAAAACGTGTTTCGAGATCCTGCGCCTCTTTGATGATAGAGATAAAAAGCCTTAAAAAGGTTTCTACCCATTAGTCTAGCAATTCCACTTCTTGGAATTTATCCTTAGGAAGGAATCAAATATGTCAAATCAAACAAAGAGTTATGCATAGGATATTTGATTTTAGTGTGATTTGCAAGAGCAAACATTGAATACGATATTGGGCAAATAAATTACAGCATGTCCAGATGGTGGTATGTTCGACTTGTAGATGAATATTTTCTTCCAAGGGAAAAACTTCATGATATATTATTCTTTGAGAAAAAAAAAAGATTTGAATACCATGTAGCATATGATCCCAATTTTGGAAATTGTGTATATATTACACCATCATATTGAACAAGCAGGGACTTGTAGGATGCAACAGAAACGAATCGTATTTTTGGTCTCCCACTGTCTTGTCAAGCTTGTTCTGCAGTATTTATTCTGCTCCTTAATAAAAGTGGGGCAAGTTCTAAGACGTCTTTTGTCGCCCTTATCTAAGAAAACATGATCCAGTTACTTCTTCCACAAAAACCCAGTCTCCATTGGTAATTAATATGCCCATTCCAGGATAAGGACCCAAATCCTCCCATCGACATTGCAAATGAAAATTTCCTCCCTCTCCCAGCTTTGCTGCATTAGGCTGGCGCCTGCAGTGAGAAGGGGTTGTGGGGCTGTGCGCCTCTATTTGCTTCACCCAGTGCTTCCATTTTCCCTCCATACTCCCCCCACCCCTTGGCTTCTCCAGGATTGGCTAGGACCCCTTGGCTTCTCCAGGACTGGCTAGGACCCCTTGGCTTCTCCAGGATTGGCTAGGACCCCTTGGCTTCTCCAGGATTGGCCAGGGCAAGAGGGGAAGAGAGGAGGGAAGCGGGTGGGAAGAGACTCCGCTGGTGGTGTTCCAGCCATCTGGGGTTGACAGATGACTCACCTCATGGGTTCCTTCATGGGTAATTTGCAGCAACCGCCTCTTATCTGCCTTTGCCTGACTGGGAGCATGCATCTCTTCTGACCGTTCCTCCACTGCTTCTCCCTCACCCCCTAGCATCTGGCGCCGCACCTGCCAGGCCAGTTCTGCTCCATGGGAAACTCACACATGCTTTGCCCTGACAAACTCGGGAAAAGCAAGTCTCCCTCAACGCGATCACCTCGTCTCACTCCACCTTCGGCGCAACTGGCCTGCCGCCATCTCTCGCCCTTTAAATTTCTCAGGGTGAGCCAGACATCAATCGATGGAGTCTCCCATGATCCAGGGAACATGCTGCAAGCCTTCCAGGAGGTCTCATGGAAGCCCCTTCACCTAGGCTTGAGGTGGGAAGAAACAGCCTCTCCCCAGAAGGGTGGGGAGTGTAAGGATTGGCAGCTCTCTCCCCAAATTCTTGTCTAATCCCAGCCCAGCTCCAAATTCTTTTTTTTTTTTTTTTTTTCAGACGGAGGGTCGCTCTGTCACCGGGTCTGGAGTGCAGTGGTGCGATCTCGGCTCACTGCAAGCTCTGCCTCCCGGGTTCACGCCATTCTCCTGCCTCAGCCTCCCGAGTAGCTGGGACGACAGATGCCCGCCACCATGCCCGGCTAATTTTTTTGTAATTTTTTTTTAGTAGAGACAGGGTTTCACTGTGTTAGCCAGGATGGTCTCGATCTCCTGACCTCGTGATCCACCCGCCTGGGCCTCCCAAAGTGCTGGGATTACAGGTGTGAGCCACCGCGCCCGGCCTCCAAATTCTTTAAAGTTCGGGTGGTGGATAGCTTGGGGTCCTAAAACCTGTTTCTCACTACCTCCTGTGTAAGTCTTCGTGGTCTTTCACTTTTCCTTAGAAATGGGGTGCAGTCACTCTTGGTGTCTTGGAGCCTCGGCTGATACTAAAACAGAACCTGTTTTAACACACTGTTTTGCACAAACACAGAATAAAGAGGCAGACGGTATGCCTATCAGTCTTGCAGAGGCCTCCGGGAAAGAGAAGATGGGGAACTGGATAGCATGATTTCCAGGGTTCCTTCCAACCCAGAGATTGCACGGCAGGCTGGCAGGGAATAAGAGAAAGCATTGGACATACTCCCTGACTGTGCTATTAGAGAGACAAGACACGCACTAAGCACCCTGGTAGCAGATCGTCACAAATGCTCTTGAAGGTAATATAAATGCAATAACAATAAGTATGAACAGTCAAGCCTTGAACCGTTTGGAATGAGCTTTATGTCTCAGAGAATAGGGAGGAGTCAATTCACTGTTGTAGAAAGTTGCTGAGAGGAGGTAGATGTCAACTAAACTTGGTGTTCTGAGAACACGCCTTTAAACCTCCTTGGCCTCTCCTCCTGGGCACTTCGTACTTGTTTGTTCTCCCAAATGCCTCCTTGCCAGGAAATCAGTCCCAGTCCCTGTAGTTGGAGGTAAAGTTGTCATCTACTTTTTGCTATTGCACTTTATCTACACTCCTTTTGTACATCTTGTCTTATAATTGAGTGGAAGCCTCAGAAGGACAAGGGCTTCTTTCTTTACTCACAGTGATATTTCCTTTCTGGGCCCGGCACATGGGGACACACACATACACGCGCACACACACAAACATGCACATGCACACACATGCATGTGCACATGCACACACACGCACACACACATGCATATGCACACGTGCACACACATGCACACACATGCACATGAGCACGTTGATATTATTCTTTTGTCCACGGCACTGAGTTAGCGGTTGGCTGAGTCAGGGTTGGAGCTGGGTTTCTGGGTTTCCACTGCACAGCTCTTTCTACCTCCTACCGTGGACTCTCCACTCTCTGGCTTCCCAGGTCTCTGGGCACCAGGAGGCTGGAAAGCACTTTGCTGGATATTCCAATTCTGTTGGCATTTGTGGCTGAGGACATGTGCCCAAATTCATCCTGTGTGTTTCCAACTCAGAGCCTTCTGGAACAGAGGTGCTCCCCAGAGGTCGGGAAAATGCAGCCGGAGGAGATGGGTCACAGAAAGCTACACACCCGGCACTGGTCATGCTGAGCAGAGCAGGCCCTCACGTCCCAGTGGCCCTCCCTTCTGTGTACATTTAATGAGCTTTTGGCTGCATTTCAAGGAGACCTGGCCTTGGGCACGGGGCACGGAAATGAACTTCTGAGTGAGCTCTCTAGGAGAAAAATAAAGGCCTGGCCTTGGGCCTGATTGGAGCCCCATGACTCTGCCAATGCTACATAGAGAAAAAGGCAGTTGTGTTGAGTTACCGCATTTTAAAATAGAGGCTGTAAACCCTCTCATTTTATGGGTGGAAACCAAGGCTCAGAGAAGGGTTCTGATGCCCAAGTTTATGCATCTGGCTTAGCAGTAGATTCAGTCACCACTAGACTCTGCAGAGCCACTACAGAGGCCAGCTGGAGAGAGGTCTGAATCCCTGCCAGTCTTGTTCAGTGCCACCTCAACTTTGGAGGACTCCCGGCCTTCTCTGGTGAATTATAATAGATACTTCTGCACATCCTGCCTCTGCATGTATCCCTCTGTGAGCCATGTGTCCCTAGAGAGCCTGCACCATGTGTTTATCATCCCTGGATTACCAAGAGAGGGCCCATTGTGGGCCCACAGGGATCCCAGGGTGGGTGGGGCACTGACTGGCACCAGGGCTGGCTTTTCCAAGGAAGTCAGGCCCAGCTCTTCCTGCCAATGCGCCTCCTTTCTCTCTCCTTTCGTCTCCCGAGCCTCAGAAAGCTGAGCAGTTTCTGTTGAGGATACCATCCTGTTCATTCTAGGAGGGCAGCCTGCCAGAAGCAGCAAAATTTCTGGCCCATTTCCCAATGCAAAGGACAACTGGGAAATGGCCTACAACAGTGCCGTCCAATAGAAATGTAATGTAAACTATACATTAATTAAACATTTTCTAGTAGCCACATTAAACAAAGAAAAAAGACACTGGTGAAATTGAGTTTAATAATATATTCTATTTAAGCTAAGATATCTAAAACATCATTTCTGCATGTAATCAGTATAAATAATTATGAATGAGATACTTTGCATTTTTTGATATTGAGTGTTCAAAATCTGGTATGTATTTTATACTTATGGCACATCTCAATCTGAACTCTAAATTTTCATAGAAAATATTTGATCTGTATTTCAATTTCATAAAATTTACAATTGAAACAGCAGAGTCATCTCTCCGCATTGTTCTAAACATAAAGTTTTTTCAATAACTGAATTGTCTATTTAAAAACTTACATTTACCTTAATTAAAGTAAAATTTTAAAAAGGCAGTTCCTCAGTCACACTGGTCACTTTTTGAGGGTCAAACACAGGCTCTAGAAGGTGCAGAGGGAGCTCTGGCAGAACATGACTGAATCAGGTGTGTTAGGCTGTTCTTACACCACTATAAAATACCTGAGACTGGCTTTTTTTTTTTTGGTTTGCTTTGTTTTTTGTTTTTGTTTTTTTTTTGAGACAGAGTCTCGCTCTGTCACATAGGCTGGAGTTCAGTGGCATGATCTTGGCTCACTGCAACCTCTGCCACCCAGGTTCAAATGATCCTCATGCCTCAGCCTCCCAAGTAGCTGGAATTACAGGTGTGCACCACTGTGCCAAGCTAATTTTTGTATTTTTAGTAGAGACCGGCTTTTGCCATGATGGTCAGGCTGGTCTCGAACTCCTGACCTCAAGTGATCCACCTGCCTCGGCCTCCCAAAGTGCTAGGACTACAGGCGCGAGCCACGGTGCCCATACAAGGCTGGGTAACTTATAAAGGAAAGAGGTTTAATTCGCTCGCGGTTCTGCAGGCTGTTTAGGAAGCATGGTGCCTGCATCTTCTTGGCTTCCGGGAGGCCTCGGGAAGCTTTCAATCATGGTGGAAGGCAAAGGGGGAGCAGGCATCTCACATAGCAGGAGCGGCAGCAAGAGACAGTGTATATTGGAGGGAGTGCCACACCCTCAAACAACCAGATCTTATTGAGAACTCACTCATTATTGTCCTTGGTGCAAGGACAGCACCAAGCCTTGAGGGATCCACCCGCTGTGATCCATTCACCTTCCACCAGCTCCCACCTCCAACACTGGGGATTGCATTTCAACATGAGATTTAGACGGGACACATATCATCAGGGGAGAAAGCCCAATGGCCCTCAGGGGTGGGGGCAGCTTCGCTCATTGTTTTGGTGTGTCAAAATACACGTCTTACTTATTTTCCTCAAAGTTTCAGGGATTGAAGGCGGGTCGCAGTCATGGTGGAGGCTGGGCTAGCTTCCAGCACAGTCTTCAGTGGGATTTCACGTCTCTGCATTTTCAGCAGCACGGGGAACTTTGGGCAGCATTGATTTTGTCAGGGAGACTGGGAGGACTGGTACTTTGGGGAGAGTCTCCTAGCTCCAGGGACCCCAGAGAATGCCTGCAGGGTGCGGAGGCCCCTTGAGCGGACAAGGGGAACAGCTGCTCCCCCTCCTGGGAGCCAGAGGAACAACAGTCCTGCCGGGCTGCGGTGATCATGGCAGGGCTGAAGGCAGCCTGTTCCAGGGTGGAGGCGGGTGGACAAAGGGCTGAGGAAAAGCTGCATCTTTTTTGAATTTCCAAGTCTCAGAACGCAGAGGCCCTTGACTTTGGAAGTACAATGACATGAGTACAGAAAAGAATCTTAGAGAGCAAGATTATTTAATGCAGTTTGGCAATTTTCAAGTACAAAACAAAAATTATTTATTTTTCTCTAGATGTTGTTAGGAATCTGCAATCACCTTCAGAAAGACCTCACATGTGAAAATATACATTTTCAGAAATGACACATCAAATCCTCCAGTCACTTACTCTATAAGCTGAAATTATGTATATAGTACATAGTACAACAATGTACATAGTAAAAAATTCAAAGCACGCCGTAAGTTATACAATGGAAAGTAAACATCCCCTCTTCCTCCCTTGGACATCTCTTTAAAATGTTCAGAGCAACTGGCAGGTAGTAGCTGCTCAATAAATGCTAGTTTGCTACATTCGAATGTTGTAGGTGGGCCAAAAAACTAACAGCAACATAAATATTCGATTAAACTGCAAACCAGTGGGGCCATGTGTGAGAAAAGGAGATGTGGCAGCCAGGTTGAGCGATGCTGCTTTGGAATTTGGTGCTTTTGAATGCTGTTGTTTTTGAATTTTGCTTTAAAAGTTATTTAATCACATCCTCTACCAAACACTTAGAGAAGGCTCTCCGACTGCTCATCTGGAAGCTTCTGGAAACAGGGTGCCCAGGGTAGTAGGGCAGGCAGGGACATTGTTTTTCAGGGCCTATGGCGGGCAAGTGGTGAAAGGGCTGGTCTTTGATGCGACAGACATGCCCCAGGAAAGAGAAAGCTATGAGCTGTGTTCTGTCTTTGGCAGCTGGGTTACATCACTTTAGGCCAATTTAATCCACCCAACATTCAGGCTAGTGGATGGGATAAGAAGAGACAGTTTTTATCTTCAAAGTGTTTGCATCTGAGGGCAAGAAATGGCAACAAATCCACCTACTATAAAGTAATGCAGAGAATGATGGTCACTGATGGCAAATTTACCTGGAGTCCAAAGGAAGGGTCAGCCAACAATGGCCCACAGGCCAAATATGGCCACCACCTATTTGTTTGTTTGTTTGTTTTTTTAATAGACTTTATTTTTAGAGGAGTTTTAGGTTCACAGCAACACTGAGTGGGAGGTTTGGGCAGCACTGATTTTGCCAGGGAGACTGGGAGGACTGGTACTCTGGGGAGAGTCTCCTAGGTCCAGGGACCCCAGAGAATGCCTGCAGCGTGCGGAGGCCCCTTGAGCGGACAGAGGGAACAGCTGCTCCCCCTCCTGGGAGCCAGAGGAACATAAATAAATGGGAGATTTCCCATTTATTCTTTGCCCTGACACATGCACAGCCTCCCCCATTATCAACTTCACCCACCAATAGGCACATTTGTTACAGCTGATGATTGGCAGGCACATCATTATCACTCATGGAGTCTATAGTTTACATTCTGGATCATTCATGGTGTACATTCTATGGGTTTGGACAAATGAATACTGATGTGTATCCACCATTGTGGTTTCATCAGAGTGGTTTCACTGCCCTAAAAATCCTGTGTGCTCTGCCTCTTCACCCCTTTCTCCCCCGCCAACCACTGGCAACCACTGATCTTTTTACTGTCTCCATAGTTTTGCCTTTTCTTGAGGGTCATGTAGCTGGAATCATACAGTATGTAGTCTTTTCACACTGGCTTCTTTATTTTGTAATATGCATTTATGTTTCCTCCGCGTCTTTTCATGGTTTGATAGCTCATTTCTTTTTAGTGCTAAATACTATTCCATTGTCTGGATAGACCAGTTTATTTATTCATTCACCTACTGAAGGGCATCTTGGTTGCTTCCAAGTGTTGGCAATTATGAATAAAGCTGCTCTAAACATCCATGTGCAGGTTTTTGTGTGGACATAAGTTTTCAACGGTTTTGGGTAAACACCAAAGAGAGCAATTGCTGGATCATATGGCAAGAGTATGTTTAGTGTTGTAAGAAACCGCCAAGCTGTCTTCCAAAGTGGCTGTACCATGTTGCATTTCAACCAGCCATGAATGAGAGTTCCTGTTGCTCCACATCCCTGCCAGCATTTGGTGTTGTCAGTGTCCTGGATTACAGCCTGTTTGTTTTTGTAAATAAAGTTTTATTGGAATACAGCCATGCCCATTTGTTTATGTATTATCTATCACTGCTTTCATGCTACAACAGCAGAGTTGGCTGGTTATGACAGAGACAGAACAGCCATGAAAAAAAAGCCTAAACTATTTACCACCTGACTCTTTTCAGAAAAGGCCAATGCCTGGTCTACTGGAACAGCTATTTTCAATGGAGAAGCTGTGTAGGTGTTGGAGCGGCTCCTTGGAATGGAGAGAGTAGAAAGGGGAGCGATTCCAGACACAGGAAACAGACTGAGCAAGGATGGGGTGGCCTGGCCAGGTTGGGGAAATGCGGCGGTCTCAGAGACTCAGCTCTTTAGGCCTTTCCTCAGCTCTAAGCTGGAAGGAATTGAATCAATTTTTCCACAGCTTGTAGAAAAGACAGGATGAATGATGTCTGTAAATGCTTGAAGCAAGATATGAGAAAAGCATCCCTTCACCCAAAATGCTATTTCTATTTTATTGTTAAATGGATGCTAATTTTTCTGTTTTCCTTTTCTCTTCCCAGCCCAGTTTGCCAATTTCATCCTTCCTATTGTTTTGCCTTAACTAAACAAAACATACCAGACATACCAGCACAAACTGTAATGTGTTTACTTACAGAAACATATTTTCATTCTTTTTCAAATAGGTGGTTCACTCCTAGGTCCAAAATTCAAAAGGTTTAAAGAGCGTACAGAGAAACATTGCCCTCCTATTTTGTAGCCTTCCTGTTCTTCACCCTATAGGCAGCCAAAAGTACCAGTCTCTTGCATTGTATATCCTTCCAGAGATATTTTCTGCAGGTACAAATATTGGTGCAGATACTATTTTTCTTTCTTTTATCACAAATGATTATTTTATATGTGTATATATATATCCTATCTATATATCTCATATATATACAGGCACCATTTTGCAATTAGCTTTTTTCCTCTTAGTAACGGTTTTAGAAGTGTTTCACATTAATGCATCCAGAGCTTCCTCATTCTCTTCTTATTCCTTTCTAGTGCTTCATCCTGTAGATGTATCCTATTATGTTTAAGTGTTTTAGTGGCAAATCAGGGCTGTTGCTCTCTCCCCCTTTCTTGCCAGCAACAAGCCCTGGATAGTATTTATTGCTGGGTTCAGCATATGGGGTCAATAGCAGTGGCTGGGTTCATGATGCTGATGGCTTTGAAACAGCTCTTTTGTGGCCCTTCGCAGGTGAAGCGAGAGAGAGAAGAGAGCTAGATTCCAGCAATCCTGCTGGCAGGGTTCTTCTGCCTGCTTTGGCTGCTGGGGTGGGGTTTGGCTGCCTAGGTGCGATCGCCCTGTCCCTGTGATTTCCCTTCCTCAGGTTGCTGGTGGGAAAAGGACCTGTTGGAAGTTGAAGACATCAAGATTATTCTGATGTAGTGAGATCAGGGAGGCTCTATGGTGGTGGTGGCATTTGGCAGGTGTCTTAGCCATGGCTTTTTGATTGAAAGTTACAAACACCCATCTCCAGCTAGCTTAAGCAAAAAAGGAGAATTTATGGGTTTATGCAGGCAAACAAAGACATTTAGGACTTGTAGCAGATACCACCAGTTACTTACACAATGTGTATTTCCTCTGTTGTCTCAGTATGCCAGTTAAAAATACTCAGCTCTTTGGACTTCCTTGCAGTGAGGGGTGGCCATGTGACACTTCTGAACATTGAGATGTAAGCAGAAGGATACAGGTTGGGTTTTCTGGGAATATATTATTTTTCTGATGAAAAGGGATACCCTCAATGGGCACATGCTTTCTGCCCTTCCAGTGTGGAATGTGGATATAACCCCAGAGATGTAGCAGTCATTTTGGAGCATGAGGAGAATCATGTGATGGGGATGGTGGAGGAAAATGGTCTTTGATGTCATCATGAAGCCAGAGCAGCAGAGCTTGTCCACTGGCCTTTTAAACATCTGCTACCCAAGAAAAACAAACTCCTTTGGCTAAGCTCTGGAATTGGGCTTTTGCTGCTCACAGTGGAGCAGAGGCCTTGCCCTAATTCAGGGCAACTGAATTCTGGCATTTGTATAGTGTCAATTCTCTCCATCTCTTTCCAGTTTATTCTCTCAGAATCCTCCATGAGGCAAGGGACATGGCATCAGCAACTCTGGAATCTATCTTGTCAGCTTCCAGTCCAGGGGAAAGAGAAAGCTAGCTATTCCTTCAATTCCAAAATGGAGAGGAAAACTCCAGGGAAGACATCTGATTAGTCTGTTTTGAAGGATCTTCCTTGAACCAACCTCTGTGGATCAGAGGATGGGGTAATATGATCAACCACATTATCAGATCAGCCTACCTGGCAGATGGGGTAGGGAGCAGTTTCCTAAAGGAGGAGATGGAATATTTTACCAGGAGTGGGAAAAGGCAGGCAGGCGGATGAAAACAACAGATGGTCCTTCAGCAGGCGCTGAAGGTTTAGATGAGTGGAGAGGAAAGGCAAGGTGATTTCAGGGGGATGGTCACCTCCTCCAAGAAGCCTTTTCGGACAGCCTGACTTAGCCATTTCTCTCTCCACCCCATCCACTCTTGCTTCCCTCATGGTAGTACATGGCACTGTCTCTTCCTGGCAGCTTTGAAGGTGGGCACTTCTTCTGGTTGATCCTGTATCCCTTCCTCCCATTACTAGTATGTGGCAGCCACTCATTGTTTAGAGCAGTGAGTGAAGGGACAGGAGGAACAAAGACACAGAGGAACAAAGTCACAAGAAAGACTTTGTTTGCTTGGAATCTTGAGTGTATGATTAAAAACCTAGCAAATCCCAAGATTCTTAAGGTGGGTTAGGGTTAGATTAGAGTGGGACCCTGAATGTCAGGCTACGAAGTTTGTGTGATGGACAGTAGGGAGCCATTGAACTCTTTTGAGCAGGGGAGTGGCAAGGTCAGGGCTGCTGCACTCCTGTGCCTTGTTCCTTTGACCTCTGGCTGCTGTCTTTCTTTTCCATTCTCTGGCTTCTCCATGATTCTTCTTGGTCTGGTTCTTCATCTGTCTTGAACACCTTTAGTCCATGTTTCCCACCCCTGCTTTTTTTCTCCCCAAACTTCTTCACCAATCAGTTCTGGGCTGATTCTGTTCTGTGTGCCGGGGAGAGGACAGTTTACCCTGGCTGGTGCCAAGTGGGTGTCCTTCCCAGGAAGGTTCCAGTTGAGCAGCTCTTGGCTGCCCTCTTCTGGGCACTGGTGGATATAACCACCTGCTCTTCTGGAACTGGCTAGAAAGACTCCGGTCGCAACCTTGCCTCATGATGCTACTTCTGTCTTTTTGTATCTGCCCACCAGATCCCCTTTAATTACTTAAAATCAGTAAGTTTTTTTTGAGTGCCTACCAAGTGTTTAGATTTGTCTGGCGATAGCTACATATAGAATGCTTCCGACTTCCCACTGATCTAGATATTGTTCATCGTGGGATATAAGCCTTGCATAAATTTCAGAGCACTTCTTTTGCTAATTTACATGTCTGTCCTATTTATTTGACTGAACTGAGGTCACTTTAGTTTTGAAAGCCGTTGAAGAGGTAATGTGCTTGAACTTTATAAGTATGTAAGGCTTACATATTTATATTCCCCGGAGAGCATCTTCCCCCATAAATCACACCCTGATGCTTTCATCAAAGTACAGAAGTCTGTGCACATATTTTTATTATTCACAATGGAATTAAGGCAATGCCCTAATTAATGATTTTGCTAAGAGGCAATTGCTGTTTCCAGGGAACTCGGACCTGTAACATGGATTCGAAGCCATTCCTGGGGTTTTTTGAGCTCATAAAATGACAGATACACATCCCAACAGGACATCTGACTGGATTCTTGGCCTCACTGTGGGTGATAAAAATACTTTATTCTGAACAAGTTGCTTTCCTCAGGCCAAAGGCTAATTGCTGTCCCATTCTGGTGAGCAGGCTGTCACTCAAACGCCTAGGCTCTGAAACCTGTAATCTCTTCACGGTGCCAAGACGACATCTTCCTTTCCTGGATCCGCATTTGGAATTCCCCTATTCCTCCATTCATTCAAATCCAGCCCATTTTTTCAAGACCTATTTCTAATCTCTTTTCTCTGAGATCCCTTCCCTGCATCCTGACTTTTCTTTGTTCTAAACAATAACACTTCTGTAGTTTGCGGCATCGACTTAGCAAAAGTCATGTATTATCTTGCAACATCTTTTACTTTTTAAATAAAACCTTATTTATACATTTTGTACTGTCATTTAACTTTACAAAAGTTTATGTTTCATGTCTTTAATTGGATCATAAAATCCATAATGCCAGAAACCATATCTTACACTTGGTTGTTTACCCCACAGAATGTTGAATATTTATTGCTATGTATTCAATAGATGAGCAGCAAATGCTCTTGATTGGTGGGTTGTTGTATCATTTGCCTATCTTCGCTCTAATTAGTATACTTGACTGAGAAATTATTTACAAAAGACAGATTGGCCTAGGCCATCATTAACACTTTTCTGGAATATTTTCATGCATTTAGATGCTTTGCAAAATGTATTGCCCAAATGGCACCGTGTGTCCATGTGTGCACATGAAAAAGAGAAGCCAAATTAAAATCATCCTTTTAATTTATCGTTGATGCATGATTATTTTAAAATTTAGTTTTAATTTTGACTAACTTTATACACATACATGATTTTCAGGGTTAAATAATTTTAGAAGGCATAGTGAAAAATAATAGACTCTTCTCTTGACCCAGCATTTCCTGCTTCCTAGAACAACACATTCGCCTCTTGCGGCTGGTTATTTTGGTATTGCCTCCATGTCACTGGTATATGCTTATAGTGCTCCTTCTTTTTTGCCTGATGCTTTAAGCATTAACTGTTAGCCTCTCACTATTTTAGCCCTCTTTTACCACTTCTACCATGCCCCATCATGCACGGTTCCTGAAACCCCGGACCCCCATGCTTTCATTATCCCACTACTGTTATTTCATAATTCTGCTTAGGTTAATATTCAGTGTGTATATTTTACTGTCCCTATAAGTACTCTTCACAGCTGAAATGTGCATGCTTTTATTTTCTTGCACAATCTTTAGGTTTTCCTGGAGTTAATAGTTATATTGTTTTTTCTTCCTTTGTTTTGTTTTCTATCACTAATTCACTCCAAACTCTCTCCTCGGTTGTTTAAATTTCCTCTCAATACACTCACTCACATCCAGTATTCTAACAAAGCCATCTTTCAATCATCTTTCCTGTACCCTACAGAGCTGCTCCAGCCTGGACTAGTTTATTTCTAGGCTGAGTACATGGCTGTACTTGGATCTCCCTTTGCCTTTATCTCTGGGATTTCCTTTGCTCTTTCTTGGATTGATATTCTCATTTCCCAGACTCCATGTCTTCCTCTTTCTTGCTTTGCCTCCTAATTTTGGACTTACCTAGTAGCTTCTTCTTCTTCTTTTTTTTTTTTCCTTTTTCACATCAGATGGGAAATGTGCCAACATCACAACAAGGTTTGAGGGAGGCACATCTCATGCTCGGACATGAACACCGGATCATCATGCTTATGAACTACAAAAGGATCTCCAGTATGGGCTCACGGCAGGTAATTGTTTTGAGACTTATGTCTGAAATGTTTGTATCCCACCCAAATATTTAATTGTTAACTTTGATAGGGGTAGAATTCTAGGCTAGAAATAATTTTTTTCTACAGAATTCTAAAGTCATTGTTACATTATCTTTTTGCTTCTAGTGGGGCTGTTGAGAAATTCACAATCATTTTGGTATTTTGAGCAATCATTTTTACCTTTTTCTGAAAAGTTTTAAAATTCCCTCTTTTATGTCTATTGTTCTGAAAGTTCAAGATGATGGAACTTAGTGTGAGTTTATTTTTATCTATTGTACTGAATATTTACTGTACCTTTTAAGTCTAGAAACTCATGCCCTTCAGTACTGATAAATTTCTTGGATTATTTCTTGTGTCTTTTTTCTTCTACTTTTCAAGTTCTTTTTCTGAAATTTTAGTTACTCAGTTGATGAACTCCTAGAATGATTTTCTATATTTCTTATCTTTTATATCATATCTTCCATCTTTTTGATTTTTCATTCTACTTTCTAAGAGATTTCCCTAAATTTATCTTCTAACTGTTTGACTGAAATTTTCATTCTGGCTGTCAAATTTGAATTTATAATTACTCTCTTGTTTTACAATTGTTTTCCTTTTGCCAGAATATTGTTTTTATTTAATAAATTACAATAACTTCTCCTATTTGTCTGAGGATGTTGATGATAGTTTCCTTTTGAAGTTTTTATTTTCCTGCAGAGTTTTCTATAAGTTGCTTTTTTTTCCCCCATAATATTTTGGCCTTTACAGTTGGCCCTTGAATAACATGAATTTGAACTGCCTGAGTCTGCTAATATGTGGATTATCTTCTGCTTCTGCCACCCCGAGACAGCAAGACCAACCCTTCCTCTTGCTTCTTTTCCTTAGCCTATTCAACGTGAAGATGACTAAGGTAAGGACCTTTGTGACAATCCACTTCCACTCAATAAAAAATACATATTTTTTTCCTCCTTATGATTTTCTTCATAAGATTTTCTTTTCTCTAGCTTACTTTATTGTAAGAATACAATATATAATACATATATGATAAAAAAGTGTTTAGTGATTGTTTATGTTATTGGTAAGTCTTCCAGTCAAGAGTAGGCTATTAGTAGTTAAGTTTTTGGAGAGTCAATTGTATTTTTCAAGTTAGGGAATTTCCTCAGAGTTTTGGTGGTCATTGACTAAGGCTCACATTTTGAAATGAGACACTTAAAAGCAAATTAGAAACTCAGTGTGTGGGGGTGGAACTTGTTAACTCTGAACTCACTACTTGTAAGGTGATTTGGCCAATCTGCTTCTCCAGGGGTATTCTGTTGTTAGTGCTGCTGTATCTTTTCTTGGAGTAGATAGACTTCCTAGAAAGGTGTGCTTCAGTCTCTGGCAAGCAGAGTGTTAAGTCTGGCTTCTTATGCTCTGAGAGCTAAGGTCCTCATACTCAGTGTGTAACCTCTCACTTAATCTTCCTGTGTTCAGTACACTGTTCCTGCCATCAACAATGCTGTATATGCCCCACTATGCTTTATCCTTTCCAGGAATTAAGCCTTCAGTTGTCTGGGTTGGGGAAGGGGCAGGATGAGGGGCCTGGGGAGGGTCTATCTACTTCTTAAACATACTTCCAGCCAGTCATCGTGTCAACAGACTCAACTTCCCACCTATGTCCAGTGGTACCCTGGAATTCTGCAGTGAAAATCGGGCTTGTTCTTATTGTCAGCTTGGGGTTCAGCTTCCTTAGGTCTGCTAAGTGAGTTATCACTGGTTCATCTGCTTCCTAGAGCTCCAGATTTTATTTGTTTATGTTCTTTCTGGTTATCTTTTTCATTGAGGTTTAATGCTTTAAAAAAATTTTCCAGCCGGGCACAGTGGCTCACACCTGTAATCCCAGCACTTTGGGAGGCCAAGGCGGGTGCATCACCTGAAGTCAGGAGTTCGAGAACAGCCTGGTCAACATAGGGAAACCCCATCTCTTCTAAAAATATAAAAATTAGCTAGCATGATGGCGGGTGCCTGTAATCTCCGCTACTCGAGAAGCTGAAGCGGGAGAATCGCTTGAACCCAGGAGGTGGAGGTTGCAGTGAGCCGAGATCAGGCCAGTGCCCTCCAGCCTGGGTGACAGAGTGAGACTCCATCTCAAAAAAAAAAAAAAATTCCTTTGCTGTAATATTTATCGGAATTTCTGGGAGGGAGCAGAAATAATGTTTATGTTCCATCCACCACTTTTAAGTGGAAGTCTATAATATCCTCTTACAGCATTGAACGATTTTATGGTGAGGGTGAGAAGATGTTTTAGCATGTGGCTCAAAGGAAATGGGAACAGCTTTTTCGGAATTGATAATAGATGTAGGAAGTTGGCATGGCTGCCTATCATTCTCTTAGATTAAAGCAGAGATCCTAGGGAAGAATTAGTGAGAAGGATGTCTTTTGAAAGCTTGACCAAAGTTTGGATTCCATTTCATACTTAGAGAAAGAGAATGAGGGATATCTGTATTTAGGAAGTAGTGCACTGGTGATTTCGTGGAGACTCTATGCCAAGAACCCAGTTCATATTTCTAGGAGAGGTTGAAAACCATAGGTCATCAATTCCTAGGCAGGTAGCAGTGCCAGGGCCCCTACAAACTTAACTGTAGTCAGGTTTTGACTTTTACATTGCAACCAACACCCACAGATCATTGATCTCTTTTTCAGGGGATGGGGTGGGGTAGGGCCTGTAGCCATGGGATTTATTATGTTAGAATTTGGACTGATGCTTTCGGGTGTAATGAATTGTGACTTGCTGAAATGGTTAGGGAAAAGGTTTATATAAAATTCTCCTAATTAGCACCACAATGCTGGAAAAGGAGAAGAACAAAATTATATCAAGAGACCATGGACCATTAAAACAATTTTGTTGAAATTCACAACTGCTCTGAACTACTGCTACCACGACCACCACCACCGCTACTACTTATAATGGCAATTATTTATTAAGCACCTGTGAGGCTTCCAGCACCATTCTAAGTAATGGGCATACCTTCCCTCATCTGATTCACATACAAAAATGTATGAAGTATCATTTGCACAGGCAGTCAATAGTTAAGTGAATAACAATAACTAACACTTATTACAAGATTACTATATCCCACTCAATCTTCAAAGTTCTTCATATGCATGACTCATTACAGCCTCATAATAGCTTTACGAAATCAGTTCTTCATAATCACTATTTAATGGATAAAGAATCTGAGCCTCAGAAGGTTAAGGAACTTCTCCAAGGTCAGCTGTGGCAGATTTGGAGATAACCCAGGTTTGTATTACTCTTCCTATTCTACAAATAAGAGGAAGTGCCTGGATTCAAGAGGAGAAAAGCATATACCATATTTTGGGGAAATGGTAATAGAAAAATGAGGTAAAGTCCATCAGAGACACAGTTTTCTCTCAGAGTTTGGCCAAAAATTTGCCTGGTGTCTGAAATAGGATAATGTATCAATAATCCTATGTAATATTTTCATAGTTCTTTGTTGTTTGGAAGGCATACTTGGAGTCGCAATCTGATTTGGTCCTCACGATAACCCAGGAAAGTAGAAAATTCAGGGACTGCTGTCTCCATTTCACAGACAAGGAAACTGAACTCAAAAATTAAAATAATTTGCCCATATTCGCACAGACAGTAAGTGTGAAAATCTCAGGCATCATTTATTCATTCATTCATTCAAAACAAATATAATTTTTTGAAGCCTACCATGTACCTGGCAGTGTTAAGAGTTCTGTGAATTTTAATTGTAAGTAAGAAAAAGTTCCTGTCCTTGTGAAATTTATGTTCTAGAAGGAGAGACAAACAACAAATAAAAAAAATTGTAAAATATATTAATTGGTAGTGATAGGTGCTATTAAGTAAAATAAAGCAGAGGAAGGAGGTAGCAGGTGGCCAGGTGGGAAGAGGGAATGGACTATTTTAAACCAGATATGCAGGAAATCTTCTCAGATGGGCAACATTTGAGCAGGTGTCTGTTGGAAGTGAGGGAGTCAGCCATGCAAGTATCTGGAGGACAAACATCCCAGTCAGAGGGTTCAGCAAATGCAAGATCCCTGATGTTGGAATGAGGTTGGTATATTCAAGAAACAGAGAGAAAGCCAGTGTGGACTTCTCCATGTCAGAAAAGAGAGAGAGGAAGGAAATAAGAGATGTGGTCAGAGTGGTGAGCTAGAACTGAGCCATAAAGGGGTTTATAGACAAGATGAGAAAACTGGATCTTATTCTAAGTTAAGTGGAAGTCTTTGGAGGACTTGGAGTGGGGAAATGACATGATCTAATTTACCCTTGCAAAATATCCCTCTGACTACTATGTCAAGAATTTACTGGGTAGATGTTAGGGAGGGCGGTGACATGGAAGTAGAAAGCCAAGTGGGTAGGTGTAATCATTGGGATGGGCTGAGTAATGCCAAAGGAACAGTGCTCCATGTTTTGCAGGTCTGTTCCACATTATCTTCACTCTAGGACCCAAGCTGATAAAGCAGCTCCCTCTGGAGCTATTGATGGTCTCATGGAAGAGACAAAAAAAGATCACAGTGAATCACATTCTGCTTCTGAACTCTTCTGCCTGGAAGTGACAAACATCATTTCCATCACATTTCACTGACCAAAGCAAGTCATGAGTGTAAGCCTAGTATCAGTGGGGTGGGGAAGGAGAAGCAAATTATTGGAAACCACAGGAGGTTATTGCAATAATAAGGCAAAAATGAAGCCAGTGGCTGGGTGCAGTGGCTCATGCCTGTAATCTTAGCACTTTGGGAGGCCAAGGCAGGTGGATCACTTGAGCTTAGGAGTTCAAGACCAGCCTGGGCAACATGGTGAAACCCTGTCTCTACAAAAAATAAAAAAAAATTAGCCAGGCATGGTGGCATACACCTGTAGTCCCAGCTACTTGTGGGGCTGAGGCAGGAGCATCACTTGAACCCAGGAGCTCAAGGCTGCAGTGAGCTGTGATCTTACCACTGCACTCCAGCCTGGGTGACAGAGTAAGACCTTGTCTCAATAAAAAATAATGAAGCTGGCTTGGTCTAGAGTGGAAACAGTTGAGGTGGTAAAAGGACTTGCTGCTTGAATAAATGTGGGGTATGAGAAATGGAAGAGTTAAGACGGACTCCAGGGTTTTGGTCTGAACACCTTGGTGAAGGATTTGTACCACTTGCTGAGTTGTAGAAGTCTGAGGGAGGTGCAGGGTTAAGGGGAAAAATTAGGAATTCCATTTTGGACATTTCTAATAAGGGAAACAATGGATTTAAAGATAAAATGTGGGCGTTCTCAGCATGTAGACTGACTTTGAAGCCATGGACTGGATGAGATCACATGGAGAATGAGAGCAGAGAGAGGAAACAAGAAGGCTGAAAGTGAGCCTGGGGTCTGTCAGTCTATATAGGTCAGGAGGAAGAGGGGAATCCAGGGAGGGAGAGATGGAAGAGACAGATTGGGAAGAGGGGAAAAAAGAATGTGGGACTGCCTAGAAACCCAGTAAAAAAAAAGTGTTTCATGAAAAGAAGGATCAACAGTGTCAGTTGCTGCTATTAAGTAAGATGAGGATTAAAATCCATTGTTGGACTTGGTCAGATGCAGGCACTAGTGACCTTGACAGGCCATTGGTGACTTTGCTACATGGTGGGGGTAAAAGTCTGATTGAAATGGGTTGAGAAGAGCCCGAATGTTCTTCTGATTCCAAAGTCAATGCCTACCTTGTTTTGCTAAGCTGCATAGAAAGTTCTCGTGTGCAGGATGCAGTCACTGAAAATGTTGTAGAACTGAAGAATTTGTACCTCATTCTTGGAACCACTCAACCTGGAAGAACAACTCCCTAAAAATGTGAAGGCAACTACCTGAGCATAACTGGTTCACTGCCTTTTCTTCTGGGAGTGTGTTGAGTAAAATTTGAACAGAAATATCTGTTTTTCCATCCAGGCTCTAGGCAAAGTCTCCTTCAATGATGGGGCATGGTACAAATTTGTTAGCTCCCTTAACTATGAAGACACAAGAAAAGGTTGGAAATTAGGATTAGGAAAAATAGAAGCTTATTGTTTACTGCCCAGCTTCAAGTACAGGAAATAAAACCTTTTTCCAAGAGCAATACATTGGATTAAATGAAATAATTTTACTTCAGAATGATACTCCAAGGGGCTTTCCCAAGTAGTAAAACAGACAGCAAAAGCTCTGAAATAAAGTGAGAGAAAGGTGGGAAATGGAAAAGAAAATAAACATGCATCTATTACTGGGTGCATTTTTGTTTGGCCTGTAGGGCATTCCTGCTGACAGCCATTTCTGGCTGTGTATGAGATATGCCATGGAGACATGGGAGGACCAGATGGCACTTCTGAGCCTCACCCTCAGGTACTGATTGTATCCAAAATAAGCCAGGTTGGTAAGGCCAGGAAAACAAGACTTGGGGGATATTTTCTATAAACTGGAAAGACTTCCAACATCTTTCAAAGATGGTTATGGTTCTTGTCTCATAATCCTGTGCTCCCAGGCAATCGCAGTATTCCAAATATTTAATAACAAGTAAAGAAAAGGGCCTGAGTAATTGGAAGGAACTCCAGATCAATCAGAATAGAGGCTGACTGTATCCAAAATTTTAGCTAAATACTAGGCTTATTCCCTATGTCTAGTGAAAAGAGCATGGGTTCTACAGTTGGTAAAGGTTGAGTTCAATCTTGAATGCCTCTTAGAATCCTTTATTGCTCAGTGATTTGCTGAGCCTCATTTTCATCATATCTAAATGGAGGGAATACTATATCCTTGTACTATTTTGAAGATAAAATGAAATGTGTTTCAGTCGTCTATTACTACTATATAACAAATCATCCAGAAAGCAACAATGATTCACCATTGCTTATGATTCAGTGGGTCAAGAATGCAGGCAGGGCTCAGCTGGGCAGTTCTTCTGTTCTGCTTGGTATACGCTGGGAGTCACTCATCCAGCTGTATCCATCTGGCAGCTTGGCTGGGCTGAAAGGTTCAGGAAGACCTCACACACATGTCTCACACCTCACTTCTCCTTTACATGGCATTTCTCCCAACATGGTATCACATCATTCAGGAATCTGAGCTGCTTTATAGCAAGCTGCTTGATATCTTCAAGTTTCACTCCAGAAATGGCACTGTGTCATTTCTGTCATACTGTACAGGACAAGGCAAGTCACAAGGCTAGGCAAGGTCCAAAGGGAATGGAAAGGGATCCTACCTCTTGATAGGTAGAGCATCATATGTGTACAGGGAGGGAAGGAATCACTGGTGACCATTGTTGGAAACTATCTACCCAAAATAAACCATTGTGGCTCCAAATATTTTCAGACTAGCATCCAAATTCTTTGGCTTGGCATTCAAGGCCTATGATTATCTAGTCCCTGCCAGCTTCTCCAAGCCTCTTTTCTCAGTGCTCCCTTCCTTGAAGTTTCCACTGTAATCAAATAAACCTCTTGCCATAATTCATTCCAGCTTTGTGTCTTTACATATCTACTATCTCCAAATAAAATCCCCTTCCTTCATACACCTCTTTCTAACTCTGGCTTATATGTAAAAATTCTCCTCAGTGGTGCCTCCTCTGAGAGGTCTTCCTGACTCTGCTTCTGCCTCACTTCTGTGCACTAACTTCACTTAAGCAAAGGCTTCATCTCTTCATATTGATTCTTTCTTTCTTTCTTTCTTTCTTTCTTTCTTTCTTTCTTTCTTTCTCTTTCTTTCTTTCTTTTACTTTTCTTTCTTTCTTTTCTTTTCTTTTCTTTTCTTTTTTTTTTTTTTTTTGAGACAGAGTCTCTTTCTATTGCCCAGGCTGGAGTGCAGTGGCATGATCTTGGCTCACTGCAACCTCTGCCTCCTGGGTTCAAGCCATTCTTGTGCCTCAGCCTCCTAAGTAGCTGGGATTACAGGCATGTGCCACCACACCTAGCTAATTTTTGTATTTTTAGTAGAGATGAGGTTTTGCCATGTTGGCCAGGGTGGTCTCAAACTCCCAGCCTTAGGTGATCCACCTGCCTCAGTCTCCCAAAGTGCTGAGATTATGGGTGTGAGCCACCATGCCTGGCTGTTTAATTCATTTTTAAATGAGCTTCTCCCACCATTTATTTATTTCACATGAACATTTGGCTGGGATGGGGTGGAAGAAAAAAACGGCTGGAGTTAAGGAGCCAAGGAATTGAAAAACAGGTGTGTTGGCTGTGTCATTTATGTGATTTTAAACTCACTGGGAATGATAAGGGGGGTTGTGAAGTGGTGGACCAGCAGCCAGGCACCGAAGTCGTCAGTGAATTATGAAGAGGGGCATGAGAAGATGAGAAGATGAGAGGAAGTGATGATAAAACTGGGTAAAGTAGACTTCAAAGGAGGTGAGGGTTTTGTTTGCTTTTGTTTTTGATGGAGCAAGGAGGAAAAATAGGTTGGAAGAAACAATGAGGAGCAAAGAGGACACCTGCCTGTATTAGTTTATTCTCTCATTGCTCTAAAGAAATATCTGAGACTGTGTAATTTATAAAGAAAAGAGGTTTAAGTGGCTCACAGTTCTGCAGGCTGTACGGGAAGCATGATGCTGACATCTGCTCAGCTTCTAGGGAGGCCTCAGGGAGCTTTTACTCATGGCGGAAGGTGAAGCAGAAGCAGGCACATGAGATGGCCAGAGCAGGAGCATAAGAGTGAGGGGGGAGGTGCCACACACTTTTAAATGACCAGATCTCCTGAGAATCCACTCACTATCACAAGGGCAGTGTCAAAGGGAGGGTGCTAACCCATTCATGAGAAACCCACCTCCATGATCCAATCACCTCCCACCAGGTCCCATCTCCAACACTGGGGATAGCATTTCAATATGGGATTTGGGTGGGAGCAACACCCAAAGTGTATCACTGCCCCACCTCCACACCCCAAGACTTAAGGGTTAGGGGAGAAAAATAATAATTTCTGCTTGAGAAGACTGTGGGACCATCAGGAACTGGTTCGATTTTAGTTAGTGGAGGAAGGTGACTGGAATGTTCAGAGAAGAGGTTGAGGAGGAAGGGGAGTTTGCTGGTGAAAGCATGATTTCCAGAGGGCTCTGTGGAAAGGTTCTGAGGGGAGATGAGGGATGGGAGATGGTTTAATTAGCAGATGCACCAGCAGTATGAAAATAAGTGTCCATATGATGATGGAGGCATGGTGGGTCACGTCTGCAATCCCAGCACTTTGGGAGGCTGAGGTAGATGGATCACTTGAGTCCAAGAGTTTGAGACAAGCCCGGGCAACATGACAAAACCCCATCTCTACAAAACAAAAGCAAAAAACATATAATGATGGGACTTCCTATGGTGCCTGAGATAATTGAGGCTGCGAAGTGTGATGAAAAAGGCCTTGGATGTCTCTTAGAAGAGGACGGATAATCAGCTAAGGTTATGGCTCAGTGTTGAGCTGGGAACACCGGGAAGCTGCTTAGTCCTGTAACGAGAATTGGGCAGGTGGCACCTTTAGGCAGCTCACAAGCTGTGGTCCTTGCAGGCAGGGTTGGAGGATGGCCTGTCTCCCCTTAGGTGGAGTTGTCAGGGCAGCTGGAGCCGTGGCTCGGTGAATATTATGCGGCAGCCGACTTCTCCTTGGTGGAAAGGGGCTTACTGACTTGAACAAAGGGATTGAAGGTCTGGGTGTCTCTGTCATGGTCGCAGCCTGGCATTGAGTAAGTCAGAATAGGGGCAATGATTTGCCTAAGGATAGATAGTTAATAAATATCTGACCTGGAGTTCAAGCTCAGGTTTTCTGAATTTGAGTTCATTTTACTTTCAGAACATTCCTCCAAGGGAGCGGGAAGATGAGGCTGAATGTAGGGGAGGAAGGTGGGTGAGGCAGGATAGAGAAGCAAGGAGTTGGAGGGTTTGCTTGAAACTCCAGATAAGTTTTAATGCATCTTAGAGCAGAAACAACTCTTGTCCAGGTTTCCCAGGATGTACAGAGAAGTCCAGCCTCACCATAGCACCTGAGCAGTGGGTGGGAAATAGCTGAGGGACACATCTCGATTGATGAACCAGCACTCCTGATTCTCTGCAGCCTGCAAACTTGGGGTAAGAGGGGTAATGGAATTAGTAGTTCCCAGATGGCCCCTGGAGGGTGTACTGGGTTGACTCGTGGCCCCCCACAAGATATGTCCAAGTCCTAATCTTTTGTAACTGTGAATGTGACCTTATTTGGAAATAAGTCTTTACAGATGTAATTAAGGATCTTGAAATAAAATCATTCTGAATTTAGGGTGGGTCCTGTATCAAATGAGTAATGTCTTTATGAAAAAAAAAAGAGGGGGAGATTTGAGGCACAGAGACAAATCATTCTGAATTTAGGGTGGTTCCTGTATCCAAGCAGTAGTGTCTTTATGAAAAAAAAAAAAAAGAGAGAGAGAGAGAGAGACAGAGGGAGATTTGAGGCACAGAGACACAGGGAAGAAGGCCATGTGGAGATGGAGGCAGACATTGGAGTGGTGCTGCCACAGCCGGGGAAGGCCAGGAGCTATCCAAAGATGGAAGTGACCAGGAAGGATTCTTCTCCAGGGCCTTTGGAGGAACAGTGGTACTAGCAACACCTTGATTTTGGACTTCTAGCCTCCAGAACTGTGAAAGAATACATTTCTGCTGTTTTCAGCCATGTAGTTTGTGGCAATTTGTTATGACAGCCGTGGGAAAAGAATCCAGCAGAGAAGATGTGGGGCCTGAAATAACTGCTGGGTCAGCAGAGGCCTGGCTTAGTACTGATTGTACAGAGACATCTCAGCTGGAGGAAAGGGCAAGAACCACACGTTTCAGCAGCAGGTGCCAGCTTATTGCCCCAAAGGATGGGGAGGCACTCATTGTGCCAGAGAAGATACCTGTGCTGGGTCCCAGAGACCCGCCCAGCTCAGCTGCCTCCTAGGGAAGATTTGCCTTCCATGAAGGAGGTCTTACATCTGAGGTCTCGTCTCTAGCTACTGCAAGATAAAAGCTTTCTTTTGCACCCAGGCATGAAAAAACCCTGAAAAACTGAGCGTTTGCTTCTCAGCGACTCAGCTTGAAAGAGGCTGTTTTAAACAGGAAGAGGTTGAGAGGCCTTCAGTTGGTGAGTTTATTATTTTCCCTTGCTCCTCTGTGAAATGAAGCTCATGAAGAAGCGTAGGTCAGGTACAGAATATAAAAGAATGACCTTTTCTTTTTCCTGGACAATTTAAGTGCACTGTCACCTCGCAACCTCAAACCCTTTAATATGGTAATGAGAGGCAAAAGGCATTTTAATTTGGAGCTATGTCGCAGTTTTCCAGCATGTGAAGAAAGCATACTCAGTTGCCAAAAGGTCACGTGTGGGATTAGTTGCTAGGCTGTGGGATTACTTTTCTAGGCTTGCTGGGGGAAAGGGCAAAAGAGAAGAAGCAAACTAGCAAAGTCATGTGGCGTTTCTGTCCTGGGACTTACGCAAATTATGCAGTTGTCCTTTGCATTCAAATCTGTTCCTCTTCCACCTGATATTTTGCTGAGGGGACAAGTGAAATTCCAAAGCTCAGTTTGCTGAAGTGTGCAAAATGCTAATCAGCTTCCACAGCCCACAAAGTGGCAGAGAGGGCGTGCCTCTCTGGAGAAGAGAGGAGAGACTGGACTAGGAGCTGAGAGGAGTCTGGCTGACTCAGCGGCCCCAGGCAAACGCACTTCCATCCTTTCCCATTTCCATTGTGAACTCTTCTCCGTGGGCAAGGAGAGGACTCAGAACAACTGCTATCTTTTTACAAAGAAGGATGATGTGCAAGGGGGTCATTTACAAGAGGATCAAGGGTTTGGCTATGTTGGGAGATGCTGATTTTGATAAATGTTTCCATATCTCTACAAATGTGCCTTTCTGAGTCTCCAGTTAGGCTTGAAAAAGACTTTGGAGATTGTCCCCTGCACAGTGGCTCTGAGCCTGGACACCTAGGAGATACTCAGTAAATATCTGTTAAATAAATGAAGGAATGGATATAGTCCAAACTACTTGGTCATGCATCCAGTTTGTGGCAGATTTGGGTCTCTAAGGCCCAGTACACTAATCACTCAGCTGGGAGTTTTTGTTCTGTTCCATCTTGCTGCTAGGACAACTGTAGCCACCCAGAAGGATGTTTCAACGCTCTGGAAAGTTCTCTGGCTGAATGTTGCTATGATACAATCTTGCAACAAGCTGATTGCTCAGTAGCAAGAGCAAGTGCTATTTATGTTGGGTAAATAAGAAGAAATGCTGCCCTACTGATATTTGTTAAGTGCCCCTTTAATATTTGTGAGGAGGCGATCTTGATAAAATTTTGAGAGAGTGTATACACTGGCAAATTTTACCTTTTATGGACTGTAATATCGTATTGCTACTTGATTTAAAAATCTTTCCCTCCCTTCACATATATCCATATGAAAAAAAACAGCAGAGAGAGATATATGTATATTACATGGGAGATATCTATCTATCATCTATCTCCCACTTATGACCTGAAAGCCCCATCTTTGAGATGTTCTGCCTTTCCAGCCTAAATCAATGTATACCTTACATGTATTGATTTATGTCTTTGCCTGTAACTTCTGTTTTCCTAAAATGTATAAAACTAAACTGTAATTCAGTCACCTTGGGTACACTTTCTCAAGCTTTCTTGAGACTGTTTCCCAGGCCATGGTCAGAATAAACCTCCTTCAATATTTTACAGAGGTTTTTTTTTTTTTTTTTTTTTTTTGGTTATCAGCATTCATCCACCAAGGAGGTCACCAGAAGCTTTGGTGGACAGTTTTCATCCAGGCCAAGGGAATTCTAACTCAGGCATCTTTGTCTCGCTGCCTGAGAGTGTTCTTTGGTGGAAACATCATGCTCAGCCCATGTATTGGGGTTGGGGAAGAGATCTGAAGTGCCAGGGAGTTAACTCCTGGGAGAAATCTTCAAACAAAGAAAGCAGGCAATTGGTGGATAAATACCCCAGTTTCTTTACCCCTGATGAAAACTTTCTGAGGTGTATTCTATAGAGGCTTTCGGGGGATACCCAGGAAGCTTGAGCCCCAGTTGCCCACAGCTATAGTCCATTTATTAATGCACCTTTGTGTAGCTGAGGACTGGGCCAACTGCTTGTGTGGCTTATTTATGCCCTCTGACCCTGTCAGTGCCTAATTATGGATGTGCTGCCTCCATGTGGCAGTGGATTGCTGCAGAGTTGCCTTGGCTTATGACTTCTTGGGTGTGGTAGAACCCAGCTCATGATGGGAGTCCAGCTCATGATGGGAATCCAGCTCACAATGAGAACCCAGCTCATAATGGCTGCACGATCATTTGATGTCCATGGTTATAGGCTCCATCTTTACTAGCATGTGAGGGACTTTTTTTGCATGGTGTGTTGTTCTTTGCTGTGAATAGCCTGGAACTGCCATAGAATAGGGGTTGCCAACCCCTGGGCCTTGGACCCGTACCAGTCTATGGCCTGTTAGGAACTGGGTTGCCCAGCAGGAGGTGAGTGGCGGGCGAGTGAGCATTACCACCTGAGCTCTGCCTCCTGTCAGATCAGTGGCAGCATTAGGCTCTCATAGGAGCATGAACCCTATTGTGAACTGCACATGTGAGGATCTAAGTGGCACACTCCTTATGAGAATCTAATGCCTGATGATCTGAGGTGGAACAGTCTCATCTCGAAACCATACCCACTCCTCCCCTGTCCCCTGTCCCTGTTCATGGAAAAATTGTATTCCACAAAACTGGTCCCTGGTGCTAAAAAGGTTGGGGACCACTGCCATAGAACACTAGAGTTTTCATGCAGTAATTTTTCTTATTTGATCTTCTCATAAATGCTACACACATTTTTTTTCTCACTCCAAATATCTCTAGAACTTTGTGGATCAGGCCCCATGGCTGACATTTTTTTTTTTTTTTTTTTTTTGAGATGGAGTCTTGCTCTGTAGCCAGGCTGGAGTGCAGCAGCATGATCTCAGCTCACTGCAATCTCCACCTCCGGGTTTCAAGAGATTCTCCTGCCTCAGCCTCCTGAGTAGCTGGGACTATGGGTGCATGCCGCCACGCCCAGGTAATTTTTGTATTTTTAGTAGAGATGGGGTTTCACCATGTTGGCCAGGATGGTCTCAATCTCTTGACTTCGTGATCTGCCTGCCTCTGCCTCCCAAAGTGCTGGGATTACAGGTGTGAGCCACCATGCCCAGCCCATGGCTGACATTTTAACCTTGTCACTCATTACAGTAATTGTGACAACTTTGCTTTTGATACTTCAACATTGCTACATGGCTTTCATTATTTTGAAACCCAATCAGTCCCTTTGCTAGTAGGGGGTCTGTAATAGCATTAGCAGTGACCCACAGAGGATGACCACCACTGAACATCCCAGTGATGCTGGTGCCCCACCTCATGGACATATTTCTCATTACTTTGGTAAATGAGGCACCCACTGGGCCATCCCATGGACATTACTGGCTGATGGGTTTTCCAGCCTTAAGTGTTATATTAGTTATCTATGCTACATAACAACTTACCGCAAAATTAGCAGTTTAAAATAACATACAGTCATTTTCTCACAGTGTCTGGAGGTCAGAAATCTGGACATGGCTTACCTGAAGTCCTTTGTTTGGGGTCTTAAAAGGCTACAGTCAAAGTGTTGGCCAGGCTGCACTCCTAACTGGAGCTCAGGATCCTCTTTCAAACTCATGTGCTAATTGGCAGCATTCAGTTCCTTGTGGTTGTAGGACTGAAGTCCTTGTTTTCTTGCTGATGGTCAGCTGGGTGCTGCTCTCAATTCCTAGAGGTGATCTGCAGTTCCTTCCTGCAGGGCCTCTCACAACATGGCAGCTCACTTCTTCAAGCCAGCAGGAGAATCTCTCATTCCAGGATGCCAACCTAGAGTATTGTATAATGTAACATAACCACAGAATGACTATCCCATTACCTTTGCCAGACACTGTTGGCTAGAAGCAAGTCACAGGTTCTGTCTGCACTCAAGCGGAGGGATTATACAAGGGCATGGCTCATTGAGGGTCATGTAACGGTGTGCCCACCACAGGTACTATAACAATGCTACACACCTCCTTCTCTGAGCCTTTTGACCCCTTCCTCCACTGTCTGGAGGAAGTTCTGGCATTTGTACCTCACTTATGGTGAGACATCAATTTCTTCAAGCTTTCAGTAGCCATCCAAGATGCATATCAACACCATCTCCTGTGGTTGTTGCCAGTGTTACATCATTTTCCCATATCAATAAACTTTCTTATCCAACTTTATATTCTGTCCCCTTGGTCCAGGCCCTCGGGATCCAGTCCTATACAGACTTTCCTGGCTCCTGTTGATGCATCTTGGTGAGGACTAGCATCTTCTTTCGCCTATGGTTCCTTCATAGCAGGCCTAGCACTTCCCTGGATTTATCATGTTGTAACTCGACCCTAACTATTGTTCTGGTGGCCAGGAGAGGAGGTGGGGTGAGATTCTCAGGGGATCATTTGTTGTCTTGCGCTTGAGGACCTCTGCGCTCAAACTGTTTTCAAGTGAAGCGGTAGGGGATAGGCTGGAGTGCTGGCCTATAACACGGAGGAATGGGCTACTCCTTCAGGTCCAGGAGGTTCAGGAGGATCCCGTGTTTCAAAATTCCTCAGTGCATTGACCCAGTTGTTTCCACCCAGGTATCAGGGTTCCATTCCTTCCCAATCAGAGCTTTAAGGATGTCAACCTTCTGTGGAGTTCCACGACCTGATAATTAAGCTTTTTCTGTCCTCTGGCTGTAGGAGATGAGCATCTCTTTGCTTGCTGCCAAGGAAACCCTCTGACTTTCCTTCCTTACCTTTTAATAAGGATAAATCACCTCAACATTTCATTGTCTTTCTCTAATGAATTTATAGCACCTAGCAGCAGCCATCTGATTTTATTGTACTTCTAATTACTACTTCAGTTGCCCTGCACCTCTTAATGCTTTATCTATTCACCAGCCAGTGCATTTCTTTCCGTAGGAATCTCATCCAGTTCAGAACAGGTGACAGTTTCAACAATTGCAATGTCAACATGCCAGAGCTCTCAGTACTCCGCCTACCACCAGTGATGAGGTACTTATTGCCAGCCAACTGATGGAGGATCCGCTCCTAAAATTCCATTTTAGGGGACAGACATTGGCAGGATGGCAGAATAGAAGAGCCCCTAGCATCACCCTCCCATGAAATACAACTAGAAACTATTCAAATATAAGAATACCACCCTGATTTTACCAGGACTCATGGAGAAAGCAGAGAAACCCCTTGGGCCCACAGAATTGAGAGAAGCCGTGACTAGTAAGAGACTTGGTCATTTCAGATTGTACCACTCCCTCCCCAAAACCAGCATAATGACACTCACAAAAATTTTCCCTAGACACACAGTTTCCAAGGTGAGAGGAAGAAATTAGAAGTGGACATTTGATTTCTTCCCTGGTCTGGGAATCTTATGGGAGACCCACTACAATCTCATCCCACTAGAATAATTGGGAGCACCAGGAGGGCTGAATTACCTGGGGTGAATTGGGACAGAGAGAAGGGTACTGATAGCAGCAGCTGTCATGTAGCCCTTGGTGGCTACTTTGCCCTTTGATCAGTGGGGATGCCACTTTTAAGAGACTAATGGTGCTGTAGGGCTACAGGGACACAATTTCTTGGAAGGCCCAAATCCCTGTATGGACTTTTCACAAAGCCCAGATGTGTAAGGCCATTCTTGCATTGCTATAGAGAAATACCTGAGGCTGTGTAATTTATAAAGAAAAGAGATTTAATTGGTTCACAGTTCTGCAGGCTGTACAAGCATGATGCCAGTATCTCCTTCACTTTTGGGGTGGCCTCAGGAAACTTACTCATGGCAGAGCAGATACATCACATGGTGATAGCAGGAGAAACAGAGAGAGAGAGAGAGAAGGTGTGGTGGGGAGTGGGGAGGTGCCACATACTTCTAAACAACTGGATCTTGTGTGAACTCAGAGTGAGAGCTCACTTATCACCAAGGGCATGGCCTACGCCATTCATGAGAGGTCCTCCCTCATGATCCAAACACTTCCCACCAGACCCCACCTCCAACACTGGGGATTACATTTCAAAACGAGATTTGGGTGTATCACCGGGTGCTAATGTGGAGCCTTCCCCCGGCCCAGAAACAACTAAAAGTTTGAGATTAATTTCCAGTTCCCACTTAAATCTTCTGCAGACTGGGAAATGACATCACAGCAGCAATATAGTTTTGAGGAAACATTTAACTTTTCTTGTTGACTATAAGTCCTTCACAGACTGGGAAACAATGGCAGTGTAGTGAGTTAGTTCCAGTGCAGTGTTTTAGTTCTGGTGCTCACCATAAACCCTCCCCAGAATGAGAAGAAACAACAGGGCAGTGTGTAATTTCCAATAATAAGTAGTAAGGGTCTAACATCACCAAATAACACCTGTAAAAAGCGGAAGAGATGACTGTGACCTCAAATGCATGGGTATCAGTGTAAAGATACAAGAATTGTGAAAATTCAGGGAAGTATGACACCACCAAAAGAAACCAACAAAGCTCTAGCAACAGACTCAGAAAAATGGAAGATTTATGAAATGTTGGACAGATAATTGAGAATAATTATAAAAGTTAAGAGAATAACAAGAAAATAAATACATATAGAAGTCTAAATAAAATTTGGGAAACAATTCAGGAACAAAAGGAGAAATTTGACAAATAATTAGAAACAATTAAAAATAAAACATATAGAAATCTTAGAAATGAAGAATACAATAACTGGGCTGGGCATGGTGGTTCACACCTGTAATCCAAGCACTTTGGGAGGCTGAGGTGGGTGGATTACTTGAGGTCAGGAGTTTGAGACCAGCCTGGCCAACATGGTGAAACGTTGTCTCTACTAAAAATACAAAAATTAGCCAGCATGGTGGTGCTTGCCTGTAGTCCTAGCTACTTGGGAGCCTGAGACAGGAGAATTGTTTGAACTTGGAAGTAGAGGTTGCAGTGAGCCAAGATCGCACCAGTGCACTCTAGCCTGGGTGACAGAGCAAGACTCTGTCAAAAAAAAAAAAAAAAAAGAAAAAAGAAAAACTCATTAGAAAGCATCCACAGCAGACTTGATCAAACAGGGGAAAGAATTAGAAAGTTTGATGATAGAATATATGAAATTGCCCAATAGGGAAAGCAAGAAGAAAAAAGGGTCAAAAAGGGTAAAAATGGCTTATGGGAATTATGAGATACCATCAAGTGAACTAACTTGCAAGTAATAAATATTCCTAAAGGACATGAGAGATAAAAAGCCCTAGAAAGCATATTTAAGGAAATAATGGCTGAACATTTCCAAAATCTGGAAAAAGATGACATCATCCAGGTATAGGATGTTCAATGGTCACCAAATTCAACCCAACCAAGGCACATTATAACCAAAATAGCAAAAATTAAAGACCAAAAAAGAATACTCAAATCAGCAAAAGAAAAGATGCATATTAGATTCAATAGAGCTCCAACATGGCTTTTAGCAGATTTCTCAGCAGAAACCCTGAAAACTAGGAGAGGGTGGGATGCTATACTCAAACTGCTGAAGGAAAAAAAAATGACAATCAAGAATACTGTACCCAGGAAAGCTATCCTTTAAACAAGAGAGACACTTTCCCAGACCAACCAAAGCTGAGGGAATTCATCAACATGATACCTGTCTTACAAGAAATGCTAAAGAGAGTTCTTAATTCAGAAAAAAAATGGATTCTAATGTGTAATATTAGAATTATATGTAAAATATCTGAAGATACTAAATTCACTGGTGAAAAAATAGACAAATCCAGAATACTTTACTATAGTAATTGTGGTAAGTAAACCACTTGCATCTTAAGTATGAAGACTAAAAGGCAAAACTATTAAAATCAGTAATAGCTACAATAATTAGTTAGGAGCTACGCAGTAAAAAAGATGTAAATTGAAACATCAATAGGTCAAAATGTGTAGGAGGGGTGGTATTAAAATATAGAGTTTGTTTTTGTTACTTTTCTTTGCAATCAAAGTTAGGTCACTCTCAGTTTAAAATAACCTGATATAACTATAAACATTTTTTATAAGCCTCATGGTAATCACAAAGCAAAAACCAGTAATAGATATGCTAAAAATAAATAGCATGGAATCCAAATATCCTACCAGAGAAAATCACTTTACCACAAAGAAAGTAAGAGAGGAAAAAAAAAAGGAAAAAAGGATCCACAAAACCAGCAGAAAACAAGTAGCAAAATGGCAACAATACATCCTTTCTTATCAATAATAGTCTTGAAAATAGATTAAATTCTCCAATTAAAAGGGAGAGTGGCTGAATGTATAAAAACAAGTCCCAATTATATGTTGTCTGTAAGAAATGCATTTCACCTGTAAAGACACACACAGACTGAATATGAAGAGATGGCAAAAGATAGTCCATTCAAATGGAAACAATAAAGAGCAGGAGTAGCTATACTTACTTCAGATAAATTAGACTTTAAACCAAGAATAGTTTTTTTTAAAAGGCTACAGAGAATACCATTATAGAATGATAAAGGGATCAACACAGTAAGATGACATAACAATGATAAATATGTATGTGTCTAATACTGGAGCACTCAAATATATAAAACACATTTGAAAAGACCTAAAAGGGAGATCGACTGCAATACATTAATAGTAGGAAACTTCAAAACCCCACTTATGGCAATAGACAGATTATCTTGATAGAAAATCAACAAAGAAACAGTGGAGTAAACTGCACTCTAGAGTAAATGAACCTAATAGACATTTACAGAATACTTGATCCAACAGCTGTAGATTATGACTTTTTCTCAACAACATATGGAACATATTCTGGGGTAGACCATATGTTAGGTCACAAACAAGTCTTAACAAATTTAAAAAAATCAAAATCATATCAAATATCTTTTCTGGTTACAATTGAATAAAACTGGAACTCAATAACAGAAGGAATGTTGAAAATGGTACACATTCATGGGAATTAAACAAAATGTTCCTGAACAATGAATAGATCAATGAAGAATTAAAAAGGAAATCAAAAAATTGCTTGAACAAATGAAAATGGAAACCCAACATACCAAGACGATACAGCAAAAGCAGCACTAAGAGAGAAGTTTGTAGCAACAAACCCTACATTAAAAAGCAGAAAGTCTTCAGATAAACAACCTAATGATGCAGCTCGATGAATTAGAGAAAGAAAAATGAATCAACCCCCAAATTAGTAGAAGGAAATAAATAATAAATATCAAAACAGAAATAAATAAAGTTGAGACTAAAAATACAACACAAAAGATTAATGAAATAAAAAGTTTGTGTTTTGAAAAGATAAACAAAATTGACAAACCTTTACCTACATAAACTAAGAAAGGAAAAGACCCAAATAGACAAAAATCAGAGACAAAAAGGAGATAGTACAACTAATATCACAGAATTACCAAAGATAATTAGAGACTATCATAAACAAAGATATATGTCAACAAATTGAAATACTTAGAATAAATTCCTGGAGACATACAACCTACCAAGATTGGACCATGAAGACATAGAAAACCTGAACAGACCAAAAATAAGTACTGAGATTGTAGCAATAATAAAACATCTCCCATTAAAGAAAATTCCAGGACCTGACCATTTCCCTGCTGAATTCTACCGAACATTTAAAGGAGAACTAATAGAAATTCTACGAAAACTATTCAACAAAATTGAACATGAGGGAATATTGAGGCAAACTCAAACATCCTATGACACTAGCATTACCTTAACACAAAAACCAGACAAGGATACAACAACAACAACAACAACAACAACAACAACAAATTACAGGCCATATTATGAAGAGCATAGATGCAAAAATTCTCAACAAAATACACAAACCAAATTCAATAGCACATTAAAAAGATCATTCATCATGATCAAGTGAGACTCATCCAAGAGATAAAAGGATGGCTCAACATATGCAAATCAATAAATGTGATATATCAGATGAACAGAATCAAGAACAAAAACCATATGATTATATCAATGAATGCTGAAAAACCATTTGATAAAATCCAACATTTCTTTACAATAAAAACTCTCAACAAACTGGGTATAAAAGGAACATACTTCAAAACAATAAAGGCTACATATGTCATACCCACAGCTAACATCACACGAAATGGGGAATAATGGAAAGCCTTTCCTCTAAGATCTGGAACAAGACAAGGACGCAGTTGCAATAGAGGATTTGCTGATCCCCCAGCAAGCTTAGAGTTGGGACGGCCTTTCATAGTTGTCCTGCCTTGAGGTAAGGGGGCTGGGCCTTAGGACCCCTGCACTGACCAGTCATTGGATATAGGCTGCCCCTAGGGAAGAGGCATAACCTGGATGTGAGGCAGGTCCCTTAAACCAAGGGCAGTTTCCAGAAGGGGGTTCCTTTGTGATCAGTCAGCATCCAACACTCCCAAATGCTAGGGTAGTATATCCTGATGAGGAAATCTGGGCCAAAGATAATACTATCCACCATATCAGTGGTTGTCAACTGGGGGCGATTTTTTTCTCCCAGAGGACATTTGGCAGTATCTGGAGACATTCTTGGTTATCACAACTGGAGCGGGAGGGTTGCTACTAGTATCTAGTGGTAGAGGATAGGGATGCAGCTAGACATTCTACAGTGCTTGAACTGTCCCCCACAACAAAGATCTGACCAAATGTCAATAGTGCCAAAGCTGAGAAACCCCATGCTTTTTTGGGCCAGCTCCCAAATAAACTGCTTGTACCAAAATCCTTATTTTACGATCTGTGCTTGGAGGATCCTAAATTAAGACAATGTGGATATAAAAACTCCAAGAGATGAAGTAATTTGTTGTGGGTGGCACAACAAGATTGGATTGGGATAAGAACTCTAGACTTTCTGTCTCTTGAGCACACATGTACATGTCTGTATGTACTGTAATGTGGGGGTGGTGAATGGATCAGTCTCCAGATCATACAGCACATATAGAACTTGCTGATGGACTTCGTTAAATTTGTGGACATTTCTGCAAATTCTGGCTCCTTGACAAATTGGTTGGCTATTCAATAGTCATACTGTCATTCTCAACTGGGACTACAGAACATGAACAATGATTTCCGTGACCTTCTCAATTCTCCTAAAGTTGGTACTTAGCTAGTACCATTGTAGATGCATAGAGAGAAGTTAATTCATTCCATACTGTGGCTGCCTTAGAGCTTTAAGGCAAATTCTTTTGCACAAAACTGATTGAGAATGGCTGAATGGGCAGAGATATTTCTATTAAGTTACTGAGCTTCCACTTACTAATGTATTTTTTCAATCAGTCACTTTTTCTCTTATTTATTACTTCATTTAACAAGTAGTTATGCTTAGCAGTAGACATTCCCATATTGTAGGCATATTATTCTAGAATAGAAAATGACTTGAGCTATCATTGTCAGATGATTCTACAAATGATGAAATTGAGAAATCCAGATAGGCTAGTAATTTACTCCAAATCTTAGAGCTTATCCAAGACAGAGCTGGGGTTAGAATCAGGTTCCAGAGAGAGACAGGTGTGCCTAGGAAAGACAACATTGTAGTCCTTTACTGCAAGCACAGGAATACGTGACTAATCTTAATTTGCATTAATATGCATCTTATATTAACATTATCTGCTCACAACCCAGAGGTATGGGATGTAGCCTTCCCTTCTGTCAATATTTCTCTACAAAGCTGTGTGTCACTGGGAACTTTTGAACTAGTAGGTCTCATAGTCCTGGCTTTGATTTGAGCCAAGGGAGCAGTTTAGATTCTGGAGTTCCTCTTCCAGCTGCAGTTCAATGTATAGGAATGCAAATGCTCCCAAATCTCTGGGAAATGAAAGCTCTAGCTTGCCATTTAAGTGAGCAATTTGTGAAACTATCTGGTCTGCCCAAACATTAAGCCAGACCTTTGCCAACCTTAATTGTAAGGAGAGAAGCCATTGTCAAGAGGACATAAATTGGGATTCTTTTCAGGCTTGGAGCCTTCACTAGAAACTATGTTGCCTCCTCTGTCTGCCCTAAGTTCCTATGCAAACCTAATTTTCTTATTCTTCTGGGCCGGAGTTATGCACCTTTTGTGGCCAGTACAGTACTGGGGATAAATCTGATTTATTTTTACTGCCATAGACCGAATTCATTCTGTTTAACTCATATCTGAGTGCTGCCAATTCCCAATCTTGTAATCTAGTCAAGAGTATTATATTATCATTACCCCAAAGGTGGCTTTCCCTGGCATTTGGCCACTGGCCTCATGCCAGAGATTACCTCAAGTTTCAAGGAAAATGTTCTTAGTACCCAGTACAGGAAGTTAGAGGAGAGTTATTTCCATATTAACTACACATGCTCCAAATTTACCACCAGTGATTTAAGCCTAAATTACTCACAATGTGAGTCTCTCTCTATTAATATGTTTAATTTTTTCTTAGGTTCTTACATTTATATTAGGTAAGAAGTCAAGGCTGTGGGAGAATCCTGTTAGCACTTGCTATAAGGGCGAACAAGAGGGCAACATTGGCTCAGGCAAATGACAGGGTCGTGGGTGGACCTGGCTTTAGTAATAACTGGAATCAGGGACTGGACAGCTCTCAGTTGGGTCTGGCCAGTGCATATTTATTAGGGATAAAAAGCTTCCCTAATCCTGGTGCGTCCATATTCATGGAGGGGGTGCCACTAGGCTAATGCCCTGCTCTTTCCCTTCCCTTCCCTTTGCAGGGGAGGAGGGTGACTTATCTCTCTTAGCAAATTGTGGGAGAACAGACTGAGCATTATTCTCAGTTCAGCTTTTTCCTGTACTTACAGTCCCAGAGAAGATGGCTCTTTTCTGCCCTCCCATGTGCTTGGGGCAGGTCTGTGGTTTTCCCATACTTCTTAGGACTAGGTGGAAAAGTCTTTCTAACTTTGAGATTTCCTATTATTTATTTCTTATACGTTCCCACAAATGGAATCCACATTCTCTAGCAGCACCTCTTGCCAGTAATAAAGGTGATATTTTGGCCTCCGTAGGTCTGATTTTTCTGTCTCTCAAGTTATTTTGAACTTGGATGGGGAAAGAAGAGTTATTTATCAGCCCCTCTGCAATCGCATCATTAATTCATTCAGCAATTGTTTATTGTATGATCATTATATATCAGGTGCAGAGAGAAAAGCGATGGTTTCTGTCCTTGAAAGGCTCACAGTGTAGTGAGAGCTGCCTGCTGATATATCTCCAGGGCTTTGTCCTCTTGATAAATGAAAGAACAAAGATTCTGCATTATAATGCTGTCAGTGTGCAAAGGATGCTGTGCTGTGCTATCCAGATCTCCCTTTATGATTCAGGCATTCTGTCCTCCAGTTGCTGGGAGTGTTGGCTGCTGATGGGTCTCAGTTGAGTTTCTCTCTAGGAATTGCCCTAGTTAGAAGAAAGCAGCCTCGCCCAAGAGCATGTCCTCTCCACAAGGGCAGTCTGTGTTTCAAAGTGGGACACTCTGAATGGCCATCGCAGATCCATAGCTCCCCATAGGATTGGGATGAGATTTCTATGTGACCGTATCACAATCAGCTTCTCCCCCTGCCTAGTCCTGCTTTCTTCGGTCTTTTGGGTTTTGATCCTGAGAGGACCCATCAATAAACTTCCTGCATGTGGATTTCCATCCCAATCTCAGTTTGCAGGAACCTGATAAGACATAAGTCCAAACTATTGTGGGATTATCAGGAAGGGTTATCAAGTAAAGGCTGGGCATTGAAGAAGTAGAGACAATACTGGGATTGGAGGAGAGGGTAGGACAGCTGGGCAAAGGATGGCATGAGCCTTGCAAGAGAAGGAAGAGAAGGAAGAGGTTCAGGAGGAGAGGCAACTCGAGTTTATAGGGGTGTGTGGAGCTCCTGAGCCCCTGGGAACTGGTGCCGATGGCTGAGAGGATATGATCCCACTAGCTTCCCTCCCCAAGCAAGTTTACCTCGCCCTCTTCAAGCAAGCAGCCCAGCCAGAGAGGTCCCAAGACAGATGCCTTGGCCCTGGGTTGCAGCAATCTCAGGGCTTACCTGAAGTGATGAAGGAGGAGCATCGTGATCTGAGGGCACTAGGGGAGGGGACAGTGTGGAATGTGAATGGGGATTCCTGGGTGGAGAAGACCAGAGGTGGCAGAATGTCATGACTGATCTTTTGGAGGGCTGGCTGCATCTGACTGACCTGGGAAGGCTGTGCTTTAGCTCTTGGAGTTCTCTGATGCAATGCTTGGACATGCACAGGATGCAGGCAGCAGAGAGACCAGAATGCCTGCTGTGGCCAAGTGGGGCTAGCCAAGATGAGCATCTGCTTCTTCTCTGGCAGGTGCCAGGGCAGAAGAGAAAATCAGTGTGGAGCAAGCTACCCAGAAGGCAAGAAAGATGGGGAAGGGCAGGAACTGAATAAGTGGCCTGACGGGTGGGTCAGACAATTGCAAAAACTTCTCACTTTATTTTCTTGGTTGTTGATATAAAACATTTGTTTTCCCCCACCCCAGAAGCTTCAGAAAAAGAAAAACAAGTAGCTTTAACTTTCTAGATGACTAAAATTTTTAATCATGCTTATTGCTTGTGATAAGATTTGTGAAATTAGAATCCAACCCAAGTAACCCTGCATGTCTCATATATACCAGGAGCTGAGCCATGCAGTCTGGCTTCATTTGCTAGTGATTGTAATAAAAGGAGAAACAGTACCTAGAATAATTCTCTTTAATGAGAGAAGAATAAACAGAAATACCATGTACCATTTGGTTGACTGTTCTTACGTTGCTGTGGATGCTGGCTAGTTTGGCTCTTTAACAGCAAATGCCTATTAATTTCATGAATTTATGAAACACTATAGTATTCAATATCTTTTCAGCGACTGGCACTCTGTCAGGTGCTGTAAATATACATGCCCTGCGTAATGGAAAGTGAGAAGAGGAGGCTTCTGAACTTGCTGTACTCTCAGTCCAGCATGGAAAAGCTCATAGGGTGTATCAGCTGCATTCCCTGTCTCCTGGGCCTTTTATTGCCACAGACACAAAGATGATTCTCTAATCACAGCAAGATTCTAGAGCGGCTTCTGGCTCAACCAGAAGATACTCCCGACTCAATATTAAATCACAGTCTGTATAGTTTAGTGCAAAAGTGTTTTCTTTTTTTATTCTCAGTCTTTAAAACATTGGCAATTCTGCCATTGTCCCTTTAGCCATCCAGTTAGCCATTAGTTAGACTATTTAGTTAACTAGGAAAAAGCTAGTCCTTCTTAGCCAGGCAGACAAAATATTTACTTTAGTTGCACACATGCATTTTTCTCATACACTGTTTTGGTGATGATATTAAAAAATAATTCAACTTAAGAGTTTCACCTTTTATGTGGTGGTCACATAGAAATTTGCTTTAATTGCACTTAAGGACTGTGGATTTTGAGATTTTAATACATAAGGACAAAATACGTTGTTTTTGGGCATTAGTTCCTTCAGCTTTGAACATCTTTAGACTTTAACTTTTAGGAGGATTTAATTTTGTGGCATACTGTATATTTTTCTTTAAGAATTTGATAAGGGAGTGTTTCTGGGTTATAATCATTCTGTTGTATAAATGTCTTCATGCAGTTCATTATTGGATCATTTTACTGTTGTTATTTAATCTCATTGCTACACTACATTGGACAATATGGTGGTACATAATGTGATATGGAAGATGTATTAGGGAGTGAATTTGCAGCCTTAGGTCTGGAGTCATCCTGTCACTGCTTGAATTTTGATTCCGTTCTGATGCATTTCAGAGCCTTCAGGAAGTAATATCTAAACCACTCTTCAGTGGTCCCAGGAGTGGCATTTGTAATTTGTACTGGAGATGCAGACTCATATTTTGGTGAAGTCCTGTGAGGACCATGGTCACTAAGGTTGACCATGGACTAAACAATAAAGATGATCGAGTTGACAGCAAAAAGCTAAAGAATGTTAGAGAACATTTCTCCCCTACATCTTACATTTTCTTCTGTGTTAAAGAAACTCGGTTTGACTTCTGACCTTTCTCCACTCCAGGTAAGATAGAGTGACTCACCTGATTGGCATCTGTGAGAAGCACAGACTGGGCATGTTTCAACCATATCTACCTTTCTTCTTCTTGGGAATGTGCTATTCTCAGGAAGTCATGTTCCTCTTGGTTCTTCCAGGGAATGCTTGCCCTATTCAATTCCACTGCCTGCATCAGGGTGGTTATGTCCACTTAGTTTACTTAGCCCACCTGTGCTTTGTTCTAAACCATTTCAGAGACTTCTATAAGCAAAATATAAACTATACACCAGTGGTCTCAGGAGATCCCCAAGGAGGAGAGTTCATTTGGCTGTCACAAGAAACCTCAGCCTTCTGGCCGGGCACGGTGGCTCACGCCTGTAATCCCAGCACTTTGGGAGGCCTAGGCGGGAAGATCACGAGGTCAGGAGATCGAGATCATCCTGGCTAACATGGTGACACACCATCTTTACTAAAAATACAAAAAATTAGCCGGGTGTGGTGGCGGGCACCTGTAGTCCCAGCTACTCTGGAGGCTGAAGCAGGAGAATGGCACGAACCTGGGAGGCAGAGCTTACAGTGAGCCGAGATCGCACCACTGCACTCCAGCCTGGGCAACAGAGTGAGACTCCATCTAAAAAAAAAATAAAAAAACAAAACAAAACAAAAGAAACCTCAGCCTTCTATCTTTTAGTAATATAGGGGATATTTTGAACTCCCACCTGGAACTCCTGTTTTTCAAATTGGACTTCAAGTGTGGAAAATTGAACCACCAATGATAAAATAAGTTTGTGGGTGTGTGGGACAAAAATTCAGACTCCACATATGTGTGTAAAGTACTTTTAGGAAGGTGGAGGCAAATGAAATGAACCTTGCATCTTTCACAGAGCAGCCTAGTCTCATGCCCTAATGTCCCCTGAAGCTTCCCTTCCCTGGATTCCGTTTGAGGTGCTCCTTGTCTATGCTCCCAGATCTCTCTGTGGCTACCTGTGTCACACAGTATTCACCATGCCAAACTGAAATTCCACATTTATATGATTGACTCTGTATCAGTTTGGGTCTTCCAAGAAGCAGACACAGAGATGAAATTAGGTAAGGGATTGATTTGTTGGAAGAATGCCTGTGAAGGATAAAGGGGAAAAGAGCATGAGTAGGCCAGCCCTTCAGACCTCAATGCTGGTCTGACACCTGTGAAGAGAGAGAGAGAGCAGGCCAGACTGGGCAGAAAAAAAACCAAAGAAGATTGTGGCATGATCTTGAGAGTTTCTCAGCCAGGCCAATGGGCAGTTGCTGAGCCAAAGTTGCCCATCAGAAAAACCTCACCTTGGGCAGGAGAAAACTGGCTTTAATGACTGGCCATGCTCAGTCATTGGCCAGGAGCAGCCTAAGGGGAAATGTGGCCTTGGTATTCCTGGAGGTCACGGATGGGTCTGCCTACTGTCTTCCCTATAGCAGGTTCTCTCAAAGAAGATCTAAGAGATGTGTTTCTTGGGCACCATAGTTCTTCATCCAGACAAGAGGCTCTTCAAGGGTAGGGACTGATCTTACTTCTGTCTGCATCCTCAGAGCTTGGACAGTGGGTAGGTTTGGCATGTAGAAGGTGCTTAACAAATATTTGTCAAAAGATTTTCAGGATATGGAGAGACTTAAAGTTGAGTGAGTAGTTTGAATTAATTTGGTAAGAAGTGGAAAGTTATTAAAGGTTTTAGAACAGAAGATCATAGCTGCACTTAAAGAATAAGGTAGAATGGATTAAAGGGGAACCTTTTCACGTTGCAGTAGTATAGGAATGGTGGTAGGCATAGAAAGGAAAACACTGACTGCAAGAGATTTTGGAGGTGGAGTCTTTAGGATTTGGAAATTTACTGGGACTTGGGGTGAGGAAGGTGAAGAGTTAAAGATGACAGTGATGTTCCCAACATCAGAGACTGGGTGCATGGGAAGAGATGGGGAAGAAGAGCTGGCATTTCCGGGAGGAAATGCTAAGTTTGTTGTTAGATTTCCTGAACTAGAGGTTCTCTTACAACAACCAGGTGGAAGTGTCAGACTGACAGAGTTGCCTGTCAGGAGCCTTTCAGAGAGCTCCAGGTTAGAGATATATATTGAGAAAAAGAGGGAATGAGATCAAGGTGAAAGTAGACAATGGAGTTCAAAGATTAATTGAAATAGATCATTTGCATTTTTCTTTTTCTTTTTTCTTTTTTTCTTTTTTTGGCAGGCAGTTGCTAGGCCATTTGGGCATTCTTTTGTAGATTTGAATAAAACAGACAGAATGATAATGTTCACTTCTTCCCTTTTATTCTTTGGTAAGAGAGAAAGATTCCTCTTATCTGTCTGCTTTTCCCTCTTAACTGTGAGCTTCCTAAGACTGTGTCTTTTCACCTTCAAGGCTCAGAGAACAAGTGTAGTGATTTGTGCAAGGTGTATGAACTCCTGTAGGGTAGAGGCCTTACTCATTTATCTCCACTTTTCTAGTGTTTCAGATGGTGCCTAGACAATAGGAGACACTCAGTTAACAGACATTGAATTGTTTAATGTGTATAATACTTTGTAATTTAGTAAGTCCTCAAAGATACATTGTAACATTTAATCCTCATCTAATGCTGGGAACTGTTATTACCCCCATTTACAAATGAGTAAACTGAATCTGAAAGAGGTTAAGTAATATACTTGAAACAATATAGTTAGTAAGAGGCTGTATCAGTCATAATATGCTAGGTTATGCTTAGTAACAAACTACCCTAAAAAGCTCAGTGGCTTAATAACATAAAAGTTAATTATTGTGCAAAGTCCATTGTGGGTTTGGAGAATTCCAGGCTTTTTCAATCTTATCTTAACAAGTGCTTCCAGAGTTAATGCAGAAGGAAAAAGAGAACACAGAGAACCACACACTGGTTCTTAAATGCTTCTACTGGATAGTAAATCAGATTTCTTACGCTCACACTTCATTTTAACTAAAGAAACCACATGGCCTGACCTAACTTCAAGGGAGAAGGGAAGGATGATTTCCCGATGTGCCTGGAAGGAGAACTGGAGTCATTGGGGAGTAATTCCATTGTCTATAACAAAAGTAGAACTGGATCTTGAACTTAGATTTTTTTATTTCAAAGGTAGATCACATTTTACTCTTTGCCTCATGTTTTATTTTTTATTAAGCATATTCAGAAAACTATCTACATTAATGCAAGTTAAAATAATTAATATCCTAAAAAACAGTCATGCTCTCCACTCACTATTTTCTTCTGCTTTCTCTTGCCACAGGCCAACCTCTGTCTCTTAACCTTGGGTCTTAGAGTATAATGGCTCAAAGAGACCCAATAACAGAGAGATACTGATTCCTTTCTCAGGGATAGAAACGGGTAGGGTTTAAATGCATAAAATAGTATTTGGGTAGAGGACCTCGAAATGCCAGATCTTGCTCTGCCAATTCAATTACTCCTCTTCCCTTTGAGGTTTAAAAGATGAGAAATATCCAAATGGTGAGAATTTGTCATTGACTGGGACAGTGTCTCCTATTCTCTTATAGTGCTCTCCAGCAAAAGATCTATTAGAGGACACACTAGGCTCCAGACCTCATGGGGTTTCCCACCTCTGTACAAGCCCAAATCCATATCATGGAATTCTATACCATATGTCTACTCTTATGGGGGCAGGAGCCATGACCAGCATGCTTATATGAAGAGAGGAACAATATAAGCAGGACTCTTAGGCAGTACAAATGGAGGGGACATTGGGATTAAGTGGGCCTGACAGACAGACAGATATATACATGACCTATTTACACACAGGAAACTCTTTAACCACTCAGTTGAAGAGTTTTTTTTTTTTTGGCTCAGTTTTTTTTACTGGCCCAGTAAAAGTCTGAAAACTTGACCCATCAGAGCTGCACTAATAGCATCTTCTCCAACCAACCATATTTTACTCATCAGAACACTGGAGACCCCTGGATGTTTGGGGTTCACTAGTTAGGAGTTGAGTTGTTTGACTCCAGCCCAGGATGGCTGCCCCTTTGATGCACAACTTTGGAAGGACCCTGAAGCAAAATAAAGGCTCCGGGGTCAATCAGAATGATAACAAAAGCTAACATTACTGAGATTTTTTAAATGTGCCAGGCCTAAGTGGAGTAGGACAGTGCACTTTCGTTATTCCACTAAGTGCTAAGGTTATTTTATTTAACCGCACAATATTATGGGATAGGTACTTTGAACAACTTTTTTTTTTCATCAATGAAGAGTATATAGTTCAAAAAGGAAGATATTTTTGGTCTCTTTTGCTGTATACTTATTGCCCAGACCTGTACTTGCTATATATTAGGTGCTCAGTTTATATCTATTGAATGAAAAAGCCCAAAGTCACTGAGCTGGTAGTCAGAGGAACACAGGCAGTCTGATTTCGAGGCTTTCTCTAGGGACTGTTACATGACATGACTTCATGTATAAGTTTGGCACTTATTAAATGTGAGGTGTAGTGTTTGCTAATCATTGCATCATCCCTCCCACCGTATTATGAGCACCTCCAGAGACAGAGATGATGCCGATCTCTCCTGCACTTCCCCTGCCCTTCAAAGCTGTGTAGACAGTAGGTGTGAATTACATGCTGATTGGTTGCTTGGCTGCAGAGTTGTTTGCATACTCCGGGGAAGAGGGGGCAAAGGCAGCCACAAGTTTTGGCAGCTGGTTTTAACTTCCCTGAGGGGGGTTCCATCTCTGCACATGCCTTCTTCAGGAGACCAAGACAGTGCACTTTCATTACTCCACTAGGGGGACCCAAATGCAAACAAAAAACCTCTCCTGCCCTCCTAAGGTAATGGGATCCCTGCAACAGCCCTCAGGAGGGGTCTGTCTGCAGGGCTCTGGCCAACCTCAGAGGGGAGCACCAACGTGTCCCTGCTGGGCTCCGGTTCTGCTTTCTCCTTGCCTGATGGCAGCTTTTACAATCAGGGCTTTTGGAGCAAATTCCACCCTTGTGGGGCCAGGACTGCTCAGTTCTTGGGATCTCTGCCGCTTCTGCTGGTGCTGACATATGGATTTGTCTTAGGAGCAGAAAAGATGAATTTTGAAGGGCTGCCAGGCTGGTGATGAGGCTGCTCTGGTTTCACATGGGAAGCCCTGAAATCAAGATCTAGTAAATGAAGGATACTTAATCTTTTCCAGCTCTCTTCTCCTCCACTCAACAGGGGGCCTTAACCACTTTGATATTTCAACAAGAGGCCATTCAAAGTTTAGTGCTTCCATTTCTGCAGCAAAAAGAACTGGTCCTCACAAGGGCAACCTCACTTGTTGAGACACGAAGGATCTATTTTGACACCTCACCTTACAGAGATGGATGTATTTGTGCAACGTTGGGTAGTTTTATTTTATTATTATGCTTTAATATGGCACTGTGGAACACTTTTTCTTTTTTTCTTTGAACAGCTTGCAAGCATGCTGCAAGCATTTGGGAAAATTCTCAGTTTTATATTTTCTGTAATAAAATCTGATACAGTTATTTTTTCTTTTCTGTGATGTCTAATTAAATTGCTTGATTTAGTTTTTGTTGTAGAGGTTTTATTTCTTTTTAAGATCTGATATTTTCCTTGAGGAAGAATGCTATAGATGTTTTCAATGAAACGTATTTATTGTTCTGGGGTTTAAAGAAGTTTTAGGAATACTTATTTAGACCTGAAAGGTCCTGGCCGAGAGTGGTGCCATGATCTATTTGCATTAAAGATGGAGCACAGGAGATGGATTGGCATTAAACCCAGGTGGGGCCAAATCATTTTAGAGAATTTCAGCCCTAAAGGAGTCCTTAGAGATTTTCTCATTTAACACCGGCATTTGACAGGCAGTAAACCATGGTCCAGGGAGGTAATGACTTGCTTTGTCACAAAGCTGGCGAGTTGCAAAGCCCTAAGAGCATCTGGTCATCACTTGCCGTTATCTCACAGATTTTTGGTGTGAACTGAGGGCAAAAATATCGCCTTGCTTCCCATGGCTTTTCATTTGAAATTAGTCTGTCAAGGAATAAGCATCTGAAATAAAGGAAGTAAATCAGACAGGGAAAAGAGACAGAAGGCTTTGAGCATCGTGTGATAAAGACGACACATTCTGGTGACTCAGTGCCCTGTGACCTGCTGGGGATGCAAAAGGACCATAGTGAGTAGCTCTGTCCATGAGCACAAAAGGCCAGAAGAATCTCTGAAAAGTTGTGTCCAAGAACAGAGAGCACACTCAACAGTCTTGCTTCAACAATCATTTAATAAGACCCTTGGGTGGCTGACAGTGTGGAATGTTCTGGAGAATACCATCTGGCATTTGTATACATCTTTTATGTTGTCTACGCGCCTTTCCTCACATCACGTCCTCATTCGATACCTTTGTGTCAGCCAGCATTCTTGGTGACCCTGGCTCATCTAAGTATCGAGAGATTTTTTGAACTATGCAGATGGGTCACACAATGGCAGGACCCAGAGCTCTCTGGGGCTGGGACGGGGGAGCGGGAACAAAGGGGTCGTCTCTTCAGGCTCTACCTTTGCCCTGCCTTGATCCTGACTGTTCTCAATTTTGCATTTCCCTGTTCAGGAATCCGGGGTGAGGGTGTCAGATGGGCCCAGCCTGGGCACACTCCTTGGCCCAGGGACTATGGAGAAACCTTGATGAGAAGGCCCTTCCAAGCTGGGTAAAAAGCAAATTTTGTTGTTGACAAGAGAAGGGGGAATAAGCAACAGATGTTCCCTACATACCCTGTGAGGTGGGGCGTTAGGTGAAAGCATTACCTCCGAGGTACAAATGGGAAACCTGAGGCTCAGAGAGGTGAACTGACATGTCCAAGGTCACGCAGCGATATATAGCAGAGCACAGTTATGTCTATAGATCCTGCTTCTTACACCTAAAGGAGCAGGTGAATCTTGTATTCCGCATAACCCTTTATCCTTCCTTACTGCTTGAATCACCTGATTCCTACCCCTCCTCTGTAGCAGCCTCATTACCCCATCACCTGCCATCTCTGGATTGGGAAACATAGATTTTGACTCTACTCCTGGATCCCCAAATTTCCACTACTAACAAAGGATGCTTCTCACTGTGTGGTAATGGAAAAACGGTCAGTCCAGGTTGGCCTTCTGGACACTATGGAAGTCCTTTCTCACTTGTTGTTTCACTGATTAATCATTGTTGGGGATCTGGACCTTGTAGGAGGGAAGATCAGGACACTTAGGGAGTCATTTGTGAAGATCTCTTTGAGATGAGATTGCCTACAAGTGAGGTCTGGACATGGATTCATGGCCCCATTGCGGTAGCATTATTTAGAAATCAATGAACCTTTAGGGACAATGTTTCAAAAACACATGCTCTCTGTTGTCGTAGGAAAAAAGCCCATACTCCCTCGCCTAGCTCCGTGATGCCTCACTTCTGATGCCTGGAGTCATTGATGTTTATGGAAGGCTTCGGAGTCTGCACAGTAGGGAAGGATTACCTGCTCCACCAGCGATGTTTGCTATGGTCGTAGAATGGAGAGAGGTGGAGGGGAATGGTGCGGGTTTGATATTCTTGACTGCAGCTCTCCAGGCTCTTCTCCCAACTTAGCATTCTTGCTTTGTTTCCTCTTCCTCCTCTATGCTTTCTCTACCTTCTGGTGTTCAGGTTTAAAAATAGAAATTAAATGAATTGTTTCTTCAAATGAAATGCATACAGAAGCCCAATAGATAAAGTAGATAAAAACTGAGTTATTCTAGAGATGAATTGAGAGGGCCTTTGGAGTCTACTGTGGCTGTCTGAAAATCCCGGTGTGTGTGGTCAATACTCCAGCCACAATCCAATTCCTGCACTTCCTTGGATATGTTCCTCCCTCCCTCCCTCTTTCTTTTTCCCTTAACCTGGAATGACATCCTGCCCATCCTTCAAGATCCCAGGCCTCACCTGTTCCCTAAACCTTCCCTAATACCCTCTAGCTGGGCACACTGTCTCTCACAACAAAAGCATTCTCTTGAACTTCTCATGGCTTTTAGCGTTGCTCATTCAAGTCCATTTTGTCCTGATATGCTGTAGATGCCTCTGAGTAGGTCCATGTGTGGTGATTAATCTGAGGTCCTGTAGTCAGTTCTAGTAAAAATGTTACTATTTTTATGTATGGATATTGTTTATTTTGTGTTACACGTTTTGACAACTCTGTGGTTTTCTACCTCCTTATCCACCTACGTATAACCTTTCTGGACATCTTTTTGTTTTTGTAAAATTGGGATAGTAGTATTATTTGCTTCAGGGTTTCTGAGATGAGTTAGTTTAATTTATGCAAAGTGCTTATAACAGTACCTGGCACAGAGTATGTGCTCAGTAAATATTATTTATTACTATTATTGTAATTATGATCTCAACACCATTAAGATAACGAGCCTTCTCCACCTTGACTTCATGCCCAGGCTCCTACCAGAGGGGAGGATTGCATTTGCTTTTCACGGGGATTCATGAAGAAGTGAACCTGTGGCTCTTGGCTTGGAGGCTGGGTACATGAAGTGAGAATTAGTCATGGCCTTGTTCACAATCTGAGAACATTCACACTTGTTGCACCTGCTCAGAGAAGCTTGAATTCAATCAGCAAATTTCGCATTTCCCAATCCCAGCCTGGGGAAGAGCTTGACTTTAAAAGCCTTACAAAGACCTCCTCTCCACCGCTCAGTGATTTCATTCAAGAAGTTGCCCCTCCGGGGAGCGAGTGACACAATCTCTGCTGAGAGAGGCAGGAGAAAGCTGCATCAGCCACAGTGTTTTCCCAGGCAGGGTTCTCCTGGGGTGCCCACGCTTGCCTGTTCCCAGTGTGTGCCTTCAAGCCCAAGCCGCAAAAGAGTTTTCCTTCACGAAATCGACCAAGAACCATTTAGGACACTGTTCCTTGGAAGGGACATATTGGGATGCCAGGTTCTTGGCTGGAATCATTAAGTGAATTTACATCCTGATCTGCTGCACATGAAACATCTATCCGGATAGGAGAGGCTTTAGCTGGGTCTTGGATCCTTATGTTTTGGGATACTTTGTTTCTCCTTTGTGCTATCTGTTGGCATTCCCAATCGCTGGGCAATTATTCCTGTATTTCTTATGTTCTCTCTTACCTTTGGGCCTCTACCTAGAAAAATTGCCCCCTCTTCTTCTCCCATCCTCCATACCAGCCCTTTAGCTTTCAGTTTCTACACCATTCTCCCTAGAAATCTCTCTTGACCCCCAAAGATTTTTGGATGGTTTCTTTTCCTTCAGCATCGTGTACTTGCCTCCAGTATGAGGCTTCTAACACTTGGGTTACCTTGGCCTGTCTCTGTTTCTATGTCTGCCTGGAAAATGACCTGCAGGCCCCCAGGGACTGTGTTGTTTGTTTAAGGCTATAACCCTGGGGGCCTGGACAAAAAATGTACGCATTAATAAACAAAATGAATAAATGGATAAAAGAATCGAGAATAAATGGTTGTTTTTGTTTATCTCATTTTTAATGATTTTAAGAATGAGAAGATGAGTGGTGACACCAAAGAACAAATGTTCAAATATTGTCCCACAGAAGCATTTTTTTTTTTTTTTTGAGACGGAGTCTCGCCCTGTCACCAGGCTGGAGTGCAGTGGCACGATCTTGGCTCACTGCAACCTCCACCTCCCAGGTTCAAGCGATTCTCCTGCCTCAGCCTCCTGAATAGCTGGGACTACAGGCGCCCACCACCACAACCGGCTAAGTTTTTGTATTTTTAGTAGAGATAAGGTTTCACCGTGTTGGCCAAGATGGTCTTGATCTCCTGACTTTGTGATCCACCTGCCTCGGCCTCCCAAAGTGCTGGGATTACAGACGTGAGCCACCGTGTCCGGCCCACAGGAGCACTTTTGGAGAGTAAAACTGTGCGCAGCATCTGCATTTTTGGAACAGATCAAAGCAGGACTTTTCTGGTGACAGGAAGTGTGAGGCCCTGTCTGTCTCACTTTCCCCATCCCTCTTCAGAGGTACCTAGGCTCCTTGGGCAGAATTTGAAGACTACTGTCCTTAAAAAGATGGTGCCATTTTGAAAAGAACTGAGCAGAGGAACCACAGTCGAGCTGGGGTCCTGACTCCCTTGTTAGCTGGGGCTAATAGAACAGATTACACATGAATGTAGTCGCTCTGCTAAGTGCTTTGTTTATGTCAATTTTTCATCCTCACAATAATCTTATGTGCTGTGCACTATGTTTATTTCTATTTTGGGGTGGGGGGAATCACTATGGGTGATGTTTAACAGCAGAAAAGGGATGTATTGCCATGACATTGAGGATTTTTAATAGCAGAAAAAGAATGTATTGCAATGGCATCAAGTAGCTCACAGAACTGATGAGAAGGGAGAACTAGGTTTATAAAAGAACAGATACAACAACGGTGCCACGGGTCTAGGAATCAGGATGCTTCGGTGGTGTAATTGGGAAATGGAAGTGTAGAGAGGTTAAGTAACTTGCCTGGGGTAAGTAACCACGATTACTGAGTAGCTGAGTCTGGAGTCAAGCTCTGGATTACCTGCCTCTAGGGGCCCAGCCCTGAGCAGGTACATGCAGCCCCAGAGCAAAATTGCCCATAAGAACTTTTGTCATCCACTGAACAAGGCTGTGGCCAGGCACTGTGCTACATACTTCACAGGTGTCATTAGCTCATGCGATCTTCAGCACATCTCTGAAGTGCAGACCCTTATTGCCCGGGTATCACATGGGCACTGACATGTGTCTACGCCCTTCTCAGCGGGTTCTCCAGGCTGTCTATTGCCAACAAGGGGATTGAGTAGAAAGCAATTAGCGCAACTTTTGCATGCCTTTAGCAACCAGGTGACTTTTTTCTTTTCTTTTTGAAGAGAAGCCCAGGTTATTTGCACCCAGTGATGCTAATTCAGCTTGGCTGCCTCAGCAGGATAAAATAAATCGACCAATCTACTTTTTGGAAGCAGAAGGTGGGAAAGTGGCTACTCCCTGAGCTGACTGTGCACCAAGGGACAGATCCTTGTTTTATATAAATTGACTATGAAAATTCCCCTAGACGAACACAGGAGGGAAATCTGGCACAAGCCCCAGAGCAGGATAAAGACGTTTGAAAATCCTTTCAGAAATCATAACTTAGATGCCTCTTCCATCTGCACCATTTCTGCCTGTTGTCTGCAAGAAATATGATCCTCTGTCTCATAGGTTCTCAATGTACAGGACAAACTGTGGAATGATATGCAGAGTAGAAGGTGCTGCTGCTTTTCACAGTGGACAATTCAAAACCTCATGGGCCCCTCTCTGATTAGACTCTCAGAGGCTGAGAGCCCTGTGGTAAGAAGCCTAATGAGAGATGTTTCTATCAATGGCTCTCCCTTGTCCCATCTTCCTTCAGGGGAATCTCTGTGTACTATGAACACAGAACGCTTCAGCCAACACAGTAAAAAAGGGAAGGACTAAGGGAGATGGCATGATTTTTAAAAATTAAAATGAGATTATGACACTATGGTATTCATTAAGGCCATTCATATTTTGGCTCTATTCTGGGCCCATGCTAAGACTGTACTTTTTGACCTCATTAATATTAGGCTGTATGACTTGCTGTGGTCAATGAACTGTGAGTGAAAGTGAAATGTATCAGTTCTGGGAGGAAATGTTAAGAGCCAGTGTGATTTGCCATGTTCTTTTCCCCTTTGTCACAATGACAGGCAACATTTGAGATGGTAGTTGATTCTTTAGCTGGGGTGTGACGGTTAATTTTATGTCAACTTGGCTAGGCTATTGGGTCCAGTTGTTTGGTCAAGAACCAGTCCAGATGTTGCTGTGAAGGTACTTTTAGATAAGATTAACATTTAAATCAGTAAAATTTGAGCACGCGATACTCCGTAACGTGGATAGGCCTCATCTAATCAGTTGAAGGCTTTAAGAACAAAGACCAAAGTTTCCCAAAGAGAAAAAAATTCTTATCAAGATTGCAAGATAGAATCCCTGCATGAATTTCCAGCCTGCTGGTGTGTCCTACAGATTTGAGACTTCTCAGCTTCACAACCATGTGAACCAATTCCTTAAAAGAAATCTCTTTCTATGTATATACCCCATGAGTTCTGTTTCCCTGGCTGACACACTAGGTGAGGATGCACAGGAGCCAAGCACCCTCCCAACTCAGAATGAAAATGTAGTGTGAGCAAGAAATAAACATTTGTTGTTAAAAGCCACTGAGATTTTGGGATTGTTTGTTACTGCAGCACAACCTAGACTATTCTTACTGAAAGAGACATTACACTTAATATTCTATTCACCTATTATTTTCCTTATACTTTTTCAGGAGTACAAATGAATCTCAGTTGGACCTCATGATGCATCTTGGCTTAACTCCAGCCAGGTGCAGTGGCTCATGCTTGTAATCCCAGCATTTTGGGAGGCTGAGACAGGTGGATCACTTGAGGTCAGGAGATCGAGATAAACCTGGCCAACAAGGTGAAACCCCATCTCTACTAAAAATAAAAAAAATTAGCCAAGTGTGGTGGTGGACACCTGTAATCCCAGCTACTTGGGAGGCTGAGGCAGGAGAATTGCTTGAACCTGAGAGGCCAAGGTTGCAGTGAGCCAAGACCGTGCCAGTGCACTCCAGCCTGGGCAACAGAGTGAGACTCTGCCTTAAAAATAAATAAAATAAATAAAGATATTCCAATGATTACCCTTTTTCTAAATACTGGTTTGAAATATCAAAACCAAATCTACATAATATTAACTGAAAGCAAGATTGAAAAAAAATTAATATTAGCTGATGGCTTACTCTTGAAGCAGGTACTGAGCCAGGTGCTTGACATATATCATCTCATTTATTTCTAAAACAATGTTATAAGGTATATGCTATGGTTTAATATATCCTCCCAAAAGCATGTGTTGGAAACTTAATCCTCAGTGCAACAGTATTGGGAGGTGGGGCCTAATGGGAGGTGTTCATGCTCCATCTTCATAAATGGGTTAATGCTGATTATAAAGGGGCCTGTGACTCCAAGTGTGATATCTTGCTCTCCTGCCCTCTCTTGCCCTTTTATTTCCTGCCATGGGTGATGCAGCAAGAAGGCCTTTGCCAGATGTGGCTCCTTGACCTTGGACTTCCCAGCCTCCTGAAGAGTAAGAAATAAATTTCTTTTTAAAAAATAAATCAAGCAGTCTGTGTTTTTCTGTTATAGTAACACAAAACAGATTAAGACAGTATGCATTATATTATTTTTATAGATGAGAAAACTAAGGCCAAAGACACAGAGTTAGTCAATGTCAGAGGTAGAATTTAGAGTCGGAATTATGTGTTTTAAAGCTGATTATAATTCTATCAATTAGGATTTTTAACAGCACAAAAGGAATATATTGCAATGGCATCAGGTAGCTCACAGAATTGGTGGGAGGGGAGAAGTAGGTTTATAAAGGAACAGAAACAACAATGGTGCCATGAGTTTAGGAATCAGGATGCTTTGATGGTATAACTGGGAGAAGATGCTGGACTGAATGTGCTCTTTCTGGTGTTTAGGGTTTTTCTGTCATTTCTGGTCAAGTTCAAAGACCTGAGTTCAGCCATCCTACCTTGAATCATGTGTTCACCGTCTGGCACTTGCACTGACAGTCCCAGTGAGACTACTTGCCATTGTGGATAGGGGATTCTTGTATGTGTGTGTGTCAGAAAGATGAGTGACTATATGGCTTGATTTGGCTGGTGGAAGAGTCCCAGTTTTCTGCCTGTTGTCCTAATAGGGTTGTATATATGGGATGTTATTCAGTGGTTCCATAATTTATCTTCCAAATAAGGACATTTTAAAGAATAAAAGTAGCTTTTATTAATAATTATGTCTGGTGCAATATCTGCCATCAGGATTACCATGACTGTCTCCTGATCAGCACCTGGCCTTCCAGGTTGCCTCTAGTCAATGTATTCACGCTGTGGTAGTGAGAGTGATCTTTCTAAGCTGGAAGCCTGATTATGTCAGCTTCCCTGCTCTAATAATGCCCTATATTGCTCTTGGTTAAAATCCAGATGCCTTTACCTGGCCCGAAACTCTCTGCATGACCTGTTATGCTCACCTCCTCAGCTTCCTCTCTCAGATTCCCCACCTGTGCCCCTTCTGATTCTCTGTGACTTGGGCCTTTTGAAGAAGTTGTTTCTTCTGTTTGGATTTCTTTTTTTCTTATTTTCCACAAGTTCCTACTTATTCTTAGCTCTTAGCATTGGTAATAATCTTCTTATTAACAGCTCATCTATACTGAGCACTTATTTTGATGCCAGATCCATGCTAAGGACTTCATGTGGAGTATCTCCTTTGATCTTTTTAGCAATCCTAGCAAATAGGTGCCACTATCACCATTAGGATCCCTACCTTATAGATCAGAAGGTTGGGGTGCAGAGATAATAAATGACTTATCAGGATACACAGCTCTTAAGAAGTGGAGCTAGGATTTGAACCTGGCAAAGCAGACACAGAGCCTCTTCCTTAACCCTGTGCTAATGGCTTTTTTTTATCCCTAGCATTTTCTACAGGTGGCCTCTGCTTTCCTTGACCTTCTAAGTGTGTGTTAAGTGCCTCTTCTTGGTGCCTCCCTAGCATGGAACTTTAGGATCATCTCCATCACTCTTCACTGCAATGGTTTGTTTATGTGTTTTATTTTTCTTCTGGAGTCTAAGGTTCATGAGTTTAGTGGCTATTTCATTCTTTCTTTTTTCTTTCCTTTTTTTTGGGGGCGGGGGATGGAGTTTCGCTCTTGTCTCCCAGGCTGGAGTGCAATGGCATGATCTTGGCTCACTGCAACCTCGGCCTCCCAGGTTCAAGCAATTCTTCTGCCTCAGCCTCCTAATAGCTGAGATTACATGTGCCTGCCACCACACCTGGCTAATTTTTGTATTTTCAGTAGAGATGGGGTTTCACCATGTTGGCCAGGCTGGTCTTGAACTCCTGGCCTCAGGTGATCTTCCCGCCTCGGCCTCCCAAAGTCCTGGGATTAATAGGCATGAGCCACCACACCTGGTTTATTTCATTCTTTCTTACTCAAGTAGATGTAGCTTTTGTCACAAAGTAGGCACACAATAAATGTTGAAATGATGCAAAAAACTAAGAGATTAGGTCTTGATAGGTGATCAAACGCCTCTCCCATTCTACCTGTATACCTGGTTCCCTAGGCTGTTCTCCATCACCATTGGCCCAGTAACTCTTTCTCCTATTATATTAGCTTTTAATATCCCCTCCTTTAGGCCTTTGCCTATGAGAATGCCTTCGTGCAAAACTCTCTCCTTTCTCCTTTGTGCTAACTCATGGTCTTCTGGCTTCAAATGCCATCAGGGCATGAGTCTTCTCTGACTTACTCATTTGTCTTCTCTTTTCCATTTCCTGTCACCTGGAGACTGGCCCTGGGTATGGCAGAAATCGCATTGTTTCTCTAGCTTTGTTTTCCTCTCATTATTAAGGAGATGGCATATTGACAATAATTAAATGACTACCTCCCCCATTTGCCTTTGCAATTGGGATGGGAGCTTTTGATTGACTTCAGTTTTGACCAATGAGATAAGAGTTGTGAGTGAACACAGGAAGTGTTCTTAAAAGGAAGAAGTATACCTTTTTTTATTTTTAAACTTTACCTCCCCTCTACTGCCATATGTGTAGGTTGGAGCTCTAGCAGAGCATCTTGGATGATGATAACCTGAGCTACCCTCCAGATTTGGTAGTCTGGCACAATAGTAGGAGCCTGAGTCCCAGACAACTTTGTGTTCCTTATATGCCATCCCTAGACTATGTACTGTTGACTTCTTTTTCATTAGTGAGCAATATGCACACTTACTTTAACTTCTCTGTTACACGCAGCCAAACCTAATCCTGTCTGATACACTGGTCCCCAGGAGACTCCACACATGCCGAGCCGTCTTGAGAAGCTGGATGGTGACTCTGGGTGGCAGGTGGCAGCTGTCAGGAGAAAAGTGGTGGCTTTCACGCTAGTATTTTTAAAGTATTGGGTGGGCGTGGTGGCTCACGCCTGTAATCCCAGCACTTTGGGAGGCCAAGGCGGGAGGATCACAAGGTCAGGAGTTCGAGACCAGCCTGGCCAACATGGCGAAACCCCATCTCTACTAAAAATACAAAAATTAGCCAAGCATGGTGGCAGGCACCTGTAATCCCAGCTACTCGGGAGGCTGAGGCAAGAGAATTGCTTGAACCTTGGAGGCGGAGGTTGCAGTGAGCCAAGATCGCACCACTGCACTCCAGCCTGGGCGACAAGAGCAAGACTCCCTCTCAAAAAAAAAGAAGTATTGAAAAGGGAGGCTTCTGCAAGTATTTAAAAGATAGGCTTCTACACATATAACTTAAGTTCTCTGCTTGTGGCTCTGACATGAATTGCTGGTATCTCCTTGGACAAGTCACACCACCTTTCTGGACCTCATTTTTCTGCTGGGGATGGTTGGTGGGTAAGTGAAGTTGGACTATGAATTTTCAAAAGTCTCTGGTGTCAAAGGCCATGTTCCCAAGACAAGAACTGCTAAGACAGAAACCTGGACCAAAAAAACCAAATCAAACCAAACCAAACCAAACCAAACCAAACCAAACCAAACCAAACCAGCCAACCAACCAACCAAACAAACAAACACAAAAACTGATCTGGGAAAAGCATTTCCCACATTTTTTTTTCTGACGCCCCCTTTGCTTGTCCTCTGTCCTTACCCAGATATGTGGTCTGGGTACTTGCCTCAGCCTTGTAAGCACATGTTAAGTGAAAGTGGTAAAATTTTGACTGGAGCAATTAGTGCTGTTTGTGAGTGATAGCTCTGACCCTGCTGTTCAATCTTCAGGCGCTTCTTAGATCTCAAAGTCTGATCTTGCTCTCCTGGCCTACCCCAGATTCTATCTCTGTCAAGTCAAATATCAATGTTTCAGTTCTAAAATTATCTTCCTCTAATAAGCTCCTAACAAAGGCAAAGCTGGCAGGACCACCCTAGTTTCCTACTCAAACACATCTCCTCCTACACATAACCATTGTGTTATGTTGTTTGTTCTTTGATGTCTTCCTAACCTCCATTTGACCTGGCTTCATAGGAGTGTGTGTGTGTGTGTGTGTGTGTGTAAGTCTGTGACTGTTTGGAGGTATAGGGAGAAGACAGAGGAGAGAAGAAGGGAGTGATTTCCTGGTTACAGTGTAATTGTCCAACCCTTCCTAGAGATAGTCCTGAGTCTTGCACTCTGCTTTTAGTTTGTGTGCCTTAGAAATCATTCCATCCTTATGTACTTGGGTCATCAAGCCTGTAGGCTAACAATACCCACCCCTCCCCATTCTCAATGATCAATGCCCCCATAGCAGGCATTGATAATCCCTCTCTGCCCTCTTTTCCCCTGAACTGGATGTCTTACAAGTTGGTTGCAACATGGTCCTCCAGGCAGCATTTATTGGCTAATTAAAGTTGGCTCCAGACTGCACTGATTGGCTCTGGTCTCCCTGGTAGAGTGTTTTTCTCAGTGGCATGGATCTATGCCCGCAGTTGTGCTGAGCAGCCAGTGCACACCCAGCAAACATGGCTAGCCAGCTGAGAATGGAAGGTGGGCTGGTGGGCTCTGAATATGTGTCTAAATCACATTTCTCATCTGTACTAGGCTCCTGTGTTCTTTATAGTTCAACTGTTTTTAGGATGCTCTTTCCATAGTGGAAAAAAAAAAGCAGCACTGGGATTGGGGTCAAGTGTATTAGCAGAAGATCAAGTGGGCAAGGATGCTTTGAGAAATGTAACATGCTGGTGGTGAAACAAGCCCAGGATCCAGAGTCAGATTTTGGCTCAGAGTTCAGATTCTCCCATTTTCCTTGGACAAATGCATGAAACTAACTGTTTTTCTATTTTCCTTAAGAATAAAATGAGGATGAGAATATACTTAGCTCCCAAACCATCAATGTGTGAGCACATGATAGAGAGAACACAGTCGGGGAAAAGGAAACCCTGGGTTTAAGCACTGCTCTTCCTCTTCTGGGCCAATAAATTTTAGGAAAGTCATCTAACTATGAGTCTTCATTTCCTCATCTATTAAATTATATTAATAATAATTTCTATAAAGGAGATTGTGAGTGTTAAGTGAGAAAACTTAGATGAATGTGCTATGATAATGACACACAATTGTTATTATCAGTAAGAATGACAATGATTTTCTTCCATATCCTATCTTACAACTGTTCATACCTGCATGCTGATTATATTCACTCCTCCCATTCTCAGTTATCAGTGCTCCCATGGTAGACATTGATAATTCATCTCTGCTCTCTTTTCCTCCTTTCTCAGTGGTCCAGAGGGCCCAGCAGCACAGCTATTTGCACTCTGACTTCTGACTGCTTAGCAGTGGGTACCAGGCTACTTATACAGCATAGATCATGCATAGATGAGTGAGATGAGTGTTCACTTATGATGTGAATGGCACCACTTAGAATGGTGCAGTGCACAACTCGTACAATTGTATGTGGAAGCCTTGGCATCTACCTGTCTATCCACAGACATCTAGATTTTTTTCCCTTTAGAGCGGTATTTAGGCCACAGTTCCAGCTTTGCCAGTAGGGTTTGTGCAGTGTTAGAGGCTATGTTAGACAGTTTTTCTCATCTGAGATATCAGGAGATTCCAAACACATGGCAGCATGTAGAGAGAAGAACTGTGAATAAGGCTGACATCTAGGAGACTGGAATCTAGAAGCAAGCAGGTAAATCTAGGTGGTTGCCTAAATGAAGGGGTATGATGCAGTTAGGGGGAGAAATGAGCAACCCCAGAACAAGGGAAAAGAACAATTGTAAGTAGACAGAATGCACAAGGAGCATTGAGTTAACTTTCTGGACAAGACAGTATTTGTCTAAGATTTACTTTAATGTGCACAGAGAGCATTGAGTTAACTTTCTGGACAGACAGTATTTGTCGGAGATTTACTTTAATGCGTGGACCATAAACCTGCCAGGTTCTGACGTGGATGGGCTCTGAAGCAGACTGAATTTTGTTTGCCCCCAGATTCATGTGGAAGCTCTAACCCTAATGTGATTGTATTTGGAGATAGGGCTTTTAGGAGATAATTAAGGTTAAATGAGGTCATAAGCGTGGGCTCTTAATCTATTAGTATTGGTGGCCTTACAAGAAGAAGAAAAGAGGCCGGGCACAAGTGGCTCAAGCCTGTAATCCTAGCACTTTGAGGGGCCGAGGTGGGCAGATTACCTGAGCTCAGGAGTTCGAGACCAGCCTAGGCAACATGGTGAAACCCTGTCTCTACTAAAATACAAAAAAAAAAAAAAATTAGCCGGGCGTGGTGGCGTGCGCCTGTAGTCCCAGCTGCTCGGGAGGCTGAGGCAGGAGAATTGCTTGAGCCCAGGAGGTGGCGTTGCAGTGAGCCGAGATTGTGCCACTGCACTCCAGCCTGGCGACAGAGCAAGAGTCCCTCTCAAAAAAAAAAAAAAAAAAAAAGAAGAGGCATAGAGAGGAGAGATCTGTTTTCTCTTTCTGCTATGTGAGGACACAGTGAGGAGGCAGCTCTTTGCATGGCAGGAAAATGGGGCCCTTGTGAGCACCTGGCCATCCCGGCACCCTGCCCTTAGATTTCTAGCCTTCTGTTGCTTAAGCCACCCAGTCTGTGGTATTTTGTTACAGCAGCTTGGATAGACTAAGACAGACTTTTTATAATAGAAACCTTTAAGCAACAATTTATTTTAAATCTTCTTATGTAAAAGAAAGCCGGAGTAGGCATAGCCTTATAGGATCATTAAGAAGCCAGCCTCCTTCTATCTTTCTGCTTCAGGGCTTCCATCTCAAGATTACTTCATGGCTCAAGACTGCTGTCAGAGCTCCAACTATTAGAGCAGCATCTCAGGTAACATGACAGAGGATGGGAAGAAGGGCAAAAGGAATGAACCTTCCTGGCTGAGTCTGCTCTTTTTAAGTAATCCTCCTGGAAGGCCCTCATGCTCTGCTACCCATCATTGGCCAACATTTGTCTCATGGCTATGTCTAATTAAGAAGGAGATGAGGAAACCTGGAATTTTAGCTGAGTGCATTCCTGCCCCCAATAAAATTGGAGTGTTGTTTCCAGTAAGGAACAGGAACAAGGGTATTATAGACAAATAGCAGACTTTGCCCCAGGGGCCTTTTGCATATCTCTTCATATTACTATTTTTTTTTTTGGAACTACCTTTCTTAAAAGCAACTGGCAAACACAGGTGATTGTGCTGGGCTCAATAAATACCAACTGGGTTATTGAATTAGAACGGCTGTTAAACCATTATCCTGATTGAAGGGCAGGGGAAAATGTGAGCTCTTCTTTTTGAAGACTTGGTAGTCAGGGCCAGAACAAACATTCCCCACCATGTCAACCTGGCTTGCAGAAAGCCCAACTGTTCCAAAACCTCAGCGTGGGTCAGAACTTGATCTTTCCTTTGTTGCTGCTTCAAATGACAGTTTTTCATTATTACATTGTGTAAGATAGCTACTGGTGCCATAGAAAAGAAGTTGGTGACTCATGAAATTACTTCTTAGCCAGAAATATATTAAGCTAAAATAATGAGGCAATGACATTATTTTTTCACCTATATCCCACGGCATCACTTGCCAGTGATTGCTTAAGGAAACTTGGCCTTGACATGGCATACCAGTCTATATTGAATATTGCAAACTTTTAGGGTCACTCAATAAGTGCAAAAGCCAAACCATATGTGTTAGATCACTAGAAGTTCAGCTTGGTTGATTTATGCTTTGAAGTGTCAATCATTACAGCAAATAAAATTATTGAGCATATACTGTGTCATAATGTTGTATGCCAGCACACTGACAAAGAACTAATATTTGGTTTTTGCTTTAAAGACCTTACCAGTTAGTGAGGGAGGTAAAAGGTGAATGGTAGAGTTAAACAAGGTAGAATGTGAGGAGGACACTAATGGAGAAGCAGTGGGAAGCCGAGCAGAGGGGTGGGGACTCCAAGGAAAGCTGTACGGGAGAGGTAGAGAGTTGAACCTTGAAGGCTGGGGAAGCTTTAGCCCCAGACCCATGGAGACAGAGGTTGAGAGAATGGAGGGGCATTTGCCCAAAAAGGAACAGCATGAAGACGGGCCTGGAGAGAAGGTGTCCTGGGGCGGCTCAGAAGCTGCTGAGAAATCAAGCTGTGCTCTGCGGATGTCAATATGGGAAAAAAGACCCTAAAAGCAATAAGTTTGGGGAAATGCCAGAGATTTTGATTAAATATTAACATATTGATAACTTTTTTTAAAGGCAAACTGACATCTATTTAATTGTGTTAAATAAGCAAACCAATTTACATGAGCAGGAAAGAAGTTTTTTTTTTTTTTTTTTTTCCTGGAACTAGTATTTCCTGAAAGCTTTCCTATAATATTAGTTTGGGAAATACTAATATGCTTGGCATAATGGTTTTAGGATCATTAGAAATGTTGCCTAACAATCATAGTTATACTGAAGGTAATAAAATAGCAAAATTTAATTTTTGCTGGAATACAAGGAGCATAAATGTAGTCTTGAGAAATCAATGCTGGAAAGGCACATTGGGATCAGATTGTAAAGAATCTTGAGTGTCACATGTATTAGTGAAGGTTCTCCAGAGAAACAGAACAAATAGTAAATATCTGTATATCTATCTATCTATGAGATAAATTATAAGGTATTGGCTCACATGATTAGGGAGGCTGGGAGTCCCATGATCTACTGCCTATAAACTGGAGACCCAGGAAAGCTGGTGGTGTAGTTTGCAGGCCTGAGAGCCAGAGATTTGATGGTGTAGATTCCAGCCTGGGTCTGAGGGCCTGAGAGCCAGGGGCACCTAAGGCAGGAGGAGATCGATGTTCCTGCTCAACAGTCAGGCGGAGAGTAGGTCCAGCCTTCCTCTGCCTTTTTGTTCTATTGAGACTCTCAAATGATTCGGTGATGCCCACATCCACACTGGGAAAAGCCATCTGCTTTTTCCCAGTTCACCAATTCAGATGCTAATCTCTTCCAGAAACACCCTCATAGACACCTCCAGAAATAATATTTCATCAGATATCTGGGCATTTTATGGCTCATTCAAGGTGACACATGAAATTAACCATCACACCATGCTAAAATGTTTGGATTTTATGTTGTAGGCAGAGAGAATACTACTACTGTCACACTGTGAATACAATCTGCATAGATTTGCCTCAATAATTTAATGTTAAAAAGATGAATACCTGGATTAGACTTCATGGGGTTTAGAGATCACAACACTTCCCGTCATCATGTTTGGAGTCTTCAAAGAACAAAGCTTAAGATTTCGTTATAAACTAAAATGAATGTTTGATTACTTAAGTAGAACCAGTTTGGACAATATACAAGTTAACTGAATTAATTACAGCCATGGTTTTGATGTTCCTTTGAAATTCAGACTGATCAAAATGGAAGTGGTGGTTTAAATGAAGCCATCCATGTGTGATAAGAGGACACCTTCCAATGTAGCAAGGGCACACTTCTGAATCAAATCATAGTTAGGATATTAGTAGATGTGTAAGTGAGGATAATTAATGGTTTCATGTACACACACACACACATGCACATATATACACGTATTTCTTGCCTATGTCAATTTTATTGCAGTTATTCTTTGTCAGGAGGTTCTTCCGGGCAGCTCCTCCAGGCGGTTACTCAGGAATCCATCTACCTTGTGCTCCACCATGTTTAACACATTGTTTCAAGTTTGCTCTGGTGTCATCAGCTGACAGATGAGAAGACAGAAGCATGGAGAAGGTATATCGATATTGTTCTTAACCACTTTGGCCTGGAAGGACACATCACTTTTTTTCACCTTCCTTGGGCTAAAACCAATCACATGGCCTCATCCAAATGCAGAGTGTTGGAAATGTTAACAGTGTTTCCAGGAAGAAGAAATGGGTTTGCTGAGCATCTAGGCAGTCTCTGCTTACTAACACACTACTCGGACTAACATACTGGCCCAATAGCAGGTGAGAGTTCCAAGTACAGAACTGTTTTTTCTTGATCATCAATTCTATTGTTCATCCAAAAAGAAAGTAAGAGGCACTGGTCCTCAAAGTTCTTGCTTCTATATAACCTAAATGTATTATGAAAAATTACGTACTCCCTTACGTGTTTCTTACATTGACTTATGCATTTTTTCTTCATAAATTTAAATAGTATCAAAGGATGAAATGTCTCATATGTTATAAATATTGAATGTTTTAATATAAAATAATGCATCACTCTTCAACATTAATCTAGTGGCATAAAGATGTCATAGTCACTTGACATTCACTATCTAATTTTTAAAAAATCACATGAATGGGTTTTTATTTAATAGTAGGAAATCTACATTACATGTTTTTGAAACCATGAAAATCATATTTCTACTTTATGCCCATGACAGAGTTTTCTCTTATTGTAATGTATTTTTATGTTTGGAGGGTCTTCTGTTGATCAACCTATGAAACATTTCTGAAAAAGAAAATATGTTTAAAAGTTGAAACAAAAATTGTTTCCTGTGACTCCAAGGCTTCAAGTTGTAAAACAAATTTCTTCTGGATTGAGCTATCATTAAAATTATTCAAAATAACATGTGTATATACTGTACATTTTAATAAACAATTACAAGTCATGAAAGTAAAATATTTTTATTGGAAATGCTTTTCTTCATAATAAACATGGGTGAGGACTATATTTGCTTATTAATGAATGCTCTGCAGATATCAAAATTTTGAATTGTCTCTTTGGCACCTTGGGCTTGCTACATACTTATATGGCTGAGTTTTTTTTGTTTTGTTTTGTTTTGTTTTTTGCAGAATGAAAGAAGGGAGAAGGGACCCGGCTTGTTGGCTTAAGGTACTTTCTCACACAGATTAATTTTATAAAATAATGCACCTTTGATAATTGTAGATTTGGAACTCATTATATTTGTGCCCACATATGCCTAGGGAGGTCTTTATGAGGATGTAGCTCAGTTTGAAGATTGCTAATGTATGGATGATAAAAATGGCCCTAGAGTGTGGATACCTCATTTCGCTCATAGCTGGCCATGCTCTCCTAAATAAGTTACTTCACCTCAAGGCACCTGGTCTCCTGTTTCAAAGAATTTGGAGCCACTTTAGCGCCCACATTCTGATTCCCAGGTATCCCTCTGGGGGTGAAATTAATTGTATAATGTAGGCTGTACTTGCTACTGACTGTATCCACCAAATTATCTTTTCCAAGCAATTAGATTCTGCAGCCGTCTCATCTCAACATATCAAACAGATTTATGAAAGTAATCTTTGACCTTTGCAACAACCAGAAGGGAACATAGACGAAGAGAACAGAGCTTTAAGGCATTTCTTTTCTTTCCTTTTTTTTGTGGCTTGATTAGATATTTGGTTTCCACAGCTTGCATGACTAATTCTGTGCTTCAATGACTCTCTTATAACCTTAGTATGTAGAGATGGAAAAGTTCCCCCAACATTTTCAGGAGACATTTATTACAGGCTATTTTATATGTCTGGTCAGAATGGGCTAACTGATTTTTCACAAGAACAGAATTTGGCAGAAAGCCTGGCCTCTCTTAGTCCTCCTTTTGCCAAAAATCACTCTGAAGCCAGCCTGGAGGCCTCTTGATGTCCCCTGTGAGGCCAGGTTGAGAAACGGCTTGGGCGAGAGTAACCCTTTCAACTACAGTCAGAAAAAAAAAAATCCATGGAGAGGTAGAGAACCCCTCTTTACCTGCACTTGAGGAAAATGCAAGGGGAAGCTTAGTGGCTCTATCTCCCTGGGAAGACCTGATGGCACGTCACACATGCGAGTTGGGTAGGGCAGAGAGAAGCCAGGACACATTCATCCTCCTAACTAGCAAGGACACTGTAGGAATATGGCTGCCCCCACTTCTCCTTCAAACCTTCCCAAATACCATGGTTCACCTGGCTCAGCAGCTTCCCAGCCCTTGTGTCACCTCCTTCCCCCTCCAGTGTGGTTACTTGGTCCCCATCTGAAGATGCAGCCTCACTCTGCCTCTCAGGGCAAATACTGACAAGAGACAGGAGGTCCCCAAGTCTCAGGAAGGTTTTAAACGGGGGTGTGCCAGGCTCAGGTTTCAGTTTTCGATTTACTGCTCTGACTGCAGCTGTGTGGAGGATGTTCAGGTTACACTGTGGTGATAAAGTTGTTATTCTGCTGGAGAACTCCAATGGGTTTTACATGTGTGTTGCCTGTATGATGTGGTGAACCCTGATGGCCCCTATGGCTTGTGGCAGGAGCTGTTGTCTCGTCCTCTTTTATTGGAGATGAGCAAACCAGGCTGAGTTTCTTAAAATGAATATTTTTAAGAGGATCTTCACCAAGCCAGCTTGGTAGACTCTGAGCTCTGGTCTCAGATGGTCCAGGCTCTGATCTCCCACACCTCTGCTTACTTGGCGAAATTTCTTGGCGAAATTACTGAACATCTCTCAGCCTGTTCTTTATCTGTAAACTGGGAAGGATCCTTGTGTCTATTTACAGGATTATTGTGATGATTATGCTCCTGGTCTGTATAAATATTATACTATCTGTTTTCCTTTTTGAACTAGTGCTGAGGATAGAGTGGAGAGAACTATGGTTAGAGAAAGCAGAGAAAAGGAACGTAGATATAGACGTGGTGTGGAGGATTTGATGTCCCTGAGTTGGATCGGCAGAGTTGCTGCAGTTTTGACTAAGAACAGCTTCTGGTTTGATTTGTCTCAGTTCTCGCTGAAACATCCCAACTGATGGCCCAGAGGTTGGCAGTGGTCTAAAAACGTTTTCGTTTGGTCTCTAGAGTTAGTTGATCTGAATAGTAATAGCTGGTCTGTTGAGGTGGGTGTGTAAGTCAGTGTTTTCCAGAGAAGTAGAACCAATAAGATATATATGTATGTATGTATACACACACACACACACACACATATATATATATAGATTGATTTATTTTAAGAAATTGGCTGACATGATCACATGATTGTGGAGGTGCAAGTGAAAATCTACATGGTAGGCTGCCAGATCAGGGAAGAGTTGCTGTCAGAGTCCAAAGGCCCTCTGCTGGCAGAGTTTCTTCTTGCTTGGTGGAGGCCAGTCTTTGTTTAACTAACTGGACACAGTCCACTTGCATTATGGACAGCAATTTGCTTCCCTCAAAGTCCACTTATTTAAATGTTCATCTTGTCCAAGAAAATACCATCACAGAAATATCTAGGATAATGTTTGACCAAGTGTCTGTGCACCATGGCCCAGACAAATGGACACATACAAATAACTATCCTAGTGGGTACCCGTGGCAGTTGGCTGCAACCTGGATTGCCTGACACCTGACCCATGCCATTCATTTACTTATATTCCTGACTCTGATAGATGTTTGAGTTTGTGGTCTTTACTCTAGCATCCTTATTCACGATTATGTATCAGATTGCATCATCAGACACTACATGATGCAATTTGACTTGCTGGTCTTGTGTCCCCCATCTATCATTATGAACTGGCTAAAGGACCACTGTGTGGCATGTTGGGGGGTCTTTGACTCTGGTGGATGTGCTGAAACTTATATGAGCTTAGGTGTGAGGCATGTTGGGATTGCAACAGCATGGCCCTGGATGGAGAGAAAGCTAAAGATAGCAGGCTGGGAAAACTAATTGGCAGGAGCAAATGCCCCATGGAGCGGCCTAGGGGCCTGACCCCTAGTGTCCAAAGGATGTGACATGTTCCTGTGTGTTTGGGCAGGTTTGTGTTTGGGCAGTGAGGTCCAATCCAAAAGTGAGGCCTCCCTTGAGTGGGAGGGTCCAGGAGGCTGGCAATACTCTCAGGCTCGGGGCAACTGGTTTCTTCACAACAGGCTCTGAGCCAGGAGGAAGGCAGTGTGAACTACCTTGGTTATAGGTTTCTCATTCAAAAAGCTCAGGTTCAGGGAAGTGTTAAGCTCTAGCAGGAAATGGAGCTAGGACCCAGCTGTAGGGAATGGCCAAGGCGTATGACAGAGGCTAGAGTGAAGGCTTCTGTGGTTTAGAGGCCACATGGTGAGCCCTAGTTGATCCTGGTGTCGTGGAATCCAGACCGCAGGCAGCAGGATTCACCTTAGACGTTGCCTGCTGCTGCTGCTGAGGCTGCTGCCCTGACTTAGACTGACAAGGGGATGGGGTTGAGGCGGATTGAGAGTGGTGTGGACAGCACTGTGGACTGCATAGGGCCCTCATCCCTGTGTGAGTGGCACTGATGGGGCAGTGGTGGATTTCCCCATGAGATGGCGCTCAGAGTTTATCTTTCTGTGTGCTTTTTTTTCTTGCTTTGATTAAAAATAATGCATACTCTGCATTGTACTGTTTTAGAATTCATAGAAATATGACTTGTCTTTCCTAATCTCAAAAGCAGATTTCATGTACTTTCATGATTCCCAGGGGATTATATTTCTGATAGTTATTTGTTTTTCCTTCTGGGATGTGGTGACAGAAGGAGGCAGGGCATAGGTTATAATCTCTTACCCTGACACCCTTGGATCCCACCCTCTCCTTGAGAAGCTCACAGTCTAGTTATAAGTAAAGATCCATCTGTTCTTCTGATACAAGAGGCGATGAAATGTGCTATGCTAGAGATAAAAACAAGATGCCATTATTGGACGAGAGAGAAAAGACTAATTCTGTGTGGCATCTCCTTGAGGAAAGATTGGGACATTAATAGGCCATAGATGCAGCTTAATATTTAAGGTGAAACATATTGTTTCTGAAGACTGGGAAGTAGGGACACCACAAACAACTCAGGTCTCCCTGTGACAAAGTTGTCCAGGGAAAATCTTTTCCTAAGAGTCCTTTGAGACAGAGACTTTGTTTGTGAGTCTGAAATTAAAGAAAAGAAGAAGAGACAAAATTTAGGAAGTACCCCCAACTTCTGGAGACAAGAGGGACCAGGTAAATACTAAAGCAGGGTCTTGGTAATTAGGAGGTAATATGCTGTTTTGAAGTTACTTCAGGCAAGAGCTGACAAGAGGTAGTAAAAACGCACAGCCTGGGAATCAACAAATAACTAATAGTACCTTTATATTATACTTTATGGTTTAGAAAGCGGGATCACAATGTAGGAATTTTTTGATATTTCTGTTTAACAAATGAGGAAGCAGAGGCTTAGAGAAGTTAAGTGAATTACTTAAGGTCATGTAAATAGTAAGTGGCTAAATCCTGTTGAAGGAACGGATCTGGACCAGTCTGTTTTTATAGCCACTGTGAAACTTCAATGTTTCCCTCTTCAATAAACATTTATTGAGCACCCATTATGTGCACATACTAGGTATCTGATGGTTTCTGATACAGTTCCTACTATCTGGGAGCTCACAGTCTCATGAATGGTTCTCAACTCAGGTGATGTTTCCCCCACCAGGGGACATTTGGCAGTGTTTGGAGACATTTTTGTTGTCATGACTGGGGAGTGGGTGTCACTGACATCTAGTGGGTGGAGGCCAGGAATGCTGCTGAATATCTTACAAAGTTCAGGACAGCGCCCACAACAGGGAGCAATCCAGCTGTCCTAGTCAGTTTGGGCTGCTGTCATAGAATACTGTAGACAAGTGGCTCAAACAACAATATTTATTTCTCATGGTCTGGAGGCTGGGAAGTGAGGGTGCTGGCAGGTTTCGTGTCTAGAAAGGGCTACTTCATGGCTTGTAGACAGCTGCCTTCCCCTTGTGTCCACGGGGGAGACTAATCTCATTCATGATCATCTCATCTAAACCTAATTACCTCTGAAAACCCCACCTCCAAATACCATCCCATTAGGGGTTAGAGTTTCAACTCATTAATTTTGGGGACACAAACCTGCAGTGTGTAACCCTCACCCAGACTGTCAACAGTATGGCAATTGAGAAAATCTGGCCTAGCTCATCATTCATTCATGTATTGTATCATTTTAAAAATAATATTTCTGAATTATTAGACGTACTAAAGTACCTACAAGGGGCCAGGCACAGTTGGAAGCACAGAGGATATGGTTCCGAACAAGACAGAGAAAGCCCCTGCTCTCCTGTCACTTCCATTCTAGGTGTGGGGTGGAGGGCAGAGGAGAGGCAGAGTTGGACATTAACAGGTAAACAAATTAGTAACAAGGAAATTGTCAGGAGGTGATGACTGCTATGCAGAAATTTCAGGTGTGTTGGCACAATTACGTGTAACCGGGTGGTGGCTTTAGGTTTGCTGGTCACAGAAGGCCTTTCTGAAGGGGTGATAATTAAGATTACATTTGAATGGCAAGAAACTGTGCAAGGAAAGGGCATGTTGTGCTGAGGGAACAGCAAGTGCAAAGGCCCTCATGTGGGAAAGAGGTTGGCATGTTCTTTCAAGGGACAGAAGGCTGGTCAAGATGTTCGGAAGGTAGCAGCAGAGGGAAAGTGTGATGGAGCTGATACTGGGGAGGGTAGCAGGGACTCCGTCTGATTAGGGCTTTGTTGGCTATGAGAAGGAGTTTGCGTTTTCTTCTAAAGCCTTACATGTAGCTTTTCTCAGGGTGAAAAATGATGAGGGTTATGAAGAAAACAAAATAGGGTTTTGGGGACAAAGTGTGTAGAGGGTGTAACATTCAATTTGATGGCGAGAGAGAGAGTCTCTCTAAGACTTGGATGTTGAGATCCAGACAGTTGTGGGATGGCCTGGGGAAACCTACGAGCTTCCTAGGGTTATGGGCCAAGTTGTGTCCCCACCACCATTCATATGTTGAAGCCCTAACCCCCCCAACACCCCAACCACAGAATATGACTGTATTTGGATATAGGCCCTTTAAAGAGGTAATTAAAGTAAAATGAGGCCATGAGGGTAGGACTTAATCTAGTAGGACTGACATCCTTTCAAGAAGAGGAAACTTGGACACAAAAAAGGGACCTCAGGGATGCATGAGCATGGGGGAAAGGCCATGTGAGGCCACGGGGAGAGGCGGCAGAAGGAACCAAGACTGTTGAAAACTTGGGCTTTTACCTTCCTGAACTGTGAGAAAATAAATTTCTGTTAAGCCCCCCACCTGTGGTATTTTGTGCCAGCGTCCTGAGCTGACTAGCAAATCTGAGGTTCAGTTTTCTTATCTGTTGAATAAGAAGCAGCTGTGAATCTTTAAGTTTAGGTTGTTTCCAGTTTTAAGAGTTGTTGACTCTAAGAAATACATGGGCTTACTGTTGGGGCTACCTGCACCCCATAAGCCTTAGCTACGTGTCCCTTAATCAGAGAATAAGGACAGAGCAGTCCTGATGGGAAACAGAAGAGCCCTTGGGAGGAACTTGGAATTTGATATAAATTTTCCATCAATTTCAAAGAAGAGGGCTCAGGCTGGGAGAATAGCCCAGTCGTTCTGCTCCCACGTAAGAGGGATTTAAAACTCCAGATGGGACTCTGCGAGATCACAATGGCGTGCATGTCTCCACTGGGGACAGGCAGAATTTGTGCCAGAGTTTCCAGAGAGAAGATGGAACGTCAAGAATTTTTCCTTGGAAAGAGTTCACTAGAGCCTGAGGGGCCCCATGGGGAAATTTCAGCCCCCTTGGTGCTGGCTGGATGCACCATTCCAGGCATAGGGGAATCCCTGCATTCCATGTGAAAGGAGCCTCATTGGCTCATCACGTCCTTTGTGGCTCTTGTCTCTGAGAGGGAAGGTCGGAGGATGCGACTGGCTCCAGGGCTCAGGAACGAGGTGGTCAAAGCTCTGCAAAATTCACAGGTGCCCAACTTGATGGAAGAGAATCTGACCTAGGAAATGGCTTCACCGTCCTCTAAACAAGAGTGTGTGAAGAATGGCAGTTATAGTTTGAGTTTTACTTTTGTTTCTAACTTATTCTTCACAAATTGAGACATATCAGAACATATTGAAGGGGCAGACTCTGTCCCTTGCTTCCCAGCCTTTCATAGTTAACCATCTGTCCAAATATCATGAATTCAACAAATATTTACTAAGTAATTCACATTGCTTATAATTTTGTCAGCGGGCAGGGTGGGGGGGCGGTGGCTGGGGGTAGGGAGAGAAGACACAGATGCTAAACCAGTATTTGATGTGTGTGTGTGTGTGTGTGTGTGTGTGTGTGTGTGTGTAATGAAAAGAATAAAATGGCTGGCAGGGAGTTGCTCATTAAACTAAATAAATGAGGAAACAAGTGAACGGACTGGGCATTCTGTTTTTTAATTCCATTTCTATCTTTGCCTCTTTGTATCAGTGTAAACTCTACTAGAGTATAACTCCCTTTCTCCCACAGAATGTCTGCTTTGTGATAGCAGTATTATTCAATGTTACATCCTTAATACCCAGAATAATACCTGGCATAGAGTACACACTCAACTAATATTTATTGAATGAATGAACGAATGAATGAATAACTTTAAAAGAATAAATTGATCTCTCTAGGTCTCATTCATTCATATGACAAACATGTACTAGATCCTACATCAGGTGCTAAGGATGCAGAGATGGTGAAGCTAAAGACCCTACCTTCAAGTAGAGCTTACTGAGGGGAATAGGCAAGTGAGCATACAATTACAACACATTTGGGTGATTTCTATGAAGAAGAGCAAAAGAAATAGTAACAGCACAGAGGTGGTGACCCCGGAGCCAGGGCTATTGCTTGAGTAGAAGTGAGCCAGGAAGACAAGGGGCTGGGGAACGCATTAATGAAAGCATACAGGTGCAAGAAGCCTGGGCTGCAATGATTTAGCAAGGCCAGATTGTTGGGGGGAGGAGACAATGGGAGATGAGGATAAAGAGGTGTAGAGGAGCAAGATCATGAAGAGCCTTAAATGCCATGCTCAGAGGTGTGGACTATGATGTGAATATGACGACAGGCCATTTCGGTAGGGAAGTGTCAAGATGAGACTTGTATTTTAGAAAGATCTCCCTGTTTGCAGGATGGAGAATGGCTTGAAGTAGATTAAAACAAGGAGGAGGGAGACCATTGAGGGCATCACTCAAGTAATCAAGCACAGACACAGATATCAGGGGCATAAAAGATAGCACATAATAACTGATCGATTTTGAGGTCCAAGAGAAGAAAGTCTAGGGAAACTCCCAGGATTCTGCATCCAGGTGAATAGGGTGCCAATAACAAAGACACGGGGAGGTGGAGAAGACCACTGGCCAGTTACAAACAGACCTTTGGAGCTTTAGAGAGAAGTCAGTATTAACAGTGTTGATTTAGAATCATTAGCATAAGATGCTAGTTGAAGTCTTAGAAAGATGAGCAGAGGCCTCAGGACAGAAACTTGGAAAAGTAGCAACACCTATAAGTGGAGAGAGAGTAGAATCTACCTTGGACACTGAGAGGTGATCAGAGAGGTGGGAGAAAAATGAAGAGAGAGTGACACCTCCTAAAATCAGATCTTGTCATGTCTGTGCTCTGTAGGCTCCTTATATCCTACAGAATTAAACTTTGAGTCATTAACATGCTTACATGGGGCACATTGCAAGCTGCTGACCCAGAATTCATTTTTTTTTTTTTTACATCTTTCTTCCTAACAGAATTCTGATTCCCTCATGTATCTACCCGCTTCTCAGGTACTCAAGGGAGGCTAGCCTCACCCCTGCTGTACAGATAGGTCCTAATTAGTCTCAGCCAATCAGAACATGACAGTCCTTGGTGGCTGTCACTGATTCAGGCACCTGACATGACATCACCTAAAATGGTTCTATCAGACCCAAACCAAGAATTCCATTCTGGGCTGGAGGTGAACCAGGAAGACTATAGTCCCAGTTTCTATTAGCAGCCTCAGGATGAAGCCAGTTCTGTGGATGGCTGAGAAGAGAGGCAGAGAGAGTCAAGATTTTTGATGATGGTAATTGTTTTACAGAAATTTACTTCTCATAGTTCCAGAGGCTGGAAAGTCCATGATCAAGACATCAGCAGATTCAGTGTCTGGTGAGGGCCTCTTCCTCATAGATGGTGTCTTTTTGCTGCAGCCTCACATGGTGGGAGAGGAAACGCAGCTCCCTTCAACCTCTTTTATAAAGGCACTCATCCCATTTGTGAGGGGAGAGCCTGCATAACTTAATTACCTTCCAACAGGCCCACCTCTTACTACTATTACATTGGGTATTAGGTTTTAACATGTGAATTTTAAGGGGAAGACCAATATTCAGATAACAGCAGTAGCAGATTGTATCATCATCATCATCATCATCATCATCATCACCACTATTTTACAGTTCTTTGATCCTGCCCCACCTTTGCCACACTGACCCACACTGCTGACTTTGGCATGGGCCAGGTGACATGCTTGTGCCAATGACTGTAAACAGATGTTTCATTTGCCCATCCTGAGCAGAAGATTTAAGTGTGATTGTGTGGTATGGCTGGCCTCTTGCTTCTTTGACAATAGCATGCTCTGTTGTCAACTCCTGCAGCCCAGGCCCCAAATGAGAAGAAATAAATGTTGAATTAACCTCAGACTCACTGAGCCTGGTCAAGCCTAGCTGAGTCCAGCAGAGCCCAGTCAAGCCCAGTTGAAAAATTTCATGAACAAGAAATAAACATATGCTACTGTAAGCAACTGAAATTTCAAAATTGTTCTGTTTATTATACAGAATAAGCTACTGAGAGTTACTAAAACAAGCTGAGCAGCTGAATTCATCCACTCAGGATACTCAGTGTGCACTTTCAGACATCAAGGAATATGTCCTTATCATTTACATTATTGTGAGCTACGGTTTTCTGTTACTTATAGCCAAAATCACCTGCTTCTCAAATCAAGTGGTAGGGACTGACTTTTCCCAGTCTCATCTCACTAAACACTTTGGGCCTTCGTTAGCATTATTTCCTCTCCTTGGAGACCCTCTGCTTCACCTCAAAAACTTTCATTCATCCTTTGCAACTGTATTAGTCCATTCTCACACTGCTACAAAGAAATACCTGAAACTGGGTAATTTATAAAGGAAAGAGGTTTAATTGACTCACAGTTCTGCGTTGCTCAGGAGGCCCTAGGAAATTAACAATCATGGTAGAAGGCAAAGAAGAAGCAGGCACCTTCTTCACAGTGTGGCAGGATGGAGTGAGTGCAAACAGGGGAAATGCCAGGCACTTATAAAACCATCAGATCTCGTGAGAACTCACTCCCTATCATGAGAACAGCATGGGGGAGACTGCCCCCATGATCCGATTACCTCCACCTGGTCCTGCCCATGACACTTGGGGATTATGGGGATTACAATTCAAGATGAGATTTTGGGTGGGGACACAGCCAAACCATGTCAACATCCAAGGTCAATGCTTTCTTCTATGTGAAATCTTCTTTAAATCTCCATGGATAAATTAGTTATTTTCTTAGCACTTCAATCTTCCTTTTATTATAACCATTACCACATTGTATTGTACCTGTTTACAAACCTGTATTGCCCACTAGGCTGTGGTCGTGGCTTGGTCTTACACATTTTTGTATTTGTTGTGTCTAGCACATGCCTGGTATGTAGTAGGTGTTCAGGAAAATTTTGCTAAATGGGTAATTTTTAAACATGCATTCCTATAAGGCATTACTGGGAGGAGATCAGGTATTTGTTCTATGCATCTTCCCTAAGTTGCAGGTCACTCACTAATAGAGTGAGACACACTGGGTAGTGTGGTAGAGAAGCATCAGTTCTCCAGATTAACTGCAAAAAGGGGAAAGTATTGAGAATCCAAGACTGTCTTTATTACTCTGACCAAAGCATTCCAAACAGGTCAGCAGACTCTGGGATTTGGCAGCAATTTTGTGCATTCAGAGATGGAAAGAATTTACCAGACCCCTGAGAATCATTTTTGCACAGACAATGAGACTTTTAGGTCATTTTGTCTGATACATTTCTTATCAGCAATGGCCTGAAGAAGTGTATGTCAATGCACTCCATTGCAATCTGATTTTGTCATTCGGCAATACAGTTTAAACTAGTATGTATTCACCCCTGCCGTGTTCCAGATGTTGTGGCAGACATTTCAAATAAAAATCTCTCATAATGCCAGAAACTCATTTTACAGATAAGAAAACTGAGGCTAAAAGAGGTAAAATAACAAGCTGGAGTTTTATGTTGCAAAACTTGACACACTTGAGATTCAACCTTAGATTCTCTGACTCCAAGTTCAATTTTTTGTTTGTTTTTCTGATTTATGAACTAGAGACAACATCTGCCTTGATCACCTTCCAGGGTTGCAGCAAGGATTACATGAAATTGTACAAATAAAGTTCTTCCTTAGATAGTATTAATATCAATGACACTTAGCTAAAGTTTGTTTTAAATACCTTTTCCCAAAAGATTGAGAAAAACAGAAGTTTATGATACCATAGGATGCTTGTGGAGAAATATATTTTGTGGGGAGTGTGGGGCTGCCCAACCACTTCTCACATTCCATCATGGAAGGTGTAACCTGCCAAGAGATAGGCCATATAGTACCCAGCGTCCTTGCCGCTAAAAGTCTATTGGAAATAATAGCTATCATTTAGTAAATATCCATGGATCTTCTGCTTTTCCCGTGTTATTTTTAATCCTGCAAGAGAATAGGCTTTGCTATTTTTCTTTTTCTTTTTTTCTTTGAGGTGGAGTTTCAATCTTGTCACCCAGGCTGGAGTGCAATGGTGAGATCTTGGCTCACTGCAACCTCCACCTCCTGGGTTCAAGTGATTCTCCTGCCTCAGCCTCCTAAATAGCTGGGATTACAGGCACCAGCTGCCATGCCCTGCTAATTTTTGTATTTTTAGTAGAGCCGAGGTTTCACCATGTTGGTCAGGCTGATCTCCAACTCCTGGCTTCAGGTGATCTGCCCGCTTGGTCTCCCAAAGTGCTGGGATTACGGGCTATTTTCTTTGTACCAGAGAAGAAGTGAGGTTCAGAGAGGTTAAGTAACTTGCCCACGGTAACACAGGTGATGAGAGGCAGAGCTGGCTCTTGAACTGAGGTGAATATGATTCTAAAGAGCATGATCACTCTATCTGGTCATTATTGTTTATTCTAATAGTTTACGGATGTGGTTCTGGATAATTCCTTTCCCCGATACTTTATCATGTCTCAGGAACTTTAAAAACTTTGGTAACCTTCCTTAGGTGAAAACTCTGTGGTTTTCCAAACATTCTACTTGCATTTTAAAAGAGGCTCACCTAGTGTGGATAAGGAGCTAAATTTCATTTTGTGTGTATTGGCTGTTTGAACATAAGTTGAACAAGAGCATTTAATGATGTGGAAATTAAATTGATGTCAAGTCATTGCATCTTATTCTACTCTGCCTTGGTCAAATAAAACTCAGTAAGTCAGACATTTAAAACACGAAAAAGGCAGGGGGACCTTGATGAAGTAGCTGAGGACATAGGCCAGAGTTGGCAAACTGTGACCTGTAGGCTAAATCTGCCAGCTGCCTGTTCTTATGTGGTGCTCAAGAGCTAAGAATGGTTTCTACATTTTTAAATGATTGGATAAAATTATAAAAATATGTTTCATTCTTGTTATGTACACATATGATAATATCTTTGATTTTGCTTTTTGGCCCATAAAACCTAACATACTCGCTTTGTCGTCTTACGGTAAGAGGCAGCCCAATACACAAAAGGCCCCTGGGTAGCCTCAGAATCTCCTCTGACCTGGGGGTGGGATCTATGTGGATCCAATGTGTATGCCTGGCTCCTGGCTTTTTTGGGGTACATGCTGAATCCCCATGTCTCTGGAAATAGATCTGTGGCTACCCATCCCCATCTCTCCTCCAGGCATAACAAGACCTGCAAGAGAACAGCTTAGGCTCAGCCGAGGGCCCCTGCTGCACACAGCTCTGCCTTTGCACTTGCTGTGTAGTTAACAGTAACACTTTGCTGACTGCTGACATAGGACTTTACCTTCCCAGGGTGAAGAAGGGAAGGCTCAGTGTCTCCTCCATTTCTGGAGCATTTTCTTGTCTTTCCGTTTCTCTTCAATGTAACAGACATTGTGGGTGGGGCTTTATGCAGACACTGTGCTGAGCGCAGTGGGGAAATGAAGTGGATAAGGCCAGTTGCTCCCTGGGCTCTTGGACTCTGTGAAATTGCTGTTTCAGAGGAAGAGGGCTTTGTTCTGGGAGTAAAGGAAAATATTTCAGGGAAGCTACTCAGCAGTGAGCAGCGTAGACTCATCTGTGAGTACCTGGTTTCCAATCCCAGGCCCATGGTGAGCCTTTGCCTGATCTGGGCTCCATTATTGCACAAATATGAGGAAGAATGTTTTGTTTTTGTTGGGGAAAGAAAGACTTCCTCTTTTCAACAGTGCAGATAAATTAATGGCAGAAAGTTCGAGCAAAGCTGTCCTTTCTACATCAAGAATGAAAGGGCTTCTGTTTGAACAGGCTTCAAGCAAGAAGCAGAGCTAACTGGATGCTCGGCTCCACAGCTGGGCTTTTCAGCTTTTTGCTCTATTAAAGCTTCCCAGCTAACTCTTCTTGACAGCCTATCTTCTTCTAAAGGCCCAGATGTTTGACTTTGGAGGTTGTGATGTGCGTTCCTTCAGATCTGTGCTTCCAGCGGGAGCCAGCCAGCAGGAGCCTAATCATGATCCCGGCCACAAGAGCAATGCCTCACGTCCTTCAGCGATGGACAGAGAGAGCTTGTGCTTTGTGGTATGGCTATCCACTCACCCTACAGGCTGTCTGCACCACGGTCCTAATTAAAGACATAAAGTTGGATTTCTTCAGGGCAGTTTTGGAATAGCAAGTACATCCAGGCCCTTGCCCTGCACTTCTTTGCCAGTTAATAGTTTCCATGTTCTCTTCCTGCATAGCCCCACTCCTATCTCAGGACATCCTTTCTTCTGCTCCCTTCCTGCCCACAGCCACCTCTGGGTGTCCCTCCTCTGTCACTGCAATAGACTCCTGACCTTTAGCCTCACCCGTAAAACACCCTCGGCAAGGCAGGGAGATGAGGCTCAGGGTTTCCTTTGCTTTTCCTTTACTCCCCAGATGGAATTTACATGACAACAGATTTGCTCTTAGGAATATACTTTTAACACACCTCAGAGTAAATAGCTGCAATTTGGGTGTTGCAGGCTGCTCCAACCTGAGGGCACAAAAACAAAGTCACAGTAACAGCAGGGATTTTGCTTTTTTTTTGTGGCTCTGATTCCCTCCCACCAGGTCCCCTGAGAGTTCTCTCCCAGTCTCTGGGAAGCTCAGATGGTGGCTCCTGTGTGGTTAGAATCTCGGTTCTGTCGCCATGCCACCTGCCCTTTTCCTGGTCTCCTGCTCTGGTCTGGGCTCTGGATTCCTGAGACGATGTCCTTAGCCCAGGCCGCTGAGGCTAAGTTGCCTCACCACCAAGCCATAGCTGGGCCAGCCCCAGATCACTCAGCACTGCCATGGCTGGGCTGCAGAAGCCTTGTCATGCTCCTCAGTGGAGTGGGGAGACCCCTCCTCCACTTTTGGGTCACCTGCCATTGATTCTGTCTCAGTGTAGGACTGCCTTGTGTTGTAGCTCAGTGAGATTTATTGTGGAAGTGGCTCTTTTGTTTCTTAAAGCGCCCTCTCTGTAAGGCTCAGGTGGCAGGTCCGGGGGGCCGAGGTGGCAGCCCAACACAGAAAAGGCTCCTGGGTAGCCTCAGACTCTCCTCTGACCTGGGAATGGGCTCTGTGTGGATCCAACGTGTGCCTAGCTCCTGGCTCTCTTGCTGTAGAAGCCACGAAATAGACTCGTGGCTCCTCCTCACCGCAATCCATCCTTTAGGCCTAACCAGCTATGAGAAGAGAACAGCTTAGGCTTAACCTAGGGCCTCTGGTACACACAGTTCTGGCTTTTTACTTGCTGTAAGAAACAGACTGCCAGACCCTCCCCCATAGGACTGACATAGGACTTTATCTTTCCAGGGTGAAGAAGGGAAGGCTCAGCCTCTCCTCCATTTCTGGAGCATGTTCTTGTCTTCCCCTTTCTGTTCGACGTAACAGACATTCTGAGCAGGGCCTTGTGCAGACACTGCACAAAGCTGGAGGTTCCTAAACCTCCTCCGTAGGTTCTTTAGGATTTATAGGCGGCAAGCACAAATATTAACTCATTTAAGTTTCACACAGATTCTTTTAAGTTAGTATCATTTTAATGTCCGTTTCACAGATGAGGAAATAGAGGCCTAGAGAAACTAAGTAATTTTCCCCGATATTATATAGCAGAGCTGAGATTTCAATGCTTCTTTTTAGATCTCAAAAACCCAAGTCTTTGGGTCACATACACAGTAAGTCAGGAAAAACAAATACAACTTAGATATTTGTTATAGCCCTTATTTGGTTGCACTAAAACTGTATATACAATTTTGTTTGCTTTTTTTCTATTTCTTTCTCACTCTCAAGACTATAAGCAAGGGCTGGGTTTTATTAATTTTTAAATCCTCAGAGATAGACAGAATGCCTGGCGCATAGTAGGTGCTCAGTAAGCACTTGTTGATTGTTACCAAGGATCCTTTGTGAACCAGATGCATTCTGAATTTAATTATGAGTGAGAAAACAATCCAGGAGGTTTGGGCATCCAGGTAGAAGCTGTCAGAGGAAAGGGAGGGAAGCCTAGGGAGGGAGGAGAGGAGCAGGCCAGAGGGCTGGAGTACCCCATGGTGAGCTTTGATATTCAATAATCCACGCTTTGATTTCCAGGCATGAGGCTCAATTGCTGCCTTTGTGTACAGATTGATCATGAAGAGGGGAGGTTTTTTCAAGTGGATTTTCTAATGAAATCTGTACAGTAGGGACAGAAGTTAAGTCTATAGTTCCGGCTCTTTTTCCTGGACAAATTTCAGAGGAGATTTGTGCAGGAGTCAGGGGTCGCTAAAGCAGAAACATGCCTGTGATTGCTCACGCCAGCCTGCGGAAGCTGGCAGGATATGTGCTGGCAAGCGCTGGGGCCCGGGGTCAGGGGTTTCTTTCCTTTGATTTGCTTCCAGAACTTGTCAAGGTAGTCTGTGGGAATGAGCCTAGTGACAGCAGGCCTGCGAGGTGGGGTAGGGAGGAAAAACCCACTCATTTTCCTGCTAGAAAAGCACTTGCGACTTTTGGAAATGTGGCAGAACTGTCAGGAGGACATGACAAGCCTAGCTACATGAGTTGAAAAAATTAAGTGATTGCTTCTACCATTCTGTGACTAACAAAATTGTCAATTGTCCTCAACATAGATGATGAAAAGAAAAAAAATTATGAGCACCATCTCACAAGGGACACGTGCTGCATATTCAAGTAATTTGGGTTGCCTGTTCCTTACTGCTCCCCCTCTTTGCGCCCCCTCATCATTTTAGATATGTTATGCCAGTAACTGCAAGGATTTAAAGTGAGAGATTATTGCCTTCTTATTGTTGAAGAACAGTTTCTTGTCTGTACATTTATGACTGCTCAAGTATAGTATGTGGATATGAAACCACCTTTGCAAAAATTACAGTGAAAGAGATCTGGCCTAATCGACTCCATCTTGCTTCTAACCTGCAACCTGCCCTTGTTCATTCCTGGGCATAGCCCAAACTGACGTTGGGAGGAACTTAATTTATAGTTTAACATTGAAACAAAGATGACAACAGCCCTTTACCAAAACAAACCCCCTTTTGCCCGGGGACCAGACTGCCTTTGTGAGACTAACAAATTAGCCACAAGATTAGAAATCACGGTGTAGGAGACACACAGCTAGAGGCCACAAGATTCTAAACTTCCCCAATTGCTCCTAGGGAAAACATCACTATTGTAAAACCTGGTTGGTGGTTGAGATATTTTTCAGACCCTGCCTTCTGATGCACCAGCTGGCACCACCCAGACTGGTAACCGGGCCCAACCAGTCCTGTGGTCACACCCAGGAACTGAATACAGCAAGAGGAACCTTTGATGCCCTATGATTTCATCCCTGACCCCACCAATCAGTATTCCCCACTCCTTGGCCCCTTACCACCAAATTATCCTTAAAAATCCCCAGTCTCTGAATTCTCGGGGAGACTGATTTGAATAATAAAACTCTGGTTCCCATTCAGCTGGCTCTGCGTGAATTAAACTCTTTCTCTATTGCAATTCCTCTGTCTTGATAAATCGGCTCTATGTGGGCAGCAGATAAGGAAAACCTGTTGGGTGGTTACAAATCCATACAATTGAGGCTAATCAGAACTTCAGTCCTTCAAATGTGGTCACTATTAGGTTAATGTATCATTGTGCATAACCAAGGAAAATCTAACTGGGGAGCTTGATTTATTCAGTATTGTTTCCTACACTGATGAACTACAGAGGACAATGGCAGAAACTCCTGAAGGAGATTCCTGTCATACATGTATTATTAATTAGTCAAATGGTTTTGTACAATAACTATATCACATTGAACATTTGCTTCTTTGTGTTGAAAATGAGAGTGTGGGGGAATGTCTTAGTTCAGGCTGCTATAATAAAATGCCTGCTCATGTGGCTTAAACAATACACATTTATTTCTCACAGTTCTAGAGGCTTGGAAGTCCAATATCAAGGTGCCAGCTGATTTGTTTCCCAATGAGGTCCCTCTCCCTGGCTAGCAGATAGCGTGTCTTTGCATGGCAGAGAGAGAATAAGAGCCTTCTAATGTCCCTGCTTATAAGGGCACTAATTGCATCGTTAGGGCTGCACCTTCATGACCTCATCTGAACCTAATTACCTCTCAAAGGCCTGACTCCCTAACACCATCATATTGGGGGCTAAGGCTTCCTCATAGGAATTTTGGGGGGATTCATACAATTCAGTCCAGGGCAGAGAAACACATAGACTGGAAATGTGAAAGGTTGATGAACATTTGACTTTTTTTCCTAAGTCATGCTCATCTCCAGAATGAAGAGACTTTATTAATTTGCATCTAGAAACTGAGTTTATGAGCCTACTCATGAATTGGTCCTATTAAAGATAATGATGATGCAAAGAAGTATTTGTTATCTCAGAAAATGAAAATGACAAGCCTCAGTCCAGAGAATTTTAAGTTGTGGGTACATTCTTTCACAAAGCAACTGTCTGCGGGATGTGTCTGGATTTTAGATTGGACTGTGATAAAATGCACAGTCATACGTGTGGCCACTTCTAAGAATGGGAGCGGCTAAGGTTTCAGAACATTCCAGGGTTAGGTACTGTGTCTTCAAAGTACTGTGCATGGCAACTGGCATTCTCAAACACCTCTGGGGCCAGTGAAAATTGGTACAATCCTTGTGGAAGGCAATTTGGCATGACATATAGAGAGCCAGCAAAGTACTCATACTCTCTGACTCACACCCACTTCTGGGAGTTTATCCCAAGAAAATAATCTGAAAGAAGGAGAGAGTTATTCATGAAGGTGTCATGGGAGTATTGTTTTCTAGTGGTGAAAAATTGGAATTGTATAAACCAGAAGTTGGCAAGCTTTTTCTGCAAAGGCAAGATGGTAAATATTTTAGGCTTTTTGAATTATGCAGCATCTTTCTCTAATACTCAGGTTTTCTACTATATTGTGCAAGAAGCCATAGATAATATGTAAATGAATAAGCATGGCTGTAATTCAATAAAACTCTATTTTAAAAAGCTTAAGTTAGAATTTCATATAATTTTCACATCATGGAATATTATTCTTTTGATGTCCTTTATAACCATTTAAAAACGTCAAAGCTGTTTTTAGCCTGGAAGCCATATGAAAAAAGGTGATGGGCCAGATTTGCCTCATGAATTGTAGTTTGCTGACCCTTGGTCTGAACAATAGAATAGTTTATTAAATTATTATAAAACCATATAATAGAATGTTACATACTAGTAAAATGATAATTAAGAGAACCATGTAATAACTTGAACTATGCTTATAATATATAAAAAGTATAGGGCATGAAATGGTAAATACATCCTAGAATATAAGCAATGAAAGCAGTTGTGGTTAGGATAAAAAAGAAGTGAGTTTTTCTTTTTATCACATTTTCTGTAAGATTTTTATTTGTCTTTATTTTCTTCTTCTGGAGCTTTGATAAGATATTTGTCAGATATTCTCATTCTATTGTCCAAGTTTCTTAACTGCTAGCTCACTTTTCCCAACTTTTTCTCTCTCTGTTCTGCATTCTAGGTAATTCCTTCATGTATATATTTTCAATTCACTACTAGTTATCTATTTTAAATTCACTAATAGTTCTCTATTAACTAACCAAACAGATAATTATTGCATTTAAAACAATTGAGATGAAACTCATATAATATAGCATTAACCATTTTAGGGTGGTATTCATATCATTTTAGGGTGGTATTTGGTAATTCTCCATAAACCACCTTAGTTAGATAAAGGCCACCACCTTTATTTAGTTCTAAAACATTAAAAATGTTCAGTCCCAAAGGAGGCCCTATTACCATTAAGCACTCGCTCCCCATTTCCCTCTCTCCCCATTCCCTGGCAATCACTTACATGCATTATGTCTTTACAGATTTACCTATTACGGGAATTTCATATAAATGGAATCATACAATATGTAACCTTTTGTGTCTGGCTTCTTTCACTAGCATCATGCTATTGAGGTTCATCTCTGTGGTAGTGTGTGTCAGTATTTCGTTTCTTCTTTTGGCTGTGCAGTACTCCATTGTATGTATATACCTCACTGTGTTTATCCATTCATCCACTGATGGCCTATCCATTGAATTTTTTTCTTTGCTTAAAATGAAAAATATTTGTTATCTTACACAGTTTCTAGGCTCAAGTGCCCATGAGTACCTTACCTGGGTGACCTTGCCTCAGGGCTTCTCAAGTTTACAGTGAAGTTGTTGGTTAAGGTTGAAGTCATGAATGGGCTGGAGAATGTCCTTCCAAGTTCAGTCACATGGCTGTTGGCAAGGAGCTTCAGTTCCTTGCCACGGGCCTTTCCAGGTGGCTGCTCATGGCCAGGCAGCTGGCTTCTCCCATTGTAACTGATGAGAGAGAGACCAAGATGGAAATGGCAGTAACTGTATAACCTAATCTGGGAAGGGATGTTCTATTACGTCTGTCATATTCTATTAATTAGAAGCAACACACTAATTTCTGCTTATGCTGAAGAGGAGGGGAATTAAACTTGAAGGAAGAAATATCAAATAATTTGTAGACATGTTTTTAAAACCACCACAGATATGGAAGAAAAAGTAACATTTACCTAAGCAGACATTAGATGAGGAAAAATGATGACAGGCAAGGAAGTAGCAGAAGCAAATGGATAGAGATACCAGATTATATGCCATGCAATCTATGGCTTGAGAATTGAGGAGGCTATTGTTATTACCATTTTAAAGAAGAGGAAACTGAGGCTTAGAGAGAGAAAGTAACTTTTCCAACATATACAATTGGTAGATGTTGGATCCAGGTCTTGAACCCATATTTCTGATTACAGGGCCCATAATCTTATCAATACCAGTGTTAGGGTCTTCCAGAGAAACAAAACCAACAAGATGTGCATATATTAGTAGAGAGATTTATTTTAAGGATTGGCTCACAAGATTTTGGAGGCTTCATAAGTCCTAAATCTGCAGCGTAGGCTGGCAGGCTGGAGACCCATGAAAGAACAGCAGTTCAAGTCCAGAGACTGTCTGCTGGCAGAATTCCTTTTTGCTCAGAGGAGATCAGTCTTTGTGCTATTAAAGCCTTCAGCTGATTGGATGAGACCCACCCACATTATGGATGATCCGCTTGACTCAGAGCCCACCATTATTGGACCAACTCAAAACTGACCAAATATCTGGGCACTTGTGGCCCAGCTGTAAAATAATCATCTCAATACTCTGTACAGCAATGAAAACTAGGGTTCAGATTGCAAAGGGTCTTGAATGTCATGTTAAGCTGTTTGTTGTATTTGTGAAAATTAACCAATGGCTTTTTCTGAGAGACATGACATCAATCGTCTGATATGGTGGGCAGGCAGGCGTTCCTATATAATATCATAATTCCCTTGGGAATGTATCATAGAATATTGTCTATTGTGCCTTCTCTTCAATCCTGTTTTCCTGTTTTGACAAATGACAAATCTTGTTTTTACTAACATTATGTATTTTTTCCTTTCAATACTTCTCCTTTCCAGTCCACATATTTTTAGTAACTAGCCTTTCTGAAACAATTCTCATATTTCAAAATGATGACATTCTATTTTATTTATTTATTTAATTTTTGCGAAGGAGTCTCACTCTGTCACCCAGGCTGGAGTGCAGTGGCGTGATCTCGGCTCACTGCAATCTCCACCTCCTTGGTTCAAGCCACTCTCCTGCATCAGCCTCTGAGTAGCTGGGATTACAGGCACATGCCACCACGCCTGGCTAATTTCTTTGTATTTTCAGTAGAGACAGGGTTTCACCATCTTGGCCAGGCTGGTCTCGCACTCCTGACCTCAAGTGATCTGCCTGCCTTGGCCTCCCAGAGTGCTGGGATTACAGGTGTGAGCCGCCGCCCCCAGCTGACTTTCATTTCAATAATATTTTTCTCTATGATGCATTTTCTCCTATTTGGATCTTTTTCTCTTAGTCTTTTCTCTCTTCAATGCTTATTTCAAGTCTTCCTTTTAGCCATACCTCCCACTAGAATGAAATTCATTAAATTTTAACTTCAATTATTTTAATTTCTGGAAGTTTTATTTGTAGCTGTTGCTTTTACATCTGCCTCTCAATTTTGATATTTTCTTGTTTCCTTATCATGCCTATATTTAATATATATAAGTACTGAAGGCCTGCTATGAACCAATGATCTTCCAGTCACTATGACGTCATAACAATATACAAAACATATACAACAATACACACACACACACACACACACACACAAACTCCCTGCCCTCAAGCAGTGTACTTTTTCCATAAAAACCAAGACATTTATGTTATATCTTGTTAACAGTGGTTAAATTATCTGGAGCCTTTGAGGCTGCAAGGTCCACATTGCAGGCTGTTAATTTTGTTGACTTTCGTTCATGATGACTTTTTCTTGCATGTTTTTCTTTTTCTTTTTAACTTTTTCTTGTGAGCTCATGCATCTTGGAACTTTTTCTGTGGAAATTCTCTGAGGCTTGTGCTTACAGTGCATTTACCTAAGGAGAATTTACTTTTGTGGTAGCTTTAGCAACCAGGGATTGGCAGATGCCCTCAGAGCAAACCCCAGCTTTGGTGTGTACTGCTTAGAACTGTATTTTCTTACTGTTTGTGACTTCTGGTAGAAACCCTCACATTATTGTCAACAAAGGCATACTTTTTTTTTTTTTCTGAGACTGAGTCTTGCACTGTCGCCGAGGTTGGAGTGCAGTGGCACCATCTTGGCTCACTGCAACTTCTGCCTCTCGGGCTCAAGTGATCCTCCCACCTCAGCCTCCGAAGTAGCTGGGACCACAGGTGTGCACCACCATGCCTGGCTAACTTTTTGTATTTTTTGTAGATATGTGGAATTACCATGTTGCCCAGGCTGGTCTTGAACTCCTGGACTCAAGTGATCTGCCCAGCTTGGCCTCCCAAAGTGCTGAGCAACTGTGAGCCCCATATTTTTAAATAAAGATCCTTTCAAGTAATTTTCTAGAACTTTAGGTATTTTGTTTTGGGAGGGGGTATTTCTGTATGTCTATTCTGCAATAGCTCTGGAAGACAGAAGTGCATATTGTTTTTATATTTTTAAATAAAATCATTAGGGGGAACATTCTTTAACCTCACATGTAGGAGCAGAGGTACTTTGGATTTATGGCTGAGGAGTCACTTTTCCACATTGAGCTCTGGTCTTGGGGCCCTGGAGAGGCCAGGCTAAGGCTCTGGGAGGACAGATTGTCCTGGTTCTTTTGGGCTGTGGAGAGGCTGCCAGCCAGAGGAGAAGAAAGAGATATGTTCAGACAATTAGAGAACTTGGTCAACACCGAAGAAGAAGCAAATTGTTTTTTACCTTCTTGTACTGTTACACTGTTACACATCCAAAGGTTTTTTTATGGAATTGTTTTATTCTGAAAGTGGTAGCTTGATATAACAATAAAGACACAAACATCCCCACTTAACATGATTGAAAAAGCCTTTATATTCATTATCGCATTTAATTTTCATAGCAATCCAACAAATAAACAATCCAACAAATCCAACAAATAAAAGGGTCCGGAGAGATTAAAAGCTTGCTCAAGATACATAGCTTGGAAGCAGCAGGTCATAGACTCACTTCTCATGGATCCAAACTACTCTATGGATCATCTCTCTGGATTAGTTGAAGTTTATGACAAATAAAGTGGGTTCTAAGTTAATGCTTTTCCAACTCAATCCCATGGCCAACCACACTTCCTGGTGGCCCTTTCCAGCTCTCTCCCAATTCTCTACATCTTCTGCATTTAACTGTTCATCAAATGATTTTTTATTGAGCACCAGTGACCAAATGATGCATATGACCCAGTTTCTGTTTCATATGTACGACTATATAAAAAGTTTATGTTTATGTAAATGAATATTACACCAAGAGTTAAACTTAACAATAGGACTGTGCATTAGCCATAGGGATGGTGCAAGTTGTATGTTCAGGGAACACCTACGAAAGATGAAGAGATTCATGAGTGGAAGGGCATTTCAAGCAAAGGGAACAGCATGAGAAAAGGCATGGAAATATGAAATAGGCCTGTCTGTTTGGCGAACTGACAGTATTTTGGCATGGCTGGAGCAGAGGTATATGTAAGTAGTGTTGGGCCAAGAGGGAGGAGAAATGTGTGTGGTTAGAATATGAAGGCTTTGCATTCTCTGCTGATAAGCTTGGACTTGATACTATAAGATTAGTGTTTTCTTTGATTTTTGGACCATGGATCAATGATATATTGCCACAATAATGTCCTATAACAACCCATCCAACCTCAGCAGCATATAACAGTAAGCATTTATTGCTGACATGTTTGGGATTGTTGGCCAGGTGTCTTCTGTTGATACTGATTGGGTTCATTCCCATGTCTGGGTGTTGTCTGGATGTCCGCTAATCTAGGATGGCCTCAGCTGAGATGACTGGGTGACTCAGTGTTTTCCATCTTTCACCAAGCTTACCCAAACATGATGCAAGAGCACAGAAGGGCGCAAGCCCAATCACTCAAGTGTGGTTTAATGTTTCTGCTTGTGCCACATTTGTTAATATACTGTTGGTCAGAGCTAGTGCCAAGGTCAGTCCTTTTTCAAAGATGTTAGTGGGAGGAACTATAAATTCATATGGCCAATGCTGTGGTTCTAAGGAGGGCAAAGGACTGGGGCCTTTGATACACTCAATTCATTCTACACCATGTGCCTTAGGACCATCAGGTGTGACTGACGGTAACATACATGTTGTATAATATACATATGTACATATAACATATATGTCAATAACATACATGCCTGAACCCAATAATGTTTTGCTGAATCATAATGAGAGGGGTCTTGCTGGGCACCTGCATTTTTTTGCCAACTTGCTGAGTGATTCTTTTTATTTTTATTTTTTGAGATGGAGTCTCACTCTGTCACTCAGGCTGGAGTGCAATGGCGTAATCTTGGCTCACTGCCACCTCCACCTCCCAGGTTCAAGCAATTCTACCTCAGCCTCCTGAGTAACTGGGATTACAGGAGCCCACCACCATGCCCGGCTAATTTTTATATTTTTAGTAGAGATGGGTTTCACCATGTTGGCCATGCTGGTCTCGAACTCCTGACCTCAGGTGATCTGCCTGCCTTGGCCTCCCAGATTGCTGGGATTACAGGAGTAAGCCACTGCGTCAGGCCGAGTGATTTTTTTGGTTTGTTTGTTTTTGCTTGAGACAGAGTCTCGCTGTGTTTCCCAGGCTGGAGTGCAGTGGTGCAATCTCAGCTCACTGCAAGCTCTGCTTCCTGGGTTCACGCCATTCTCCTGCCTCAGCCTCCCGAGTAGCTGGGACTACAGGCGCCCGCCACCATGTCTGGCTAATTTTTTGTATTTTTAGTAGAGACGGGGTTTCACCATGTCAGCCAGGACTGTCTCGATCTCCTGACCTTGTGACCTGCCTGCCTCGGCCTCCCAAAGTGCTGGGATTACAGGCAGGAGCCACCGCGCCTGGCCCGAGTGATTTTTGTATATAGCAAAGTGTGAGAATTGCTACAGTAGGCTTTTAAACACAGGAGAGACATGATTTGATTTGCTTTTAGAAAAGTCATTCTATGAATGTGAAGTGTTCTCATCACAAAAATGATAACTTTATGAGGTAGTATATAGCTATATTTAGCTAGATGTCATCATTCCACAATGTATATATCTTTCAAAACATCATGCTGTACATGGTAAATACACACCATTTTATCTGTTAATTAAAAATGTCACTCTAGCTCCAGTGTAAATAATATATTGAGTGAAGTTGGGGTGGCAAGGTAGAAGGCAAAAAGGCCAGTTAGGAGGCCATGGCCATAGCTCTGGCAGTTGTGGGGCGCTGACTGAGAGTCAGGCAGGCCTGGGTGTGAATTCTGGTTTGGCTACCTGCAAGCTCTGTGGCCTCGGTAAGTTATGCGCACTCTTGAAGCTTAGGTTCCTCATCTCTACAATGGGAGTAACAATAACCACCATAACCCACTTGGCACCCGGGGCTTCCACCAGTAAGGGGTGAGATGATGAGAAAAGGGAGCAGGGGAGCAAACTTAAATGCTAACCTCTGCCTGAAGAGGCAGCCCCAGGCTCTTGAACTGCTGATAGAGCACCAAGCACAAGAGGTGCTGAACACAGACCATTTTACAATAGCTTACAATTAAAAATATATCTTAGACCCTTTCTTTAAAATAAAAAAAAAAAAAGAAAATGAAAGGCAGATCACTTTAGGGTAGGCTTGGAGTTCCCAGCCGAACACCTAATCAAGCCCAGGTCATCTGGTCATCTACCTAGTGCGTTCTCTTCTTGTACCACCAATTTCCTGGTTACAGGGCTTCTTAGATGCTGTAGGTGGGGTCTAGGATGGTGAGAGGAGGGCTTGAGAGGAGAACTACTTGATCTAGGCTTTGCATTTATGTAACTGACAAACAGTATTGAATTTAGACTTTTGACAGTCATTCCAAATGAGGTTATATGGCAGGCATACTGAAAGGATCAATAGAAGGAGGCATCCCTCATGCAACTTTAAATATACCACTTTGTTTTGGGAATTATTCATTTTTAAAATATCCTGAGATCTTAAAAATATGAGAACATCTGAGGCCTCCTTTGGTTTCCAACAGGGCCTGGGTCTGGGTGCTCCTGCTTCAGGAGCTCTTAGGTGCCAGTCATCTGTTAATAGACAAGACCGAGGCAGCTAATGGGGCCTGACCACCTGAAGACAACTCTGTGCCTAATTCCAGGCTGAAAATGAAATTGCCCACCATACTTCCTTGGCCAAGACCTTGAACTAAAACACAAATTACCCAGGAGGATCAGAGGAAAGTCCTAGGGATGTGTGGAGGAAGGATTTCTCCTTAGAGTCACAGGGCTGTGCTGGGAGAAGGTTTATGGAAGTAACCAGGCGGGCACTGCTGACCACAGAGGCGGTGGCGGCTGGAGGAGGGAGAGGGTCTCCAGCCTGTTGCTCTGCCATCTGTTGCGAACAGTGCACTTCTTGTGACCCAAGCCCTGGAAGTGTTGCAAGCAGGCAGGCTGATTAATTATTTCCCTGGGGTCTTTCCAACAGAGGATAGAAATTGATGCTCAGTGGGCGTGAAAGAGAGGCCAAACCTTTCAACTAGTAGGGAATTTGTTTCCTGGTCTAACTGCAGCCACATGTGAAGGTATTGAAAACATATGTGCCTCTGATAAAAGATCACATTTAAAGAAAAGACTAGAAAGGCACCAGTGCAACAGCATCCTGTTTCTCATCAAACACCAAGCCCTGAATTTTCAAATGCTTTGTGTTACCGGAGGATGTTTAGAAGCATTCAAACAGGGCTGGCCTCGCTTTCCATGAGCATCTTTGATACGTTTCTGTTACCTGCTGTTCCTACCTAGTGAAATAAGTTATTTTTCACTGTGGTCCCCAAGCCTGGTGACCTCTCAAGCCCACTGAATCAGAATCCACAGGAGTGGCCAGCGGAAACTTAACTTATTTTAATAAGTTCTTCTGGCTGATTCTTGGGCAGCTGTCCTTGAACCTGTCTGTGAACTGAGGTGGACAGTTACAGGTTTACAGTCAATATACACGAGTAAGGCACTGTGCAGCTGAGTTGCTAGTAGGAGAGAGAGAGAGAGAGAGACAGAGAATTTCACATGAGTTTTCTATCTGCGTATAAGGAAAGGGGTGGGGAAGTCAACAGAAGATGGCAGGGATGAGTAAGACAGAAAGACATTAGTAAGGCCACAGGGTCATTGTAGGAGCAATAAAACACACTGAGTGCAGTAAGGCTTTGGAATAATAAACTACCGGTAATGCCAATCTCTGCTAATGGGATCATCATCCATTTAGTCTCCCAAGCCTTAGAGATACCTGCAACTCTTTTGCTTCTCTTTTCTCTTTCCATTCCAAGTGATCATTAGATCTTGTTCATGGATTATATCAGTCACATCTGAATGCTTAGCCAGCAGTCTTTCTTCCTCTATCTTTTTTTAAAAAAATTTATTTCCATAGGTTTATTTCCATAGGAACGGGTTTATTTCCATAGGTTTATTTCCATAGGAACGGGTGGTATTTGGTTACATGAGTAAGTTCCTTAGTGGTGATTTGTCAGGTTTTGGTGCACCCGTCATCCGAGAAAAATACACTGCACCCTATTTGTAGTCTTTTATCCCTCACCCACTTCCCACCCTTTCCCCTTGAGTCCCCAAAGTCTATTGTGTCATTCTTATGCCTTTGCATCCCCATAGCTTAGCTCACTTATGAGTTAGAACATACAATGTTTGGTTTTCCATTCCTGAGTTACTTCACTTAGAATAATAGTCTCCAATCCCATCCAGGTCACTGTGAATGCCATTAATTAATTCCTTTTTATGGCTGAGTAGTATTCCATCATATATATCATACATATGATACATATATGATATATATGATATATATGTGATTGATATATATATATATATCACAGTTTCTTTATCCAGTCATTGATTGATGAGCATTTGTGTTGGTTCCACATTTTTGCAATTATGAATTGTGCTGCTATAAACATGTGTGCGCAAGTATCTTTTTCGTATAATGACTTCTTTTCCCCTGCGTTAGCTTGGGAGTTAGAAAGCAATGAACTCAGCTGGACTCCTGTGGTAGAGGCTTCATTGGTCTTTTGGTCAACAGGCTCTCCTTTCTTTTATCCTCTACCATGACTTGGGAGTGACTATCCTTAAAAATTTTTAAATAAACGTACTTGTCTGTTTAGAAAAAAATTTGTTTCCTTTTTTTTTTTTTTTTTTTGAGGCAGGAGAGCAGTGGTACCATAAATCACTGTGGTCTAGAAATCCTGGCCTCAAGTGATCCTTCCGCCTTAACCTCCTGAGTAGTTGGGAATACAGGCATGTGATACCACACGGGACTCATTATTTTTTAATAGAAACAGGGTCTTGCTGTACGGTCCAGGCTGTCTCAAACCCCTTTGATGCCATAATCCTATTCCAAGGAGTACCTTCTACTATGGCTTGTTGAAGATCTGAAATGCTAGTTTGAGTTATTCTCTTAAGGCATTGAAGGTCCTCACTTCAAATGTAAACCTCGTTAAATCATTAGTGGCTACTAAAACTTTATTTGAATGAGCTCATCCTATCAGTTTCTTCACAGTGATTTCTCTGGAGCTTTTATATCTATGATCCCATCTAAATATGTGCAATAATTTATTTTATAGATGTGGAAATTAAATGCCTAGAAGGGAACAAATTCAGGTATCCAGACTAGTATTCTGACCCTTATTCTACTATACATACTGCTTTTACTGGCAGGGTCCTAAGGGAAGGATCAGGACAGGTAAGTTTTGATGCAAGGGAGAAAATAAATAGAAAACAAAATAAAAAACACCTTTAGAGCTTGGAGAATTACCTAAAATATAGCAAGAGGGATCAGAATGAAGCCACTCTCTGCTTAGAAAGGGGTCATAAAGGTATCTTAAGAAAGATTAATGGAAGGGTCTAGAAGGCCCACTTTGCCAGTGTGGTACTGTGGACACAGCACTGGGCTTTGAATAAGAACACTTGAACGTGGTTATTTTTTGGCAATGTGACCTTAAGGAAATTGCTTAACTTCTCTGAGCCAAGTTTCCTCAAGTATACAGAAGGAATCATAACCCCTACCTTGTAGAGTTACAGTGAAGATGAGAAAAATGGTATGTAAGTACTCAGAATTTGGTACCTTCTACTACTATCAGTATTTTGGTATTCTTGCATCATAGGTAGAATTCCTGGTAGGTAGAATTCCTGGTAGTCAAAACTACTAGGTTGACCCACTGTCTGGAGTAGCCAATATGATGATTTCTTTCCTAAAGGCAAGTAGTCAGGATGATTAATTTGTAGGATCATGATTTCAGTTGGATTTAGGTCTCATCCTTGCAGGTGTATATTCTTGGCAACTAGTAATGTCTTCTACTTTATTTCATAGTGTATGAATAATGAAGGCTGTTATATACTGAAAGCTCAACAATAATAAATTATTGCTACCAGAGGTAAGGTGGGAACAGCAGATGTCTCATTTCCCTAGGCAGAAATTCAGACTGAAAATTTAACTGGACCTGTTTTAGTACCTCGATTGCACCACTCTCTATCTTTTTCTTCTATGTCTTTGAACTTGCTTTTCCCTGGAACGCTCTTCCCCACCCACTCTACTGGGCTACTCTGTCCATTCTTCAAGTCTCAGTGTAAATGCCACTTCTTCTGGAATACCTTCACTGGTATCTTGGACTGGGTAAGACTATTTCTACTCTTCCTGTGAACTTCTCATATCATGATGCTCATCACACCTCATGCTAATTCCTCTTTCTGTTGGCTTTCCCCACAAGATTGTAAGGCCTGTGCAAATAAACACAGTACCTCCCTTATTCATTAACTATATCCCATGCATCTAGTTTAAGGCCCAGCAAATATAACTGTTAAATGAATGAATGAGGATGTTGACTTCTTCAAATAAAACAATTGGGGTCAACTTATTAAAAAAAATGGAATAGGCTGGGCGCGGTGGCTCACGCCTGTAATCCCAGCAGTTTGGGAGGCCAAGGCAGGCAGATCACAAGGTCAGGAGATCGAGACCATCCTGGCTAACACGGTGAAACCCCGTCTCTGCTAAAAAAATACAAAAAATTAGCCGAGCATGGTGGCGGGCGCCTGTAGTCCCAGGTATTCGGGAGGCTGAGGCAGGAGAATGGTGTGAACCCAGGAGGCAGAGCTTGCAGTGAGCCGAGATCGTGCCACTGCACTCCAGCCTGGGCAACAGAGCGAGACTCTGTCTCAAAAAAAAAAAAAAGTAGTAGGTTAAAAGAAAAGAATGCAACCAAAATACAACAAAGAGTAGAGAAACAAATGTTTGGGAATGAGAATGAGATGATAGGACCATGGAGAAAGCTAATAAGCAGATGCCTCAAGGCAGGGACAAGCTTGGCGTATCTGAGATACCAGAAGACAGTGAATGTGGCTGGGTGGTAGTGGGCAAAGGGGAGAGTGGTGGGTGATGAGGCCAGAGAGGAAGGCACAGGTCAGATCAAGCAGGGCCTTGTCATCCAGAGAAAGTTGCTTGGATTCTATTCTAAGTTTGGTGAGAAATGATTGGTATGGGGTGGGGGAAAGAGGAAGAAACAGGGTGGATTATTGGTGAAAGAGAATAAAATTTTCATTTCCAACAATAGGAAACAAATAGATAATGTCTAAAGTGGGTAATTCCAAAGACATCAGAAAAAGCATATTACTTTGAAATAATGATATACACACCACAAAAAGTAACTATAAGAGTTGAAAGTAGGGGCTTGTGAAGATCAGGAATTGGGCTAAGTTAGGAGGGGGACAAATTATGCTATTTTCATAATAAGCTTTAGTACTGTTTGACTTTTAAATTTCTATATGCGTGTTTTATTTTCTTAAAAATTAAACACTTATTTTTAAGAAAGAATAAAGACAAGATAAGATGCTACATGCTCCCCCTCTCTACAGCCAAGCCAGTGAAGCTTAAGTCTCTGTACTCTCACCTGTGCAAGCATGGAGGGGCTCCAGCAATGTTCACATTGTATTAGGCCATTCTTGCGTTGCTGTAAAGAAATACCTGAGACTAGGAAATTTATAAAGAAAAGAGGTTTAAATGGCTCATGGTTCTGCAGGCTGTACATATATGGCACCAACATTGCTTGGGTTCTAGGGGGGCCTCAGGCTTCAGGGAGCTTTTTTTAAACTCACGGCAGAAGGTAAAGTGGGAGCAGGCATATCACACTGTGAAAGCAGGGGAGAGAGAGAGAGAGAAAGAGTGTAGTGGTTGCTGGGAATGCTGCACACTTTTAAACAACCTGATCTCCAGAGAACTCACTATCAGGAAGGTAGCATCAAGCCATGAGGGATCTGCCCCCATGATCCAAACACACCTCCTACGAAGTCTCACCTATGTAGCATTGCGAATTACAATTCAACATAAGATTTGGGCAGGGACAAATATCCAAACTATATCACATATGGTCATTTGTTTTTTACAATTTGCAAAGTTAAGATATTTGAATCAAGCTAGATTAGGACTGTTGTTTTTTTCCACTTTCATACCTCCTCAGGGTGTCATATTTCCTTCTCTTGCTTAAGGGGTCACAGGCATTCTTGGCATCCTGCTAGGGGGAACCTGAGTTGGAGTTACATTTGGTCTGTGTTTAGTGCGGTATATTAATATTTATGTGGTTTGAAGTCACTCCTGTGTACTTTCGGATTTACTGGCTGTTCTGTAGCTGAGATGGCTTCCAGGAATACTTCCTCTATCCACTGGGCTGACTCACCAGTGTCCCAACACGATATTCAGGGACAGAGCTAATCTGGCAGCTGAACTTCTTCTAGGGTGCCCGGCACAGAAAGTGTGTGAGAATATTCGATTGTAGTAACTACATAAATGACATGCAAGAAAACTTCAAAGCTCTTCAATCTTACCATTTGTATATGAAATAAATTTAGTAGAGGTGTCCTTAAATTTTGCAACAATCCTGTAATTTGTATAACATTACCAATACTGAGTTGTAAAGCTGAAAGGAACTTTTCTAAACTATCAATAAAAATACAAATTTTAAGCAGCCGTGCTACAAGAGACTGGATTTTTTTATTTCTTCTATAGATAATATTATAAAATATTTGAGGTGGTTAAAGAGGCGATCAAAACGATTAAAAATGTACAAAAATCTATTGTGGATGCATGCCAAGCAATTAATTAATAAAGATGGCATGCTTTTATTTTGGGTGGATTTTATAATGTTTATAGTATTAGCTTTTAAAAATTTATACTTTGTCATAATTTCTTTTTTCACATGAATTAAATATTTACTTTTGTATTTGATTTTATATAGCTTTGCATTTTTAAGTGAGCTCCCCAGTTTCTATAAGGTTCAGGCCTGTAAAACCTGATTCACCCCTGATGGGGAGCTGTTTATTTTTCATGTGTAATATGCGGTAGGGATTCGGAAGCTGTGTGGCTGCAGTGTGGGAGATGGTAAGAAAGAAGGTTGGGCAGACCAAGAACACTCAGAGAAGATCTTAAAAATACAGGCAGGAGACTTCATTTTTCCAAATCGATGTGGAATTCATAAACATACAATTAGTCATTAAAGTACACAAATTAGTGGCATTTAGAACATTCCCAATGTTGTGCAACCACCACCTCTATCTAGTTCCAAAATATTCTCATCACCCCCCAAAGGACACCCATACCCATTGAATAGTCACTCCCTATTCCCAACTCCCCTAGCCTTTGGCAACCACCAACCTACATTCTGTCTCTAAGGATTTACCTATTCTGGATATTTCATAGAAATGTAATCCTGCAATATATGACATTTTGTGACTGGCTCATTTCACTTAGCATAATGTCTTAGCAGAATGTTTTTGAGGTTCACCCACATTATAGCAATATTAGTGCTTCATTCCTTTTAAATAATATATTGGAGTAGGTGCAAGCATAAGACTGTGTGTGTGTGTGTGTGTGTGTGTGTGTGTGTGCACGAGTAGAGCTCATTTGGAAACCATTTTCCAGTCTGGCTTAGTTGAGGAAATGTTTATTGAGTGCCTATCACATGCTGGGTACCAAGTTAGGCACTCTTTTGTTTTCTTGGTAGCCATGGTTATTGGATGAGAAAGAATGAATCTGAGGGCTCTTGCTTACATTCAGGAACCTCTGCCAGACTCATGAACCCCACAACCACGAGCTTAGCCTCACAACCCACCTCAAATCTGTACATGATTTTTGTCCCAGGAACTTTTGTCATCTCTTTACCAATATTCCAGGAGCAGATAGAGATGGATGAGGGAGGAGGTAAGATTTACATCAGGATAACTTCCCAGGGTTGAATTGACGTAGAAAAAAAGGCAATGAAAATAAGAATTTCTCAACAGCCTTTGAGATTCCCGTCTACTCACTGCCAGGATGTCTCCCTGTTGGAGGGATGGAGAAGAAGCCCAGGTGGGCAATCACACAGCAAGGTGCCAAGCTCTTGTCCTCTCCTTGTATTAATCTTTATGACATTTGGAAGCGAGCTTGGGATTTGTTGAGGCAGTGAAAGAATACATTAATGTATGTATGGAAAGCACTGACTAGTATCGATTGATTGATTGATATTATTTTCATTTGCTCTTGGACTTTCCTTTCATTTACCTTTCCCTGAGCATCGTCAGGGAGGCATCTCTGAAGCCTGGTGGCCAATGGAAATCAGAATCCAATAAGAACTCTGACCTTCCAGGCTCTGCTTGCATCTGCTTTTGTCAGCTGGGCTTCCCCATGGCAGAGAAATAACCAATTAACTAAACAGCCAGCCGCTGTGTGTTGAGCCCTTACTGTGAGTTGAGTCCTGTGCTTGGCAGTAGCACTCCTTTGTTCATTTAAGCCTTACAACTACTTCAAGAGGAAGGGCTTGTTATCTCCATTAAAGACAGGGAAATTGAGACTCAGAAAAGGGAGTGAGCTTCTAAGATCTCACAGTTGGTAAGTGACAGAACTGGAATTCAAACCCAAAGCAACTTCCCTGCAAATGTGGTGCTCCTGATAAACATCCTAGCTAGGGAATAGAGCCTACTCTTTCTGTTCAGAACTGCCAAGGGTTAAAAGAAAATAGTCTTTTGATTTTAGACCTTCTCAGACCCCAAGTTGTGACGGCGTTCTGTATGTGAGAAAGCTTTTAATTTTTTCTTTTAAATTTTGGAAGCATTTCCCCATAGAAGTAACAATAAAGTTTGGATTTAAAAGTCAATTAATGCATTGAGACAAGAAACTCTAACATACAGCTGGAGAGTGGGAAAGCTTGCCAGGCGAGGCATTCAGCTTGGAAGTAATTGTGTATTTTACTTGGCTTTGGCTTTCTGGAATGAGATCTTTGAAAAAGGGCCTTTTAATTTTACATCACTTCAAACCAGTGGCGTGGACTAGGTCTTTGTGTCGGCTGTGGGGTGGGGTGGGGGGAGACATTGATCTCAATAGAGAATGGAGAATTGATGAGCCATAAATTCTCCCAATCAGTACTCCGTGTTGGCTTTCCTTTCTCGGAGCTCCAGATGAGGGCTTCCCTCCCTTGTCTACTCACTCACAACAGGCTGCAGCCAGCAGGGCCCTAGAGAGGTTCTGGAGGCCCACGAGCCACACCTGGGAGGCAGCACCACCTCTTCCTACTGGGAAAACATCTTACCCTTCCTGTTGTCTCAGACGCTGCCCTTCTGTCCTGCAGAAGGCAAGTTCTGCAATGAGAATTTTTACCAGATCCCCTGATCTCCTAGGGCAACATCACACAGCAGATCTACGAAGCCATGGTGGGCATTCTGGCTCCTCTTAAACTGTGCACAGACTCTGGACCCCCAAAAGTTTGGGAGTATGTGTAAACTTGTATGGTTGTCAAAACTGACTCCCAGTAACTCTGTTTTGCAGTTTTCATCTCTTCCGCCCTATTTTCTTCCCTGCCTGCTTTCAGGCGTCCCACATCCTTGTACTTGGCTTTCTTATTTGCTTGTGTATTATACTTATACATGCTCTTTTCCTTACCAAAATATATTCTGCAGAAAATTCTTCAAATTGAAATAGATCAAGTTTAATCCAAGTATGTCAAATAAGTTCTGTAATCGGGACTGTGCTTAACCTGTTGGCCTTGGCTTTAATATAATACACCTTATACTCAGGACAGTTTGAACTGGGCACCAAGAGAGTCATTCTCTTAACCCTCTCACCTCAGGGCCTTTTCACTTGTTGTCCCCACTGCCTAGAACTATTTTTCTTTTTTCTTTTCTTTTTTTGAGATGGAGTCTTATGTTGTGGTCCAGGCTGGAGTGCAGTGTTGCAATCTTGGCTCACTGCAACCTCCGCCTCCTGTGTTCAAGCGATTCTCCTGCCTCAGCCTCCCAAGTAGCTGGGATTACAGGTGCCCGCCACCATGCATGGCTAATTTTTGTATTTTTAGTAGAGACAAGTTTTCGCCACATTGGCCAGGCTGGTCTTGAACTCCTGACCTCAGATGATCCGCCTACCTCAGCCTCCCAAAGTGCTGGGATTACAGGTTTGAGCCACCACACCCGGCCACCTAGAACTATTTTTCTAGCCCTCCTTAACTTTTTGCAGCTACCACTATGTAGCCTTCAGTGTCAGTTTGGATGTCCTTTCCTCAGGGAAAACTTGTTCTGAGCCCCCAACACTAGGCTGGGTGCCCCCTCATTGCACTCTGCTCCTCCCACTCGGCATTTCCTGTTTTCTTGTAAGTCTCTCTCAGTAAACTGTGAGCTCCGGGGGAGCAGGGATTGCCTCCCTTGCACCTAATATAGTCACCCGTTAAATATTTTTGAATGAGTGAAAAATGAATGATGTCTAAGTGACCACTATGCAGTTTGTTTCTTTTGCAAATCTGAACTTCAACAGAATCAACTCTAAGGTGACCTTGAGATTAATTAAAAAAATTTAGTTTTTTCTCATTGGCATTCAACTCATCTCTGTGCCTTGCTTCTTGGAGAGGTGATGGCTTCTGAGATGAAATCCTAGCAAAGGAACACTCCAGGGCCTATAGGCCCCAGAATGCACTTAGCTTCAAAAAGGTCAAGTTAGACACAACTGACCAGATCAAGAAAATTGATGCAAAACTTTGTGATGGAGAGTGATAACTCAGTAAAGAAGTTCTGAAGGGTATGCAGGATACAAATAGACCTCTCTATTGCATTTGCTACTACATAGCTGGGCAGTGGACATCAGGATCCCTGAGAAATTGGCTATAGGAAAACGAAATGTGTCTACTACAGAGTAAGAGGAGCTGTGGGGCTCTGCTTCGTAATGGCCTTTTCTGCCTTTCAGGTCTTGCAGGGGTATGTTTGCTTGAGAGAAGCTGGGCCAGTGGAAAGCCCTAATTGCAAGGGAGTTTGGAAAATGTAGTTTTCAGCTTTCTAGCCTGGTGTATGGGAAGGTATCCTACACAGGGGCTGGAGGACTGAGTGAGCCAGTTTGTAATCTCTGTTCTAATATGAGATGAAAGTCCAACAAAGGATGAGAAATTTAGTATAATTACCTTTAAGCCAGCCCTAACATCATATTCACAAAACAATAATTATTACTTAGTGTGATTCTATTTTAATTAGAGAGAAAACAAAAACAAAAGGCTATATATGTGTATGTAAGTCTGAATCATATTGACAAAAGTGTGGGTGTTTATGCATCAGAGCTGGGTGCATTGTAACGACTGGTCTGAGTTTAGATTGACAAACACAATGACCGGAGTCCTTTTACTTCACTGTATTCCAGACAGCATACCAGTGGTCCAAATGATGCCAACTGAGATCCAGGACATGTGATGGGGTAAGAGGATGTGGCTTCTAGAGACCACCTTAATTCCTCAGCAGAGTGAGAGATCAGCCACATCACAGGATCTCAGGCACTTAGTGCCTTTATCCTTTAAAGATGGGGAGAAGACTGGGGACAGGGTAACCCATGTCGTGTGGACCTAATGGTCTGGTTCATAATTTGTTGCTACATCATAGTTATATAACTAAAAGTCTTTTTATTTCTTTCTTTCATTGTCCTCTCAGGCATCCTTGAGTGTTCACTACAGCAGGCCTAGCGATGACCTTTCACTGAAAACACAATGTCCTCAAGTGGGTAGGATGTGAGGGAAGGAGGGAGAGACTATTATTGTCCAGCTGGATATCGCAGTTGAAGTTTTCAAACTTCTTAGAATAATATAGAATAATTATAGAATGTCCATGCTTAGCTTTCCTATGTGATATATTTTTAAGTAACCAGTGATAGAATATTTCAACAAAACAAAAACCTAGTGGACCATAAAAAAAGTTCTAGGGCAAATGAACAAAGCCCACATATCAGGATCACTAGTTTGGATGGGGTGACGGGTGGAGGAGAAAGTACAAGGTCACTGGGTATGTGAAATGTAACATTTTCCACTCATGGAAAGGGTCAGTGATGGGAGAAGCTAGTCTGGGAAGGGGAGAACATTCTGGGATGGCTCATTTTGACTCCTCCTCTTTTAAGGCCACGTGGTGTGGCAGCTAAGAGCAAGGGTCCTGGGGCTGAGTTAGCAGGCTTTAGATCCTGGCTTCATCACTGACCCGCTTTAAGACCTTCAAAAATTTACTCAGCCTCTCTTGCCTCAGTTTCCTTATCTTTAATGTTGGGTGATAATAACAATAGTACTTCCTTTAAAGGGTCCTGATGAGGATTAGATGGGGTAACTTGTGTAAAAATGGGAAGCCCCAAATCTTTTACACATTAAATGCCCCATGAATGCTGGATGTAATTGTTACTAAGTTAAGGCCCTTGGAATGGAAAAAAGCCTTGTGACCAGGGTCAGGGGCATGAAACAGTGGTCTGGTCTTTAGTATTCATGCTCTTTAAGGAGATATATGAGATACAGGAAGAGAGAAAACACACACCTAAAACTTGTAAGACCAAACTGAAGAAACACACCAAAAAAAAATTGCGATGGCTAAAGAACATTCTCCAAGGACCATCTTTTGAAGAAACTTAATCAATTGTTCAATTATCTCTTCCAAATGGATTTGAGGCATCTTAAGACAAAGGACATTTGTACTATGAAGTGAATAAAACAGAAATCTGACATTAAGACAAAGGAAAAGAGGAAGGATGTAAGTTGCAAACTGAAACAGCTGTGATGACATATCAAGATGATATCAGACAATGTCTGAAGACAAATGGAATGCCTTATCCATTTTCAATTGCGTTTTTATGGATTGCAGGTGTAGTGGAGAAAGGGTGAAGAAGGTTGATAGCAGAGAAGACTATGTTTTGCCCACAGCTAAAAAAAGCAGGAAAAGTTAGTAAGGAAGGGGGTAGTTGAAGAAGTGCAGGGCATATTAGTAAACTGGGTGATGCTGGCGTGACAGTGGTTTTAAATGTAATGATTTTAGCTAAATATATTGTAATAAAACTCTCTGTTTAAGAGAAGTTAAGGTGTTAACAGGATGAAGGCTCCTCACCCAGGTTTATTACCTGTCTGTCTGTCTGTCTGTCTCTCTATCATCTACCTACCTATCTGTCTAATCTCTAGTCTCTGGGTAAAATAGAGGATACACAGAAGGACTAGACAGCATACACACCAAAACCAGCATGTGGTTCCTTGTGAAGTCTTTGGGATCCAGCCTTTCTGAAGTCAGTAGATGAAATCTGCTTCGATTGAGTTATTTTTCACTCAAATAAGCAATGCTTCCTGCCTTTCATTAGCTCCCTCCTATCATGGGCATGATTAACAAAAGTTTGATGACTGATAAAATAAATATATTTGGTTGAACAATGAACCCTTCCATGATGAATCCCCTTCCAAGGCTTTCCCTTCAGACCCTACACAATGGCCATGTCAGCACGGCTTGTTGAAAAATATCTGACACTCATCTTTTGAAGTTGCCTTCAAACAGTCTGTTGGTTGGATCTGATGGTTGCTGGGGTGTCAGATGTCTTTCTTTTCATGGTCTGTTTCAATTTGAGGATCAGCCAGAAGTTATGAGGTGACAATTCAGGTGAAACAGAGGATTGAAGTATGATATGAACATTTGTATTTGCCAGAGATTATAAGATGATAAATGACATGGTCAAGTTTTATGCGTTCAAAATTGTTGCTAAGATGAATAAAGCTATTGATGGACCAGAGTCAATCAGTCAGGAGCTGATATATTCTTGAGGGACTTTTCCTGGAGTGAACCCTGTCCACTGAGGTTCTCTCTTTACTCTGTGATTATTAATTCTAAGCTCATTCACTGAACTTTTCAGGAGGGACACTTAAGAAGTCATCACCCTGGGTCAATCTGGGCCAAGTCTTATTACCATATTTCTCATTTCTTAAGCACAGATGGCTGTATATGCACATGTTCCTAGAATTAACCTGAGCCCTTGTCCTTGTTCCTCTTTCCTCTGTTGGAGCTCTGTCACATCAAGCCCAGATGCGGTTTAGGACTATGTTGTCCCTTGGAGATTGAGTTGAAATTGATTCAAACCCCACTTTTATGGCTGGTAACAATCTGAAACCTTCTCCATAATTTCTCTGACTTCCTGGATTTTATTTTCTCTTACTTTGTCTTCAATATCTTGCTTTTCTCTGCACTGGGTGTTACTTTTTTCTGTTCTATATTGAATAGAATTTACCTCTATGTTGTATGTATTGTACATGTATTCTGTGTACAATTTCTACATATTGGATGGAATTCTTTCTATGTCGGATGACAAACTCTGCCCATCATAATTTTCCATAAGAAATACGTTCACAATAACCATTGTATGGAGTTTTGTTGGATATATTTTATTCTAAATATTTGGATAAAGGCTATGTGTAGATTCTGCATATGTATCCTTGGGAGAAGTTCACTGCCTGCAGCACAGCCCTTGACCATGTGGATCATGCTGACTCTCCTGCAATTCTGCATAATGCAGCTCCTTCATCCCTGATGGCCCTTTCTACTTCATAGCCTTCTGGAGCCATATATTAGGTAACATTGAACTAGAAGCAACCACCTCAAATTTGTATGGCTCAGACACAATAGAAAGTGTTTTCTTTTTTTCTCCTGATTTGAGGTCCAAAACGATATTTCTGATCAGGGAATGCCCTCTCTTCCCCTGTCTCCTGCCCTCCTATCACCCCTGGTTCAATTGCTGATTCAGCCTCTCAAGCTCCTTCCATCTCCTGGCTCAGCCATTTTCTTTTCTTTTTTTAAAAAGTATTTATTTAAAAAAAAGAAAACTCAGCCATTTTCAACACATGGCTTCCAAGGTCATCATGCCTGTCTGCATCCTGCTAGTGGCAGGGGACAAAAGGACTCTGGAAATGTTGTACATTAATCTGTTCATGTTATATTGGTTAGAAGTCGGTCAAATGGCCGCCAAAGGGGAACTGGGCAGTGTAGTCAGGCTTGCTTTGCCAGAACCAAAGTGCGGTAGGCAGGCTTCATGATGGTCCCAGTGATGCTTATCTTTGGGTATTTGTGCCCTTCTGTGATCCCCTCCCATTGATTGTTGGTGGCACCAGTGATTTACTTCTACTAAACAGAATACAGTAAAGGTCTTGGGTGTTACTTCTGTGATTAGGTTAAAAAAGACAGTGACTTGTGTTTTGCTGGCAAATTCTCACTCTTGCTTACTCTTGCTTGCTTTGATAAAGGAGGCTATGATATTGCAGAGGCCCAAGTGACAAAAAGCTAGGAGTGGCCTCTGGCCAACAGTCAGCTGAAAACTGAGGCAGCCAATTCAACAGCCCAGGAGGAACTGAATCCTGCCAATAATCACTGAATAAGTTTGAAAGTAGATGCTTCCCAGTCGAATCTTCAGATGACTCTGCCCAGTGGACACTTTCACTGCAGTTCGTGAGAGGCCCTGAAGCAGATGAGATTCCTGGCCCACAGACAATGCACGATGATGAATGTGTATTGGTTTAAGCTGCTATGTTTTGGGGGTAAATTGATATGCAGCGATAGATAACTAACACAGAGAGGAACCCAGATTGGGAAAAGCTTGTCAGGTCCTACCTTGAAGGCTTTTCTCATGGGAGACAGACTCTTTAGGCTTCTCTGCTCCCTCTGATACCCCTACACTGTTGGTGAATGCATATGCAAGTACCTTGACCACCCAGCATGCAGCTTTCAGTACCAACTGCATTACTATCCCATCGCTGCTGTAACACATTACTATTAATACAAACTTAGTGTCTTACAACAACAGTTCTTTTACAGCTTTTGAGGTCAGAAGTCCAAAATGAGTCTCATGGAGCTAAAGTCGGGGTGTTGGAAGGGCTGTGTTCTGTCTAGAGGTTCTAAGGCAGAATCCACTTTCTTGCTTTTTTCAACTTCTTAAGGTCACTTGCATTCCTGGTGGTGACCGTTTCTCCGTCCTCAAAGCCAGCAATAGTATACCTTCAAATCTCTCACTCCCCTTCCTCCCTCATTTACTTATAAGGGCCCTTCTGTTTACATTGGGCCAGGTGGATAATCCAGGATAATCACTTTATGTAAGATTCTCAATCACAGCTGCAAATTCCTTTTGCCATGTAAAGTAGCATATTTACAGGATCTGGGGATTACAATGTGGACATCTGCGTATATTTGTATGTGTGTGTGATTATTTTGTCTACTACTCCAAGATAGGATTTTTTTGTTTGTTTGTTTGTTTTTTGCTCCCTGGTTTCCTCTTATTTAATAAGCCACTGCAGGGACAACCTAAGAGGCATCAACTCTGGGACAGACTATGTAAAACTGGGGAAATTTGGCTTTTATGTCCTGGATCTATTAGGTCTGTGCTCATTGCCCTTCCCTCAAACCTTCGTTCTGACCTATTTTCATGTTAATCTACCTCTATTATTGGGAAGCTTTATGGTTAGGGGTAATAAGAAATGGACAGAATTTCTAGCACTAGAAGCAAGATAGAGGGTGATAAGGACTAGACAAATAGAGCAGCTGAGGTTTCAAAAGATGGAACAACTTATCTAAGCTAGGGAGTGGTTGAGCTGGATTTGAATCCTTCTCCTTAGCTCCAAAGCTCATGTTCTTTTTCTTTTACCAACAAAGACATTCAATTTTAAGGAAGAGACAGAAAACTGATACTTAAGCAGAGATTAAAGGTCAATCTGATATCAGACTATTAAAAAATGGCAAATGCAGAAATAGGAAGACATTCAAACTGACTAGCTAAAAATGATAAACTTTAGGGTCAGTATTTTTCCACTTTTAATTCAAACAGATTTAACTATGAAAATAAGAAACAGAAAGCAAACAAATCAATATCAAACGTTTTCAAAATTTCTAAAGCAAGACAGAGGTAATATTTCTCTCTTATAGCAGGTTTTTTCAAATTTCAACTCCTCTTTTGATCAACATGAACACTTTACACTCCATAACAACTCTGATGATTTCCTCCACCTACTTGAGAATCATGGCATCTTCTGTATATTTCTAACAATCAAAAAGATATTGTCACATTTTATGTTCTGTACTTTGTATGTTTTATGGAAATATACTTTTTTTAACTGTAAAATTCCACCATAATTTTTGGATATGCTTATTTCAAGCTATTCAGTAGAGAATCCTGCCCTCCCACAGCTGGGGTGTGTGTTTCTGCAAGAGTCAACCATGGTACAGTGTGGAAGTTCTGTGCTTGGCTCAAGTGTAAATATTTTGAGGGTTGACATCGCTTGCTCTCAGGAAAATATGATTTACTGCTTCTGGGGTAAAAGCAAAATTAATATATGATATAGCACGCAAACTCGTCTTGGCCTTGTACTTCTTAGCAGTGCTTTAGTGAGTTACATTTGAATGAATGAGAAACATATGGATAAAATGTCCCCTGTGGCTACTCCTGGATTCAGAGATGGAAGGGGGACGTGCGTAACCAAATACACCATATTTTTCTATACACCATGTTTGAAAATGTATTTGGATCTATTCCCTGGAGCCAGGGGAAGACTGGTTTTTCTCCTCTGTCCCTAAAAGTACATATTGGTAAGGTTGGTGGAAGCCCCTGCTGTGTCTATGTCTTTGGCCAGGGGTGGGGATCAGGGTGGGGAGACTAGAACTGGACAGCAGTGTGATTCTCAAGGCATGAAAGGAGTGAGTGTTGAGTTATAATTACGATTTATTTCTTCCTTTAATATAGAATTGTACTTAAGCAACTGTTCTGGAACTATGAATTTCCAAGAAACCAATGGGATAGAGGGACTTTCTCAGAACCAGAAGACAATAAGAGAATTTGTGTATGTGGGTTCTCATCAGATGGAGTAGTTGACCAGTTGGTTCTTTCATAGTTGGGACTCTGGATGCCGGGCCCATGAGCCCCAGTCTTATTGTTTTAATGATAGAGAAAGTCCCCCAAGACTCTTTTCTTCAACCAAAGTAGCTTTCCACACAACTCTCTCCTTAACACCTTAGCTTCTTAACCAGCTACTCAAGACAGGTGCTATTACCTGGCTTCGACAGATAAAGAAATTGCAGCTCAGAGGAGAAAAATTATCCACCCAGGGTTGCCAGCTAGTTGACTGCAGACCTAGGCCCCAGAACTATTCCATCTGAGCCCCGATTCCCAAACAGTCACACAGTTGGCTCGGCTTAGCACTCAAGAAGCTGTGAGTCAACCAGCACGAAGCATCCCTGCTTTCATCTCCGTTCTCCCCTGAGCTCAGGGAGCAGGGCTTTCCTCCTCAGACAGTCACACTGATCATTTCCTCTTCCCTGTCTTTCCTGCTTGGTGAGTCATCTAATAACAACAGTCTTAGTGAATAGGCTAGTGTTTACAACCTGCTTTATTCCAGCAGAACAGATTTCAGGGTGAAAATACCATACAAACAGGCAAACCATTGGTACCTGGCTTAGATCTAGAGTCCTCTCGGAAGGTCACTAGCATTCATCTGACATTTATGCTCAGTTCCTACTTTGTTTTTTTTTTCTCCAGCTGACCATGCACATCTTTATTGACCCAGAAAGATCCGTTTTGTGGGGGTGAAGATGCGACTCTGCAGTTGCAGGTTTAAACAACCCCTCAGAACCTCAGGGCTGGTCACTTGCTTCTCTGGCTTGGCTTCTGGTCAGAGCCTGCAGACCCATTACCCTGCATTAAAGCACTACGGTTAGGCCTAGACCCTCTGGTCTCATCTCTTAGTTTCGTCACAGTCATTCTCTCTTGTTTGTTTTCTGTGAGTCTTGGCCTTCACTTTTGTTCTGGCTTCCCTTTAACCTGTGAATCAGCCTCTGTCCTCCCTTTTCTTAGGTGGTGTCGCATTCCCTGGCCTTCACTCACTGCTAGTCACCTCTGCAATTAGGTGGGCTTGGATTTCTCATTTTCTTCCTCTATAAGTGGGCATAGCACACAGTATTGTGGGGAATGAAAAGAGTTAACATTAAAATTATCTGTCACTTAGTAGTCATTTGATTGATAGATTTTTTTTTTTTTTTGCTTTGCCACTAAAGAAAGTTAAAGTTAAGAAGTTGAGTGACTGGCATAGGATATGATAGAGCAGGGATCCTCAATGATGGGCAATTTGCCCCCCTCCAGGAGATATTTGGCAATGTCAAGAGACATTTTTGGTTGTTGCAGTTGGAGGGAAGGTACTGTTGGGTATCTAGTGGGTAGAGACTAGGGATGCTGCTAAGTATCCTATAATACTCAGGACAACCCCATACAACAAAGAGTCATCTGACCGCACATGTCAATACTGGGCAAGTTTCAAGTCTCTACTATGGATGATCAACTGTATATTTTGGGCTCTGAGACATATATGACTACTGTTTTGACCTTGTAATATTAACATCTATATATATCAACAACAAAATCAATGTTAATATCAATATCAATATTAATGTACTAGCCAAAATTTTATTAAATACTTATTATTTGCCATGAAAATACATCAATAGGTAAATAATCACAATAAAATCTTTTACATAGTTACTTTTATTTATTTATTTTTTTACATAGAGTAGAAACAAGTTCAGAAAGGTTAGGTGACTATCCCAAGTCATAGATAGTAGAGTATGAACCCCTGTCTAACTGAGGCCCTTAAATATTACTCTGTTCTACCTTTCACTGTATTATGTTGTCTCTCAATTTTCGATGTGAGTAGAAAGAAGTTTGGGACAAAGTAAGCAGCAGGAGGCTGTCTAGGACTTCCAGGAGCATGTTAGAAGTACCAGCTGCTGGCTGGGCACAGTGGCTCATGCCTGTAATTTCAGCACTTTGGGAGGTCAATGCGGGCAGATCGCCTGAACTCAGTAGTTTGAGACCAGCCTGGCCAACATGGTGAAATCCTGTCTCTACTAAAATACAAAATATTAGCTGGACGTGGTAGCTTGTGCCTGTAACCCCAGCTACTCGGGGGGCTGAGGTGGGAGAACTGCTGGAACCTGGGAGGCGGAGGTTGCTGTGAGCCGAGATTGTGCCACTGCACTCCAGTCTGGGTGACAGAGTGAGACTCCGTCTCAACAAACAAACGGACAAAAAACCAAAATGAAAAACAAACAAACAAACAAGTACCAGCTGCTATGGGATTTGGAGAATCAGGGTAATCAAACCCTCTCTTACTTACTGGTGAATTCTGGCCTCTACTAATGGATTTCACCCCTCTCAAGGGCTGTTGGGGACTCTCTGGTGTGGGAGTGAGTTGGAGATCCCTGGGTTGCTGTATTAAATCCAACAAGGGGGTGTTTCTCTGGACAGCTACTGTCAGGGGTCAAGAAGGAATGGAGAAAGGGTAGAAACCGCTGAGACAGAACAAAGCCTGTTATTAACAGATTCTCTCTTTTTTTCTGGTGAGGGTGATAGTTCCGTGAGGCTCCTATGCAGGCATGAATACAGTGGTGGGAAGCACAGAACTCTGGGCTCCTTAATTGAAAGGAGATGGAGGTGGGGGACAGGGCACAGATAGTTCCTTCCCAGAAGTTGCTGACTCTCTAACGAGGCATTTACGAGAAGCGAAATCTTCCTGCTTGTAGTTTTTCATGGGATGACTTCCGTGGCAAAGAAGTCACATATGGAGCAGTGGCCTCTGTTCATTGTGCAAAGGCCTCTGACCATCTGGACCACCCAGGGGCTAGAGTTTTCCTACGGAGGGCAGGATAAAGGAGAAGGGATTGACACCTCGGCCCCAAGGTAATTACCAGATGGCAAAGTGCTTGTTTTCACTGGATGATTCAGAGCAACCGAGTCACCCCAGGAAAGCCAATCTGATTTCGTCTTCGGAATCAAGCTTTTCCCCTTCTAAGATGTGTTCTTCTCTTTCCCTTTGACTGGCAGCAGTGAAGTCTGCCTCTTAGGAGCTGAGAGAGTGTTGTCTGGTTCAGAGACACCGACAGTATGGGTCAGCATTTGCTCCCTCCCTAGCGTGGCCAGGAATTCTGAGGTCCGGTGTGCCTGTACCCACTGAGGGAGAAGCGTTCCACGTGCGAGAAGTGAGTGAGGTGAGGCATGCAGGGGAGCTCAGCTTTGCCATGCACCAGCTGTGTGATTGAGGGCAAGTTATCCAGCTTCTCAGAACTTTACACAATGGCAATGAAAATTCCTCCTTATTGTCTTAAACGAAATATCATCTATGAAGTGCCTGCCCCATGGTGGACTCTCAAATAATGGATGTGAATTCGTCTTCCGTTAGAATGCTCCTCTGACCTTGTTGAGAACCCCCCAGGCATTTCGCTGGGAAATTTCAAACATAAATCATATTATAACACAGATATTCCTAAAAAGTAATGAACCTATTTATTAGTATATCAAAATAGGTGTGTCTGCACCCCTGCATGCAGTAACCACCCTTTCTGTACTCCAGATCCCCACTCCTCTTCTGCCTCATAGTCTGCTGCTCTTTTGCTTACACCGCTGCCCTGCCAGCCTAAATTGGATTAAATGAGAAACTATATATGGCAATCCCTTGCTTATAGCAGGCTGCCAGTAAACACAAGTTCTTTTTGACTTTTCATATTCTTCCCTTCAAAGTTTTGTTTTGCTTAGTCTCAGAAACTCTGCCATTCCTGTTCCTTTATATACAAAGTAAGAAAACAAGGCTTGGATGGACCTAGGTATAGGGCAGTTTTATTGCAAAAAGCAGATGGACACTGGTTCATTCTCCTTCCTGCCCCCATGCACGCACCAATTCCCAACAGTGGAGTTTTCAGTCCAGCAGAGGGCACCAAAGCACAGGGGACTGGAGTCAAGGGTGCCCAGCACTTAATCTAGTTCTGTCCGTGGGACCCAGGTGGGCCCTGAAGCCAGCTGCCTTGGACACAATCCTTTGCTAGTTTCCCTTTTGATACGTAACCTGATGGGTAAATCATTCTGGGGGAAGAGTGGCAGACAAAGATAGAGAGAGGTATGAATCCCGATTGTGTTAGTTTCCTGATCTGTAAATAGGAGACAATAATAACTACCATTTATGGAGTGCTTATTATATGCTGGACACTGTTCTAAGCTCTTTATGTGGATAAATTCATTTAATGGTTGTGGAGATCTACGAAGCAGTCATTGTTATCCCAATTTGATAGATAAAGGAACTGAGACAGACGGATGCCTGACACTGGGATAATAATAGGGTTGTTGTGAGGATTAAAGACAAAGAGTGTAATTATTTGGGGAATTATATATTTGATAAAAAGGAGCTGTTACTTATATATCAATTATAGTTGTTTGAGAAATAGAATCTGTCATTGTAGAACTTGGTTTTAGAGTTCGTTGCTGTTTAATTGGGAACAGCCCACTTCTTGACCCTGACATGCTCCGCATTAGAGACACAGGACATACTGCTCTGAATGTTTGAAGAGGACCTCACAGACACAGGTATTGTATTAAACAAAGGGTTGCATTTTTTTCCCCTTTCAGTCTCACTTTTTTGCTTTTTCTCTGTTTCTATCTGATATGGTTTGGCTCTGTGTCCCCACCCAATCTCTCCTCTTGAATTGTAACCCCCACGTGTTGAGGGGGGGGACCTGGTAGGAGGTGATTGGATCATGGGAGTCTTCTCCCCCATGCTGTTCTCATGATAGTGAGTGAGTTCTCATGAGATCTGATGGTTTAAACGTGTTTGGCAGCTTCCCCCTCGCTCACTGTCTCCTGACATCTTGTGAAGATGGTGCTTGCTTTTCCTTTGTCTTCTGCCATGATTGTAAGCTTCCTGAGGCCTCCCCAGCCATGTGGAACTGTGAGTCAATTAAACTTCTTGTCTTTATAAATTACCCGGTCTCAGGTAGTTCTTTATAGCAGTGCAATGGACTAATACACTATCCAAAGGCAGATGTGTGGAATCTAATGGAATGAGAGGCCATGCAGGGCTGTTGGGAGAAAGATATCGACACCTCCCCATTCTCCTTCCCTATGTCACTTGTGTTCATGGTACTCACTGAGCTTTGTCCTCAGGCTGGAGTGTGAGGCTCAGCCATGGCGTGGGGGCAGAGCTCAGTGACTGTGCTGTCCAGTGGATTGGGCCTGTCACCCTGGACTCCTCAAAACTGTGCTTGCTTATTCATTTGACAAACATTCATTCAAGCACATTCACTGTTATGCCAGACATGTTGGTAGTTGGAGATTAAATTATTGAAAGAATTTTTTTCTAGCATTAAAGAACTCACAGTTTTGTGGGAGAAAGGCATAGTGAGTAAGAAATAATTAGGGTGCTGGGAGTTGAACAAGGAGAACACATGGACACAGGGAGGGAAACATCACACACTGGGGCCTGTCGGGGGGCGGGGGGCTAGGGGAGGGATAGCATTAGGAGAAATACCTAATGTAAATGACAGGTTGATGGGTGCAGCAAACCACCATGCCACGTGTATACCTATGTAACAAACCTGCATGTTCTGCACATGTGTCCCAGAACTTAAAGTATAATAGAGAAAAAGAAAAAAAAAGAAATTAGTGTGTTAGGGAAATTAAGGAAATTAGGATGCTATTCTGACTGCAGTAACAATGAGCACATGAAGCCACTCCAGAGGTAGAAGTGGAGTAGCTAGAGAGGACTTCCTGCAGGAGGAGGTAATGCCTGAGCTGAGTCTCAAAACAATGAGTGGCAGCAAACTGATTTTAGCCAATTAATCTTGAAAACAGGTGGAGAAATAAGGTTAGTGGTATTGCCTAGGGTCCATCAAATGTTTCACTTATATTTAAAAATATACTTAAAAAATTTAAAGTGTATATTTTTATATTTTAAAAATATGACTTTAACACCATTAAAGAAAAAATGAAACTCCCATAATTCGACCTCTCTGATTTAAACCTTTGATGCTGATGATGATGATGTTTTTGTGCACTGTCACCGGTTGTCATGCAACTTCATACAAATTTTACATAATTGTAAGCCCAGGGCTTACTGCATTTTGCACTCTTTTTTTTTTTTTTTTCTCGAGATGGAGCCTTGCTTTGTCACCCAGGCTGGAGTGCAGTGGCGGGATCTCGGCTCACTGCAACCTCAGCCCCATGGGTTTAAGCAATTCTCCTGCCTTAGCCTCTGGAGTAGCTGGGATTACAGGTGTGAGCCACCACACCCGGCTAATTTTTGTATTTTTAGTAGAGAGGGGGTTTCACAATGTTGGCCAGGCTGGTCTCAAACTCCTGACCTCATGATCTGCCCACCTCGGCCTCCCAAAATGCTGGGATTACAGGCATGAACCAACGTGCCCAGCAGCACTTTTAAAATGTAATATTTTGACATGTTAAACACAGCATAGTGAGTAAGGTCATGGGCTCTAAATTAATCAGTCCTGGCAGAGTTTCTTGACTGTGCTGCTTATAAGCCTGTTGAACCTACGCACATTACATAGCTTCTCCATGCCTCAGTTTCCACACTCGTAAAATAGAGTTAATAGTAACTACCTTACAGAGTCATAACAATGGAATGACTGAATATATGTAGAGCAGTCATATATATATTCAACCGGGAGTGATATTGCCTTCTAGCAGACATTTAGCAATGTCAGGAGACAGCTTTGGTTGTCATAGCTGGGGGAAAGGTTCTATTGGTATCTAGTGGGCAGAGGCCAGGGATGCTACCAAACATTCCAAAATGCCCAGGGCTCCACAAAAAAAGAATTATCTGGCTGAAAAGGTCAGTCGTGTCCAGGCTGAGAAATCCTGCCGTAGATTATGAGAACAGCGTCTGGCACACATGAAGCATCTGTTCAATTTCATTGTTATTTCCTAAAACTTCCAAAGTCTATGACCTGACACTCAAGGATAGGTATAAACAAAGCTGACCTTCCTACATTTCTCTCCTGCTTCTCCTTTACGCAAACCACAAACTGTAGCCAGACATATCCGTCTGCTTGCTGTCTCCTATGTCATGCCTGTTCCTGAGTATGCGTCTCTGTCCCTCTACTGAGAGTTCCTCTCTCCTTAGCACAGCAATTGCCATACCTCCTTTCAGATCCAGCTTCTCTGTGGAAGCCCCCACGTGATTACTCATGCCTGGAAACCCTTTGTACAAAACACTCCAATGACAGTTACATACATCTCCCTCTGCATGCAGGTTTTGTTCCCCTATGAAATCCTGGGCCACCCCAAAGGAATTTTCTCAGGGCCAGGCACTGTGCTAGTCCCTGAGTACAAACATTTAGCAAGGTGCTGTCCTATCTGCTAGGCATGCACCGTGTGGCTTACTTAATCTAGTACACAGTAGGAGCTCATTAAACACATGAAGGAGGTCATGAGGCCTAATGGAATGAAATTTGGTGTCTGGCACACTGGGAAGGGTTAAATCTAAACTCTGATCTTACTAGCTGTGTGACCCATTCAAATGACTCATCATCACAGACTCACCTTTACAGTGGGTGTGATATGAAGTCTGTCCAGGGGAGTTGACTGAATACTTAGTCACTGCATTAAAAATGTTAGTTCTTTTCCACCGCTGTTTACTCATTCATTTTACAACTGCTCAGCTTTGTTCTGGTCCAGCAGGACTCTCTTGTACAAGCCCTAACAGCTCCATGCCCATCCCTGCCCAGGGTCCAGCCTTGTCTTAGTAAACGTTCATCCCCCTGACTCAGGCTGCTGCTTAGAAATTCTGTTTTGGTTGCAGTTCCATTGTGTGGAGCCAGTACTACAACTTGTAAGTAGAATTCCAGGAAAGGCAAAGCCCTCGAGATATCTCTACTTGGCTGAATCTGTGCTCTGTAACCCTTCTCTTCTCTGCATCCAAAGCACTTTCTAATTCTGCTGAGGAGATTCCTTCCAGGTTGTTTCCATGCTGCTGGGGGTACCAAGAGCAGCCCCAATTCTTAATGTATAGTACAGATGACATGTGTTTTGACTTACAGCATGTATTGTCTGCTTTGCTGAGTCAAAAAACATGTAAAAGTTTTTGGTTAAGCTATTCACGACATTGCATTTGGAGGGCATGGAGCTCAGTGTGAGACAACCAAAAGACACAGTGTGGTGACAAGCCGGAGGTCATGATGCTTTTTATTTCTGATTGTGGTGTGGATGGGTATGGGTGGCTCCACCGAAGTCACTTACTCTCTCTGGGCCTTCAGATGCAGCTTAGGATAGAGGGTGGAATTAGGCTAACCAGTATCTGCTGTGTGGCTTTGGACAAGTTAATTAGTCTCTTCGAGCCTCAGTTGTGAAATGGAGATAGCAACAACGTATAACAACAGAACCCTTGTGGGAATTAATAAAGATAAGATTCAGAATTCTTAACACAGCATAGCAGACACTGTGGGTGTCCCTCCACCCCTCATCCCATTGTCCGTACACTGACAGTTATCTGTGTATTTCTCCTGTGGCGGGAAGGGGGGGCCTTGCCTTGGGAAGAAGCTCAGTGTATGTGTATGGCAGGCTGCAAAGCTGGGTGATACGGTTTGGCTGTGTCCCCACCCAAAATCCCCATAATCCCCAGGTGTCAAGGGAGAGACCAGGTGGAGGTAATTGAATCATGGGGGCCAGTTTCCCCCATGCTGTTCTCGTGATACTGAGCGAATTCTCATTGCAGCTGATGGTTTTTTGTTTGGTAATTCCTCCTGCATTCATTTCTCTTCCTGCTGCCTTGTGAAGAAGATGCCTTGCTTCCCCTTCACCTTCTACGGTGATTGCAAGTTGCCTGAGGACTCCCCAGCCATGTGAAACTGTGAGTCAATTAAACTTCTTTTCTTCATAATTACCCAGTCTCGGGCAGTTCTTCACTTCAGTGTGAGAACTGGAAGTGCCAAGGATTTAATGTACCATGAGTTACCCCAACTAACATGGGGAGGGAGTTGGGGCAGCCTCCTCCCTGCTCAGTGGGGAACCCTGAGATGTGCTCCATGCAGTATCTCAGAGACACGCAGTGGGAATGAGCTCCAATTGCCCACAGTGGTAGCTGCTCATCGATGTGCTCTTATTGGTTTGCCTCTATTCCCTGTCTTACTCTCCCTTAAAATGCTCCCTGTGATCACATCCCAAATAAACTCTGTAACCAAATCCTTATCTCAGGCTATGCTTTTGGGAGGCCTCTGACTCATGCCTGCTGTTGGTAGTGAAATGTGAAAGCACCTTGAAAATGATAACACACTCTCCACACACATTCATTCCATCTCTACAGACCTGTATGCTACTGTTATTATTCAGCCAGCATCACCTACAGATAAATTTCTAAGTACCCTGCAACCAACTGGTTACAGCTGGTGATATAATTGTAGCATGGGTCTCTTTTTGAGGCCTGAATTGGGCATGCATAGGCATTGCAGGTGTGGAGGTTTTGGCTGAGTTCTAAGTGTGGTTTGGATACATTATTATTTAGATATTTTTGATCAAAAATCCTTTTATGATGGTGTATACATAAATTTGGTTTTGTTATGTGTGTGTATTGGGGGGTAATTGGTCACAAATTATTTTAAGAGACTGGGAAAGATGAGAGTGGGAACAGCGTTATCCATGTGGAAGATGGCTGATTAAAGATGCCATAAATGGTTGGGCACGGTGGCTCATGCCTGTAATCCCAGCACTTTGGGAGGCCAAGGTGGGCGGATCACAAGGTCAAGAGATCGAGACCATCCTGGCCAACATGGTGAAACCCCATCTCTACTAAAAATACAAAAATTAACTGAGTGTGGTGGTGCGTCCCTGTAGTCCCAGCTACTTGGGAGGCTGAGGCAGGACAATTGCATGAACCCGGGAGGCGGAGGTTGCAGTGAGCCAAGATGGCGCCACTGCACTCCAGCCTGGTAACAGAGCGAGACTCCGTCTCAAAAAAAAAAAAAAAAAGCCACAATTTTCTCTCCCATTGAGAGGTGAGGTCTAATTGCCCTCCCCTTGGGATTGTGCTGGTGTTGCTTACTTGCATTCAGTAGGATGTGCAGAGTGGTCCTGTGTGACTTCAGAGGCTTGGCTAGAAGGAAGCCTGCAGCTTCCTAACAGGTCTATTGGAACCCTTGCTCTTGGACACGCTTCTTGGACTTCCTCTCTCAGAATCCAGCTTCCATGCTGAGAGAACCCCAGTCCCCATGGAGAGGCCATGTGGGGATGCTCTGAGTGACAGTCCTGGCTGAGCTCTCAGCCTACTGCCAGCATCAACTGCCAGTCTTATGAGTGAGATATTTTGGACATCAGCCCTACTGAGCCTTCAGACAACTTCAGCCCCAGTCAAAATCCAGCTGCAATATAGGAGAGATCCCCAGCCAGAACCCCAGGCTAAGCTCTTCCTGAATTGTGGACTCACAAAATCATGAACGTGATAATAGCATTGCTTTGAGTCTCTAGTTTTAGGGTAACTTGTTCTGCATTGGTAGCTAACTAGAAGAGGAAGGAAGAGATGTGTAGAGCAGAATCGGAGTCATACCATAGAAACATATAATTTATTTAAAGTATGCACATTTGGTTGCGTATGTGTTTGCGGGGTGCAGAGAGAGAGAGAGAGAGCACTTGATTGAGCAACTTAAGTTGTGTGGACAGTTCCACTCCTCATTCTATTAGTGGAAATTTTCCCAGAGTGAAGGTCACATGGATGATGTGAATCTTCTTTTTGGTGAGTTGGTCTCAGTTATTACATGTCTCCCCCCTTGCCACACTGGACATGATTCTGGCACTCAAAATTAAATATTTTCACATGTAGTGCCCCCTAAAAGCAGGCTGGCTTTTTTATCTGGTCCTTGACCATGGAAGTTCTTTTTTATTATTATTATTATACTTCAAGTTCTAGGGTACATGTGCACAACGTGCAGGTTTGATACACAGTTATACATGTGTCATGTTGGTTTGCTGCACCCATTAACTCGTCATTTACATTAGGTATATCTCCTAATGATATCCCTCCACCAGCCCCCCAGCCCCCAACAGGCCCCGGTGTGTGATGTTCCCCACCCTGTGTCCAAGTGATTTCGTTGTTCAATTCCCATCTATGAGTGAGAACATGTGGTGTTTGATTTTCTGTCCTTGTGATAGTTTGCTGAGAATGATGGCTTCCAGCTTCATCCATGTCCCTACAAAGGACATGAACTCATCCTTTTTTATGGCTGTATAGTATTCCAGACCATGGAAGTTTTAATCTGCTCTTAAATGAAAAAAAATATGATGGTGTTGGGCTTTTTGGGAGATGGTTTGCTAATCTTTAGTATGCTGCTTTCCAAAGAGAAGTTCAATATGAAATATTAGGCTTATGATCTGAATTCAGAATGCAGCCCTAGGATAAAATGGGCAGAATGGATTATATTTCTTTGTATTCACCAAAGTACCTAAATAATGTCTTTATAGAGTAGATGTTTGATAAATATTGGTTGGTAACATTGGTTAGGTCCTAGAAAGAGCCCTTTAAGCAGATTCACAGTGACAGTGTTGATTGATTGCCACAATCCACCATTGTTAATTTGCAATAGGGACTTTGAAGGCTTCTCCATTTGAATACCTTTCATTTGAACTGGAATTTTTCTGTATTAGATAAAACTTTGACCACTGCCAAGAACGTCTACCAAAGATGGGGTAGTAGTATGAAGGGGTAGAACTGTGTAGAAACCAACTGCAATACTTACTGGAATCTTCTAAGAAAGGATATAGGATGCAGACATCACCTTTACTGTCATGGAGTTAACAGGTTAGTTAAGAAGGCAGATGGAGAACAGTATTGACAAATGTGATGAGTCTAATCCAAAGTGTTGCTATGAGAGCATTGAGGAACAGATTTAACTTTATCTAGGAGGTAAAGGAAAGTTGCTCTAAAAAATGACTCTGAAGGGTGAGAAGATGTTAACTAGGTGAGGAGAAACAGGGAAATGTTATTTTAGGTAGAAAAACGCACATGTGTAGTCTATAGCAAGGGATGGCAAACATTTTCTGCCTAAGGTCAGGCAGGTAATATTTTAGCCTTTGTGGGTCCTATGGTCTGTCATAACTACTCTGCTATTGTAGCATGAAAACAGCTTGAGGCAACATGAAAATGAATGGGTATGGCTGTGTTTCAATGAAACTTTATTTGCAAAAACAAGTGGTGGGCCAGATTTGGCTCAAGAGTCATAGTTAATCAACTCCTGCTATAACCCCGTGAAGCAAGTAACATCACTTCCATTTTATAGATGAGGAAATGGAGGCCTAATAGCACAGCACCGGTAAGCAGCAGAGCTGAAATTGGAATTATAATGAAAGTCCAGTTCATTATAATTCCAAACCTGTGCTCTTTCATCATAGTATGCACCTCCTTTCTAAAATATCTTTTCAAAGTTTCTATCAGAACAGCAGAGCCATATAACTGTCAATCACAAAAATGCCCAGTACATTTTACTACCCTGCCAACAACAGTGGCTGGAAGGAATGGCTAAATGGTGGGTGTTAAGTACTCTTCAGGCTCTATACAGACTATTCCATGTGTATTTATCTTGCAATATGTATTATTTTCATTCTTTGGTAATGTTTTATCTCTTTTGTGATTTGCTATGCTATCGATGAATCACACAATCCAGCCATCATTTCAAGAGTTCCGAGAATCAAGTGTTTCCTCTGGCACAGCACTTCATCTGTTATTAATACTAATATGAAAACGCTTTAGGAAGTTTTAATGTTTGCAGACATCTTGTTTCTTTGTTGGATGTCTGGGAAAGATCAGAATGTGCAGTGCTAGCATTATTGGAGTCCTTTGTTCCACATTAATAGTCTATTTGACGTTCTCTAAGGTAGGCATGTTATGTCATATGGCCCAGGTTACTTGGTTTATAGCATTTTAAAATGGATTTTTATTTATCTTTAGACAGTTCTTCTAAGGATTCCCTGGCCCTTTGGATATTAAGTGATAAATATTTCAACATGCATCTTGGGGTTGAGCGAATGGGTAGTGTCTAGATTGCAGTCGACATGCATCTTGGGGTTGAGCGAATGGGTAGTGTCTAGATAGCAGTCAACATGCGTCTTGGGGTTGAGCGAACGGGTAGTGTCTAGACGGCCGTCATTGTGGCAGTGCTTGGGCTTCCTGCTAGTTGGAGCGTGGAACGAGTAACCACAATTACCACTTCAGCTTCAAAATCCTGGGGCCAGGATGGTGGTGCATTCAACCTCAGAATATCTGTCAACTCTGTGCAGTTTTGGGGTGATCTAGGCACTTTCTTCTCTGTCTCTCTGAGCTCATTTTTTCGTTCACCAAGTATTCGTTAAGTCTGTATACATCTGGCATTGTGCGAGATATTGGGCAAGAAGAGACAGCTGCTTGTTCTTATGGAGCTTACGTTATGGTAGAGGAGACAGATATCAGATAATTACATTGATGAATGCATATTTGTAAACTCAGTTTTTCATATTTGTAAACTGAGTATTTCAGTTTTTCTGAAATAAAGAAATACAGTACTGGAAAGCAGCCTGTCTCAGACTGGGTGGTCAGGGAAGATTCCCTGAGAGAATGCTTAGGCTGGAATTGAAGAGATAAATAAGGGGTAAAAACTAGCTGAAGGTGCTACCTTCCAGATATTCCAGAAAGAGGGACGAACATGAGCAAAGATGGCAACAAATTGAAAGAAGGCCAGTGGGCTCCAAGCATGCCTCCCTCCTCCCAGAGTGAGTTACCCTTCTCTAAGAATCACTGGAAAGCCTGTCTCTGGTCCTGCTATTGGATGCCTGGCGAGGATCCTGTAAAACTAGGTAGGGATTTTCTTTCCCAGTTCATCCACTCAGCACTTGTTCACACTCCCAGACTAGATGATAATCCCCATGAGAAGACTGTGTGAAACACTCTTCATCTGGCAGGGGCCTGGGACTTAGAGCTTCAGCTGATGAAGGATTTCCTAGGATCTTGGGTTGGACTGCAGGATGTGGTGCCCTCAGCTAATTTTGAGGTGGCCTCTGACAGACTGTTCAAATGAATGTTCAGTTCAGAGGGGCTGGGAAGAAACTGAGGAACATGGACATACCTCACTTTATTGTGCTCCACTTGTGGCACCTCACAGATAATTGCGTTTTTAAAAATAAGTTGGAAGTTTGTGGCAACCCTATGTCCAGCAAGTCTATTGGCAATATTCTTCTGCCAGCATGTGCCATGCACTGACTTCATGTCTCTGTCACATTTTGGTAATTCTTGAAATATTTCTAACTTTCTCATTATTATTATATCTATGATCAGGGATCTTTGATGTTACTATTGTAATTGTTTGGGGGCACCACGAACAGTGCCCATTTAAGATGACAAGCTTAATCCATAAATGTGTGTGTTCTGACTGCTCCACTGACTGGCTTTTCCCCTTTCTCTCTTCCTCTCTTCAGGCGTCTCTATTTCCTGAGACCCAGGGATATTTAAATTAGGCCAATTAATAATTTTACAGTGGCCTCTAAGTGTTCAGTGGACAGGAGAGTGACACATCTCTTACTTTAAATCACAAGCTAGAAATTACTAAACTTAGTAAGGAAGGCATGTCGAAAGCCAAGATAGGCAGAAAAGAATGCCTCTTGTGCCAAACAGGCTAGTTGTGAGTGCAAAGAAAAAATTCTTGAAGAAATTAAAAGTGCTACTCCAGAGAACACAAAAATGGCAAGAAAGCAAAACAGCCTAATTGCTGATATGGAGAAAGTTTTAGTGATCTAAACAGAAGATCAAACCAGCCACATCCTTCCCTTATGCCAAAGCCTAATCCAGAGCAAGGCCCTAACTCTCTTCAAATCTGTGAAGGCTGAGAGAGGTGAAGAAGCTGCAGAAGACAAATGTGAAGCTAGCAGATATTTATTTATGAAGTTTAAGGAAAGAAACTGACTCTATAACATAGTGCAAGGTGAAGCAGCAAGTACAGCAAGAAGCTGCAGCAAGTTATCCGGAAGACCCTGCTAAGATCATTGATGAAGGTGGCTACACTAAGAAACAGGTTTTCAATGTAGACAGAACAGTCTTATGTTGGAGGAAGATGTCATCTAGGACTTTCAGAGCTAGAGAAGAGAAGTCAATTCCTGGCTTCAAAGCTTCAAAGACAGGCTGATTCTCTTGTCAGGGGCTAAGGCATCTAGTGACTTTAAGTTAAAACCAATACTCATTTACATTCCAAAAATTCCAGGGCCCTTAAGAATTAGTCTAAATCTACTCTGCCTGTCCTTTATAAATGGAACAACAAAGCCTGGATAAAAACACATCTGTTTACATCATAGTTTGATGTATATTTTAAACCTGCTGTTGAGACCCATTGCATAGAAAAAAAAAGTGATTCCTGGCTGGGTATGGGGGCTCACGCCTGTAATCCCAGCATTTTGGGAGGCTGAGGTGGGCAGATCACTTGAGGTCAGGAGTTCAAGACCAGCCTAGCCAATATGGCAAAATTCCATCTCTACTAAAAATACAAAAATTAGCTGGGTAATTCTAGCTACTTGGGAGGCTGAGGCATGAGAATCACTTGAACTCAGGAGGTAAAGGTTGCAGTGAGCTGAGATCATGCCACTGCACTCCAGCCTGGGTAATGGAGTGAGACTCTGTCTCAAAAAGAAAAAAGAAAAAAGATTCCTTTCAAAATATTACTCCTTGACAATGCACCTGGTCATCCAAGAGCTCTGATGAAGATATATGTAAAGATTAATGTTGTTTTCATGCTCTCCAGCAAAATATTCATTCTGCAGCCCACAGATTAAGGAGTAATTGACTTTCAAGTCTTACTATTTAAGAAATGCATTTCATAAGGCTATAGTTGCCATAGATAGTGAATCCTCTTTTGGATCTGGGCAAAGTCCATTAAGAATCTTCTGAAAAGAATTCACTAGTCTAGATGCCGCTAAGAACATTCATGATTCATGGGAGGTGATCAAAAATATCGATGTTAGTGAGAGTTTGGAAGAAGTTGATTCCAGCTCTCATGGATGACTTTGAGGGGCTGAAAACTTTACTGGAGAAAGTAACTGCAGACATGGTAGAATTACTGAGAACTAGAATTAGAAGTGGAGCCTGAAGAAGTGACGGTTTGCTACAACCTTATGATAAAACTTGAACGAATGAGGAGTTAGTTCTTATGGATGAGCAAAGAAAGTGGTTTCCTGAGATAGAAACTACTCTTGGTGAAGATGATGTAAACATTGTTGAAATGACAACAAAGGATTTAGAATATTCCATAAACTTTATTGATAAGACAGTGGCAGAGTTTGAGAGGATTGACTCCAATTTTGAAAGATCTAATGTGGGTAAAATGCTATCAAACAGCATTGCATGCTACAGAGAAATTTTTCATGAAAGGAAGAGTCAATCAATGCGGCAAACTTCATCGTTGTCTTATTGAAATTGCCACAACTACCCCAGCCTTCAACAACCAGCACCCTGATCAGTCAGGAGCCATCAGCATTGAGGCAATAACCAACAGAAAGATTATGACTCACTGAAGGCTCAGATGATCATTAGCATTTTTTAAGCAATAAAGTATTTTATAATTAAGATCTGTATTTTGTTTTTTTGACATAATTCTATTGAATACTTAATAGAATTCTTAGGGGTACAAGTGGTTTTTGGTTACATGGATAAATTCTATAGTGGAGAAGTCTGGGCTTTCATTTTACCCATCATCTGAATAGTTCACATGGTATCCAATGGATAATTTTTCATCCCTCACCCCCTCCATCCTTCCTTTCTTCTGCATCTCCAGTGTCCATTATACCACTGTATGCCTTTTTGTGCCCATAGCCAGCTCTCGCTTATGAGGCCATGTGATATTTGGTTTTCTATTCTTGAGTTACTTCACTTAGAATAATGGCCTCCAATTCCATCCAAGTTGCTGCAAAAGACATTATTTCATTCCTTTTTATGGCTGAGTAGTAGTCTATGGTATATTTAAACCAAATTTTCTTAATTTTTCAATTTTTATTTTTAGATCCAGGGGGTACATGTGCGGGTTTGTTACTTGGGTATGTGTGTGTATGTATGCATATATATATTTCCCCCCTTATCTTAACTATGAATACCTGAGTATATTACATGATGCTGAGGTTTGGGGTATAAATGATCCTGCCACCCAGGTACTGAACATCGTGCCCAACAGTTTTTTGACCCTTATTTCCCTCCCTGTCTCCTTCCCCCCAAGTAGTCTCCAGTGTCTCTTGTTGCCATCTTTATGTCCAGGAATATACAATATTTAGGTTCTACTTATAAGTGAGGTGAGGCGGTATTTGGTTCTCTATTCCTGTGTTAATTCACTCAAGACAATGGGCTCCAGCTGGATCCATGTAGCTGTAAAGGATATGATTTCATTTTATTTTTTTCTTTTTGAGACAGGGTCTCATTCTGTCACCCAGGCTAGGGTGCAGTGGTGCAATCTCAGCTCACAGCAACCTCCACCTCCCAGGCTTAACCAATCCTCCCAAGTAGGTAGGACTACAGGTGTGTGCCACCATGCCCAGATAATTTTCATGTTATTATTTTTTTGGTAGAGACGGGGTTTTGCCATGTTACCCAGGCTGGTCTCAAACTCCTGGGCTCAAGCAATCTGCCCACTTCAGATTTTATTCGTTTTTATGGCTTTGTGGTATTCCACGGTGAGTATGTACCACATTTTCTTTATCTAACCTACTGTTGATGGGCACCTAGGTTGAATCCATGTCTTTGCTATTGTGAACAGTGCAGCAATGAACATGTGAATGCATGTATCTTTTGGTAGAATGATTTGTTTTCTCTTGGGTATGTACCCAGTAACAGGATTGCTGGGTTGAATGGTAGTTTTTAAACATGGTACGTGTCCACCAAATTTTCTTAATTAACTTTTACATGCATTGGAAAACAAAAATTTCATGTGACTCACTTTATTGTGATATCTACTTTATTGCAGTGGTCTGGAACCAAATCTGCAATATCTCAGAGATATGGGGTCCCCAACCTCCAGGCCTTGGACCAGTACTGGTCCATGGCCTGTTAGGAATCGGATGGCACAGCAGGAGGTGAGTCGTGGGTGAGCATTACTGTCTAAGTTCTGCCTCCTGTCAGATCAGTGGTGCCATTATATTCTCGCAGGGGTGCGAACCCTATTGTGAACTGTGCATGTGAGGGATTTAGGTTGCGTGCTACTTACAAGAATCTAATACCTGATGATCTGAGGTGGAACAGTTTCATCCTGAACCACCGCCCCCACAAAGTCCGCAGAAAAATTTTCTTCCACAAAACTGGTCCCTGGTGCCAAAAACGTTGGGGACTGCTGCCTTAGTACACAGTTTTAAGGCAAAGGATGGGAGATCAGGACTGGCAAAAAAAAAAAAAAGCCAGAGAGGTGGATGTGTGTATATTTTAGAGGGTGCCTTTGGCCCGTGGTAGGGGTTGGAAGAGGCAGGGAGATGCAAAAATCAAGTGTGAAGGCTTAGCTTGAATTGTAATTGGATTCTTCTTGGAAGAAAACATGACTTCAGTAATCAGGCTGGGCACGGTGGCTCACACCTGTAATCCCAGCACTTTGGGAGGCCGAGGTGGGTGGATCAACGAGGTCAGGAGATCGAGACCATCCTGGCTAACATGGTGAAACCCCATCTCTACTAAAAATACAAAAAATTAGCCAGGCGTGGTGGCGGGTGCCTGTAGTCCCAGCTACTCAGGAGGCTGAGGCAGGAGAATGGCGTGAACCTGGGAGGCAGAGCTTGCAGTGAGCCGAGATCGCACCACTGCACTCCAGCCTGGGCAACAGAGCGAGATTCCGCCTCAAAACAAACAAACAAACAAAACAAAAACAGAAAAAAACCATGATTTCAGTAATCAAACTCTTCTTTTTATTTCTTGGCTCTAGGCAGCAAAGCTTATCAGTAAACCATTTCTACTAAGGGTTCCAGCTCCACAATTCAGTTTATAAGGCCCCACCAACAGTCCCCTTCCTGATGATAACCTGAAGATACTCTCTTGTGCTATGATTCCATAATAGGATACCTGTAGCAGCCCCTTCTTTTTCACTTATATCTCCAAGCTGTCAGTCATGTTCGAGTTTGGATTCTTTCTTTTCTCTTTCTTTCCCATCTGAGTTACTGGCTTTGAAAAATTGTCTGAGTTCTGCTGCCCTCCTCTTTCAGGCGGGATTTTCAACTCAATGATCTAAAGAATACACATAAACAAATCTTGCCCAGTTCCTGGAACATCATCTGTGTTCAGCATAAACCAGTTTGCTGTTTTCTTAGAGTTGGGTTGACTCTACTCTGATTCCCTGTGTTTAGCCTGTGCACCTCCCCACCATCATTTTTCCTATCCCGCTCATCCTTGAGTTAACTCTCTGCTAGGCTAATGGTCCACTCCATGAAGGCTACATTAACATTAAAGTAGAGATATTTATGCTGCTTGCGAGAAGAAGCTTAGCAATCATGCCACTCAGCCTTCTTTATTTAGAGATACGGAAACTGAAGCTTAAAGAGGAAAAGGGATTTGTCCAAGGTTTCACAGTTGGTGAGAGGCAGAGCTAAGCTGAACATTTCTACCTCTTGTGTGCTTCCCTTTCATAGATGACTTTGTCATACCAGTTTTATTGATTGTATTTTGCCTCGGTGGGTCAAGATGGGTTTTCTCTCTCTACTGCTATCCCAGTTGCACATGGGAGCTGATTTTATTGCCCATCCTCTCTCTTCTCTCATTTATTTCCCCTTCCTTCTTCTTTGTCCCCTTATCCTCCTCCTTTTCTTTTGTACAAGCTTTTATTGAATGTGAATTTACAAGATACCATGCTTGCCACTGTGGAGATGGATAAGAACAAAATAAGATCTCTGCTTTCAAGGGGCCTGAAGACCATCTGAGGAAAATAACAAAAACAACAACATTAAAAAAAACCCAAAAGAGTAATAGCTGCTAATATTATTGAACACTTTGTGGGTCAGTAGTTACTGTGCTAAGGGCTTAGGTACATGAACTCACTTAAACTGGACCACGATCCTGTAAGCATTATTTCCCTATTTTACAGATGAGGAATTTGAGACAGAGTTCCCTCTCCTTGTTTCTCAAGGTCAAGGTCACACAGAAGGGAAGTGGGGGCACACAGATCTGTACATGAGGCTGAGGGAAGGAGGGGTAGAGTCTACATCCCAAGATCACTTTGGCACATTGACAGTGGACTCCCCCATCTCCAAGCAGTTGCAACCTTGGATTAAAAATAATAAAATAGAAAACGAAGAAAAATGAAACTCTAGAGCGACTCAGTAGGGCTTGAGAAGAGCCCTGCTCTGCAGTAGCCTTTTGGAGAGACCTTAAAGTGATTTTCTGCAGGGTAGGATTTGGAGATTGTAACCATGACAATGTCTGCTTGTTGTTTTGGATGAATCTGAACAGTGTTAATCAGCCTAAGGAATCTGAACCTCTGGGTTGTTGGCAGGTCTATGTGAGGTGTACAGAGGCCTTCCCAAGGCAGGGACCACCATCTCTGTGATCTGGATAACTCCTCAGGACAGAGTCCCTCCTGGAGCCTTGATCTCCTCCAGCAGGTCCCATGGCCATCATGCGAATATAGCCCACTGCCACTTTTCAGGATTTCTTTCAGCTTCTCATGACCCTCTCCCAGGACACGCACGCACTATGTGACTGACCATCTGGTACAGATCTATAGACCTTCCTCTGTGGTTTTTCTCCAGCTCTTCCCCATCCAGACCATTCTGCGAAGCTTGCTTTGGAAATGGAAGACATACAGCATCTTTTTCCAATAGAATAAGGCTGTCTATACATGAGCCAAAAAATGTACATCTTGGGGCTTTGTAGGATTAAATATGTTTTGGCAAATACTGTAAATACAAAGGGAGATTGGAAGAAAGGCAGCCGAACAGGCTTTTAGGTTTCACTTATGTTCCCTTCCTGCAGAATGAATGATAATTTCAAGATGCATCATTTTGTTCAGCTCATCTTTAAGGAAACAAAGGTCACTATTATTCATAAACAACCGGAATGAGAAACAACCATTACAATCAAACCACACAAACGCATATTGGGAAGAGCCTTTTCTTTCTTCCTTCCTTTTCTTTGCTTTCTGTGTTCAGAGGCCATAATGATGACTGTTCCTGGTCTTCATTCATTATATACAAATGGGTTTAGCACATTTTGGCATCTGTACCCTGTTTACAACAAAATGTTCCTGTCCTGTCCTTTAATGCTGCTGTGTGGTTTCTGTAGGGCTGCCTTCCAGTGATAAAAACAGGAGGGATAATGGGGGGGTGAGGTGTGTTGGGAGTGGAGGGAGGGGGTTGTTTTCTTTTCTGGGATGGTGGGCCTCCTTGGGCAATTCATCATTCTCTCCAAGTTCACACTGCAAGGTTAAAGAAGCTGGGGCCAGGTGCGGTGGCTCACACCTGTAATCCCAGCACTTTGGGAGGCCAAGGCGGGTGGCTCACGAGGTCAGGAGATCAAGACCATCCTGCCTAACATGGTGAAACCCCATCTGTACTAAAAATAGAAAAAATTAGCCGGGCATGGTGGCGGGCACCTGTAGTCCCAGCTACTTGGGAGGCTGAGGCAGGAGAATTGCTTGAACCTGGGAGGTGGAGGTGGCAGTGAGCTAAGATCGCCCCACTGCACTCCAGCCTGGCAATAGAGCGAGACTCCATCTCAAAAACAAACAAACAAAAAACAATTTTTTAATACTCCTTTTTCTACTTGTTCTGCATCTCTCTTTTCCCCTTCATCATCAAAGTTGTTAAAATAGTTCTCTAACTTGCTTTCTGTATTTTCCCAGCTCTCGGTCCTTCTGTAGCCACTCCAATCTGCCAGTACTCCTAAATGTCAACCCTCGCTGGTCTTCCCAAGGTCTGTAGCCCAGGGGTTTTCCTTTGAGTCTTAACCTTATGGGACTAATTAGCCCTATCAGATGCTGCTGCCCACACCTTCCTTTGGAAATGTTCTTTTCCTCTGCCACCTGTGTTATATGCCACCTCTGGATTCTTACCACCTTTTTGGTAAAGGCACGGTATCATTGGCGGGCCCATTTTACTCAACTTATACCTCAAAGACTGCTATGTTTTCAGGCTCTGTATTTGGCCCTCTTCTGTGTGTAGACACTCACCTTGGTTGAACTAATCTTCTCTCATGGCTGTAGTTGCCAGCTGTATGTTGACAATTCACATAACCCTGCTTTTGTTTCTCTGCTAAGATTCAAACTTATATGCCTAAGTTTTTTCCAAAATAATTGGTTGTCTCATGAGAAATTCCAATTCAAAATATCCAGAATGATACTCATCTCCCACCCATATATTCTACTATATATGCTAAAGGTTTCCCATGCTACCTTTAGCAATAAATGCCACTGCCATTTTTCAGTTTTCCCAAGCAGAAATCTGAATCAATCTTTTGCTTCCACTTTTCCACATATGTGATTCCATCAGGTCCTATTGATTTTACTTCTTATTGTATCTAAAACAGGAACACTTCTCCCCATCTTTACAGCTACTATTCCGGGTGAGGCCATTATTATCTTTCTACTGCATTGGGACACTTCCTAATAGGTGTCCCCACCTCTTACATTGAAACAGTGGAGATCCTTCTAGAACAGGGGTCCCTAACCCCTGGTACCAGTCCATGGCCTGTTAGGGACTGGGCTGCGCAGCAGGAGGTGAGTGGTGTAAAAGTAAGCATTACCGTCTGAGCTCTGCCTCCTGTCAGATCAGCAGTGGCATTAGATTCTCATAAAAGCACGAGCCCTATTGTGAACTGTGCATGCCAGAGATCTAGGTTGTGCACTCCTTATGAAAATCTAATGACTGATGATCTGAGGTGGAACAGTTTCATCCCCAAACCATCCCCCCTCAACCCCTCCTTCCACCACCCTGGTCCATAGGAAAAAATGTCTTCCACAAAACTGGTCCCTGGTGTCAAAAAGGTTGGGGACTACTGTTCTAGAATATAAATCTGATTATGTTACGTACAGTATACAGCTCAAACTTCTTTACGTGACTTACAAGGCTCTTTATAACCTGGTTCCTTTTTATTTTTCCAGTTTTATTCCCAATCACTTCTGACTTTAACTCTACTACCAAATAATACCAAACATCTTTAATTCCCTTACATGGGTTTCTGACTTCACTTCCAACATTCTGAGCATGCTCATCCTGGGAATATTTTCCTTCCTCTCCTATCCACAGGAGATAGGAACAACCCCTATCCATTAGGCCTCCTATCCTATGGGACTAATTCCTAACCATTCTTCAGTGTTACACTTGGATGACTCTGCTTAACTCTGGGAAGATCAACCTGTCCTCTCCAGGGTGGGCTAAGCACCTCCCTTCTTGTCTTGTATGGTATTTTCCTGCAGTGATTGGCGCCCAATTTGTCCTCACTTGCCAGCATCCATGCCCTTAGGTAGCATTCTCTCACATTGACTCTGGACTTGGCTATTTGACTTGCTAGGGCCAATGAGACAATAGATAATGTCATGCAAGTAGAGACTTGAAAAGTGCTTGCACATTGGAGTTTGTCCTCTCTTGCTGACGGCCACACCCACTATGTGAGTAAGCCCAGACCAGATTATTGCACAATGTGAGAAATATGGCTCAGTGGCCCTTGCAATCCTAGTGGACAACTGGTAAGCCAGACATGTGAGAGCCATCAGGGACCATGTTTTTTCTGTCTGGGACATTCTTTCTCCCATATTTCTTGTAAAATGATACTCATCCCTCAGGAGTCAGCCTAAATGTCACTTTTTTGAAGAGACTTTGCCTGATGCACCATCTAAATCAGGCCCACTAGCCTAAGCTCTCATCAAACCCTTTACATTTTTTTCATAGCCATTTGCATACTGCCACTTGCATCTAATGTATTTAGTTGTGTCATTATTGCTTTAACCAACAGTAAACTCCACAAAAGCAGCAAACAGATCCACATCCCAAATATCTATAGGCTCTTAGGTATCTGTTGAATGAATAAATGAATGAGTAGCTAGTGTCCAGGGTGAGAGGCTTTGCGGTTGGAAGGGAGGTCAGTTGGAGAGACCATGAGCAACCTTGTGTTTTAGGCTGCAGTGCAGTTAACCTGTAGTGTATGCATCTCATTACTCTCCTGTACATTTCTTGACTTTTATGACCATAGGTCACACCTAAGGTTACCAATTCTAGTTTTCATGATCTCCAGGACTCAGGATCTTCCCATCTACTTTAATAACCTGTGTTTCTGGCCCTTGAGTATAATTAAGAGTCACAACATTCAACCCTTTTTCATCTGAGAGATAGGAAGCCAGCCTTGTGTGGCAGTAAAGAGTGAGGGCAAAGGAATCAAAAGGCAAGAGATAGGTTCCCATCTCTGACACTGATGAGCAGTGTGAGCTTGGGTAAGTTCTCAGCACTTCTGAACCTCAGTTTCCTCACTTGTGAAATTATTGTGATGAGGATTAAATATAATAATGTAAGTAAAATGTGTAAGATAACTTAGTAATGCATGCATCGTGTCCATCATCCTTTTTCTTATGTTGCTGTTTTTAGCCTATTTCTGCTTCTTTGGTTTTTCTTGTTAATAGTAGGCACGTGATAAATATTAGGCAGTGATTGAATTGGGGAGCTGGAGGACTAATAATTTCCTGCTTACGATCTTCTCATTAACGGAAAGTTGAGTACATGGCACAAAACCTGTGGGGAATATATCCTGGTCTTTCTTCCCCTTTGATCTCTTTCTCAGCAGGAGTCCAGTCATTGATTTCTGACATAGATTTTCTCTAATCTATACATTTGCTACGTGCTAGACCTATGACATAAACCTATATAGCCCTGTTCTTGCTTCAGCTGACAGAGCCAAGGACATTGCATCCTATCTTTACTGGCGGCAAATCTTCCACTTCCAAAAGGAAATCGGGATGATACTCAAAACAGGAATTCTTGTTGGCTAGGGTTTAGGAGTCTGAGAAGAAATGTCAAATTCAAGAAAATTACCTGGCTCTTGGCCTGATATATGTTGAAATATAAATTGGACACTCAGTCTTTTGCTTTTAAGTTTTCACCTCTCAGGGTCCTGTTTTCCTGAAACAACCACATACTTTTTCAACAAGCACTTCGGTGTCCCCTGGATCCTGGGGCTGGAGCTATGAGCCAATTTAAGGCAAAGGATGAGTCTTCAAGGTCCTGACGGTTTGCTCCCTAGTTTCCTCCCCCTATCTTTAACCTCTCAGCAGGCAGGGAGGCCTTAGACGGTGAGCAAGCTGGATGATGGAAATGTCAAGAATCTGGGAAATGTGGAGAATAACTCTACCTCTTCTCTGAATCTGAAAGTGGGTTAGAAAAAATGCCCATAGTCTCAGCACTTCCACAGATCGCTAAGGGTGGGAGCTTTGAGGCCTATAGAGACAGAGCACCTTCTCCTGGCGTAATGACTTAATGGTGGGCATCCACTATGGTACATCTTGTCTGGAAGATTCTGGTCAGAAACAGATTCTGTGCACAAAAAGCTGACTATTCTTTTCATGATCATTTCAACTTCAGTTTTCTTACCGCTTATCACACAAGTAATAGCTTGTGCAGAGTCAGTCTCTCCAGTTGATTTGAAAGCTCTTGGAGAGTGGAAACAAAGTCTGACTTGTTTATAGCTATATGCCTGGCTCTTAGCACTGGGCATGGCAGAGGGGTGGTTGTTGAATTGTTGAGCAATTGATGAATCAGCAGCCTTATCTGTGCCCATAACCATCTTTACTTTATGGGAAAAATAATGGCATAAAAATAGATACATAAAATAAAAAACCACAGATATGAATCAAATAATCACACACACATGAGTAGTGAGGTTGTGAAGAGGGGAAGTAATGATGCAGGTGCTCAAAAATCAATATTAAAAGCAAACTTGAAGTATGACACAAAGTATTTAATGAGGATTGTTAAATTAACCTAAGGAAGTAATGATTGAAGTGGAATCTGGGGACATGGCTAGGTGAAGGGGTGTGTGGGTGTGTGTGTGTGTGCACATGTATGTGTGTATTTCTCCGTGTTGACTCTCTTTTAATATTGCTTAGTGCTATGGAAATTGCACAGGTAAATAAGACTTTGGATTTCTAAATAAGAAAGACTCAGTGTATAAACAAATATTTTTAAAATGAGACAATGGAATTGACAGGCAGCATCAGGTAGTAGAATGAGACAAATTCTAGCTCTGCTTCACACAGCTGTATAATTCTGAACAGGTGCCATCACCTCTTTGAGCCTCACGTTCCTCACATGTAATTGGCAATTATATTACTTTCCTCACAGAGTTAATGGTGAGGGTTTGTGAGTTAAAATGTGCAAGGGCCTGGCACATAGCAGATTGGTAAAGAGTAAGATGTTCTCTTCCTCTTGCCCTTTTGGCTTTCTTTCACTCCTTTTAGCCTAAAGCCCAACAGAAATGCCATAAGTAGTGTTTATTTTACTGTCCCAAGTATTCTACCATAGACAAATCCATCAACATTTATTTGACTTATTTCTTCAATACTTTGAAACCTGAGAATGGAATACTGTATCAGTCAGGGTTCAATCAAGAAAGAGAAACCACACACTAATGTGAATAGGAAAAGTTTAATATAAATGATTTTAATAGTAGATTGGAAGAACAGGAGAATTGGCTTATAAGAGGTACAGAGAACTGTGAAGAATAGATGAATAGCAGATGTAGGGGCAGCCACAATCCCTGGGGATGGGACAGAATACCCATGGAAGGGCCTCACCTCCACTCTGGGCTGAGATTCAGACCCAGTTGGAGAGAGTGTGGCCATGGCTTACAAGATGGGAGAGAAGTTTGCTGAAGAATCACACTGGCAGGATTTGCTGGAAATCTCCGCCTGGCATGCGGGGAAAACCATCCACTGAATAGTGCTGCAGGATGCATTGAAAAGCTGCATAAGGGGTTGCAGAGGAAGTTGCCCATGGGAAGATGCCACATCCTGCCAACTACTGGACATTGCAGGGAAAACTGCACATGCTGCAGAAGCCTACTGGAGATGAGTCCAACTAGGAAGGGAAGTCTCATCCTCCTGCAATGTCCCTCAGTGGCTTCTGCTGACAAAGCATACCATTATGCTCCTTGGAGAAACCAAATGATTAAAGAGCCCATCTCCATTATCTCATCAGGTAATGAAGGACAGTTTTAGAGCTGAGAGGGAATTATGGTAACTGGCACATGTATACTAAGTTATGTCTCACCATTCCCAAGGGGCATAATTTTAATTTAGTGCATTTTCTGAAGACGTAGAATTGAGATGAGTACTTATGACCAATACTGGTGTTGCCAATAAACTGCACAGCAGCCAGATTGATCTTTTAGAAACATCTCTGATTGTGTTTTTGCCTATGTTAAAAACAGTTTAAAGGCTCCCATATCTTTATTGGTAGACACTGAGGAAATTTACCTTGGCTTATGAGACTCTGCATATTACAACTCTTATCTCCCAATCCAGCCTCATTGTGCAACACTCTCCCTGGGTCTCTGCACTCAGGCACTGTAGTTTTCTCTGCTTTTCTCTACCATGGGGCTTTTCTACATGCCTCTGCTTAGAAATCTCTTTTTATTCCCTACCCTGTACCGCTCTTTCATGCCGTTATTTCCTTCTCATCCTTCAGATGCCACCCCGATCATTGCTTTTTCTGAAAATTCTTCCCTGTTGTATCTAGAATATCTCTTTCATAGCATTTTCAATTTTATTTTTGTGCTGATTTATTTCTGTCCCTTCCACTAGAATATTAAGCTCCATAAAAACAAAGATGGCATTGGTTTTTGCTCATCTTGTGTCCTTAACACCTAGCTCAACATACCTCAACATACCTGGTATGTTGTAGGCACTCAATAAAATAATAAAATATTCATTAATTGAAAGGACCACTGAATGGGAAGGCAGAAAGCTTTTTAAATTTGTCTGGGAGAAATTTCTAGGCTCCCTGGATATATGAGAAAACATAAATCTGTATGAAGAAGTATAATGTGTTCCTCAGGAAAGGAGTATGCCTAAGAAACAACTTTTTATAATAAATCTAATTATAGTTAGAAGACTCATCATAAATGAGACCAATATGTTTATTTTTTTGGTAGCAGCAAGCTGTCTGTGGATATTGCTCATCAGAGCGTGGTCTGTAGATCAGCTGCATTGGCATCACCTAGACCTCCTGAATCAGGATCTGCATTTTAATAAGGTTCCTAGGTGATTTGTGAGTGTGTTCCTTAGAGTCTGAAGTGCACCACTGTCAATCAAGTTAACCTTCTTAATAGGCAGAACACACCCACAGGAGGCTGTTGAGAACACACCTGAGGCAATCTGACCAAAGCTGTGATCGGTCAGTTGAGTGCACATTCTTAGCTACTTCCTTCAGCTTCTTTATCTAGTCTAATTTAGTCTAATCTTGATGTATCTGAACCAAAGGATTGAGCCCCTAACTAAAACTGTTCAGCCGTTGCTGTGATTGTGCATAGGCATTCCTAATGTCTGCATTCATGTAAGCAGGCAAGTGAAAACTGCTTGGCGGCAGATGCTTAGGCTGATCGTATCTCCTAAAACATATCTGGGACATGTAATTGATAAAAGGACCCTTTAAAAATTCTGTCTTGTTTACTATGGTGAGCATAAGAGTTCACTTCACTTAATTGCATACTTAACTTTCTATTTTAAAAACAATAAAAATTCTTGAACACCCTCATACTTTTACATACTTAAGCTCCTTCTGTTCTTCACTTAGTACTTAGGACAGTTCTGCACCCCCCAGGGATACTCAGGAAATGCTCAGAATTGTAGCATGCTGGAGTGGAAAGGGTAGTGTAGAGGAAAGAATATGGGGGTTAAAGTTGAGTGGGCCTGAGTTTAAGTCTGTTCTCCACTATTTGTGGTTGTATGACCTCAAGTGATGTGCTTAACTTCTCTGGGTCTGGCTCATAATTTGTAAAATACGTGATGGCATCAGCCACAGACGTTTGTTACGAGTATGCTGGGTTAATATACGAAGAGCATCTAGCATGGTACCCAACACATAATAGGTGCTCAGTAATTGTTAGATTCATTTGATGATTTAAAATGAATAGTAAGGGTGAGGCTATTTTTGAGCTTAGGTCCTAAGAGTTATGGCAGGACTTTGTGAGATATTAGAAGCAGACAGCCCCACTCCCATTCCACCCCCAGCATTCTTGTTAGTCAGTTATTTGCCATGAAGGCCATAGTCTCACAGCTTCCTAACACTGCATAGTGGCCTATTCTTGATATGATTGGTATCATCCAGGTTTATGGGTGGTAAAGACCATAGTGTCCTCAATCTCAAATTCTTTGGTGATTAAATCATCACCTTGAAAAATGGCGTTCTCAGCAGCTGGAGTTGCCTTTTATTTTTTGAATAAAATTCCAACTTATTTATTTATTTGAGACAGTGTGTTTCTCTGTTGCCAAGGCTGGAGTGTATAGCACAATCATGGCTCACTTCAATCTTGACCTCCTGGGCTGAAGCGATCCTCTCACCTCAGCTTCCCCAGTAGCTGAGACTACAGGTGTGCACCACCATACCAGCTAATTTTTAAGATTTTTTGTGGAAATGGGGTTTCACCATGTTGCCCAGGCTGGTCTCAAACTCCTGGGCTTAAGCAACTTATCCTACTCAGCCTCTCAAAGTGCTGAGATCAACTTTTATTTTAGATACTGGGGGTACATGTGCAGGTTTGTTACATGGGAATATTGAGTTTTCTATTCCTTTAGCTTATGTGTCTGTTTTTGTACCACTACCAAGCTGTTTTGTTTACTGCAGCTTTATAGTATAATTTGAATTCGGGTAATGTGAAGCCTATTGAGAGAGGCTTTTGTCTGTCTTTTAAATGATTAAAAACAAGAATGTGCAAGAGATACTGTGTATAACATACAAAACCTAAGATATTTAGTATCTGGCATTTTGTAGAAAAGGTTTTCTGACCCATGCTGATATTAACAATTAGGCTGTCATGTCTCTTGATGGATATGATACTCATTTCAGACTTGGGTTTAGACCTAATAGCTATAGATATCAGTTAAATTCTAATACTTATAAAATCCTCCTGCTTCTTCATAACGTTCTAGAAGTCCTCTTTCCAGTTGTATTTTTATATAGAGTAACATATGACCTGATTGTCACAGGCTGTACTGGATTGCTCCTCTTGTCATGACATAATTATTCAATAAAATTCCTTTCACTCTCAAATGTGTTCCATGGCTGAGGGCACTAATATTAGATGATGGTCAGATTAGAGCTTGTACTTGCCTATAGCAGAGCATTTAAGCCTTGACTTTTTATCTATTTCATGGCTAAAGAAGTATTTTTCCCTCCGTCTTAGTCAGCTCATGCTGCTGTAACAAATACCATAGATGGAGTGGTTTAGGCCACAGACATTGAGTTTTCACAATTCTGGGGCTGGGAAGTACAAATCCTCACATGGTAGGGTGGTGGGGGCAGTGAAAGAATGAGAGAGACAGAGACAGAGACAGAGAGAGAGAGAGAGAGAGAGAGAGAGAGAGACTCCATTGTGTTTTTCTCTCTTTGAAAGCCACCAATTCCATCATGAAGATTCCATCCTCTTGACCTCATCTAAACCTAATCACCCCCTGAAAGGCCCTAACTCCTAATACCTCATACTTGGAGCTAAGGCTTCAACATAGGAATTTTTGGGAGACATAAACATGCAGTCCATAAAACCCTCCAATAATGCTCCCCTGCAACGTGGTGGCTGTCTTTCCATTAGGTAATGTTATAAAGATGTAGAAATTAAAGCCCCCAAGTCACAGAGCTAAGAGGCAGCAGAGCTGGGATATGATTCAGGCTCCAAACTCACAGGCAAGGTGATGGTGCACTCTAGAAATTGTTGCAAAGTGCTACTAGCAATGCTTTTGTCACTCTCTCTCTCACTTGAGTCTCGAGTCTTTTGTAGTGTTTTCATTTTTTTTTGTGCTTTTTTTTTGTTGTTATCTGTCTGTTTTCTTAATGTAGATCAGAGTCTTTGCTGGCTATTGTGGTGCCACACACGTGTTATAGCCCCATCAGCAGGAAGAGTCTTTTGCTTGGCATCTGGGCTGAGGATGCCTTCATTGCATGGCCTGTGACATCTCTTATATGGCACCATTGGCACCTCTGTCCCATCCTTGTCCCCAGCCCTAACCCCAGTTGCAGCAGTAGCTATAGTCATACCAGAAGGACCAGGAATTCATAGCCCTTACTGCTGAATCACTTCCAGGACATGATTGTTTACTCCAAGAACTGGCATTACCTGGGAGACAGAAATGCAGAATCCTGTGCCTTGCCCTCCGCTCCTCCCCTGCACTACTGAATTAAAATTTGGGGGTTCATCTGCACCTTCAAATTTGAGACCCATTAGTATATCTCATTTGATTCTTAGAGTAGCCTTACAATGTAGATAGTAGGGCCCCCATTTTGCAGATGTAAAAACTGAGGCCAAGAGAGATAATTCACTTGCATAAAGAACAACAAATAGAACCTGGCAGAGATTATTTCTAGAGTACATCATCACCTTGCCTGTGAATTTGGAATCTGAATCATATCCCAGCTCTGCTGCTTCTTAGCCATGTGACTTGGGGGTCTTAATTTCTTCATCTGTATAACATGTTAGTGAACCAGATGATCTCCGAGGTTACTTGCAGGTTCCAAACTCTTTCATTTTAATGTAAGCCTGTTTTACATATGTTCATATATTCATTTTTTGAAGAGTGGGAGTTCTCTGAGCTTGGACAATGAAAGGATTTGAAGTCCTGGAATTAGTATAAGGGGGATCATTCTTCTAATAGACAGCTACTCCTTTGCTTTGCATAACCGATATGGTATTTATTGCAGATTAATAGCCAGCATCTGCCTGTTAAGTGGAACTGTGATTTCCTTTTTCCTTACTCCTAAGCCACAGAGGGAAATAAAGTCACCCCATGGGGAGGAGAGAAGAAATATCATTTTGGAACTACGAGAAAATTTTAATAGTAAGAAGTTGTTGGCAAAACATAAAGGAAGATGAAATAATATGTGTTCTTGTTTGGGCTTTATAATTTTGATAGGATCTCTTTGGCAGGGAAATGTATACAGAGCATAAATGGGAACCATCCTGTAGCTTAGCTGAATTCTCCTTTTCCCATTTAGGTTATTAGTGATTTTATAAATACAGATTGTTATCAGCCACAGTAGCAGAGAGGAAGAGTAGGACCCACAGCTCTGAATTGTATATGATATAATGTTAAAGCTGGATAGGGCCTTCTAGTATAAATTCTTTTAATGGTTGAGGAAACTGAGAAAGTTGTCCAAGATTACACAATGTGTGACACAGCCTAAACCAGAACCTTGGGGTCTCACCCTAGTGCTTAGCCCAGCCCACTGCAGCAGTGTTTCTCAGGTGCCAAGAAGATTTGCATGGGTGCTATGTACAGAGTCAAAATGGGATACAGGTGAGTTATAAAAAAAAAGGTTGTGTTTTTCCAACTCTAAGATAAATGATAGTGGCTTTTCATTGATTGTAGTGCTACAAAGTTTTTTTGATGAAATTGATACATTTAGAATACAATCATGAGCAAATTAGAAAGTATTGAAAAGTAATATAGTTGGTATGCAGCTATGCAACAATGATTAGAGTTGCAAAAGAATATCTGAAGTTTAGGAGATGCTGCACAATTCCCTAAGGAATCCACAGGCTCTTGGTATTTGATACATTGTGTCTTGTTATTGAGGAGGGAACTACACATTTCATATTATAATTGAACTTGGCTTAGCAGGTGTTCAGTTACCTTTGATCCCTTTCTCAGTGTGCTAAGGCAGGGATCCATCTGGCTTATGATTACACATCAGGCAGGTTAGGCTACTCTATGCTGGGGTAACACATAATCTCAAAATCCCAGTGACTTACTGAAAGTGTGGAAGCGGAGAATAGAGTGATGGTTACCAGGAGCTGAGTGTGGGGGTTGGGGAATTGAGAAGATACTGATCAAAGGATACTAAATTTCAGTTACATAAGAAGAGGAAGGTCAGAAGATCTATTGTATAACTTGGTGACTACAGTTAATAACAAAGTATTTCATGCTTGAAATCACTAAGAGAGTAGAACTTAAGTGTGCTCACCACAAAAAGTTAAGTATATGAGGTAATTGATGTGTTAATTAGCTTGATTTAGCTATTCTACAACATATACATAGATCAAAACATCATGCTGTACCCCAAAAGTACATACAGTTTTTATTTGTTAACTTAAAAAAATCTCAGTGACTTATAATCACAGTTTTATTTCTGGCTCATCATGTATTTCCATCATTGGCCTGGTTTTGGCTTTACATGTGGAGACCCATGCTGATGAGCAGCCTCTACAATAAGTATTGCTGGTATCATGACAGATGGGAGAGAGGGAAGCAGAGCCAGAAAATTCTGTTCAGAAGTGGCGGGAGTCACATCACTTTTACTTTCATTTCATTGGCCAAAGCAGGTCACATCTCCACAGATGATGCAATTGGGTGGGCAGTGTAACCTTCCTATAGGGATGGGCCCAGTGGGGAGGGGCAGTGAGTACGGTGACAATCATCAATTAATAGTAATAAACCATTCAGTGAAGAGCACATGTCAGGAACTGAGAATTACTTACAACAGCTTTGTATATTGGGACAGTAGTGAAATAGCTGATGCCACAATTCCCTCTATGTATAAGTCTACTGAGGATGATGTCATTCCTACAAGGCAATTGAATGTCTCTCTGTTGGCTTCTGAGGCTACTAAGTACTTTTAAGCTTGTGCAGATATGGAGAATGGTTGAGGGGTGAGAGTTGCCTTAACGTGATTTTTCTGCCTTTGCAAAATTGGGAAGGAGAAGAACAAGGCTGGGGTATGGCTGGTAAATTCTCCCATACCTTAGCTCTCCATTATGTTGACCTGTGCTGATTCTCCAGAGTTTCGTATTTACATTGCTGGATTTTGTAGTCTGTTGTTCCCCCGCTTAGCTGCTTCTCAGGTATACAAGGGTGACTAGGCAATAATGTGTGATCTAAATAAACCTGACTTTCTGTAATAATAAACTAAAAACATACGATAGTCTAGCTTAACTTAAAAATGTTGGCCGGGCATGATGGCTCATGCCTGTAATCCCAGCACTTTGGGAGGCCGTGGCGGGCGGATCACAAGGTCAGCAGATCGAGACCATCCTGGCTAACACAGTGAAACCCTGTCTCTACTAAAAATACAAAAAAATTAGCTGGGCACGGTGGCGGGCGCCTGTAGTCCCAGCTACTCGGAAGCCTGAGGCAGGAGACTGGTGTGAACCCGGAAGGCGGAGCTTGCAGTAAGCTGAGATCGCGCCACTGCACTCCAGCCTGGGCGACAGAGCAAGAGACTCTGTCTCAAAAAAAAAAAAAAAAGTTAACATGAATAAAACATTAAGTTATATATTTAAAGGCATCTATGATTGAGGGCATGCTTTAAAGAAATCTGGACACCTTGGATTATTTTTTCCTCAGTATTTTCCATGTTCTCCATCTCAGACTCTAAGCTAATGTTTGCTTGACTTTAGGTCTTGTGTAGCTTAAGTCAACCTAAATTTCTTTTGGATTCTAAATATCTTGGGGATACAAGTTCAGGCACACTTTGCCCATGGTGCTTTGGGCACCTGGGCCATGGCAGCTTTTCTTCTATCCTTTTATTCTGTCTTTTAAGAACACTCTTAAACAATTTCATAGTGGAAACAGTATATTAGCATTCCTAAGACCCCACCTCTGAATCCCCACTTTCTTACTTCCTTATGTCAAAGCAGAGAAAAATAAAGTTTTAGATTGGACTGTGTGCCTACAGACTTCAGAAGGAATTTCTGTGATTCCAGTTTCCTTTAGTGGTGTTTCTGGTAACTAGGATCAGTTGTCCTAAGGTTATAGCTTTCATCCTGAAATTTCCCTTACATTTATATAAAGCCCATCTCTTCAGTTATAACTAGAGTGACCTTTCAGCTCTCTTGTCTTGGTGTCATGCAGTTTTAAAAATGGGATTATACTCTTCAATCTGAATATATTTAAACATACTACGTATATTTATATTAACATATTTAAACATATTCGAATATGAAATTGAAGGGCTTTTTGATAGGACTTAAGAAGTGATTTCTGAATAGTTCCCTGGGAAGCCAGGTCCCCTGAGAATTGAGAGAGGAGCTTTTCTTATTGTCCCAGCTGGGGAGCTGGTTTTGGGAATCCCCCGCAGATAACTTAGAATCAGCAAAGCAAACTTACATTTTGACCCTGTAAGAAGCAAACACCCCTTTCCCCTTTCTGCCCATTGGCAGATCTCTGGAGGACAGAATGTCTACTTTTTATACTTCCTCCATTAATGTGGAAACTGGTTGGAGAGTCCCTACTGTGGAGGCAAGAGGGACTTTTCTTTCTCATTCAGAAAAAACTACACAGGCTTCCTAAATATAAAGGAGAAGAGACAGGCAGTCTTAGTGATACTGACCAAATTACCCATTACTCTTGACTTGGCATTCTTAAAACAAGTTTAGAATCATACGTGCTGACGAGAGTAGAATTGAATATATTTCTTTTTATTCCTTTGTTATAAAAACTGAAACAACAAAGATTCTTAGAAGCAAATAGTAAATATCTTTGTCCCCATCCTGTTCCTACCCTTCATTGCCTCATCCTAGTACCAAGGGCTGATCACTCTTTGTAGTATGGAGCATATTTTTTTCTACACTTGGGTTTCTTTTGAAGTTGTCAAGCTATCTTCCCTGTTCTAGGTGCTGCTGTGAACTTAGAGGCAGGAGATTCCTGGGTGTGCTATGGAAGTACTTTGCCCAAATTTCCTGGGGGAGGGTCTGAAGAGGCTCCGGTTAGAAACCAAGTTTCTGCTCCCTCAGGAGAACTCTCACCCTATAAAGAGACATTAAAGTAGAGGACTTCTGATCCTTTGTGCAAGGCATGTTTCTATTCCAACAGGTGGGTCTTGTGAGTTTGTCTCTCCTTTGTTTTGCTGCCAGTCTTCTCTCTAAGGACCCTTCCCATGACCACGTCAGAGCATTGAAATCCTTTGACTTCCTTAAGGTCCAGTGCATTAGTTACCCATTGCTATGCGACAAATTATCAAAAAGCTTAGCTAGTTAAAATAAGTACTTATTGTCTCACAGTTTCTTTGGGTCAGAAATTTGGGAGTGGCTCAGCTTTGTTGCCCTGGCTCAGGGTCTCTCATGAGGTAGCAGTCAGGACAGCCAGGATGTGGTGAGGGCTGCAGTCCTCTGAAGACTTGCCTGGGGCAGGAGAATTCCCTTCCATGATGGCACCCTCATGTGCTGTTGGTGGGAAGCCTCAGTTACCGGCCATGTGAGCCTCTCCGAGAGCTGCTTAAATGTCCTCCTGACACAGTAGGTTAGCTGGCTTTTCCCAGACTGAGTGAACTCAGAAAGAGTGATACAGAGGCCTTAATATCCTTTATGACCTAGCCTTGAAAGTCACACTGCATCATTTCTGCGTGTCCCATTGACAACAAAAGTCAGCCCTGTTCAATGAGGAGGGGGACTACAAAGGTCATTGAAAACCAGGAGGGAGGAATCAGTGGTGGCCTTCTTGGAGGCTGGTTACCATACCCAGTTGAGTTCCTATTTCTTCTGTTCAACTTGTTATTAAATTCCAACCTCATGATATTCTTTTCTCTGAAGTTCCTCAATACTTTCTCAATGAACTGCTAATGTGGGTGTATGAGGTTCTGCCTTTGCTGTTTGATTAGGTGTTTTAGGCTCAAATGCTTTCCATTGTAAAGTGGCTGGAGGGTGACGCAGCTGCTTAGGATTGCCTAGGATGGGGAGGGTGGTAGAATGAGATTCTTAGGTACTAGGGAGTGAGTTCCAATTCCTCTGGCCAAGCCTTTGTGCTGGGCTGCACCTGCCTGAGGAAAGGGGTGCTTTCTAAGAATTGATACAAAGGTAAGTTAAAGGCTTGGAGAAAGCTCTAGCATGAGTCCTTAGTAAATGCTTATAAGAGGAATACATAAGTGAATGAAAAGTTTTTCCTGGGATCTTGTAGAATTCCATGGATACTCAGTGTTTTTTTAAAATTTTAATAGTTTTTGAGGAACAGGTGTTTTTGGTTATATGGATAAGTTCTTTAGTGGTAATTTCTGAGATTTTGGTGCACCCGAGCATGTACATTGTAGCCAATGTGGAGTCTTTTATCTCTCAGTCCCCACCCATCCTTCCTGTCAAGTCCCCAGAATCCATTATATCATTCTTATGCCTTTGTGTCCTCATAGCTTATCTCCCACTTACAAGTGAGAACATACAATGTTTGGTTTTCAATTCCTGAGTTATTTCACTTAGAATAGTGGTCTCCAACTCCATCCAGGTTGCTGTGAATGCCATTATTTTGTTCCTTTTTATGGCTGAGTAGTATTCCATGGTGTATATATACCACATTTTCTTTATCCACTCATTGGTTGATGGGCATTTCGGCTGGTTCCATATTTTTGCAATTATGAATTGTGCTGCTATAAACATGCTTGTGCAAGTGTCTTTTTCATATAATGACTTCTTTTCCTCTGGATAGATACCCAGTAGTGGGGTTGCTGGATCAAACGGTAGTTCTACTTTTTGTTCTTTAAGGAATCTCCATACTGCTTTCCGTAGTGGTTGTATTAGTTTACTTTCCCATCAGCAGCATAAAAGTGTTCCCTTTTCACCACATCCAGGCCCACATCTGTAATTTTTACATTTTTAAATTATGGCCATTCTTGCAGGAGTAAGGTGGTATCTCATTGTGGTTTTAATTTGCATTTCCCTTATAATTAGTGATTTTGAACATTTTTTCATATGTTTATTAGACATTTGTAACTTGGGAATATACCTAACCAAGGAGGTGAAGGATCTCAGTGGTATTTTGTTTGATATTCCCTTCTGGTTTTAGATTTCAGGGGGCTCATCTTCTAGGAACAATTTCTAGTCTTGGTATAAAAGAAGTGCCCTCTCACCTCTGCCTGTGAGTGGATAAATGAGGCTGGCTTTTGGAGCTGGGGGTTACTAATTCGAAGTCACTTCTGATATGTTGTGAAGTTTATGTGGTTGAGGGTAGAAAGCTGTTCTTGGGAGGGACTGCCTCAGACTTGGGTAGAGCAGATAAGAATCTTTCCTTTCCTGGGCTCAGGTCTGGGTTGGGGCTGCCAACCAGGGAACAGACTTCTGGACAAAAGGGCAAGTCTGTGAAATAAACCCCAGAAGCCTCAGCCAGTATCCCTCCCTTCTCCCTCTGAGGTTCAAGGGAGATTGCTGAAGAGTAGATGAGGGGCCAGGCTGGGAAGGGTGCCATGGGCCTGGGACTCCTGCTGCTTCTACTTAATTGCTCACACCCGTTTCTCTGCTTGCAGAGCTCCATTTCATTAATGAGCAAGACATGCGCTGGCCACGTGTCAAACCGCCTCAGTATTTATTTGGCTTTAAGCTGGGTCTTTCTAGAACATATGTGCCTCTGGGGGATTAAAACTCAAACAACTGTGACTTTGGCAGTTTTAACTGAGCTGGTACTGTGGATCTTAAAACAGAGTGCGTAGCTTTTGGTGGTGAGCAAGTGCCCACCAGGCAGGGGAACATAAAGTGACTTTGAAGGTCAGGAGTTAAAATAGGGGAGGGAGCCTCCATGCTGAAGTTCGGGAGGCTGTCCCTTGCATGGCCTAAGAAGGCCACCTCCCTCATTCACCTTTCCAAGGTCAAATTTTAGGAATTATTCCTTTGGACTCAAGCTTGTTCACTAAGCATCAGAGTAGAAGGAGGGCCCTGCTAACATACTGGTTAAGAGCAAGCATTCTGTAGTCTGAGAGACCCAGGTTTAGATTTTAGACCAGCCACTTTTTAACGATTTGCCTTTGGGAAGGTTCTGTATCTCCTCTACACTTTACTTTCCCCACCTGTGAAAGGGGCTAATAGCTTGACCCATACATTTACATCCAGTTCATGAGGAACACTGGTGTGTATTACAGTTTCTTACACATTCTTTTCAGGTTTTAGTAGCAGAGTTACTCTGACCTTATAGCATGAGTTGGGGGTGGGGGTTGGGTGATATTTATTCCTCTTGTGTGTTTTGGAAGAGTTTCTGTAAGGTTGATTTTTTTTCTTTCCTAAATATTTGATAGAATTTAGCAATAAAACCTGAAGTCTTCTTTGTGGGGAAAATTTTGATAACAAATTTGATGTTGTCACTATTGAGAACCAAGTAGAGGAGTATATAAGCTTGAAGTCCAAGCAGCCAGCCAGTGCTGACAGACTGCTGTGGTGTCCCCCTGGATAAGACCGCCCACCAGCCTACTGATACCACCTCACACGCTGCGCATGGAATCCTGCACCAATGCACTGCGTGCACACGAAGAGCATATGAAGATCTGTGAAAGAGATCAAGAAACCGAGACTCAAGGCGTCTCAAGTAATCACTCAGCTAAAAGATTGCAGAATAAAACCAGGACTGCAGCTCAGTTATTTTTGACTCAAATCCCGTGATATTTCACAATTCCCCAGCTGCAATGTCACAATTAATAGATGAATCCCATTCTGTCGTCTGATGATTGCATTCTCCTCCTCTCTGCTTTTAGATGGGTGCTGGAAGCTGGCTTCAGAGAGGAGTACTATATAGATTCATTCTGTATTCATTCCCATTTCATGGTGTGTCTCAAAGACTCCATGCAAGACTTGCTGCAGAACAAGCAAACAAACAAACATGCTCACAAGGGTGAGGGCCTTTAGAAAGCTCAGGGTGGGGGGTGGTGGGGAGGGAAGAGAACTCGCTTGAAAAAGATGGGCAGATTAAAAGGAACACCATTCTCCCACCCCACCCAGAGCCAGAGCCCCTTAACTTCCAGCAAGTACTTCTGCAAGTCATCAATCTTCCTTAATTGCAGATGACATGCAGTTAAACAACCTCAACCCAGAGAGCTTTCCCTTGACCCCAGATGGGTTCTCTAACACTTATGAGAACATTTGGAAGACATCAAAGTGAGTCAGTGGATAGGTAGAACCACATCGCCACCTTAATGGGGCAACTAAGAAGTCAAGGAGAAGTGGGAAAGGGCAGTGGATTGTTTCTCCGGCTATCCAGGTCTGAATTAGCAAGTCTGGCAAATGGATAATGAGGTGTGTGGAGAGTGAAACTCCATGGATTTCCACAGGTGGAAAGGGGACAGAGAAGTCAGGGATGATGGTAGCACCGGCAAAGGCAAGCACATATAGAAGCAGGTGTCGCTAGTTACTGGGTGTTCGTGACAGTCCTTGGCTGGATATACACACCTGCTATGAACGAAATTGTGTCTATAGTTATATGTTGAAACTCTAACCCACAATATGGTGGTATTTGGAGATGAGATCTTTGGAAAGTAACTAGGTCTAGATGAGATTATGAGGGTTGGGCCCCCATGATGGGGTTAATACTCCTATTAAAAGAGACACCTGAGAGCTGGCTTTCCTCTCTTTCCCCCTGTGCAAATGCACCTAGGAGAGACTGTGAGTGCACAGTGAGATGCTGGCCTTTCACAGGCCAGGGAGAGAGTCTTCACCAGAAAAAGAATCTGAAGGCACCTTGATCTGGGACTTCTAGCTTCTAGAACTGAGAATATGAATGTGTGTTGTTTAAACTACCCAGCCTATGGTATTTTTTGACAGCAGCTCGAGTTGCCTAAGACAGAACCCACACACTAACTCACACACACAAACACACAGCCCAGAAGAAAAACTGCAGGTCCTTAGGGTTCCTGTGCCTGATTTGAGTTAGAAACACTAGGACCTCATCCTTTCCAAGAATGTTATCAGTACCAGGTTACTATCAAGCAGTTTTCTAATCAACCAAAATCATATCTAGGAATTCTATAAGGGAGACCAAGTGGCAGGCTCATTCAGGCCCAGAAGGCCAATGATCCACTTGTGAGATTTGTATCTCCAGTTCTTGGCATGCAGTAAAATAGGATAATAACAGTATTAATAATAGCAGCTGTGGGTATCAAAGATTTCCTTTGTCCCAGACACTGTGCCAAGTGCTTTATGTGCATTTGCAAGTTTAATTTTTCCCTGCTGCCCCATGGTCCAAGCCACGATTGCCCTTTCATCTGGACTATGCTGATAGCTTTCAAACTGGAAGCCCTGTCTCTGCCTTTGGCCTCTACAATCTCTTAGTTGTATAACTTCAAAAGTGATTATCTTAAAGATAAAATGAGATCATCCTGTAGCTCCAAATCCTCCTGCAGCTTTTGGTCTCTCTTACAGTAAATTCCAAAGTCCTTCCAGTGGCCTAGGAGCCCCCACTTTCCCCTACTGATCTCTAGTCACTTTGCCTCTAACTTCCAGTCACTCTGGCCTCCTATGTGGTTCTCAAGTGTGTCAGAAACTCTCCTGCCTCTGGACCTTTGTGTTTACTGTTCCCACTGGCTGAAATGCTTTTTCCTGGAAATTAGCTCAGCTAGCTGTGACTTCCTTCAGTTTTCTGTCTACGTGTCAACTAAGTAGAAGGGCCTCCCCCATGGACCCTTTATTAAATTGACTCAAGCCTTTTAAAGTTCAGGATTTGTCCTCCTAGCCCTAGTTACACCTGGATTTGTTTACTGGCTTATTGCCCCCATTTCCCACTAGAATATAAGCTCCCTGGGGACAGAGTTTTTAATCCATTAGAATAGATGAGTAGATCTATTAATTATTAATTAATTCTGAGGGCTATTCTAACTGCTAGGGATACAGCAGAAAATAAGATATCCTAATCTGAGGACTGTTCTAAGAACAGTCCTCAGAATTATTTGTTGAGCGAACAAAAGAACAAATAAATAGTGCTTTTCCTATCTTTATTTATTTCCGTTTAATAATAAATTTTCTCCAAAGAGCAAGTTACTCATTTTAGAAAAAGACTAAATTTTGAACTGTGACAAGATTATTATCTGGGAAGTTTCATCAATGCACATTGCAGTCAGTTCTGATTCAAGCTGGTGGGTGACCTGTCTCACTTGGCCTGTGAGAAGTAGCATGGCACCCAGACCAGCAGAGAAGATCACGATAGATTAGAAGATGACAGACATGCATATCCACCACATGCTACCTTCCTTCCTGGTTAAGATTTCGTGAACAGTGGTCCCCAAACTTTTTGGCACCAGGGACTGGTTTTATGGAAGACAATTTTTCCACAGATTGCGGGGTGTTGGGAAGGGGGATGGTTTCAGGATGATTCAAGCACATTGCATTTATTGTGTACTTTATTTCTATTATTATTACACTGTAATATAGAATGAAATAATTATACAACTCACCACCATGTAGAATCAGTGGGAGTCCTGAACTTGTGGGTCTCATCTGGGGGTGATGGGAGACAGTGACAGATCATCAGGCATTAGATTCTCATAAGGAGCACATAATCTAGATCCCTCACATGCACAGTTCACAATAGAGTCCCTGCTCCTATGAGAATCTAATACCGCTGATCTGACAGGAGGTGGAGCTCAGGCGGTAATGAGAGCAAGGGGGCTGTGTAAATACAAATGAAGATTTGCTCGCTTGCCCTGCCCTGTGCTCACCTCCTGCTGTGCAGACTGGTTCCTAACAGGCCACAGATCAGGTTTGGGGACCCCTGCCATAAGTGGTTTACCAGTCATCCTAGAGCTGCATCTGTATCGATCGTGTGTGTGTGTGTGTGTGTGTGTGTGTGTGTGTGTGTATGGTGCTGTAGAGTTTTATATTATAGCTACTCTTGATGGCTTGAAGTTCGTTAACTTTGTAGAATGCTTCTCGTTCTTAATCATTTTGTAAAGAAAGAATAGAACTCTTTTAGAAATTGTTAACCCATTTTTTTCATTCATATATTTAATATGTGCCTTCTACGTTTCAGAGACTATGTAAGAAACTGGTGATATAACAAGGAAACCAGAGAGACAAAGTGTCTGTTCTCAGGGAGTGGCTTGAACATATTAGGACTAAGTAACATTTTTTCTTTAAGATCCCAGTGTTCAGAAAAGGAAGAGAGGTAAGACCTTATTTTATAGTATTTTCTGTGTTGCCTATTTCCACCTGGGAGTCCCACCCTTCACAGGATAATTAAGACAGAGCGTGACAAGCACATATTATGTGGAAAGGAAGGAAAGCAGCAGCTACAGGCTCTTACCTGTGTGCAATCTTTTGAGAATTAACTCTTCCCTATGTGTAATCTTCTGAGAATTAACTGGATTTTCTTTTTACCCACTATGGCACTTGTTAGGTATTCCAAAGAAACTTCAAATATGAAAGATAAATGATAAAACCTTGGAACTAGTAGTATAAAAAGAAACTGGCCAGCCTATATAGACAATTATAAATGATATTTCAAAAGTTACTATAAGTGATATCATGGTGTTGACAGTTTTATAGTTGGGTGGGTAGCAGCCCAATCTGGATTTTTACAATTTTTTTTAATGTGCTCTAAAGCATTGCAACCTTCCACCCATGGAAAAAATGTTTCAGACGGCTTCTTCTGTAGCTCCCTCCTTGTTCTCACCACCCTGGTAATGCTACATCTAGTTTCTTTGGAAAGGAAACATGAAGACAGCTTGATACTTAGATTCATACAAAACTTTATGGATTGAAAAATTCTTTGATGGTCTCACTTTATAAGTGGCAGAACAGTTTCGTAGACAGCTGCTGCTTTTCAAGAGTTTTGCCTCTTTTTTCCAGTGACAGCATGTCACTTTTCCTGTAGGGAGCTTCCATGGAGTCCAGATGATTTTCAATCATCGTGTCTCCTCCTGCACCCCTCATGGCTGTAAAATTGGTTATGCTACTCAAGTTTTGGAACAGCTAATGGAAGTCATGTCCTGTGCTCTCTGGTGGGTATAAAGTCCTATGATTCAGGTTACTCAATCAGATCTAATTTCTTGGGATGAAGGAAGCATTTAAGCCAGTTATTGGAGATGAAAGGTGAGTGAGTCACAAACCTTAATCTCAAAACTTTTAGTGGAGGATATGGGCATATATGAAAATAATTATAAGGAAATATGGTGGTAGCTACAATAAAGGTATGTAATAGGAGTTTAGTAAGCAAAGAGATGTGTTATTAAATTCCTCAGAGGTAGAGATGCCAGAACTGGGTCTTTCAGGATAAGTAATAATTTGATAAGCAACCAAAAGATAAGGGAAGAAAGATCTTGGCAGAGTGAAAGCAAAGGCACAAAAAGGCATGAAAACCTTATAACTATACAACTGTTATTATCATCATTATGATTTTTATTTTCTTTATTTATAAATTGAAAGAATTGGAATTAGATTCTAAGTTTCTTAAAGTGTAGTCCAAGGATTACTGGGGTGCTTGGTAAAACGCAAATTCCTGGGGCCCGTGCCGTATCTATTGCATATCTGTTAAATCTTCTGTAGGTCAGGCCCAACAATCTGCATTTTCAAATAGCTCCTCAAGTGATTTTTATGCATATCCCATTTCAGATTAAATAGTCCTGAGGTCAGTTTCCTTTCTAAAGTTCTGTGTTTACATAATGCCAGTTTCCTTTGCCTGGCAGAGGAGACATATTAAAAGGATGATGAATAAATGGATGAATAAATAAGTGAACAAATGAACCGATTAGGCATTCAAAGGTTTAGAACCCTATAGCAAATACTATCCATGCTCTGCCCATATCTCCTTGGAATTTACCATTGTGGTGAATGACTGTTCAATCTCTACTGGGTAAGGCTGGAGCTCCAATTACCTGCATGCTCAGCAGCCCTTTCTAATGGTTGGTGCATGCTGGTGTGTAAATAACTATCTCCTTTGTCCTTAGTTGCGATAATTCCGAGGTGCTGGTCTACATTGACTTCTGGAGTCCCTAGTAGAATTAAGCTGCAGTGAAAACTGCCCTGATGATGCACCCTTCTTGATCTGCCTTTTTTTCCATGTTTCACTTCTCCACACCACTCGTGGTGTTCCCTGGGATCACGATTTGCACTCAACCCTATTCTGGAGAAATTCAAACCAAGATCGCCTCTAAGTAACACTGTGAATTAGAATATAGCTCCCAGGAATGCCATCCCCTTGGGGGCAGGTCCACCCTCCCCTATTTGTTCTCTGAGTGATCCCACTTACCTAGTATAGTGTCCTTTATACTAGGTGCTCAATAAATATTGTTGGATTGAATTCTTTGGGATCAATTTTTTCCAAGTGGACTTTCTGCTGTTTTTCCAGGGAAGAGCATCTTGCAACTGTGCTCTCTTCTGAGCGCAGTTGTGTAGAGGATATTCCATGGTAGTCTTCATGTGGCATGATGTCTAGGTAGCTGCAGTAGCAGGGTTATCTGCTGAATAAGGGCTGGATGAAACTCCTGTCCACTTGTGTGTGGGCCATTCCTTACTCTTAGAGTCCAGGAGGTTCTAAGAAAAGAAGAAATCTTTTTTTTCACTCTGTTGCCCAGGCTGGAGTGCAGTGGCACCATCTCGGCTCACTGTAACCGCCACCTCCCAGGTTGAAGTGATTCTCCTGCCTCAGCCTCCCAAGTAGCTAGGACTACAGGCATCCACCACCATGCCCAGCTAATTTTTTTATTTAGTAGAGACAAGTTTTCACCATGTTAGCCAGGCTGGTCTCTAACTCCTGACCTCAGGCAATCCACCCGCCTCGGTCTTGAGATTACAGGCGTGAGCCACCGTGTTCTTGATGATCTCTAAGGCTCTTAAAATATTTGGTCAGGTGTCTGTGTGAGAATCTGATGAAAGCTATGGGCTGTCTTTTGAGAAAGAAAGAACACACAAACACAATTTTACATTTACATATGATGCCAAGGACATTTTGAAGTCCAACTGAGAAACCTCTGCAACAGTGCTTCTCGAGTTACCTATGGACAATCTTTACATATTTTTTCAAAATTTCAATCTGCCACTAATCAATACTAGCTCCCAGCTCAAACCACGTGAGACTCACCCAACAAGTGTGACCACACTCGACCTGGTCTGCATCCTGATATGAGCCCACTGATCACGTGCTTGAATGTCATGTCATTGTGAAGTTTCTAAAGGCTCATTTTCAATTCTGCTACTTACTTTGGTGGGTTGGTATCTGTGGCTGCGGTCTGTGGACCACACTTTGAGTGGCTCCATTCCGTGGTCTAAGGATTATAAACCGAGACTGACTACGCTCAGCGCTCCTCTGTGCTTACAGACTGAAGCTCATTCCTCACCATGGCAAATGAAGCCCCAGGCTGCAGCCACAGCACATTTGTTTCCTGTTTCCTTTGCCATACTCTTCATTCCATCCCTCCTTTTACTTTTCCCTAATGTTCCCTCCCTCACTTCTAATCATCCTAGGAAGGATTTATTGCTTCCTCACATATATCCCTCTAGCATTTAGAATACACTACTTATCACAATATATTATGATGATATAGTGTACATCTTTATTCCCCTCCAAACAGTTATCTCTTTAAATGCAGAGGTAACTTTGCTCATATTTTTTGTATGCGAAGAGCTATTCACAGAACCTGGCACATAATAGGTGTTCAGTGAATGTATGTTGAACCAAAGTGAAGTGAATAAGAGGTATTGGCCAACAAGGAAAGAGAACACTGATGTCCAGTTCCTAATGAGTCCTGTGTGTTCCTTAGCTGGTTGCTGTCACTGGGGAGAGATCAAGGGCTCAGCCACAGGTGTAGCTGATGAGAAAAGCAGAGCTGAAGACTTAGCTTTGGCCCATGAACATGTTTGTCGCTGTCTTGGCAGGGATTTGGCTTTGGCTGAAGGAAGGTTGATTTAGATTTTTCCTGGGCCTTGGGAAAGGGTTGCAAACTCAATGGGAAAGGGGATGGGAGTATTTGTAAGCTTAGGTACACCTGCTCTTAGCAGAAGATGCTGTTTCTTTCCATCATGTTTTACTCTCCAAGCAGGACCCCTTCACTTGCTAAATAAATGATTGATTTCACCTCCAGGTGGGAACGTTTATCTTTACTTATCTGGCTACAGCTTACTGAAAATAATCCCTACTCAAACGTCAAAGGGGACTTGGGGGTCACCACCTTGGCTGGAGTCGGGAACTGAACTTGAATTACATTTATATGGGGAAATGGTTGCTTCTTGGGCCTTGGAAGGCAGGCGTTCAATGTCAGCCCAGAGGTGGAAGTTGGTGGTGGGTAAGAAGAATAGGAATTCTGGATTGATGAGGCAAGTTGGTTATGTCAATGATTGACATTACAAGGAAATTAAAACTTAGACATTCTGGAAAAGATTATTAAGGTGTTTTAAAAGAAAGCCATGTGAGAACACATGGACACAGGGCAGGGAACATCACAGGCTGGGGCCTGTCATGGGGTGGGGGCTAGGGGAGGGATAGCATTAGGAGAAATACCTAATGTAGATGACGGGTTGATGGATGCAGCAAACCACCATGGCAAGTGTATACCTATGTAACAAACCTGCACATTCTGCACATGTACCTCAGAACTTAAAGTATAATAAATAAAAAACAAAAGAAAGCCAGGTTTTTAAAAAGTAATGAAGACTCTGAGCAAAGTAAGGGGAGAGGAAAGCTTAGGGATAACCACTGGAAATACCTTCAAAGCAAGCAAAGGCAATGGAAGGGTCAGATCTCAGTACAGGGCAATAGGGAAGGAAAACTCAGTCCAGCCGTCACTCCTGAGCACTAGACCTGTACACTCAACTGATTCTATAAACATCCCCACCAGAATCTCAAACTCAAGGAGGTTGAGTTTGAGATCTGGCTGGACCTCAAACCAGAATCACTTTTATTTATTAGGGAATATTTTATTTATTAGTGATCACTTTTATTTATTAGGGAATATTCACCCTTGACCTTCTGCTCCCCTTGTGTTTTCTATCATTGGGAGTGGTTCCAGCATACTCTTGCTTAAACCATTTCTGGGTGTGACTGTCGGTTTCTTCATCTGCCTCATCTCGCACATCCTCATCTCGGACATCGCCAAGTCCTATTAACCCCAATGTCTAAATATTTTTATAATCCTGCCCACCTCTTCCAATCTTCACTGAAACTCTCTAGGTCAGGCCACCACTGTTTTGTGCCTAGATTAGTTTTGCTCCCTCCAGTTTATTCTCTACTATACAACTGTCTTGGATTTCTTCCCAAAATATCTGATTGTGGTGTTTTTCACCTTAACACCCTTCAATGATCTATCACATTGCTATTAATCATTATTCATATTGCTCTTTGGATAAAGTCCAACTCCTTACAAGCTTTTGTGATCTGCCTCATCTCTCCCCAGCTCATTCTCCTTACTCTCTCTTGCACTATCCTTGCTCTGCACTCTCAGTTCTCTGTGCCACATTGTCTCAGAATATCTGCTCATGTTCCCTTCTGTCTTACTAGTTACCTTTCTCCTGCATCATACTTTCCTGTTCTTTTTTTTTTTTTTTTTTTTTGGAGACAGATTCTCACTCTGTCTCCCATGCTGGAGTGTAGTGATGGGATCTCGGTTCACTGCAACCTCTGCCTCCCAGGTTCAAGCGATTGTCCTGCTTCAGCCTCCTGAGTAGCTGGAATTACAGGCACCTGCCAGCACGCCTGGCAATTTTTGTATTTTTAGTGGAGATGGGGTTTCACCATGTTGCCCAAGCTGGTCTCGAACTCCTGGCCTCAAGTGATCCACCAATCTTGGCCTCCCAAAGCGCTGGGATTACAGGCGTGAGCCACTGTGCCTGGCGTACTTTCCTATTCATTAAATCTCACACTGGGCATTACTTCTGTTGGTTCCCCAAGATTAAATTAGTTGTCCCTTATATTGAGTTACGTTGTTCTTCTTCTGTTTCTTCTTAATATTTTTCTGGTGTATTCATTTTTTGTTTCCTTCCCTGGAAAGCAAGCACTTGAAAACAAGGACTGTGTCTTCTGCACTATTGTATTTACAGTAGCTAATATCCTTAAGTCCTCAGTAAATATTATTTGAATAAATGAACAATTTTAGAGAGATTCAGGAAGAAGCTGAGTGTCAGGACCAAGGGAAAGAAATCATGTGGGTGGAGCCTCAAGAACATTGACCGGTTGTCTGTAAATCAGTTTAGAAATGAGAAAATTGGGTTGGACTCATGCCCCGAAGGAAAAGTGATCATCTTTATTCAGTTACTGAAGGGCCTGAAAATGGACTAGGTCTGGTATGTTAGTAAGGTTCTAGAAAAAGCTTTTAATAAAGGACCTACCCATAGCCATGTGGTCGGGGTTAAGGAAATCAATAAAGGATGCTGATGCTCCCAGAGACTAGGAACAGTGTGAAGCTGTTTCCACCTCTAGGACTCAAGGAACAAAGAGAGGAAATAGTGTTAAGAAACCTAACAAGAACATGGAGGGGATGATTAGCAGGAGCTGCAGTGTTCAGGCAGGACCAGGACAGGGAAGAAACACCTTGGTCTCTCTCCTGTTGCTGCTGTCCCTTTCAGTCATACTCAATGTAAAACCTGAGGACAAGGGAGCCTGGGTGGCACAGCTCCCCCAGAGGTGTTGATCTCTTAAGGCTCGTAGGACAGAAAACAGATCTGGAGGCACAAATGAACCAGCACACCTGGTTGTGAAAGGAGAGAAAACTAGTAGGAAAAGAGAATGCCTCTAAGTGTGGGAGTTAGAAGAAAATGTGTGATGATTGGAGGACTAGTGAACATTCTCAATGACTTGGGTAAGACTCTGGAATCGTTACATCTGCACCAAGGATAATGTCCAATGGGGCCTTGTGACCTTGGCCATGGGTGGGGTGTGCATGTGGAGATTTGTTCCCTCATGGTGTTGGTGAAGGTCAGGTGACCTTGAGCAGTTGGGCTGTTCACCTGGAGCAGGGGTCGTGCTGCCAGAGAAGCAGTGTAAGGGTAGGTGTGTGGGGGAGGGGAAGGTCAGGGCTTGGGCTTGGAAGAGAGCTCTTCCCCTTTTTGGATTACTACATGCAGCATTGAACACAGGCTGTGAGAAGCGCGTGGCACCCAGCCTGACAGCCCGGCAGTCGTTGTTGCTTGTCTATGCATCTGCATGTGTGTGTATGCATGTGTGTGTCTGTGTGAGCAGCTGGGGATGTGCATTTGGAGCAGGCTGCTCTATTCTTTTGTCATATGTGACCTGGCAGAATTTCTCCTGGAAATGCAGTTCCTTGGAGGGTATTTTACAAGGAAAATACCCTGGTTTATTACCTTCTGTTAGAATAAAATGAGAATAAATGGTCTAAACGACAGCAGGAAAAATTTAGTTTAGACTTAAGGGATGGCTTTTAATAACTTGTGTATCAGATTTTCTTTTGACCCCAGGGAGACATCGTTTTTCTCTTCAATTCTGAATTACATCACATATCCAAACAGCAAGATTTCTACATTTTAAGTTCCACTTAGATGACATTAAAAAAATGGATATACCAATTTTCTTTAAAATTCTGACTGCAATAGCTGAATATCCAGGTTGTCTGTATTCTGAGATTATTGATGCTTGTTTGTCTAGGTCCTTTCTCTCTCTCCATGCCTGCAGGGTGCAGAGAGCAGAGGTGAAATTCATACACTCTTGGGGGAGAACTCAGGAAGATTCAAATACTGCCTTTACTACTTAATCTGGCCCGTAGCCACTTCTCTGATTTCTTTCTCTCTTTATCCCTTTCACTCACTGAACTCCATACACACTGGCCCCCTTGATGTTTCCTGTAGGACTTGGGACACTGTGGAGAAATTTCCTGTATTGGTAGCTGATCCAGATATGTTGTCTCTACCATGTCTTCCAACTCTGAGATTTCCAAGTTTCTGTGTTAGTGTGTGTGTGACTAATACGCTTATACATAGTGAAACAAACATTGGCCTCGTAATCTAAAATCCCAGAGTCAATCTTAGATTTCTCCCTTACCAGTTGCAATAGCTTAGCCATCACTCAATCAATGGAGATGATAATACCTGCTCCAAATAATTTATGTGAGGAGCATCTGAAACAATGTTTATAAAAGCATTTTATAAAATTCTAAGGAAGAGGTAGCTACCATTAATTACATCTGACACAGTGATGTTAACAGTGGAGAATAAGTGGTGCTAATTTGAAAGACAAAAATCAACCAATCTAAAGACTGCTATATTCTTGCCTGATTAAGACTAGGATAAAGGCAAAAATATGATTGGAGAGAGAATCACTCAATTATTCAGGAAAACAGCCTAGTAGACCCTTTGTTTTCCATAAGAAGGCCCAGAGAGGGTCTGGATGCCAATGGCTGAAACAAAGAAGATGTTAAAATTCCTTTGCATAATGAAGCTATAGGAATTTTTTGTCCTTCCTCCTGCCCTGCAATAGGCAGACACAGGAGAGAAGAGGTAAGGGGGTTAGAAAGGAGAAGATTTACTAGATAAGTGCATTAGTCTGAGTTCTCCAGAGAAATAGAAACAATACAAGATTTATTTACTTATTTATTTAAAATTAAGATAAGTTAAAGGATGTGCAAGGAAATTTATTATAAACCGTTCAGCAGTTATGGAGGCTGAGAAGTTTCAGGATCTGTAAGCCTGAGACCCAGGAGACTGAATGGTGTAAGTTCTAGTCCAAGTCAGAGTTTGAAGGCAGGAGAAAATGTCCCAGTTTAAAGATAGTCAGACAGAGACAGAGATAATTCTTTCCTATCCAATTTTTTATTCTTTTTAGACCTTCAATGGATTAGATGAAGCCCACCGACACTGGGGAGGCAATTGCTTTGCTCAGTCTACTGATTCAAATGTTGATCTCATCCGGAAACACTCTCACAGACACCCTGGAAATAATGTTTGACCATGTATCTGGGGCACCCCATGGCCCAGTCAGGTTGATACTTGAAATACTTAAAATATTAACTAACACATTAGGGAAGGAGTTGGTACAGGGATAAGGGACCCAGTCCCAGTTCTGGGTTAAGCCCTAAGAGGGAGATGGCCTAATGTCAGAGAGGGACCCTTCATCTGAGATGGGGACTCTAAGCTTAGTGATGTTTGCAGTCTAATATTAGGCGATTACTACTTGAGTTAATAATATTGTAGGAATGAAGGAGGTGGGATTGGGCTGTGTCCATGTAGAGCAGTGGGACAAGAGCCAGAAAGAGCAGGTGCCCAGAAGGCCATAGATGGTGTTGTAGTAGCCTGAGCTGGAATTTGGAGCAACTAACAAGAGGTGATAATCGCCATCTTTTTATACCCAAAGGAATTTTCAGAAATAGTTATGAGGGGACTGAATTTCTTTTGGCTGGTAAGGAATAGGGCTTGAGTAATTTTACATTGATATTAGAGGAAAGTCTTCCTTAGAGGGCCCAGGCACTTGGGGCTCCTCAGGTGGTAGTTGTTTCCTACTAGATTCTGTCCCAGGATGGTAGGGACAAAGCTCATTTTGTTCACTGTTGTAACCCCAGTGTATAGAACAGTGCCTGGTGGTTAGTAGGTGTTGAATAAATATTTGCATTGCCTTTTTTGTTGTTTGTTTAAATATACTCTTAATTTTGAAATACTTTTAGATTTAAAGAAAAGTAGCAAAGATCATCCAGAGAGTTCTATATATCCCTCTCCTTGTTTTCCTATTGGTATCTTATATTACCATAGTAATTTGTCATAACTAAGAAATTAACTGGTATAATATATTACTCTAAAGTAAACTCCAGATTTTATTTGGAGTTTCCAGCTTTTCCACTGATGTCTTTCTTTTTTTCTGGAAGCCCACCCAGGGTACCACTTTACATTTAGTCATCATGTCCTCTTGGTCTCCCTTGGTCTGTGACAGTTTCTTAGTCTTGCTTTGTTTTCCATGACCTGGTCAGATTTGAAGAGTACTGGTCAGACATTTGGTAGGGATATCCCTTAATTTGGGTTTCTCTATTTTTTTCATTGTAAGACTGGGGGCTCTGAATTTGTAGATATGCACTGCCCATTGGTGTAGGATTTCTCCTCTGAAGAAGTTGCAAGCGGGAGGGTATCTACAGCTGGAGAGGCAACGTGGTGGGCAAAGTTGGTGAGGCTGAAGCCTACAGTCAGTTGTTTTTTTTCTGTTCTGACCTGCAATCCCTTAGGTGATGCTCCTAATCACAGCCATCCAGTGTGAGAGGCTACTGAGAAGTAGCCAAAAACCATCTGCATTCCTCAACAAATGAGCCACTTGTGGACTTCTCTAACAGTGCCTGGCCCCAAGCAGGCTCTCAGCTCATGGTGGCTCTTACCATAAATAATCCAGAAGGCTGTTTTTTTCTTATAAAGGATGACCTTGTGATGATTACTTTGAGAGGCATGAAATTACACAGCCTGCCTGCAATCATTTTCTTAGCTAAGCATGCTTTTTGTACAAATATTTTTGAGGAAAAACCAAGGTCTTTGAGATAGGAGTGAGAGGAATAAATAAGTTAGAATCAGTTATATTTTCTTTGAATTTTTTTGAAGCCTATTGTCCCCAAAGACTTCCTATATTCCTCCTTTGCTGTTTCCTTTGACTGATACTACATTAAGGAGTACATAATTTTTGACTTATTGAGTTATTTCACCTTGAGGAATTTATTTCCTGCTTGCTCAATTTGCTTTCTCAAACAACTGGAATCATGCTGTTTTCAGTAGAAAGTCTCTCTTAATCCATTTTGTGTTGCTATAACAGAGCACTAGAGATTGGGTAGTTTACAAAAAGAGAGGTTTATTTAGCCCATGGCTTTGCAGTTTGGGAAGTTTAAGATTGAGGGCTGCATCTGGTGGCTTCTGGTGAGGGCCTTGTGCTGTATCAAAATGTGGCAGAGAAACAGAAGGGCAGCTGGGCTCATGTGAAAGGGCAAAACATGAGAGGCAATCTCACTGTGCAACAACTCACTTTCATGGGAACTAATCCATTCCCAAGAGAACTAACCCAGTCTGGGGGGAAAGACATTAATCCATTTAAATAACCTAATTACCTCTTAAAGGACCCACCCTCCAACACCACCACATTGGGATCCAAGTCTCAGCATGAGTTTTGATGTGGACATGCCACATTCAAACTACAGCGGAGGCCTTGTGGTATAGAAAAGGGAATGTAAAGGTTGGAGTTAGGGTTGTTTGTGTTGCCACATCACTCATTATGGTGAATAAATCCCTTATTCTCTCTGAGCCTTGAGTCTTCTTATATAACATTGGATGGATGCAATGGATCCCACATCATCCATTATGGTGTCAGTGTGGGCAAGTCGCTTATTCTCTCTGAGTCTTAAGTCTTCATCCATAAAATTGGATGGATGGAATGGACCCCACAGGAGTGTTGCCAAGAGCACAGGAGATGTGAAATGCATGTGAAGAATGTTTGATAGATGAAGCCCTATTGAAATGCTCGTTGCTATCTCTAGAGCTTCCTTCTTTCAATGCAGAAGTGTGGAAATTACAAAGAAAAAAGAACAAATACAACTAAATGGTTCAGGTCCCCTGCCTGAATATTGAAAGTCAGAATTTGCATGTAGATAGAAGAGGGATGAGAAGACAGGGAGGGCACTGGGTGTCACATTCAAACAATTCCTCCTCTTTGCTTGCTGTAGCTTGGCCCTCTGCCCAGGGCTCGTTGTTATCAATGAACTCCACCCAGCAGCTGAAGGAAACACACATTGAATGGAATAATGTTTGCTGAACACTGATCCCAAGATGCTCTTATCCTGGGCTGTGGGGGTAGAGCTTATTGGAGTTTGAGTTTTGTTGAACATCTTTCCTTCCTGTTCTGTGCATTTTGGGCCACAAGCAGAGGTAGTATTTGACATTTCTGGGCTCCCAAGCAAAAACACAAAACTACTACCTTATCTTCTCAAAGGGACAATCTTCTCCTTTCTTAAGCTTTCTGACTGTAGACTTCTCCCATAAAATGGATTCTTAACTGTGTTACAGGCCAGGTTTCTAGGAAACAGCAAGGTCTTTCAGACTCATTGCAGGAGAGTAAGGAGAGATGTGAGGGTAGGAAAAAATGTCATTTTTTTAGGAAACTATCCACTTTTTGTCTTGAATGCATTTTGAAATATTATGTCACATATAGCTTCTTGAGATCTCCTCCTAGCCATTCATACTTCCACTGCCACGTGGCTTGTGGTCCTTGTATCTTGTGGGGGAAAGCTTGTCTTTGGCCTCCTATAGCACTTAATTTTACATACATGATCTTATTTAATAAGCAGAACAGCAAAATGGTAATATGATTTCTTCACCTGCTGACTTTCTACTCCACGTTATAGTGGCTAGAACACTAAGGAGACTTGTTTCCTCTACCAGATAGAATTTGTCTTGAGGACAGGAGTGATGTCTTGCTCATCTTCATATTTCCCATAATACCTCACTCATGCATGACACATAATAAATGTTCCCTAGATTTTTGCTGAATAACTAAATGGCTTCGAGGATAATCTTCTATATTTTTGTTAATGGCAATACATTGCTCTAAAAACAATGAATATTTTCAGAGAACAAATGTATCCCATGAAACTGTGCCAAAATAAGTCTTAAATTCAAGGCCACAGATGAAAGAAGCTTATTTTGCTGAAGCTTTTGTATTTATTAGATTTTTCTAGGTTCATTAATCCTTTGGAATTCTGTAATCCTTGTGGATATGGGAAAAGATGAATCAGAGTGAGCCATCCAAATTTCTAAGAAAGCAAGAATGGAGAGAAGCATGCAAAGACTGAGAGGTAAAGAGTAGACCTGAGGCTGAGTGCGGTGGCTCACGCCTGTAATCCCAGCACTTTGGGAGGCTGAGGCAGGAGGATCACGAGGTCAGGAGATCGAGACCATCTTGGCTAACACGGTGAAACCCCATCTCTACTAAAAATACAAAAAAATTAGCTGGGCGTGGTGGCGAGCACCTGTAGTCCCAGCTACTCGGGAGGCTGAGGCAGGAGAATCACATGAACCCGGGAAGTGGAGGTTGCAGCGAGCTGAGATCACGCCGCTGCACTCCAGCCTAGGTGACAGAGTGAGACTGTCTCAAAAAAAAAAAAAAAAAAAAAAAAGGCCGGGCATGGTGGCTCATGCCTCTAATCCCAGCACTTTGGGAGGCTGAGGCGGGCAGATCACGAAGTCAGGAGATTGAGACCATTCGGGCTAACACGGTGAAACCCCATTTCTACTAAAAATACAAACAAATTAGCTGGGCGTGGTGGTGTGCATGCGTATTCCCAGCTACTCGAGAGGCTGAGGCAGGAGAATCGCTTGAACTCGGGAGGTGGAGGTTGCAGTGAGCTGAGATCATGCCACTGCACTCCAGCCTAGGTGACAGAGCGAGACTCCGTCTCAAAAAGAAAGAGTAGACCTGAGCCAACCGAACAACAGAGGTAAAGGCATGAAGTAGGAAGGGTCGTTGTCCATGACTAGCAAGTAAGCACAGGTACATACCTGGAGGAAACTGTGTCCATGTAAGGAACGCTGGACTATAGGCCTTTATGTTTCCTTCTCAAGGAAGCCTTATAGCCAGAGTGAAATGGAGGACTGTGTAATTTCCATAGATCTTGGGCCTTGATAAAGTTGCTCATGGTAATTTGGTAACCAGGTCCCATCTAAAGGCTGAGGCAACTCTATTGGACTGTATTTCTATTTTGCTTTGGGCAATTCTGGCTTTTTGTTCTCCAGAACTGTGAGAACGACTCGTATGCTGTACCTATGAGCTGGACAGCTGTCTCTGGCAATGGCTATGGTATGAGAGGGACAGCTATGTTCCTTGATGAAGATGTGCTCTAATGTCCCAACTTTTCTTGATAACCCATGTCAAGCATAAACATATCTCAACACTTCATGAAGCTACTTAATATTTTAGCCTGAACTATTACTTTTAGTTAACAAGGCTTACTTACTTTACTACCTACCATGTAAAAACTCCCCTTTGTTTGTCCAAAATAAAGTAACTGTGGGTTAGAGGAAAGAATCATAAGCTTGTATTCAGAAGTCTTAAATTTTAACCTCAAAATTGCCACTTACTAAGTGTGTGTTGCTCTAATCAAATCCTTTTTTAGGATACATACATACACACATATACACTGAAGTAAAATGGCTTAGGGGTTTTAGAATTAGTTGGCCTGATCAGCATGAATATTGGAATCAGATGGCCTGGTTTACAAAATTCCTTCCATTACACACTAGCCATGTAATTTTGAGATGTTCACATGGTTCTTTAAGTCTAAGCTTCCTCACTGTATAAAGCAGATAATAACAGTACTGAATATTCAAAAGTTGTTATGAAATTAAAAGAGCAAAATAAAGCATGGAAATGCTTAACGTAGTAGCCAGCGCATGGTAAAAACCTAACAAATGGTAGGTGTTATTATGATTTATATTCATATATACTAGCAAAGCAACCTTGGCAGAGGTCAGTTAAAAGCTTTAGGGTTGTTAGTTTTGAAATAAAATCTAGTCTCATAGGACTCCTGCTTTGTCTATCAGAAATCACTATACAGTTCATTGTATAAATTTCTTCCTTGGGAATTCAAGGTGGGTATTCTCAAAGTCTGGTATTTGGGATTTTTGCTGAACCAACTATACGTCCACATCTGTAATAGTTTAATAGATTTCAACCATATCCCTTTTCAGCCCGTGGCATTTTGTTTTGTTTTGTTGACTCTCTGTCTTCATATGGCAGCTTGCCAAATCTTTTGGTCATTCATTTATTTTTTCCTGGACCTTCTCCATCCATGTTCTGTCATTCTTATGAGGCAATGACTGGGGCTATTCTGAAATACACACAGATGTCAAAAGTAGAAAAAAGACAGAAGAGAATTAAAATGTGCATTGATGGTATTCATTTTTATTTATGTGACTTTGTCCTGTCCAATCTGGGGAAACAAACAAAAGGCAGGTATAATTAAACAAGCTCTCCAAACAGTATACAAACATGAAGGTTTTCTTAGTTCTGAGCCAATGAGCTTACACTGGCCAAACTTTCTTTTCTGGTGAGCCACTACCCAGTTTATAGGCTAGTTGCTATTTGTAATGCTGATATACTTAACTGTGGTTATAAGACATGGAGGGATGCATTTTTCTTTTATAAGAAATAAAATACCTTTTTCTCTGACCTCCACTCCATCACTATCTAAATTATCTGACAGAAAGAAGGAAATAACGTGAAAAAACACCCACTCCTCTGAATTGGCCCATTTTGCTAGACAGTGATTGATCCCCAGAACCATCCACAAATCACAACTAGACAAAAATTATTCCTGACAATGAGAATTGTAATTAAAGTTTTCATTTCCCAGCACATGCGAGAAGCTATCTTGATTGCCTTCAGGGAGCCTACCCTCCAAATTGTTTGGGGGCAAATAAGGCCAATAAAATAATCTTATATAGCATTTGGTGAAATTTATGACTTACCCAAAAAGTTTCTGTGTCCTTGTCGAAACATTGCTTTTAAGAAAATGGCTTTAGATATGTTTCTCCCAAATGACTACATATAATTCATATCATGAATAATTCAAATTTGCTGAATTTGGAAGTTTAGCTGCTTGATCGGTGACAGAGATTTTCCACAAGAGTATTTTAAGTAGTCACAATAAAAGAGCAAATGTCAGATCCTTTTGTGATTGTTGCTGCAGTGGTTTGACTGCAGACTCTCTGACCTGGATGGGAACTCAGAGATCTCTGAAACAGATACATCCATGGTTTACGAGTGAAGCCAATGTTTATAGACACTACTGCATCTGCTGTGTTTGAATGTCTAGCTGACTAAGTGCCGTCTGTCTGCTATACAGAGAGCTTCAATACAGTATAGTAGTTCTGAAATCTATCAATTCGTTAGAATTGCCTGAAAAATTTAAAAAACCCAATGCCTGATTCTCAACCAATTGAATTAGAATCTAGGGGTTGGGAACTCCACTGTGAGTTCTTTGAAGTTCAGGATTATATAGAATCTTTCCCTAAAACCGTAATGCCTAGTATAGTGCCCAGCTCATAAAGGCACAACACATATTTGGTGATTAAATGAATGTCAATGAAGTAAACATTTTAAAATTCTTCTTATATATGACTTAAATCTTTCCATGAATGGCCCTAAAGCTTATGAAAGGGAAATGTCTATACAAGAAGGGGATCCTAAAGGTGGGAAAATAAGTTTGGCAAATAGGTGAGGGCATGTGTTAGTCTGATTTGTGTTGCTATAAAGGAATACCTGGGTCTGAGTAATTTATAAAGAAGAGGGGTTTATTTGACTCATGATTCTGCAGGCTGTACAAGCATGACACCAACATCTACTCAGCTTCTGGTGAGGCCTCTGGAAACTTTTACTTCTGGCAGAAGGCGAAGGAGGAGCTGGCATGTCACACGGTGAGAGCGGGAGCAAGAGAGAGAAAGGAGGGGCCAGGCTCTTTAAACAACCAGCTCTCCTGTGAACGAACCAAGCAAGCATCCACTGTAATGTGCAGGGTAGGCACCAAGCCATTCACGAGGGATCCACTCCTATGACCCAAACACCTCCCACTAGACCCCACCTCCAACACTGGGGATCACCTTTCAACATGAGATTTGGAGGGGACAAATATCCAAACTATATCAAAGGGCATCAAAGATGGGCTTTTTTTTCTTCTTCATCTAGATGCTAGGTAGAAAGTGATTCTTCTCTTTGGATTAAACAAGGTGATGTGTGTGAAATATTCAGCACTGTGCTTGGCATGCAGTGGACAGCTTGTGAGCACACTTCCTACAGTCTTTTATTGCAATGTGGGGAACATCAACATGGGTGGAATTAGGAAGAATGAATGGGAGATAAGAACCTCTGCTCTAGCAATATACAGAATATACAATATATTCAAAATACAGTGCATTTGGATTTTCAAGTTAACTGAGCGAACGTTTCTTCATTACCTGAATGTAATGAAAAATCTGTCTCCTTGCAGTGAGACATTTTACATATTTTTCAAAGAAGCTGTATTTAAGAAAAATATGAATCTAGATAAAAGAATTAGGTGTTGTTTCCACTTAGAATTAGGGAATCTCAGTTTGGAAGAAACCTTAAATGTGGGATATCTACTCTTCCTCTGCCTTCAGCGGCTGCCAACTTGACATCGACAATAACTGTAGCTATAATTTGTTGAGCACTTTACCTTCAATATTTCCTAACTCCTCCCTCCAAGCTGTGAGGTGGTGCCCTGTATCTCATTTTTATTGAAAAGAAAACCGGGGCTTAATGAGATTGGTAGCGTGTGCAAGACTACACAGCAAGAAAATTTTACAGCCAACATTCAAACTCATTCCTGATTTTCTCTATTCCAGAGGTTCTCGACCAGGAGGGACACTCCCTTGCCTTCCTCAATTCAGCCCTGGGAGATATTTTGCAATGTCTGGAGATAGTTTTGTTTGTCACAACTGGGAATAGGTGGGTACTACTGGCAGGGGCGCTGCTAAACATTCTGCAAGGCACAGGACATTTCCCCTACAAAGAAAACAGCCAAAACATCAATAGTTCCAAGACGGAGAATTTTGTTCTAACACCTACACTTTTGAGTACTATGTTAAACTCTCTTGTATCCATAGGGTTTCAGTTTTAGCTTGAGTATTTTCAGGGAAGAGACACTCACTTCCTTTTGTCCATCTCCTTTTTGGACAGCTCTGACAATTAGGAAAGTCTTTTTGTTTTTTCCAACTGGAGTCTGTTTCTTTGGCGTTTCCACCTATTGGCATTATAAAAAGCAATATAATTCATCAGAGTGAGAGTCCTCCCTCAGTGTCACCATTCACGATCAAACCCACTTTCAATATAACACTGTACACCCTACCCATAGTGCAATGATGGTGTACTTCTCTACTTCCTATCAGAACTTCAGTTTTTGAGGATAGGGACTGTGTCTATAGCCCTAGGGTTTAACAAAATGTTTGTCCCAAAATAAATGTCTAATAAATATGCTGGGAACAAACACAAAATAAATGTCTAACAAATACACTGGGAAATAATAATCATGACAGCTTTGGGTGGTCCCTTTCCTGAGAAAGCATCTCTTGTTCCCTCAACCACAGTGTTGCACCACTTCCTGGTTACTCATGGAAGGGAATGTTTAGAGAGCCTTGAGTACCTGGTCAGGAACCTGAATTTCCTCACAAAAAGTTTCTCAATAGCCAGCTTGCATGGTACAATAAACAGTGACTTGGCTTATACAACATTGATATCTAAACCATATTTGAGGACCACCTGGACCAAACACCTTTAAAATCATGTTTGCTTGTGACAAGAACTAGCAGTGGATTTTTAATGGGGCAACTGACTATGCCATTTAGTTTTTATTCCCATAAATTGTGAAAATAAAAGTTACCTTCCAGGCTGAAAAGTTGTTTTGCTAACAAATACCTCCTGTGGATGTGTGGTGAGATATAGAATGAATGATGTGATTTGTTTATAACTTCGGGTCCAGACCAACCAATGTTGATGGGGAATACTTTGACCTACTGGTACACTCTGACATTATATGGATGGAGATTTCTTTGGACTGGAATTTTATTTCTCTCACTGTTGGGGTAGTGTCTTGGTTGGCCCAGGCTGCCATAACAAAATACCATAGACTGGGTGGTTGAAACAAAATAAACCTGTTTTCTCACAGTTCTGGGGGCTGGGAGTGCCAAATCAACATGCCAGCAGATTTGGTTTCCGGCGAGGGCTCTCCCCCTGGCTTGTTGATGGCCACCATCTTACTATGTGCTCATATGACATCTTTGTGTACACACCAAGACAGAGAGTGAGGGAGTTCTCTGCTTTCTCTTCTTACAAGGACACTAGTCTTATTGGATCAGGGCCTCACGCTTATGACCTTATTTAACCTTAGTTCTCTAGAGGCCCCATCTCAAAATACAGCCTCATTGAGGATTAGGGCTGCAACATAGGAATGGAGGGGGAGTGGAGTTATAAACATTCAGTCTAGAACAGGTAAAGATGCCTGTTTTAAGAGAATTATTGAGAAAAGTTGACTAGGGAGAAAACTAGGTGGTGTATAAGATAAACCAAGGATCCTCAGGGATACAGCTGGGAGGACACTGGAGAAAATGAGAGGCAAAGGGATGTTAGGTGCTGTAGATATCAGGAAATTGAGGCTATGATCTCAGCTCTATTGGCAACTGGGTATGTGATCCCAGTGTAGTCACTGAAAACCTGTGATTTAGTCTCTTCAGCCACCTAGAGCTTTACAGAGGTGTGATCTCATGGATGAGTAAGAGCTGGCTAGGTGAAGAATTGGATAGAAGTAAAGGAGAAAGGAATACCAGGCACAGTAAAGTAACGTGCATGAAGAGGAGGAAGAAAGACAGAACATATTTACTTTTGGATACAGCAAATATATTTTTGAGGGCATTGAGAAATGTTATTTTTACTGAGCATGTACTGTTTGCTTGGCAAACAGCATGTACTAGGTGCTATATTTATTTTCTCTTGCTGTGTAACAAATAACCACAAACTTAGTAGCTTTAAACAACACCTGTTTATCTCACAGTTTTGTAGGCCAGGGTCTAGATGTGGCTCAACAGGGTTCTCTATCCAGGATTTTACAACCTTGGAATGGGGACATTGACTAGGCTGTGTACTCATCTGGAGGGTGGGATTGGAAAGAATCTGCTTCCAAGCTCATTGTGCTTGATGGTAGAATTCAGTTCCTTGCAGCTGTGGGACTGAGGTCCCTGCTTTCTTGATTGCTATTGGCTGGGTCTGTCTTGGCTCCTAGAGATCACCTTCAGACCTACCTGTGTGGCCCACTTTATGACATGGCATTTTGGTTCTTCAAGGCCAACAGGAGAGTCAGAGTCTTTCCCTCTCTCCCAATCTCTTCCTTCAGAAAGGACCTAACACTTCTTTTATGGACTCATCTGGTAGGTGAGGCTCACACATGATAATCTCCATTTTTATTAACTCAAAGTTCGTTTATTAGTAACCTAGTCATAGGAGTCAGATCCCATCATATTCACGAGATCTGTGTACATGCGATGTAGGTAATTGTATAGGGCATGTATACTAGGCAGCAAGAATCTTGGGGACCATCTTAGAATTCTGATTACCATCGATGCTTTATATAAATCATACAATTTAATCTTCACAAAGCTTTCTGAGCTAGATAGTGTTAAGCATATTTTTAAGGTGGGGTTGTTAAGGCTTAAGGTCACACATCTAGTAAGCTAAAGAGCTAGCTGGAACTCAAACGTGTTTTACTTCGAGCTTTTCCTCTCTTTAGTATGCTGCACTGTCCTGACAGAATTTGTAAATGTCAGGGTAAAGCCCGTTTAGTTCAGGGCTTAAATAGCATTGGTCTAAGAAAGGGGGATGACAGCATCAATAATAGCTTGGCTTTATTTAGTACTTGATATTATCTGAAGGACTGTCACTCATCTCATTTGACCTTCACAAAAACAAAAATTTAGCTTCAAAGAGAGTACATGATTTGTCCAAAATGTGCAGTTTTATAACACCAAGCCAAGAAAAGTCTATAAAGATTATGCAGTGACTTCAGTGGAATGGAGGAAAAGTGGGCGAGTGTGTGTGTGAGTGAGTATGTTGAGTCTTAAATCCAGAAGGAGTTTTCACTGTGGAGAGCATATGGTTCCAAGGGAGATTCTGTGGCTGATAGTTGGCAGCTATGTTGAAAAGCAAGAGGTACACAAAGCTTGGCACGCTTATGAGTAAATAATCAGCAGGATCTCAAGATGACACAGTCCCAGATGAAACCCTGAGAGAAAGCTGTCTGAAGTGTCTTGTGGACATGCCAATTTCATGATATATGTAAGGCTTGAGAAGACCAGGTATGCGATGGAAAAAGATGGTGGATTTGAGTGCTAGTTTAGTTACTCAATAGAATTATTTGTCAGAATCCCAAACTTCTTTTCTGTAAAGTAGAAACAGTAATAGGAACTTCTTAATAAGGCTGTTATGAGAATTAAATGACCTGTAAAGCAATAAATAAGGCATGGCATGGCTCATAGAAAGTGTTCAACTTGTTTTTATTACTCATGTTGTTCTTATTAAAAGTTTTAAAGGAGGTCAATGATGGTAGCTTTTGGTTTTCTAGAAAATATGAAAAAATGTTTTTCTTATTATTCACAAATGTTCCAAATGTAATTTTATGAAGAAGATAAGTAAGACATAGCATATGGCTAATTTTCTTATATTAACAAATGACTATATATATCCAGAAGGTATGATACACTTTTCTAAAAGGTTATTATTCCCTCATCACAAAAGTGACTTTTTCTCCTCTAATAGCTTTAGAATTTTGAGAAGCAATTTGCATTAGCTTGTAAATTTGTACATTCTCATGCCCTATGACCCACTAGTCTTAATCTTAGGATATATCCTCCAGAGACACCCATGTATATGTGCACAAGGGGACAAACACAGAATGTTCATATCTGAACTATTTATAATAGCAAAATCCTGGAAGCATCCTGAATGTCCAAGAAAGAAGGTGGTCCAAATATTGTGGGTGTGTACATAATGGACAATAATGCATCTGTTACAGTGGATTAACTATGTTACATTGACATTTTACCCCAGGATATCCAGTAAAGCATGATACCCATTTTAGAAAAGTCAAACATAAGTAAAATTAGATAACCAAACAAGAAAAAACTTGAAAACTTTTAGTGAAAAACTAAAAAGTAAAAGCAAAGCAAGGTGGTAATAAATGCTGTGAATATAATCTCAATTATATTATTAAATGGGACTTAATTTATATTAAATTATAATATATTAAATTATATATTAAATATATAAATATATTAAATTATATATTAAATATATAAATATATTAAATTATATATTAAATATATAAATATATTAAATTATATATTAAATATATAAATATATTAAATTATATATTAAATATATAAATATATTAAATTATATATTAAATATATAAATATATTAAATTATATATTAAATATATAAATATATTAAATTATATATTAAATATATAAATATATTAAATTATATATTAAATATATAAATATATTAAATTATATATTAAATATATAAATATATTAAATTATATATTAAATATATAAATATATTAAATTATATATTAAATATGTAAATATATTAAATTATATATTAAATTATAATAAATTATATATATTATATATATTACATAGGACAATTATATTATTAAATGGGACTGGGAGAACACATGGAAAGACTTCAATTAGAGGTAATGCTCTAGTTCTTAGATTGGGCAATAGGTTCAGGGTGTTTATTATATCATTTAAAAATACAATAGAATGAAAGAGGATTATGCATAGACTGATGGTGATAGTGTATCTTGAAGCAAGGATTACAATGAACATAATTCTGTGTTTTGGGGGTTCCAAAACAACATAAAGACAAGCAAATTAAATGAAGAAGGAGGCAGAAGTAGAAGTAATAGCTCTGGAAACTGGTAAAGAGAAGCTCCACAGAGATATCACCTGGGAATTGAGGGAAGAAATGTGTTGGAGCAGCAAGATAGAAAATGTGCGCATAATAGAGAAGAAGTATTTTGCTCCTGAGCTTACTGAAGCATGCAAAGTCACATGACAAAAATATATGTATATAAATATATTTAAGAATGGAATAGGCCGGGCGCGGTGGCTCACGCCTGTAATCCCAGCACTTTGGGAGGCTGAGGTGGGCGGATCACGAGGTCAGGAGATTGAGACCATCCTGGCTAACATGGTGAAACCCCATCTCTACTAAAAATACAAAAAATTAGCCGGGCATGGTGGCGGGCACCTGTAGTCCCAGCTATTCGGGAGGCTGAAGCAGGACAATGACGTGAACCCGGGAGGCGGAGCTTGCAGTGAGCAGGGATCGCGCCACTGCACTCCAGCCTGGGCCACAGAGCGAGACTCCGTCTCAAAAAAAAAAAAAAAAAAAAAAAAAGGAATAATGGAGTAATCAGGAGCAAGTTGCATAATAATTGTTGACTGTTTTAAAATCAGCTTTTTGGGGTACATTTACATGATTAAAATGGCCCAATTTTAAGTGTAATGTTTGATGACTTTTGACAGATATGTACACCGTGAAACCATTTCCACAGTCAAGATACAGAACATTTCCATTATCCCCCGCAATTCCCCAAGGCCCCATTGCAAGTCCTTCCCCTCCTGCCCCTGGCCTCAGAAACGATAGATCTGCTTTCTGTCACTATAGAGTAGTTTTGGCTTTTCTAGACCTTCATATAAATGGAATCATACTGATGTACTCTTTTCTGTTTGGCTTCTTTTGCTCAGCAAATTGTTCTTGAGATGTGTCCATGTTTTGGTGTGTACAAGTAGAATATTTATTTATTTATTTTAGAATATTTATTTTTATTGCTGAGTAGTATTCAATTTTCAGGCTAAACTATAATTTGTTATTCATTTCCCTTTTGATGAGCTTTTGTGTTGTTTATAATTTGGGGGGCTATTGTGAATAAAATTGCCTTGTTGTGCATTTTTTATTTCCTCCAAACTTGAATCTCTTGGAAATTTCTTGGAAAGTCATTTTTACGACATCTTCAGGGCCATTTCCAATTTTTTTGAACCAATAAAGTCCTTCACTCAGACAATTTAGTAAGAAAGCCCAATTTTTAAAAGCTGTTCTGGTCAGGGAGTATAAAGTTTAATCTTTTCAGTCTTCCTTTTATCAACATCTTAGAATGTGTTCCAGCTACATGGAGGTTGAAATTCCATGGAATAGTTTTGAAGCTTAGTGGTGCAGTGGAAAGACTACTAAACTAGAAGTTTGGATATGTGAGTTTGAGGAAGACTTCAGCATTAATACAGAGGAAGGGCATTGGAGTGGCAATGAGTTTGGAAGCTCTGTTTGTGGAAACAATGCATTACTTTAGCTTATATACTATGTCTATATATTAACATATTTGGGATGCCACAACACAATACCACAGACTGGGAGGCTTAAAAAACAGAAATTTATTTTCTCACAATTTTGGAAGCTAGAAGTCTGAGATCAAGGTGCCAGCAGGCTTGGTTTCCCCTGACGCCTCTCTCCTTGGCTCGCAGATGGCAACCTTCTCTCTGTGTTCTCACACTGTGTTTTCTTGGTCCATGTGCATCCCTCGAGTCTGTGTGTGTGTCCAAATTTCCCCTTTCTATAAGGACACCAGTCAGACTGGACTAGGGCCCACCCTAAGGGTCTCATTTTAACTTAATCACCTACTTCAAGCCCCAATCCCCCAGTACATTCTGAGGTACTGGGGGGCTAAGGCTTCAACATATGAGCTTGGTGGGTGGGGGACGCAATCCAGCCCATAACACTGTATACCAGGGTGACTTGGGCAGAGGAGGGATTCAGGGTGGAGCTAAAATCAGCCTTAGCCATTCCTTGATGCTCTGCTATCTAAATTAAATCATTTCATTCATCAAATAGTAGTTGGGAGCCCATGATATTCAAGACACTCAAGGAGCTTACAGTCTAGAAGAGGAGACAGACTTGTAAAAAAAATAAAATAAATAATTGAGCAAATTCTAGAATAGTTGAAACTATATCCTGTGACCCAGGTACTCCACTTCTAGGCACATACCTTAGAAAACCCTCACAGAGACATGTTCAAGGTGTAGGGCAGCATTATCGATAATAAAGAAAATTCAGAAACAGTATAAAAGAGTCATCAGTGGAACAGTGGGAGGTAGATTGTGGTACATTTATACAAAAATGAAAATGAATTTGATCTATTATGATTACATATGGCTAGATCTAGAAAACATGAGGTTCAGTGATAAATTCAAGTGGAAGAATGATATTTTATGCATGTGTACTCACACACAGGTATATGTAATGCTCAAGTTGTTTAGGGAGATAGACACAATAAAATATAAAATGTGGAAGGAAAGCTTACACAATAATTCTGTTTGTGGTTGACTCCAGGGAAGGAAGGAGGGGAATAGTCTTAGGAAGGGAAGCAAATGGAACTTTTACTGTATCTATTCTATTTCAAAGACAAATCAATAAAAGGAACAGGACCAAATATAACAAAACAACATTTGTTAATTCTGGATGGTTGATTCATGCATGTTCACTGGGGTAATGAGCATGTTTTTATTTTTCTGTATGGAATAGGTAGAGATTGCATTCAGAGGTGTCTAATGGAAAACTCAACTAAACAGTGTCTTAAAAAATTTTGGTTTTATTTTTTTATCTGACCATAAGTTGAGTGGTTTCACCTATATGTCATCATGGACCCAGGTGGTCTCTCTTTACACTCAGACATGTTTATGTTGGCTTTTGTTCTCAAGCTTTTGGTTTCTTGGTTACAAAATGGCTACTGTATTCCTACCAACAGACTCTATCAAGGCAGGTGGAAGAGGAAAGTGAAAGGGCAAATCCAGGTGAAACTTCCTGTCTTTAAAGATTTTTCCCCAAATTGCCACCTAGCAACTTCTACATATGTCTCACTGGCCAGAATTGGATCAACTGCTTCTCTTAGCTGCAAGGGAAGCTGAGAAATGTAGAATTGTAAGTGCTTATGTCGTTACTTTAAATAAAACTGGTGAGAGAGTGACTATTGGGCTGGCAGCTCTCACTTATGCTGTACATTTAACAATTTTTACCTTAAAATGAATTGCAGAACACTATGATGAGTCCAGTAACCATTGCATGGATAACTTTTCTGGGGATGAAAGAAACCTTCATAGGGGAGGTGAACCCTAAACTGTGTTTTTAGAAATTACTGAGAGTTTGGGCCGGGTGCAGTGGCTCGTGCCTGTAAACCCAGCACTTTGAGAGGCCAAGGTGGGCGGATCATGACGTCAGGAGTTCGAGACCAGCCTGGCCAACATGGTGAAACTAAAAATACAACAGTTAGCTGGGTGTGGTGGCAGATGCCTGTAATCCCGGCTACTTGGAAGGCTGAGGCAGGAGAATTTGAACCTGGGAGTTGGAAGTTGCAGTGAGCTGACATTGTGCCATTGCACTCCAGCCTGGGTGACAGAGTGAGACTCCATCTCAAAAAAAAAAAAAAAAGAAATTTCTGAGAGTTTGAATGTTGCCTCCTGTAGCTGATAGTGAGACATGGACCAAGCTACTTTGAGTCCATGTTTACTTACCTGTAAAACAAGGAATGGGACTCAAACCCAGTGCTCACATGGCCAAGCAGGTACTGTAAGCAGGTGAAATAGGTCTGTGGAATGTAGGGGTGGAATGGAGCCTATGTTATTCTGGAAAGTCCATACCACTCCCCTCCAGAAGTCCCAATGCCAAAGAGTACTATGTGGGTGCCATGTTGCTTGGCCTTATGGTTTTTCAAGAAAAGTCAGAAATAGGATTTTTATGTGACAATTTTAACTTTGGAAAAAAATTCAATTATAAAAATACTGGGTTTGTTAAAAAAAGAAACACACATGCATCTACATAATGACTTTTGTCTGAAGAATACTGATTTGTAAAATTGAAACTGGATGATCTAGAGATCTCTTCTGGATTGAAGTTAGAGGTCTACCTTTGTTTTTCTCTGTCTCTGTTGTAGCTGAAGAGACCTTGGAGAACATTGTATTCTGTCTCTTGTACAGAGGCACAGATTTAGAAAATTTAATTGACTTTTCCAAGGAGGCCTAATTAGTAAGAGTCAGAGTAGAAGCTGAACTCATTCCTAATCCTAAGTAGTCCTGACATTGGTCTTCATGAGAATTGCTGTTTTTCCAACTGGTGGCTTTTGAGTCCCAGTGAGCAAAGGTAGTTGTTAAAGAGCAGAATCACAAGTCCTACCCTCACGGAGTCTTATTTAGTAGATTTGGGGCAAGACCTGGGAATGTGCATTTTGACAAGCACTTTCCCTCCCTCCAAGCCTCACAAGTGATTCTGACAGAAAGTTTTTGGCTTATGCTTTGAGAAACATTGGTATGCACTATATTCATAGATGTCAAAATATATTCCATGCCTTTGGAAAAGTGAACCACAAAAAACCCTTCTTGAAGATAGTCATTGGCAACTGAAAGCTGGTGGAATGTGTGATGCCTTTTCTGGTTCCTTCCTTACCCTAAGCCCAGGAACAAGATTTAAGGCAGGGATCAGAATTTTTCATGCTTCCTCCTCCCACTCCTTAAATGTAGCCATGATGCCTTAATGAAGAGCTGGAAGCTGGGAACAATATGTTTTGGTACATTTGGAAAGGCTTCCTAGTCAGGAAGTTATAAAACCCTTAGAAAAAGTCCTGATCATTTAAGTTCCTACTCGTGTTTGCAACAGAACAAGCAGTTGAAAAGAGAGTGCTGCCAAGTCAGTGAAGACCCTGGGTACAGCTGAGACATCCTATAAAGACTGAGGCAATGTCATCAGTTGGAGAATTTCAGAGTTGCTGAGACTGTTTCAGTGAGATCTAAGTCTTTTCCTCAAATTTTTACTGGAAGCTGCTAATATTCAAGAAGGACTCTTTATGGTGTGATCACAAATAGGTTTCATCTTGAGGGTCATTGGTGGTGTGTTGGTGTTGCTGCCTGGAGAACTGTGCTGAGGCTCATGTGGGCTCATTGAGAAAGTGTGTCGTGATCAGATAGTAATGTCTGTCATGGTCAGAAAAGGAGGAGGGTGCAACTGTTAGGAGTATCTGACCTGCCAGGTTGAGGGAGTCATGAATCCAGAGGTGTGCAACCAAATGGAGTCTAGATAACATTTAGCCTCCTTCCTTCCCTTTTTCGTTTGTTTTTCCATTGTATTACTATGTCTAATATTTTGATTTACTGGTTATCTTTGCAATTTTTGTATTCTATGCTTACTGATGAACAGAAGAGGATATTGAGGCCAGGGAGACAAACAAGGCCATTTGGTTTATGAGGGGTTGGAGGAGAAATGGAAGGCCTCAGTGTCTGAGTTCAAAACCACTGCCCTGTCTACTCTAATGAGCTGCTACCTCAGCAGCCCTTGACTGGCTATTCACCCATTCCTTCTTCAAATATTGATTCAATGACCATTCTGTGCCCAGGCACTGTGCTTCTCCCTGATTCTTTGATGTGGGAGTAGGACATTTATCCTTCACCATGGCAGAGGCATGGTCTGGAGCCTGCTTTGCCATCTTGGGAGTTACTTCTTTCCAAGCCTCTGTCTCTTTTTCTATAAAATGGGATGGAGGGTGTAGTGAAAGTAAAATTCAAACCTATCAAACTTGTAGTGAAACACTTAATATTAGTTATTAGTGCTTAGAAATGAGGGTGAATTTTCATGGAACGTTCTATATTATATGAACTTCCCTATTCAAAAGTGTTCTTGACTAGCTATAAATTGAGAAAACTGACTTTAAACCACTTTGTATGGGGGAGTGAAGGTTTCCTTGAACAGGCAATTTCTACCCTACATTATCGTTTTTATGAAAACTGCTCTCTCTTTGTGGAACACACTCACCCCTAACTCAGAGAAACAGCTTCTCATCCTTTTCCAGAGAGGTCTTCCCTGAGATCCCTCACCACCAACACATACCAGGTCTCCCTGGAAAGCATTGTCCTTATACCTTAGGACCTATTGTTTTCCTTTAAACGTTTATTACAATTTATATTTAGCTATTTATTTTTGTGCTAATTCATTTAATGCCTGCCTTCCACTAGTCTATGAATTTGGTGAGAGTGAAATCTGTGCTGCTTTGTTTGTCATTGTATTGCTTCCACAACCTGCACTTGTACCTGGCTGGCCCCTTGGCAGTGTTCAGGAAGAGGCTGTTGGGTAATAAATGCAGAGTGGGAAGACTGACTCTGGTCGGCCAGTGCCCGGTACATCTTTGCTCTCCCACTTGAGTAAATTTCATAACCTCTTTAAGATCTGGCTTCCTCCTCTTTAGAAGTGGATAAAGATGCTTTCTTCAGGCAGTACAATAATGAGTGGTTGCCAGGGTTTTGACGGAGTGGAGAGTGGGGAACAGAGGATTTTTTTGGGCAGTGAGACTCTTCTGTATAGTACAGTAATGGTGGATACATGTGACTATACATTATGTATTTGTCAAAATCCACAGAATGTATACCCGGAGTGAATCCTAATATAATCTATGGATTTTACTTAATAGTAATGTATCAAGATTGACTCATCAATTATAACAAACATACCATACTAATGAAAGATATTAATAATAGGGGAAATGGAGGTGGGAGTAGGGAACATATGGGAACTCTCTGTACCTTTACTCAATTTTTCTATAAACCTGAAACTGCTAAAAAAAAAAAGTCTATTAATAAAAAAAGTGCTTCCTTAGAGGACAGCTGTGAGGATCAAATGCTTAGCTTAGTACCTAGAACATAAAATTATACTATAAGTAAGAGCTCCTTTTCTATAAGGAGAATCTTTGTTGTATCTAGGTAATATACAGTCACTGGGTTTTTATAGTTAGCCCTAGAATGTCCAAATTCTCTAAACTCACATGTCTAAGAGGAGCAGTGGAAAAATGATTTTAGATTTATTTTAAAGCTAGCTGCAGGAAATCTGACATCCACTGAAGCTCTCAGCAGAAGCATTTATTTTTCATTTGTTGCAATGCAACTCCCATGCCAAGGGACCCCCTCAGAATATGAGCAGCAGCCTGGCTCTGCATCTGTGTGTGATGCAGCTCTTGACACAGTGGCTGTGAAGCCAGCTAGCAACAGGAGACAGGCCAGAGCAGTCCTGGGGCTGATTTGTGGGTGGTTCTGAACCCTGGTTTCCTCTGAGAAGTTCTGTAATTGCCCTGAATGTCTTACTAGGAAGTGGGCTGGGGGCATGAGTTTGCTTAGATTCTCACCATCTATGTTACCCTCAGACAGATTTTTCTTATCCCCTTTTTTACCACTGACTTGCAGACCTTCCTCTGGGAGTGGCTTTTTTTTAAGCTATAGGAAGACAGATTGACCATAAGGAAAGAAAAAGAAGCTACAAAAGAAATAATAAAGGGACTAAATAAAACCTAGACAGTCTGAGTTCCTCTGCAGTCATGAACTTTGATTTGTAACCTTCCTCAACCTGGTTTTGGTTTAAAATCATAGACTCCTAGAGCTGGAGGATCACTGTGCCCAATTCCCTCTGTTTTCAGAGCAGAGTCTCAAAGCCCACAGAGTTGGCACAAACCCTATGGGGCAGCTCAACTGGAATAGAAGCAGGTTTCCTGCCTTTTACCTTTTGAACTACCTGTTTCACAGCTAATCTTTCTCTAAAAAGAGCTTTTCCTCTAATTATACACTACTTCTTTCCATAGACCTTAGGGGGAAACAAGAAAAGATTATTTGTCAACAGTCTGTTAACCCCAGATGTATTTCTTTGGACTTATCCTTTAAATCCTCCCTCTTTTTCCTCAGATTCATGGTAACAATCACTTTTTTGTTATAGCAAAGGTGCCTCCCTTTCATATATTTTAAGTGCAGTTTCTGCTTGGAACATCGGATAATTGTGAATACATTTAAAGTGGGAAGTGAGGAGTAGGCTGGCGATGTTAATATGAGCTTTAGATGAGAAATAGTCCCAGAGACCTTGAATGGCAAGGTCAAGGTAACATGCACTGATCGCTAAGTGCAAACCAAGGACTGAGGCTGAAGACTCTGCAACTTAGCGAAGACTAAGCTCAGAGGTAGAAGGCAGGGGCTGGCAGTCTTTTCAGATATCTGGGCAATAGAAACTGCAATAGAGGTTGCACCATGAAGACAGTGTCCATTGGACAGATTAACAGATGAGGGTGGGCTGCCTCGTTGACTCCTCATTTGGTCTCCTGGTGTCTCTGATGTGTTCTAATACTGATCTTGCTCTCTCAGAACCACAGATCCCACCTTCTCTTTTCTGGGTCACCTCCTAATACAACACTAGCTTTCATGTCACTCCCAGACATTCTATTGGATTGAGGACTCTGTTCTTCTCTTGGGATAGCTAATACTGGCCCTGCATGCCCTTAATGTCTGTGTCCTTTTGGCTTCCACGGGGGCACAGAGTGCAAGGAGTGTGAGATGAATAGAGCTTCCTAGGGTCATGCCTAGAAAGAGGAGCAGAGATGCTGCCACTCATAGTATTCTGGGGTTACTGAGACAAAAACAGGGGTCTCCAGTCCTTTGACTTCTGTAGCTCCTGCACAGAGCAGGTACTCAGGTACCCTGTATGACCTCAGAGGAGGTGGGATATCTGAATGGGGGTGAGGAAAGAACAGGTCTGGGATTTAGGAGGCTCCTATATGACCTGAAGCAGCTCAGTTTCGTAAGGTAGACAATGATTTTCTCATCTGTAATGAGGGGGATGATGAAACACCCTGTTAGATTTCTTGCAGTTCAGTAATTCAGTGTTGCTCTATTCAGATCTTCTTATCAGGCCCTGCTTTTGTGCTGGTATAATGACTCCCTTCATCTGATTTTTTCCTAAGGACAGGCCAAACCCCAACAGATTCAGCCCTTCCATCTAATTCATCTCTACAAAAAAGCCAGGTGGAAGGATGCTTGCTGGCTGTGTCCTTATGAAGATGTGATGCTCTTCAGAACTCTTTCCCACACAGCTAGCAGGAGGCCCATTAGGAAGTTCAGAGTTGTCCTTATCCTGCCCCTTTTCAAAACCTTCCAATGACTCTTCACTGTTTATAATCTAACATCCGAACTTCTCCACATGACATACAAAGTCATCCTACATAAAATGCCTGACTGCGTCTCCAACGTTATCTCCCTCCATCTCCACCTTGAAACTAATGCCTTATAACTGAACTTTACTTTCTCACATGTGCCTTGAGGTTTCTCACCATGTGGCTTTGCTTACCCTGTCTCTCTGCCTGTAATGCCCTCCCTTCTCTGATCTTCCCTTTCTTTCTCCAGGAAAATACCCATTCATCCTTCAGGATACAAGCCAGACATGAACTCCTGATATGGTTTTGCTCTGTGTTCCCATCCAAGTCTCATCCAATCCCTGTTGGATCATAATTCCCAATGCTGGGGGAGGGACCCGGTAGGAGGAAATTGGATCATGGGGGTGGATTTCTCCCTTGCTGTTCTCATGATAGTGAGTGAGTTCTTACGAGATCTGGTTGTGTAAAAGTGTGTAGCACTTTTCCCTTCACTCTCTCTCCTGCTGACTATGTGAAGATGTGCTTGCTTTGCTTTCACCTTCCACCATGATTGTAAGTTTCCTGTAAGTTTCCCAGCCATGCTTCCTGTACGGCCTGTGGAACCGTGAGCCAATCAAACCTCTTTTATTTATCAATTGCCCAGTCTCAGATTGTCCTTTATAGCAATGTGAGAAGAGACTAATACAACTCTGTCATAAGTAAATAAAAAAGAGAAGGGACAGAGCCAAGCATTCGATGTGGCATGGGATTACTGTGATGCTTCACTCAAATATTTTAGAATCCATGAATTTGGAGTGAGAAGGAGACATGAAGGGAGGGTCCCAACTTGAGGTAACTCTGATACCTGGATATAGAATCTTGACTTAAGAGGTTCTGATCTATGGCCTGTTGCTTGTTTGCTAGAGATCACTAAGATCATGAGCCAGATTTTGTTTCATTTTTTATTTAACAGGGATAATAAGAACTATATTAAAGGAAAATTGTAATGATCAGTTTGATTCTGGGTATAAAAATGCTATGCAAATATCAATTGATTTCAGCCTTTTGTGTGGTCAGCACAATGATAAAGCATGTGGTGCATGGTAATTATGTGATTAGTTAATATTATAGAAATGAGTAAACGAATGAATGAATGAAGCATGCCAAAACACTGTAGAAAAATGCATGACAGAGCACCACCCTGCTCATGCTACCACTACACTGACTAAAAATATTAGCTTACTTTTCTTGAGTGCTTCTTATCAGCCAAGCAGTGTGTTGGGCACATAAATATATTATTTAATATTTAAAAGAACCCATGATGTAGGTAGCAATTATTCCTACTTTATAGATAAAGCAACTAAGAGATTATGTAGCTAGTCTATGGTAGATCATGTTATCCTTTCCAATTCTTTAGCCTCCCTGTAATGCACACCTTTTCCTATGTAACTTTGCAGCTCCTCACACTAATGGAGTGGGGAATATTTTGAAGGTCTTTGACTTCGGGTTTGACTCTGAGACTGACTTTGGCTGATCGAGTATGGCAGAAGTGATGATGTGCCTATGCCAAGCCCCAGCTGTGGAAGCCTGGAATGTTTTTGCTCACCTACTTCTACTTTTGCCATTGCCATGAAAACATGCCCAGGGGCTGGGACATATAGTTTGCTGATCCCAGGAGTACGATAGGAGACATGTGAAGAAAGCCACCTCAGGCAAGCTTTCCTGGCCAACCTGAAGATGTGTGAGCAGGGGCAACAGGGATCAGAAGAGCCACCTGGTTGAGCCTGGCCTAGAGTAGCCGACTCTTGGTTGACCCATGGTCATTCAGGCTAAATCAGTGCTTATTGTTGCATGCCACTGAGATTTTGTGGTCATTTCTCATGTGGCAAAATCTAACTGATGCATTCATTGTCTTTAAGTCGTGGAGCTAAGAGTTGACTACACCAGGATTTCAACCACTGGGCCATGGTTGAAGGCTTACGAGAGAGACCTGACATGAGCAGTCCCTACAGGAGAGTAATTAACAGTCACTGCATTTTTTTTTTTTTTGAGACAGGGTCTTACTCTCTTGCCCAGGCTGGGGTGCAGTGATGAGATCATGGCTGATTGCAGCCTTGACCTCTTGGGCTCAGGTGGTCCTACCACTTCAGCCTCCTGGGTGGCTGAGAGTACAGGCACACACCACCACACCCAGCTAATTTTGTGTATTTTTTTTTTGTAGAGACTGAGTCTCGCCATGTTGCCCAGGCTGGTCTCGAATTCCTGGGCTCAAGCAATCTGCCCACCTAGGCCTCCCAAAGTGCTGCGATTACAGGCATGAGTCACCATGCCCAGCCACTACTTTTTATGGAACACTAGTGATGTTATATTATTGAATCATTGTAGCAAGCCAACATAGTAGGCATTAATATCCCCGTTTTATAGATGAGGCTTGGAGAGGTTAAGCAATTTTCCCGATATTCACAGGAACATGAAGGGGTAGAGCCAAACTTAATGCCCATGTTTCTCGATCTTCTAAGCCAATGCACTCTCTGCTCCTGCTGCATTTGGGTAGGCTCCCTGGCTTGCCAGAGTTCATCCCCTAAGACTGACTTCATTTGAGTTCATTTGTTAACAGGCCAAAAACCTACTGGGTATGTAAGATATGCGTGTATGTGTGTGTATTTTGTGTGTGTGTGATATGTGTGATGTGTGTATGTTGTGTTTGTGATGTGTATATGTCGTGTGTGTACATTCTATGTTGCGTGTGTGATGTGATGTGTGTGTATGTTTGTGTATGTGCGTGCATATGTTCTGTGTGGTGTGTGTGTGATGTGTGTCTGTGTGTATATTTTGTGTGTGATGTGTGTATGTATATGTTTTGTGATGTGTGTATGATGTGTATGTGATGTGTGTGTGATGTGTGTGTGATATGTGTGTATGTGATGTGTGTATGTGTATGTTGTGTGATGTGTGTGTATGATGTGTGTGTGATGTGTGTGATATGTGTGTATATGATGTGTGTGTATGTTGTAATGTGTATAATGTGTGTTCATGTGTGTGTTGTGTGATGCGTGATATGTGTGATGTGTGTGTACGTTGTGTGTGTGGTGTGTATGTGTATGTTGTGTGTATGTGTATTTTTTTTGTGTGTATGTGTATGTTGTGTGTACGTATGTGTTTGGAGGAGCTGTTGTGGGTTTCCTCACTGTGCATTGTGTCTTTTCCTTGTCGGAATGTTTTGGCCACAAGGTGAGGATCCAGTTACTAAGTGTTCTGAAATTTCTACCAAGGGAGAAGGAAGTGTTATTTTTTTCTTTCCTTTTTTTTAAAAAACAAAACAAAACAAAAAAAACGACATTCATGATTTTATCAATGGATATCATTGTTCAAGTTTTCAAAAGTCCTATCATTTTTCTTATGTGACATTTTCTCCCTTTTCTTAACAAATTTGTAAGTGGAAAAGCGTGCTGCATCTTTTAAAAGGATTTTTCAGGAAGCATCATCAACACTGCCCTCCCAGCAGGCTTCTCATGTTGAAACTGTTGTCGAAATATGGCATCCTGCCGCTGCTCGGAGTGGGACTTGTCATTTATTCCAAAGGCTATTGTGGAAATTTGTCTTGTAGCTGTGTCCCAAACCAGCAAGATTTATTTTCCTTTCTTTACCACACAGGCACAGCTCTTACTTCTTTTCGTTGTTTAGATTGTGAAGAACGGCTTTTAGAGATTAGGACGGTGTAGATGCATGACAAAAAAAAGTGCAAGACAGTGGAAGCCTTCCATGGGAATGTGTCTCCAGGGGGATCTGTCATCTAAAGGCATTTATGGCCCAAGTGGAAACAAGCATGTCTGAAAATCTTTGTCCACAATAGGGTTCAGGAGAACCAGAGACTCCAGAGCATCATGGGGTGTTGTGGAGAGTGCACAGACATTGGAGGTAAAATCAGAATAGAATTGCAGCTCTGCCACTTAGTGTACATGTGAACTTTTTTAAGTTAACTGATTTCTTGGTACCTCAGTTTCCTCATTTATAATAAAAAGTGGATTGATAACAGGCAATATAAACTAGGTTAAGGAAAATGGCATCTATCAGCTCACAATCTAGCTTCAGTTATGGCTGGCTGTGGGTTTCTCTGGCTTCAGCAGTCCATAGTACTTCATCATGGTTCTGTCTTTCTCCCTTGCTCGGTTTTTCCTATCTACCTTTGCTTGTTCTTGTTGTCAGATAGGCTTTTTTTCAATGTTGTGGCAAGGTGCCTCCAGGATTTCCAAATTCCTCAGAGCTCATGGACTCATAAAAATTGCAAGTGGCTTTCCCAATATGTCTATGACCTATCTATATGTGGGAGTGAGTGTGATATACATCTTTTTATTTCCTTTCAAATCCATGCTCCAGAGGGGAGGACACTTCATTTTGCTTTCTGCCTTGGGAGGCTATTTGTTCTGCATGGACCACACTAGTGTCTTCCTTGTCCTCTGTGGTTTCTAAATGGGTTTGGCCAATGTGGGGCCCTGACAAGATATTGAAGGGAGGATAGAGATTGGGATTAGGGTATTTGTTCTCTCAGCTGTCTCTCTGAGATGTTCCCATGGGTTGGCTGCATTCCTCAAGGGAAGGTACAGCGACTGCCTAGCAGCCCTCTCCATAGGGCACTCTGTCTCCAGGTTCTGGTCCATGCTTCTTCTCTGTGCCACCTCAGGACCAGGAGCAGTGATACCAGTCCTCACAGTTACTAGTCCTGGGATACTGCCCTTTCTCATGTAGTTTCTCCACATGCTACATCTCAAAAAGAGTCCTTTTAATAAACTGTCATCAAATTAATTTCAACGTGCTGTTTTCTGCTGGGACCCTGATGGATGTAGCAAGCAATCAGAATGTGTGGAGGCCACTCACATGAGTTAGGCACCGGGGCTCAGATGCTTCTTCCCTTCACACCTTCCGCCGCTCACTGGTTCCCCCTTTACCTCACTTATTTTCACTTCTGTGCATAGCTTGTCTGTTGCTGTTACAAGCTCCTGCTCTTACCTGGAGGCAATAGCTGCAGCAATTTCAATCTTTTACATTTGTAAAATGTTTTGAGATGAAAGAACCACTTTCACATATAACCTTACAAAAACTTGTTGACAGAGTTGTTACAACCCATGTATTAGATATACAGAAAGTGCCGTTCAGTAGGTTAAGTGGATGACATAGGTCAAAGCTAAGAGTGGCTGAGCTGGACTTCAATCCTGGGGCTGTCTAATGTGCAGTGAATGAAGGGATATATAATTAACTCATAGATTTAAGTGTCAAGGGGGAGTGATACTTGAGATGGATAAAAGAATAAAAACACATTATGACTGTCTTCTTTTATGTGCAATCAAAATCATGACCCTAATATCATCTCTAGTACCACACATGGGGTAGAGTATTGAGTGATGAGAGTGTGGATTCTGGGATAGAGCTAAATGGCTCTTCCTAAGAAAAGTAGGCATTTCAGAAACCATGAGATGGAAGGAGACTGAAGGCTGTCTGTGGGGAAGGTTGGGGCTGGGGTGGGGTAGAGAAGAGAGATAGAGCTATGTAGAGAATGAGATAGAGACAGAGAGACAAACAGAGAGAGACAAAGGGACAGAAATTGAGATAGAGAGACAGGGCTTGAGAAGGACAAAGAGAGATACAGAACAGACAGAATGAGACACAAAGAGACTCAGACAGACAGGGAGGGAAATGGATAAGTCAGTATGGTGGTGGAGCATCCTGGAGAGATTTTGTGAAAAGAAACATGCTTCACAGGAATTTTTCTAAAGTGAAATACTGTTAGTTAAACTCTGCTCTCTCTACAAAAGTCTTTGAAAAAATCTTTTTAAATTTTCTTTTTTAAAAAATTTTAAGTTCAGGGGCACATGTGCAGGTTTGTTACAAAGGTAAACTCGTGACATGGGGGTTTGTTGTACAGATTATTTCATCACCCAGGTATTAAGCCTGGTACATGTTAGTTATTTTTCCTGATCCTCTCCCTCCTCACATTCTCCATCCTCTGTTAGGCCCCATCCTCTGTCATTCCCCTCTATGTGTCCATGTATTCTCATTATTTAGTTCCTACTTATAAGTGAGAACATGTGGTGTTTGGTTTTCGGTTCTTGCATTAGTTTGCTAAGGATAATAGCCTTCAGCTCCATCCATGTTCCTGCAAAAGATATGACCTAATTCTTTTGTATGGCTGCATAGTATTTCATGGTGTACATGTACTATATATTTTTTATCCAGTCCACAATTGATGAGCATTTAGTTTGATTCCATGTCTTTGCTATTGTGAATAGTGCTGTAATGAACATATGCATGTATGTGTCTTTATGGTAGAGTGATTTATATTCCTTTGGGTATATATACCCAGTAATGGGATTGCCAGGTCAAATGGTAGTTCCATATTTTTAGCTCTTTGAGGAATCATCACACACTTTCCACAATGGTTGTACTAATTTATATTCCCACCAACAGTGTATAAGTCTTTAATTAAATATACATTTCTCACTAATGCCTCATGGAATGCCTTTTCTTTTAGGGACTAAACAGATTATTGTCCATGCTCAAGGGTTGAAATGGATGAGAGAGAATTTGCCATCAGGAGACCTCTGGGCTCCATTGCAGGTGCAAACAGAAATTACGGCCTTTGTCCATCAAGTCTCAGGTTTGCTTTTATTTTTATTTTTTGAGATGGAGTCTCGCTCTGTTGCCCAGGATGAAGTACAGTGGTACGATCTCAGCTCACTGCAAGTTCTGCCTCCTGGGTTCATGCATTCTCCTGCCTCAGCCTCCCGAGTAGCTGGGACTACAGGCGCCCACGACCACGCCCGGCTAATTTTTTGTATTTTTAGTAGAGACGGGGTTTCACCATGTTAGCCAGAATGGTCTCAATCTCCTGACCTTGTGATCTGCCCACCTCGGCCTCCCAAAGTGCTGAGATTACAGGCTTGAGTCACTGCGCCCAGCCTCAGGTTTGCTTTAAAAAACTGCAGAACACTCCTGTATGAAGGGAGCACCAGGAACTGGTCATTCATGAATAAACAGCCCAGATCAGAGCAGCCACATGCTGGTGAGGATAAAGGTTTCAGGTGAGGTGCCACCAGGCTGTGCTCACAGCTCTTCTTGTGGCTACAGCAATGACGAGGTGAGTCTGCACTGAAGAGGAGGCTGTGTCAGGTGAGGTTTGCCCCCAAGCTCCTTTGCAAAGCTGTTTCCTAAAGAACACTTTCAGCATCTAAGGCCACCTTCTGAGGTATGTGTGAAAGCTGTTTAGAGAACCCAAGGGTTTAAGAAAAGATTTACAACCCTTTTTCAATTAAGGTATATTAAATGATAAACAAGGAAAAAAATACAAATGATAGCAGAGCTGCTGAACTGGAAATGGGGGAATTCAGAGCTTACTTGCTTTGTAACTAGAGTAGGGTAGGAGTCTCTCCAAAGTCTCTCTGTGAAAGCTCCTAGGCCTCCCCAGAACACAGCTCTTAAAAATTGATTCCTTTATTCTTAGTTTTTGCCTCTCCAGGAGATTCCTAGAATAACTTATCCTATTAATAGTTCTGAGGTGTTCTGCTGAAAGAAAACATTTTACAATTTGTTTAACTAGTATTTCTCCAGCTTTATTTATTTGACCACAGAACACATTATTTGCCTATCTTTCCAGTGTATTTATTAACATATCAAGGCCAGTATTCGGAGGTAGCTCTGTATGAGAAATACTGCTTTATAGGCTAAAGATCTATACTGTCCCATGTGGTAGCCCCTAGCCACTGGTGGCTACTGAGCACCTGAAATACCATTAGTCTAAACTGAGATGTGCTATTAAGTGTAAAACACACACTAGATTTTGAGGATTTTGTATGACAAAATGTAAAATTTCTTATTAATAATTTCATATTGATTACATGTTGAAATGATAATATTTTTCATATATTTCATATTTTTCATATACTTCATATATTATATTATATTAAACAAAATCTATTACTAAACTAGGTATAAACTAAAACTTGTTTATACCTAGTTCTTTTTACTTTTTAAAATGTGGCTATATATAAAAAGAATAACATACCTAGGAATACAGCTAACCAGAGAGGTGAAAGATCTCTACAATGAGAATTACAAAACACTGCTCAAAGAAATTAGTGAAGACACAAAGAAATGGAAAAACATTCCATGCTCGTGGATAAGGACAATTAATATCATTAAAATGGCTATACTGCCCAAAGCAATTTATAGATTCAATGCTATTCCTATCAAACTACCAATGACATTCTTCACAGAACTAGAAAAAAAACTATTTTAAAATTTGTTTGGAACCAAAAAAGAGCCTGAAGAGCCAAGGCAATCCTAAGCAAAAAGAACAAAACTGGAGGCATCATGTTACCCAACTTCAAACTATATTACAAGGCTACAGTGACTAAAAGAGCATGGTACTGGTACAGAAACAGGCACACAGACCAATGGAACAGAATAGAGAACCCAGAAATAATGTCACACATCTATGACCATCTGATCTTTGACAAAGCTGACAAAAACAAGCAATGAAGAAAAGACTCCCTATTCAATAAATGGTGCTGGGGTAACTGGCCAGCCATATTCAGAAGATTGAAGCTGCACCAATTCCTTACACCATACACAAAAATCAACTCAAGATGGATTAAAGACTTAAATGTAAAACACAAAACTATAAAAACTGTGGAAGACAACCTAGGCAATACCATCCTGGACATAGAAACTGGCAACAATTTCATGACAAAGACACCAAAAGCACTTGTGACAAAAGGAAAAATTGACAAGTGAGCTCTAATTAAACTTAAGAGCTTCTGCACAGCAAAAGAAACTATCAACAGTAAACAGACAATCTACAGAAAGGGAGAAAATATTTGCAAACTATGCATCTGGAAAAGGTCTAATATCCAGCATCTTTAAGGAACTTAAACAAACTTACAAGAAAAAAACAGCCCCTTTAAAAAATGGGCAAAGGACATGAACAGACACTCTTCAAAAGAAGACAAACATGTGGCCAATAAGTATGTGAAAAAAAACTCAATATCACTGATCATTAGAGAAATGCAAATCAAAGTCACAATGAGATATCACCTCATACCAGTCAGAATATCTATTATTAAAAAATAAAAAAATAACAGATCCTGGTGAGGTTATGGAGAAAAGGGAACACTTACACACTGTTGGTGGGAGTGTAAATTAGTTCAAGCATTGTGGAAAGCAGTATGGTGACTCCTCAAAGAGCTCAAAGCAGAACCACCATTTGACCCAGCAACCCTATTACTTGGTATATACCTAGAGGAATGTAAGTCATCCTACCATAAAGACACATACAAGTGAATGTTTATTGTAGCACTATTCACAATACAAAGACATGGAATCAACATAAAAGCTCATTCAATGACAAACTGGATGAAGAAAATGTGATACATATACACCATGGAAATACTATGCAGCCATAAAAAAAGAATGAGTTCATGTCTTTTGTGGGAACATGGATGGAGCTGGAGGCTATTATCCTTAGCAAACTAATGCAGGAACAGAAAATTGAATACCACATGTTCTCACTTATAAGTAGGAGCTAAATGATAAGAACATATGAACACAAAGAAGGAAACAACAGGTACTGGGGTCTACTTGATGGGGGAGGGTGGGAGAAGGGAGAGAAGCAGAAAAGATAACTATTGGGTACTGGTCTTAATACATGGGTGATGAAATAATCTGCACAACAGACCTCCATGACATGTCTTTACCTATGTAGTAAACCTTCCCATATACCCTCAAAGCTAAAATAAAAGACAAAATAAAATGTAGTTGTAAGAACATTTTAATGACATGTGATTTGTATTCATGACTCACATTGCGTTTCTATCAAACAGTGGCAACATAGAACATAGCTGGACCATCTTCACCCACCTACAACAGAACCTCATTTCCAGCCCCTGGTGCCTCCATCTCCTTTTCCAGCACTCTCCCCCTTGCTAACTCTGCTGCAGCCACAGCATTCCTCACATGTGCCTGGAATACTCTTCCTAGGTGTTATGGAATGAATGATGGTGTCCCCCCACATTCATATTTGGATTCCTAACTCCTTCAGGTGATGGTATTAGAGCTGGTACAATAAGGGAGATAATAAGGTCACGGGGAACCCTTGGGAAGAGAGTGTTCTTGCTCTCCTTCCGCCTTGCGAGGATACAAGAAGCTGAGTGTCTGCAACTTGAAAGAGGGCCCTCACCAGCACCTGATCATGCTGGCACCACCATCTCTGACTTCCAACCTCCAAAACTGTGAGAAATAAATGTTTGTTGTTTAACCACCCAGGCTATGGTAATTTATTATAGCAGCCTGAGCAGACTGAGGCACCAGGGCCTCTGCCTTTACCGTTCCCTCTGGAATGTTCTTCCCTGCCTTACCCACACATCCAGTTTTCTTTCTTCATTCATGCATCTGTTCATATGTTACCTTATTAGAGAGGCCTCTGTGTTAGTCTGTTCCTCGTGCTGTTACAAAGTTCTTTAGACTGGGTAATTTATATATAGCATTTATTTTTACTATTCTGGAGGCTGGGAAGTCTAAGCTCAAGGTGTGGGCAGATTCAGTGTCCGGTAAGGGCTTATTCCTCATAGGTGGTGGCTTCTTGCATGTCCTCACATAGTGGAAGGGCTCAAGCCTTTTTTATTAGGGCACTAATAAGCCTTTTTTATTAGGGCACTCATCCTATTCATGAGGATACCAACCTCATCATTCAGTCACCTCCACAGGCCACACCTCCTAGTATCTCCACATTGAGGATTAGATTTTAACACATGAATTTTGGAGGAACACAAACATTCACACCCTAGCAGTCTCCTATCACTACTCACTTATTCATTTTATTTTCTTTCTTAGCACTATTTTTTACCGAACACATTACACGTTTATTTACTTGTTTATTGTCTAGTTCCCTTACTAGAGTGTGAACTCCTTGAGAAAGGATAAGCTTTCATTGCTTTATCCCCAGTGCCTGGAAGAGTAGGACAACAGAGGTGTTTGATAAATATTTTTTCAAACAAAGGAGGAATGAATTAATGAATGACTCAGTTGAAATCTTTTTTCCTGCTGGTCCCAGATGCTGCTTTACAAGCCTTTTCATTGTATACCCTGGGCAGCCATACCCTATCACTAGAGCTGGCATTCTAGACAAGGCCCTTCACCATGCTGCAGAGATACCCTTCTCCCCACAGCCTCTGCAGGGTATATGCTGCCTGAGGGAATCTGTGGCATATCCACTGTGATTTTCTCCAAAGATAACTGCCAACAAGTTCCCACCTCCCTCGGTGCACAGGTTGCCCCACCAACTTAGAAATGGAGTCTATTTCCCCTCTCCTTGAATCCAGGCTGGCCTGTGATTTACTTTAACTAATGGAATGTGGCAGAAATGATACTGTGTCAGCTCCAGGACTAGCCCTTAAGAGGCCTGGAAGCTTCTGCTTTTGTTTGCTCAGAGTCAGCCACCATGATGTAAGGAAGTCCAAGCTATCCTCTTGAAGAGAGAGGACATATGGAGAGACACTGAGAGGTAAAATGCCACACAGTACTAAGGACCACATGGAAAAGAACTGAAGCCCCTCAGCCAACAGCCAGCACCAAGGCCCAAACTCTTCAGAGAGGCCTCTAAACTTCCAAAATATACCAGCCTTCAGCAGGATGCACTTGCATAAATGACCCCTGTGTGATACAAAGTGGGGCAGAACCACCAGCACAAGCACAGATCATGAGAAATAATATATTTTACTCTCTTTTTCCACTAAGTTTCTAAGTGGATTGTCATATAGCAAAAGATAATTGACAAACCCATCTTGTCTATTTTTTTTTTTTTTTTTTGGGTTGAGATGGAGTCTCACTCTGTTGCCCAGGCTGGAGTGCAGTGACGCGATCTTGGCTCACTGCTGCCTCTGCTTTCCAGGTTCAAGTGGCTCTCTGCCTCAGCCTCCCGAGTAGCTGGCATTACAGGTGCCTGCCACTGTGCCCGGCTAATTTTTGTATTTTTAGTAGAGATGGGGTTTCACCATCTTGGCCAGGCTGGTCTTGAACTCCTGACCTCGTGATCCACCCACCTCGTCCTCCCCCATCTTGTCTTATTTTCTCATCCTCTGCTGATTACCACCTTGCCCACATGGCTCAGGAAGCTGGCCTGCATTGCTGTGATGCCACCATGATAATATAATTATCTTCCTCTCCAGGGCAGCAACTTGGTCTGCTGTGCAGCCCACTTCAACCCCTGCAGGCCATGGTTGAAGGTTTGTATCTATCGGGCCTTACCTCTGGCCCTCTGCACAGTTCTGGGAAAGGTGGGTGGGGACTGTAGGATGGGGCTTTGGAGTCAGGTCAACCTGAGTTCCAATCACTGCTCTGTTTCCCAGCTACTGAGGGGCCACAGAGTTATTTACATCTCTGAGCCTCAGTTTCCTTTTCTGCAAACAAGGACAGTGATACTTATCTCACTGGGCTCTTGTGAAAATTAGAGGTGATGTGTGTGTATGTGTGTGTGTGTGAAGTGTCTGGCACAGTCATGAAAATAACCAGTCAAAACAAAACTCACCCTCCACATTTCCTTGGATAATATTCTGTCTCACTTTCTGAAGAGCTTGGCATTTCTAGTCAAACACAAGGAGCAGAACTGAGATCTGATTTCAGCCTTGTGTGGACTTTGAACATTGGCCCCCCAGAAAGTTCTCTCTAAGGCTTTGTTGTAGCAACCACAAACAACCAGCAGCCCACTCACAGGAAGCCCTGCCCTGTGGGCCCTGCGGCAGGGCTCTGCACAATAGGGATCTGTCTGCTGATTACCATGACCATGACATGGCTTTGAAAAGCACATCTCATCGCTGCCTGGTGACTCCTTTCAGAGGCTCCCCCAGGGCAGGTTGTTTTGCAACCAGACAATGAAATCCAAATTTACTAGGTACTTTATTTTGGAGGTTGAGAGGGAAACAAAAATTCTTCAATTAATTGTTCATCCTAAACCATGTTATTGCCTCTAAACATTGCTTTCACCTTAATAAAACTCATACTCCAGGGCAGTAGCTATGTGGATAATGACAAGCTAAAAGTGAGTGCTAGCTGGAGTGAAAGTTAAGAAACAGGATCTGTCAAGTTGCCCTCCTGTGGAGACACTGATCCAGCCCAGGAGGCGAGGTGGTGTTGGTGTAGATAGGCCTGACTTTGCAAAACATGGATAAAGACATGGATATTAAGAGGTATCCAGAGTTAGTGGGTACAGGGATGAGGTCAAGTTGCTCTACTTTCAGCTTTCCTGGGGGCAGGGAAGTTATCCAGCAGGTAGGGGCTGGAATGGCACCCTGGAGAATGTCTGTTCTAATTGGTTAGGATCCCATGCTGATTGGCTAGTTGGACAGTGCTACAAACACAATCTGCACTGAAGGACACATCTGAATCAAGATCAGGACATAGTCAAATTCCTTTTACTTGGCTTTAGGGCTAGAAATCTGATGTATCATTCACTTGCACCCATTGAGGTAGTTTCCTTGAAAGCTTCCTTGGAGGGAAGTGGCAAAAGCTGTTAGAGGAGTGAAAGCTTTGGGAACAATCAGAAGAGTGTTTTCATTTGGTAGATTTGTAAATTCCAAGTTTGAAAAAGGAAAAAAAAATGAGGTGTAAGGAAGGCGTCCAGTTTCAGTTTTCTGCATATGGCTAGCCAGTTTTCCCAACACCATTTGTTAAATAGGGAATCCTTTCCCAGTTGCTTGTTTTCATCAGGTTTGTCAAAGATCAGATGGTTGTGGATGTGTGGTGTTATTTCTGAAGCCTCTGTTCTGTTCCATTTGTTTAGATATCTGTTTTGGTACCAGTACCATGCTGTTTTGGTTACTGTAGCCCTGTAGTATACTTTGAAGTCAGGTAGCATGATGCCTCCAGGTTTGTTCTTTTTGCTTAGTATTGTCTTGGCTATGCGGGCTCTTTTTTTGGTTTCATATGAAATTTAAAGTAGTTTTTTCTAATTCTGTGAAGAAAGTCAATGGTACCTTGATGGGGATGGCATTGAATCTATAAATTACTTTGGGCAGTATGGCCATTTTCATGATATTGATTCTTCCTAACCATGAGCATGGAATGTTTTTCCATTTGTTTGTGTCCTCTTTTATTTTGTTGAGCAGTGGTTTGTAGTTCTCCTTGAAGAGGCCCTTCACATCCCTTGTAAGTTTTATTCCTATGTATTTTATTCTTTTTGTAGCAATTGTGAATGTGAGTTCACTCATGATTTGGCTCTCTGTTTGTCTATCATTGGTGTATATGAATGCTTGTGATTTTTGCACATGGATTTTGTATCCTGAGCCTTTGCTGAAGTTGCTTATCAGTTTAAGGAGATTTTGGGCTGAGACAATGGGGTTTTCTAAATATATAATCATATCATCTGAAAACAGAGACAATTTGACTTCCTCTCTTCCTATTTGAATACTCTTTATTTCTTTCTCTTGCCTGATTGCCCTGGCCAGAACTTTCAATACCATGTTGAATAGGAGTGGTGAGAGAGGGCATCCTTGTCTTTTGCTGGTTTTCAAAGGGAATGCTTCCAGCTTTTGCCCATTCAGTATGATATTGGCTGTGGGTTTGTCACAAATAGCTCTTATTATTTTGAGATACGTTCCATCAATACCTAGGATATGAATAGACACTTCTCCAAAAGAAGACATTTATGCAGCCAACAAATATATGAAAAAAAGCTGATCATCACTGGTCATTAGAGAAATGCAAATCGAAACCACAATGAGGTACCATCTCATGCCAGTTAGAACGGTGATCATTAAAAAGTCAGGAAACAGGTGCTGGAGAGGATGTGGAGAAATAGGAATGCTTTTACATTGTTGGCAGGAGTATAAATTAGTTCAATCATTGTGGAAGACAGGGTGGCGATTCCTCAAGGACCTAGAACCAGAATTACCATTTGACCCAACAATCGCATTACTGGGTATATACCCAAAGGATTATAAATCATTCTACTATAAAGACACATGCACAGGTATGATTATTGCGGCACTGTTCACAATAGCAAAGATTTGGAACCAACCCAAATGCCCATCAATGATAGACTGGATAAAGAAAATGTGGCACATATACACCATGAAATACCATGCAGAAAATGATGAGTTATGTCCTTTGTAGGGACATGGATGAAGCTGGAGACCATCATTCTCAGCAAACTAACACAAGAACAGAAAACCAAACACCACATGTTCTCACTGGTAAGTAGGAGTTGAACAATGAGAACTCATGGACACAGGGAGGGGAACATCACACACCGGGGCCTGTCGGGGAGTAGGGCACTGGGGGGCGGATAGCATTAGGAGAAATACCTAATGTAGATGATGGGTTGATGGGTGCAGCAAACCATCGTGGCACATGTACACCTATGTAACAAACCTGCATGTTCTGCACATGTACCCCAGAACTTAAAGTATAATAAAAGAGGGTGGCAGAGATTGATTTTTTCCAATATTTATTTTATCCATTTTTTTTCTCAATAATAACATCTCTATTTTGGCTCGTGACCACTTCAGAATAAAAACTTCCTTGCTACTGGATAGTATCAGCTGAGACGTCAGTAAGAAATGCATGGCACACTTAAACTGGATAATTGACCAGAGTTTAATAAAGAGACTATTTACAAAGGTGTGTGCGGTACAGGGTTTTTAGAAACTCAGTGGAGCATATGCAGAGAGCTGTTACCATCCCTAGGCCTGAGAAGCCAGGGGAAGAAGTGGTCACCAAACCTCCGGAGTAACTGAGTAGGAAGGGGTGAGTGACAGGAATTGCCTTGGGAGATGTGGTGGCTGCCCTGGGGAAGGGGTGGAGATGGGAATGGTCTGTTCCTGGCAGGAAGCGTGTTTTATTATTGACATTGTTTAGAATTGTCTGTGGATGGTGATAATAAAAAGTTGGTAGACTTTTATTTGGCTTTCTTATTGCTTTTAAATTATCTACAGGCAATGTAGCCTTTATTATTTGCAACCTGAAGTAGACCATTCTTGCTCATGCACTAGATAGAGGGATAGTGCCAACCCATATAGACTTAGAAGACAGCAAGCTGGAGGGCCAGTCTTAACGTCCTTCACCTCCTCCTTTCCTGAGTGTGTCTCCCACTGGCTGTATTCAGTAGAAGCCAGAAAGCCAGGGGGCCCACTGATGTCATCAATTCAGGTAAATCCTTGACAGCACAAGACAGTGTAGAAAAGGGTGAAGTTGGATGTGGTGAAGGGACAAACAGAAAATATCCAGCACCAAGGGAAAGCCTGGAGGTTCAGTTCTGACCAATGGGGTGGAGCTTTGGTCAGTGGATTTGCAACTGTATGAAGTGTCCTTAATATAAGTGGTGTGCCCACTCCTCTCTTCTCTTTCCTGCTGGTTAAAACTCGGATGTGATGGAGAGAACTGGAGCAGAAATATTATAGCACATGGTGAAAACACACATTGAAAATAGTGGGGCAATAAGAGAGAAGGAGGTTGAAAGGGTCAGGAAGGCTCCACACTCACCTATATTCACATGAATATAGGAAAACATATTTCCATTTTGTTTAATCCACTGTTATTTCTTTTGCCATTTGCTGCCAAACCTAATCCTACCTATTGCAATGAGTTTCTTCTGTGTGAAAATGTATGGAATGTATCTGTTTATCCATCAAATAGTTATTTAACAACTTCTGTATGCTAGGTCTGGATAAAATAGCATGAAGACACTGCTGGCCCCCAATTTTAGTCTCTAATATTAATATTTACAAGACAGAACTGTCTTACCTGTATTTTCTCAAAAGGAAAGAGAAAGGATTTGAAGCCTCTAACCTTTGGATTAGGAAGCCGGAGTCTTACCTGTGTGGGACCCTGGGCCCTAGCATGCAAAGAACACCTAATGAGACTGTCATCTTCATTCTTTTTTTCAGGGATTTCAAGACACATTTGATATCTTACAGAGCTGATAGCTGCCGTGCATAGGGGAAATAAACGAGAGGAATATGTCTGCCTAGTGGGGGTGCAGCTAGCCTTGGGTAGTGATTCATTTAATATTCTTTTGGCTGCAAGTAACAGAATATCCAAATAAAATTGGTGCTATGAAAAAAAAAGTGGTGCTATGAACTGAATGTTTATGTGTCCCCTGAATCCATATGCTGAAACCCTAATCCCCAATGGGCTGGTATTCAGAGATGGGGCCTCTGGGAGGTAATTGTCATGACAGTAGAAAATGATGGGATTGGTGCCTTTACAAGAAAAGACAAAGAAGAGCTTGCTTCCTCTCTGATCTCCACCAGGTGAGGACACAATAGGATGACCATCAGCAAACCAGGAATGATGCCCTCAACAGACATCTGATCTGCTGACACCTTGATCTTGGACTTCTAATTCTGCAGAACTGTGAGAAATAAATACCTGTTTTTTAAAACCACCCAGTTCATGATATTCTGTTATAACATCCCAAACTAAGACAAGCGGCTAATGCAAAGGGCTTTCTTATCTCATGCAACGAGAAATCTGGAGGAGTACATTGGAGGGAGGCTAATACAGAAGCTCAGTGATGTCAGGACTTTGGGTCAGCTTCCTTCTTATTCTCTTGACTTCCTCCTCTTGGCAAAAAGATGGCTGACTAAGCTTCAAACACCACATTTTCAAATAACAACATCAAAGTCAGGGAGGAAGGAAAGAAAGGAGAAAGGAAGAGAACATTTTTCTTTGTTGTATCTTTTTCTTAAGAAGGAAAATCTCTCCTAACATCCTGCTTCCCCTGCCCCTCTTCAGATTTCCCCTCATTTATCATAGTCTAGATCTTGCACACATGGCTATCACCTTAAACCATCACTGGGTGAGAGAGGTGATTGCAGTGACTAGAGAAGGTCAATCATGATCTATCCCTGGGGCTGGAGCCATCTCCCTGTGTATACCAGTGCCTCACAGTAGCATGAAACCAAGACACCGTTAATAAGGGGGAAGCGCTGGTTTTGGCAGTAACAGGAAAAAGGAAATATGAAGGCCATTCTTAAAAGAAGGAAAGGGAAATTAAACACAATTTAACTGCAAATAAATTAAGTGATATTTTAGGCTGAAGTTGACTGAACAAATGCTTAGAGTCTGGGCCATTGTTAGGGACAGAAGGTTGACTACTATGATGGAAAGGAACAATTAGGGTGAAGATTCTAAGGAGAGGGAATTATAAGTAGAAAAAGCCAGAGATTAATCATTGATTTTCTGCTTCTGTGTCTTGGTCATGGCTACCCGGAATGCTACTTTGATCTAATTATGTAGTTTATGGATATATGTGTCAAGGCCCCTATAGGAAAATAATGGCTCACTCAAATTGGGTAATTACAGAGAATTTAGTATAGAGACTGTTTATAAAGGTGTAGGCAGAGTTTAAGGAAATCAACAAGGCATACTGCAGTACTGTAGTGCACCAAGAATGTGGAGCCATTATCATCCCCAGGACGGAAGAGGCAAGGAGAGGGAACAATTACTGTAACCTGGAGAGAGATGCTTTACAAGAATACTGTTATAGGAGCTGTGGCTTTTGGTAAAGGGACATAGCTAACCCATAGTAGCCTGGCAGAGCAGGAGTCTGGACACCCCATCCCCATTCTCTGTCATCTCTGATATCCACTCCCCAACTTGAGCTGAACAAAACTGAAAACTAGAGGGCAAGGGAACATGTTGACACAGATTATAGAAGATTTTCTGGGGCACAGAGTAGATGGGTGGAAAGTGGATCTTGAGGTGCAAATGGGAAATAAAGAATATACTCTCATAAATGTAGTAAGAAAATTAATGTGTCTCTTTTAGTGCGGATAACAGAAACAAGCATAATAACAATGGATGGTAATATTAATAGTACATTTTAATGATACATTTCATAAGCTAAAGCCTGAGGCTTGGAGACCTTAAATTACTTACTCAGTTTAACACAGCCTGGGATTCACACCCACATCTATCCTACGAGAGTCCACTCCATTTCCATCACGGGCTGGATGGTGACTGTGGCATGGCTGTCCTGGCATTATGAATCAGCATCAGTTGCCTTTAGACAGTAAGGAGGCAGGAAGAGCAAATGATCATAAGAAACCCCTTTCCTGTTTTTAGATCCTTACTTTGGGGAACATGACTAGGACTCTGAAGACCTTAGGGGAACCTCACCCTTCCTCTTGAGCCCTCTTATGTTGTGACAGAAGGTGTCTGTCCTTGTGTAAATCTCATACTATGAGGCCATCCTTTTATAGTTAGCACTGATAGCCATCCTGGTGACCTCTTCAAAGGGAAACATCCATCTTTGAGTCTACAGTACCTGGAGGGACCTGTCTGCTTTCCACTATCATGCTTACCCTCTCAAACCTGCTGTTTCCCCACATTCTCTACAGCAGTGACTTCAGGATGGAGGGAATCACTGGGCAGCTGCAGAAGGAAGGGAGCAGGGCTCTAGGGGAGGAGATGGTGGTTCATGGTGGTGGCTTTATGGACTTGAAGACCTATTGTGGTTCCATCCCTCGCTCTGCTCCCTACAGAAAATATATATTTCTATGTGATGTGAATTTTGGTATTCTGAGAAGACCCCCTAAGCTTCATCACAAATCTGGTGCCTAAAATCCTGTAGTCCATAGTACATTTCTTTAAAGCAGCTTGATGTATTACAATTGTATCTTAGCTACTTTTTAAGGTACTATATTGTATGCATCGTTCAATTGAATAACTACAAGACATTATGCTACTGAGGCTCCTAGGGGGTTCACAGTCACACAATTGGTGGTTGATGGAACTGGAATTTGAAACAGACTCCTCTGATTCCAAATCTAGGGTTCTTAACTACTATATTTTACTCATAATGGCTTGAAGTAAGGTGGGCATAGATTTGCTCATCAACTGATGTATGTATGAGATCTCCAGAAAGTTATTATTTTTAAGTCTGAATTTTTTCATCTAAAAAATGGGAGCTGAAGGAATGGCAAAACAATATAGAATAGACAGGCTGGAGACACTAACGTCAAACTCGATCTTCTTTAGAACTTTTTCAAAGCCAGTGGTGGCAGGTGGGGATGGTTCTAGTCTTCCCTAGGTGAATAGCATCATGAGCAGATTATCTCATGATGAGGGGAGAGGGGCAGAATATTGGCATTGGAGAAGAAGTACTGGATATAACAAGAGTGGAGTTTTTACTCTTCCACTTGCTAACTGAGTAAACCTGTGCAAGACTCTTAATCACTGTGACATACCTAGAGACTGTATCTTTATCTGTACAACATACACCTACTTTATGTAACTATACAACATCATTGAGAGTCTTAATTGATCAACTGAGAAAATGCTATATTGTAAATTATTATATGCTGGGTCATGTAATTTGTTATATAATCACTTTTTTTTGTTTTTTGCCATGAAGAAACCAAATCTTTACCAACAAAACTAATTTGTGTCTAGGGAATTTTGTTTCTCTCTTCTTCGCCTAGTGGTTACATTACTTTCCAGCTACAAAGGGGTGTTTGACATTGATATATTACAATTTGACCATCTTATTTGCTTTAAATATTTTTAAAGATACGATCTATTGAAGAGGTAGCTATCATAGAGCACTTAAATAATACAGTTTATAAAAATAATTTTTATTAACTTATGTGGAACATAGGTTTATAAAAGTTACTGATAAATACACGGTGAATTGCTTTAATCTGTTATATATATTATACAGAGGCAGGCGCATCTGTAATTGGCTGATTAAATTCTCCTTCTCTGATCTCAGAAGCCAGCTTGATGATTTTTCCCCTTTCCAGTGTAACACAGTGTGTGGCTCAGTGGGGTGGTTTGATAATAGATATGTGGTACAGGGGAAGGCGGGCATAGGGAAGAGCTATAGGATCCATGGCTCCAACCCACAGTAAAGGGTCTTGGGGGAGTTTCTTTATCCTCATCTGGCCATCATTAAGTTTCCATTTCATAGATAAGGAAAATGATGCATAAACACATCATCTGAGTTCTGTAATGTTACTTAGAATCTGAAGCACCAAGATCCCACCTGTGTATTTCCCACTAGATAAATCAGACTGCTGCACATCCTAGAGAAAGTCAGATGTGTATGGGCCACGTGAACATAGCCTAAAAATGATGACTTATTAAGAGTAATTATAGACTTTAGAGGTGATTTTCCAAACTATCGTTTTCATTTCTTGCCCTAAATGTACCTTTTGGTGTCACTATCAGATCGAATACAGGCCTGAAATTGGGCAATCGTTTCTCTTCTATATTTTAGGAATGTATTTTGAGAAACTATTATCAGAAATAAAGAGCCACTTTCCTCAAGTTGGAATCTGTGCATTTTTAGTTAAAAAATAAGAATGATCTTATATTTTTGTGGTTAGAATCATTTATAAGGATGGGACAGACCAGAATAAGTCTGAATTTTTTCATCTAAAAAATGAGAGCTGAAAGAATAGCAAAACAATATAGAATAGACAGGCTGGAGCCACTGACATCAAACTTGATCTTCCTTAGAATTTTTTAAAAGCCAGTGGTGGCAGGCGGGGATGGTTCTAGTCTTCCCCGGGTGAATAGCATCATGAGCAGTTTATCTCATGACAAGGGGAGAGGTGCAGAATATTGGCATTGGAGAAGTAGTACTGGATATAACAAGATCGTAAAGATACGATCCATTGAAGAGGTAGCTATCATAGAGCATTTAAATAATACAGTTTATAAAAATAATTTTTCTTAATTTATGTGGAACATAGGCTTATAAAAGTTACAGATAAATACGTGGTGAATTGCTTTAATCTGTTATATATATCATCTCATATTGCAACCAAATCTGCTAGGCCAACCCAGCATATTTGGGAGTTATTTACAAAACATCCTTAAAGATATTTTGCTTCTATAATAGATCCATATCTTAAGGGAAGACTAGGCAATCTATCTGATTAAGCTTTATTCTCATTCATGGTTTTAATGATTATGAAGAAACGGAGGGAAAACCTATTTATAGGCCTTTGGAGTTTGCTGACCCAGGCTTAAAAATACCCAAATCTCCTCCAATTCTTTAATTTAAATTGCATGTTCTCCTTACATTACAAAGTTTAATGTAAAACTTTTTAAAGTAAGAGAGGAGCCCATACAAAGTTCAAACGAAGTTCATATAAGTTTTAACCCTCTACTGCTATGCTGTGAAATTGCCACAGGTGAGATCTGAGATTGTCCCAAGTTCAAAAAAGGAGCTACAGAGATCAATCCTGTCCATATTCCCACCTCCTAGAAAAATAAAAAGTAGTGACTGGTTGATGCAGGCTTTCTTTTTTTCTTTCTTGATTTTGTTTTAGAATTGATTGAATTCAGGTTGGTCTTAGCCAAAACTAAGCTGTGCTTTCTTTTTTCAAAAGCTCTAACAGAATTTCAGAACACAAGGAGAGTTTTGGGAACAGTGGGGTTCTTTGAGAAGTTGGTTGGTGGATGGGTTCGCTCACTCATTCTTTCTCTCATTCATTCATTATTCTTATTTCATATTCTTAAGGAAACTATGAGGTAGATATTACTATATTTATCTCATTCTCACCACTAAGGAAATGAAGCCTCAAATGTTTTGCTTACTCTAAATGAGAACTTATATTTAGCAAAGGGGTTTGAGATTTGGATGGATTATTATAAAGTTTATACTTTTAACCACTACACCATGGGGCCTGAGAACCTCCTATGAGCTTGACACTGATCTAGGTACTGGGATACAAAAGTACTTGCTGCTCAAGCCTTACAGTCTAGGTTTGTAGATAGATAATTACGGTAAGTGCGTGGTAAGTGCTGTGACAGACATTAGATAGAGAGAAAGTCTTTCTAATTCACTTAGGGTCGGGGGCAGTGTTCAGTGAGAATACCTTCCTTCTCAGGGAGGAAGAGGGGTCTGTAAGCTCTATTCAGGGTGGTGCAAGGGCACCATGCGGTGCAATAGTTCACTAAAATGTGTTCCTCCAGTCTAACTGAAACTGTGTACCCTTTCACTATCATCTCCCCTTTCCCCATCTTCCGTTCTCCTGCTAGCCTCTGGTAACCACTTTTCTTTTCTTTTCTTTTCTTTTTTTGAGACAGAGTCTCACTCTGTGGCCCAGGCTGGTGTGCAGTGGCACGATCTCGGCTCACTGCAAGCTCCGTCTCCTGGGCTCATGCCATTCTCCTGCCTCGTAACCACTTTTCTACTTTCCTTTTCTATGAGACCGCCTTTTTAAAGACTCTCCAATAGGCTTTTAATGTTCTTACCACACACAAACAAAATAATAAATTGATGAGGTGATGTATATATTAATTAGCTTGATGGAATCTTCCTGTAATGTATACATAGATCAAAACATCACATATTACACCATAAATATACACAATTATTATTTGTCCGTTTAAAAAAAAGAAAAAGAAGAAAAAAGAAAAAACAAAAAGAAGAGTCTGTAGGATTAGAGATAAGAGGCATATTGTGTCTTAAGACAAGGGAGTCCTTCCCAGCAGAGCTGCTGGAAGGGAGAGTAGGAAGCCCTGGGAAGCAATGACTGTCTAGTGAGAGGAGTTATCAAGCAAAAGCTGGAAGATCAATTGCACACATATTTAAGAGGGGCTTCAAGCACTGAATAAATAATTGATTAGATGACTCTTAAGATTCTTTAAAATGCTGAGAATCTGAGATCATAAGGGAGTGGAAGTGCTTAGTTGCACTTCTTGGGGGTGGCCAAATCAGAATGCAGGATTGTCAATCTGGGCAATTTAGCTGTCTAGTTTATCAATAATGACCAGGATGGTGACATGTTCATACTGCAATATAATTAGTTACTTTCAATTTATTGTATTTCAAAAATAACATAGTGTTCGTGAATGAGTATTCATTATTGAAAATTCAAATATTACCAAAGCATATGGAGTCTTGTGTCCACCCTTCCCCTTACTCCTCTCTTAGCCCCACTCCTCACTTCATATCACTATTCACCTATTTCCCTCCCCAGACATAATGACTTTATCTTTTATTACCTATCCATCCACACCTATTTTTTATTAATTTCTGTGCCTACATATGTACATGTACACACACTCGTTCAGCCCTTCAGAAAACATAAATGGGATCATACTATGTCTACTATTCATTAACTTTTTTCATTTAGCACAAAATCATGGAGAGGTTTCCATGACAATGCAATATTCAGTTCCTCAGTATTCAATTCCTCAGTATTCAGTTCCTCATTTTAAAAGTCCCTTTCTTGTAAAGGCTGCATTGTGTTACCTAGTGTGACTATGAAATGACTTGATGGAGATTTCTATCCTTTCCAACTTTTGCTATTATAAGCAATACTGCAATGAACATCTTTGTGCCCAAGTGCAATTATTTTAGTAGGAGAGATTTCACAGATGAATTGAAGTTGAATTACTCATCTAATTGGATGCACCTTGTAAATTCTAATGGATGTCAAATCACCTTCCAGAATATTGAATTAGTTTATACTTTTACGAACAATGAAAGTAAGTGACCCTTTCTTCACAACATTTACTAACATATTAACAATCCTTAAATTTCTTGTCAATCTACTAGGTAAAATTGATTTCTAATTATTTTATTTTAAATTTCTATGATTACCAATAAAGCAGATCATATTTTAATATATTAGCTGGCTTTTGGTATGTCTGTGAATTACCTCAATATAACTTTTGCCCATATTTGCATGGGAAACACTTTACTATGGAAATTAACCTTTTTTATTTATGCATATGTCCTGGGCACTCAATACGTGCTCAAAGGTTTTCTGCTGAGCTTAGTATGAACTGGTCACGTTGGCATGTGGTCTTTCATCAGAAAATAAATATAATGTATTTGTTTATTTTTCTCCTTCTTCCCACATATAAGTTGTTATCAAATTTAAAGAAAAAAAATTATGGTCGATTATAGTAATCAGCTAACTTCAAGCACTTGGAATAATTTGCTGTTGCTTCTTAACGTAATTTCTAGTCTATGCTTTTGCCTAATTGTCAGACTTTGTGGTGTATTCACTTTTACAAGTTGTTGCAAAAATTTTATAAGTTAGTGTAAGTATATATAAATTTAAAATGGGTATTCCTTAACAGTTTTAGTTTATTATTATAATATTATTATTAGCTTTTATCTCAGATATTTTCAGTAAGGTGTCAGTAGAACAAATAACAGCAAAGATATAAAATAGAAATAACAAATTACCCTGCCCCGCCACACCCTAGTGCCGTGAGAGCATGAAAATATCACAGCTATGTATACTTCAAGGGAAATTATAAATTGAGATAATTAAACTTCAGATCTGGTTTTGAGCTTTCTGGAAACTAAGGTAAAAAGAGAAACACGAGAGATTTATTTTCTTAAAGTGTCTCCTTCTGGCAGTGACCTCTCCTTTTTAAAATGCCTATTTCTGCTGGCCCACACTGATGTCAATAAACGTTACTCTCAGTTTGTTTCTTGGACATTGGTCACAGCCTCAACTAGACTGAAAGCTTTTCTTTTTTTTTTTTATTATACTTTAAGTTCTAGGGTACATGTGCACAACGTGCAGGTTTGTTACATGTGTATACATGTGCCATGTTGGTGTGCTGCACCCATTAACTCATCATTTACATTAGGTATATCTCCTAATGCTATCCCTCCCCCCTCCCCCGACCCCACGACAGGCCCTGTTGTGTGATGTTCCCCTTCCTGTGTCCAAGTGTTCTCATTGTTCAATTCCCACCTATGAGTGAGAACATGCGGTGTTTGGTTTTTTGTCCTTATGATAGTTTGCTGAAAATAATGGTTTCCAGCTTCATCCATGTCCCTACAAAGGACATGAACTCATCCTTTTTTATGGCTGCATGGTATTCCACGATGTATATGTGCCACATTTTCTTAATACAGTCTATCATCAATGGACATTTGGGAAAGATTTTCAAAGGTAAGAATCTACCTTATGTTTCTTTTGAATCACTCAGGGTAAATGATTAGGAAACCTACATTGAAAAATTGGTGCTAAAAGTACAAAACCATGGGATCCTCCTGAAGTAGAAATCAGGGCCAGGCCTGAAATTGTAATTTAAATAGAAGATAGAAGGAGGTGGGAGGGGAATGGGGAGAACAGTGAATAAATGGCAAGGACCCAGACTTTGCTTTGCATCCCAGCTTGCCTTGGACAAATAACCTAACCCATGTCTCAGCATTCTCGTATTTTGTCTCAGCATATCTCTCATTTATTTTGAAAACTATGTTGTATTATACAGAGCTATTACAATTATCACTATTATGGAGGTGTTTGGGGGCTACATTGATCCACCACAAGCTTAGATTGTGCATCGTGAAGGTTGGTGATGCTTGCAAAGTCAACCACTACTCCCACTTCACACAACAAAAACCTGCCTGTTGAGCAGGTCTTTGAAAGGGTGTGGGAGGTTGTTATTATTTGCTGGGCTTCAAGAAAAATTAGTTTGCCCAGAGGTGTTTTCTATGATGACAGAACTGTATGACTCTGGGTACAGGAATTAAACAGTGAGTGGGGTATACATGTTAAAGTGCGTTGGTGTTGAAAGACATCTCTGTGCTGGGTTGGTTGAGGGTGAATTGTACTCTCTCTCATGCAAATCAGAATTCCTTGTATGTGTTTGGTCCTAGAAATGAATTTTGGATTTTACTTAGCAGTTTGTAAGAGGCAAGCTTTGGCTTGAGCCTGGGGAAAATTTACCTGGGCTTGTTTGAATAACTGAGATGTGAGTCTCCCTGAACCCATGTTACTTCAGGATCTGATGAGACACATAAGGAAGAATTGGGGAAATTATTCTAGGGGACCAGTTTACCTTCCTCCTCAGGATGGATGCAAAATTCATGGGCTGTTGTAATATTTTTCACTGACATTAGTTTTTCAAACTAGGTTCCCATAAATACAGATGGTTCCTGACTTATCATGGTTTGACTTAGGATTTTTGGATTTCAGGATGGTGCAAAAGTGATATGCATTCATCAGAAGCTGTATTAGAATATTTGGTGAATTACATGAAGTATTCTACACTTTATTATAAAATAGGCTCATGTTAGATGATTTTGCCCAACTGTAGGCTAATGTAAGTGTTCTGTGCATGTTTAAGATAGGTTAGGCTAAGCTACTCTGTTCAGTAGGTTAGATGTATTAAATGTGTTTTTGACTTAGGACATTTTCATCTTATGATGGGTTTGTTAGAACATAATCCCATTGTAAGTTGGGGAGCATCTGTGTATGATTGAGTCCTACTGAGATGGAGAGGAAGATGCAGTTAGCAGTGTAAGTTAGAGCAAAAGAGACATTCTCTCATTTTAAAATGCTGCAAGTCACCCAGTGGCTCTGCTTTGCCCTCTCAGAAAAAAATGAGCCACATGTTCCCACAGCACTGCCAGGCTTGCCCTCCTGAGGGTTCCCGTGCATCTATGGCAGGGTCTGGGCATGCCTGGCGCATCCAGATGTTCTTATTATAGGTTGACACAGCCCAAAGGACAGGGATGGCAGGCTGACATGGTGACACCCACTGTGATGGGACAAAGAGGGAAATAAGACACCACAGGGAAGCTTTATCTCCATATCTATCTATCTATCTATCTATCTATCTATCTATCTATCTATCTATCTATCTATCATCTATCTGTATATCATCTATTTTTCTATCATCTATTATATTCCTGAGTACATGTGAGATACCTGCTAGGAAAATCCAGAAATATTTGTTGAGACTTTTAAGGGAGCTGTTACCGCATGAACTGTTGGAGTCAAGTTAGAGAAAGAGAGGCCTTAGTTTTTTAGTCCCATATTTAGAGTCAGTGGCTGATACTAAGATTAAGATGGGCTGGGCATGGTGACTTATGCCTATAATCCCAATACTTTGGAAGGCCAAATGGGGAGGATCGCTTGAGCCCAGGAGTTTGAGACCTGCCTGGGCAAGATGGCAAAACCTGTCTCTGCAAAAAATACCAAAAACACCAAAAAAAAAAAAAAAAAAAAAAAAAATTTCGCCAGGTGTGGCGCAGGCCTGTAGTCTCAGCTACTTCGGAGGTTGAGGTAGGAGGATCACTTGAGCCTGAGAGGTTGAGGCTGCAGTGAGCCATGATTGAGCCAATGTACTCCAGATTGGGTGACAGAGAGAGACCCTGTATCAAAAATTAAAATAAAAAAGGTGGAGCTGTGAAAATAGTTAATTGGGAGGTCATTGGGCTGAGCCGACTTCAATGCCTTGAGTTCCTATGTAAGCAAACTGAAACTCAGCTCACTGTAAATAGTAAAACAAAACAAGCTTAACTAATCAGAAACGACTAAGTAATCTTTAACTAGGGACTTTCTGCTTTAACCAATCAAATATTTTCTTTGTTTCACTTCTTCCAGCACCTTATAAAAGTTTTACCCTGTCATTTTCTTGGTGGAGTCCAAACTGCTTGTGGTTTGGCACTGACCAATTCATGCATTCCTGTTTGCTCAAATAAACCTTTAAAATGTTAATGTACCTAAGTTTATTTTTTAACAGAGCCTAGTGCAATATAGTGGTAAGCCCTAGAGAAAGATGACTAAATTGCAAAGAGAGAGAGACAGAGAGAGAACAAGAATTGTCAAAAACATGCATCGTGACTTAAAGTCCATGTGAAGAAAAAAATACATTCATTAAGATAAAATCATTTTTAAGATAAGGTTAAAAGATTCAAGAACACTAGTGAAGACCTTAATCAAGAATTATTGGTAATGCAGAGAGAGAGAGAGAATAGACAGAAATTTGAGTTGGACCACCTGGTTGTGTGTGTCTTTGCATAATATCTTAACCTTCCTGTGTTTCGGTTTCAGTATCCTTGTGGAGATCCCCCTGTATTTTACAGGATTGTCGTGAGAACTCAGTATGCCATACTGAAACATCTAGCTGAGTATCTCATATGAATTATGTGCTCTGCCTTTGTTTTTAAATATTTATTAAAATCCAGAAGGAAGGATGGCCATGGAATGAAAACAATAATTTCTTAATTATCATCAAAACACTTGTTTTGAACATTTACTACTTTTTAGTGGTGATACTTTTTAGTGAGGTGAGGGTTGTTACTATCTTTCTTTTGTTAAACTTTTATTTTAGGTTCAGGGTTACATGTGCAGGTTTATTATATGGGTAAACTCTTATCACAGGGATTTGTTGTACAGATGATTTTGTCATCCAGGTATTAAGCCTAGTACTCATTAGTTAATTTTCCTGATCTCCCTCCTCCCACCCTCCGCCTTCCAGTAGGCCCTGGTATCTGTTGTTCTCCTCTATGTGTCCATGTGTGCTCATCATTTAGCTCCCACTTATAAGTGAGAACATGTGGCACTTGGTTTCCTGTTTCTGCATTAGGTTGTTAGGGATAATGGCCTGTAGCTCTATCCATGTTCCTGCAAATGACATGATCTCATTCTTTTTTATGGCTGCATAGTATGCCATGGTGTATATGTACCACATTTTCTTTATCCAGTCCAGCACTGATGGGCATTTAGGTTGATTCCATGTCTTTGCTATTGTGAATAGTGCTGCAATGAACCTATGCATGCATGAATCTTTATGTAGAACAATTTATATTCCTTTGGGTATATACCCAATAATAGGACTGCTAGGTCGAATGGTAATTCTGCTTTGAGTTCTCTGAGAAATCACCAGACTCTTTTTCCACAGCAGCTGAACTAATTTTTACACTCCCACCAACAGTGTATAAGTGTTTCTTTTTCTTTGCAACCACACCAGCATCTGTTATTTTTGACTTTTTAATAGTAGCCATTCTGACTGGTGTGAGATGGTATCTCATTGTGGTTTTGATTTGTATTTCTCTAATGATCAGTGCTGTTGAGCTTTTTTTCATGTTTGTTGGCTGCATGTATGTCTTTTTTTTTTTGAAAATTACCAATACCATGTCTGTTCATGTCCTTTCCCCACTGTTTAATGGAGTTGTTTTTTGTTGTTTGTTTTTCTGTTTTTTTTTTTTTTTTGGTAAATTTGTTTAAGTTCCTAGTAGATGCTGGATACTAGACCTTTGTCAGATGCATAGTTTGCAAAATTGTTTCCTGTTCTATTGGTGGTCTATTTATTCTAATGATAATTTCTTTTGCTGTGCAGATGCTCATTAGCTTAATAAGATCATATTTGTCAATTTTTGCTTTTGTTGCAATTGTTTTTGGTGTCTTTGTGATGATATCTTTGTGGATTCGTGTGTCCAGAATGGTATTGCCTAGGTTGTCTTTCAGGGATTTTGTAGTTTTGGGTTTTATATTTAAGTCTTTAATCCATCTTGAGTTAGTTTTTGCATTTGGTGTCAGGAAGGGGTCCAGTTTCAATATTCTGCAAATAACTAGTTACCCCAATACCATTTATTGAATAGAGAGTCCTTTCCCCATGGCTTATTTTTGTCAGCTTTGTCCAAGATCAGATAGTGTAGGTGTGCAGCCTTACGTCTGAGCTCTCTATTCTCTTCCATTGGTCTATGTGTCTGTTTTTGTACCAATACCATGCTGTTTTGGTTATTGTAATCTTGTAGTATAGTTTGAAATTGGGTAGCATGATGCCTCCAGCTTTGTTCTTTTTGCTTAGTATTACCTTGGCTATTTGGGCTCTTTCTTAGTTCCATATGACTTTTTAAATAGATTTTTCTAGTTCTTTAAAGAATGTCATTGGTAGTTTAATAGGAATAGCATTGAATATATACATTGCTTTGGGCAGTATAACCATTTTAACAATACTGATTATTCCTATCCATGAACATGGAATTTTTTAAAAATTTGTTTGTGTCATCTCTGATTTCTTTGAGTAGTGCTTTGTAGTTCTCCTTGTAGAGGTTTTTCACCTCCTTGGTTAGCTGTATTCCTAGGTATTTTATTATTTTTGTGGCAATTATGAATGGATTGTGTTCTTGATTTGGCTCTTGACTTTGATGTTGTTGGTGTATAGAAATGCTACAGATTTTTGTTTGTTGATTTGTATCCTGAGACTTTGCTGAAGTTTTTTATCAGCTTAAGGAGTTTTGGGGCCAATACTATGGAGTTTTCTAGATATAGTGTCATGTCTACAAACAGGGTTAGTCTGACTTTCTGTCTCCCTATTTGGTTGCTCTTTATTTATTTCTCTTCTCTAATTGCTCTGAAAAGGACTTCCAGTACTATGTTGAATAGAAGTGGTGAGAAAGAACAACTTTGTCTTGTTCCAGTTTTCAAGGGGAATGCTTCCTGCTTTTGTCCACTCAGTATGATGTTGGATGTGGGTTTGTCATAGATGGCTCTTATTATTTTGAGGTATGTCCTTAAACACCTAGTTAATTGAGAGTTTTTAATATGAAAGGATGTTGAATTTTATTGAAAGCCTTTTCTGTATGTATTGAGATAATTATGTGGTTTTTGTTTTTAGTTCTGTTTATGTGATGAGTCACATTTTTAAATTTGTATATGTTGAACCAAGCTTGCGTCTCAGGGATAAAGCCTAGTTTATCACGGTGGATGAGCTTTTTGATGTGCTGCTGGATTCTGTTTGCTAGGATTTTGTTGAGGATTTTTGCATCAATGTTCATCAAGGATATTGGCCTGGAGTTTTCTTTTTTTGTTGTGTCTCTGCCAGGTTTGGGTATTAGGATGATGCTGACCACATAGAATGAGTTAGGGAAGGATCTCTCCTTTTCAGTTCTTTGGGATATTTTCATTAGCAATGGTACAGCTCTTTGTAAATCTGGTAGAATTTGGCTGTTACTTTGTCTCATCTTGGGTTTGTTTTGGTCGGTAGCCTATTTTTTACTGACTCAATTATGAAGCTCACTATTGGTCTTTTTAGGGATTTAATTTCTTCCCAGCTCAGTCTTGGGAGGGTGTATGTGTCTAGGAATTTATCCATTTCTTCTAGGTTTTCTAGTTTATGTGTACAGAGGTGTTCATGATATTCTCTAATGATTACTTGTATTTCTGTGGGGTCAGTGTTTGTTGTTTCTAATCGTGTTTATTTGAATCTTCTCTCTTTTCTTCATTAGCCTAGCTAGCAGTCTACCTATTTGACCAATTTTTTTAAACCAATTCTTAGATTTATTAATCTTTTGAATAGTTTTAAATGTCTCAGTCTCCTTCAGTTCAGCTCTGATTTTGATTATTTCTTGTTGTGTGCTAGTTTTGGGATATATTTGCTTTTGGTTCTCCAATTCTTTTAGTTGTGATGTTAGGTTGTCAGATTGAGATCTTTCTAACTTTTTGATATGATCATTTAGTGCTATAAATTTTCTGCTTAACACTGCCTCAGCTAAGTCCATGAGTTTCTGGTATGTTGTGTCTTTGTTCTCATTAGTTTCAAATGATTTCTTGATTTCCGACTTAATTTCATTATTTATCCAAAAGTCATTTAGGAGCACATTATTCAATTTCCATGTAATTCTATGGTTTAAAGTGAAATTCTTAGTTTGATTTCTAATTTGATAGTGCTGTTAATCAAGTTTAGCCTAAAGCTGCCTCCTTACATATTTAAGTTAGGTCTAAACGTTTTTTCAGTACATCATGAACTATAACAAGTGGACGTGAAAACTGACCATAGCCCACACCTGTGCCAATTACTGAGCATTGGGCAATCAAATGTAACCAACTGTTCAAACCGTGTTCAAATAAGGCAAACACCAACCTGTAACCAATCCAGCTGTTTCTGTACCTTGCTTCCAATTTCTGTATGTCATTTCCCTTTTTTTTGTCTGTAAATCTTCTTCCACCATGTGGCTGTGCTGGAGTCTCTCTGAATCTGCTCTGATTCTGGGGGCTGCCCTATTTGTGAATCATTCATTGCTCAAGTAAGCTCCTTTAAATTTAATTCACCTGAAGGTTTTCTTTTACTAGCACTGTGGTCCAAGAGAGTGATTGTTATGATTTCACTTGTTTTGTGTTTGCTGAAGGGTGTTTTGTATCCAATTATGGGGTTGATTTTAGTGTATGTGTTATATGGTGATGAGAAAAATGTATATTCTGTTGCTTTGGGGTGGAGTGTTCTGTAGAGGTCTATCACGTCCATTTAATACAGTGCTGAGTTCAGGTCCTGAATATCCTTGTTAATTTTCTGCCTCGATGATATATCTAATACTGTCAGTGGGGTGTTGAAGTTTCCCACAATTTTTTTTTTTTTTTTTTTTTAGACAGAGTCTTGCTCTGTCACCCAGGCTGGAGTGCAGTGGCATGATCTTGGCTCACTGCAACCTCCGCCTCCTGGGTTCAAGTGATTCTCCTGCCTCAGCCTCCTGAGTAGCTGGGACTACAGATATGTGCCATGACAACTGGCTAATTTTTTGTATTTTTAGTAGAGACAGGGTTTCACCGTGTTAGCCAGGATGATCTCGATCTCCTGACCTTGTGATCCACCTGCCTCAGCATCCCAAAGTGCTGGGATTACAGGCATGAGCCACCATGCCCAGCCAAAGTTTCCCACTATTATTGCGTGGGAGTCTAAGTCTCTTTGAAAGTGTCTAGAAACTCGCTTTATGAATCTGGGTGCTTCTGTCTTCGGTGCATATATATTTAGGATAGTTAGGTCTTCTTGTTGAATTGAACCCTTTATTTATTATGTCATGTTCTTTGCCTTTTTTGTTTTTTGCTGGTTTAAAGTCTGTTTTGTCTGAAATTAGTATTGCAACCCCTGCTTTTTTTTCGTTTTCCATTTGCTTGGTAGATTTCTCTCCATCCCTTTATTTTGAGTCTATGGATGTCTAAGCATGTGAGATGGATCTCTTGAAGACAACGCACCAATGGGTCTTGGTTCTTTATACAGCATGTCACTCTGTGCATTTTATTTGGGGCATGTAGCCCATTTACATTCAAGGTTAGTACTGACATGTGTGAATTTGATCCTATCCTCATGATATTAGCTGATTATTATACAGACTTGTTTGTGTGGTTGCTTTATAGTGTCACTGGTCTTTGTGCTTAAGTGTGTTTCTGTAGTGCTGGTAATGGTTTTTCCCTTCCGTATTTAGTGCTTCCTTCAGGAATTCTTGTAAGGTAGGTCTGGTAATAAATTCCCTCAGCATTTGCTTGTCTGAAAAGGTTTCTATTTTTCCTTCACTTATGAAGCTTAGTTTGGCTGAATATGAAATTCTAGGTTGGAATTTCTTTTCTTTAAGAATATTGAATATAGGTCCCCAGTGTCTTCTGGCTTGTAGGGTTTCTGCTGTTAGTCTGATAGTTATTTGTAGGTTACCTGACTTTTGTAGGTTACCTGACCTTTCTCTCTAGCTGTCTTTAACATTTTTTCTTTCATTTCAACCTCAGAGAAACTGATAATTATGTATCTTGGGGATGATCTTCTTGTGCAGTATCTTACTGGGATTCTTTGCATTTCCTGAATTTGCATGTTGGCACGTAACTAGGTTGGGGACATTCTCATGGATGATATCCTGAAATATATTTTCCAAGTTGCTTACACTCTCCCAATCTCTTTTAGGGTCCCCAATAAGTCATAGAGTTGGTCTCTTCACATAGTCCCATATTTCTTGGAGGTTTTGTTCATTACTTTCCATTTTTTTCTCTATTCTTATCTGACTATCTTATTTCAGAAAGCCATTTTTCAAGCTCTGATATTCTTTCCTCAGCTCAGTCTATTCTGCTATTAATACTTGTAATTGCATTATAAAATGCATGTGGTGTGTTTTCAGCTGTATCAGGTTGGTTATGTTCTTTCTATACTTGTTATTTTGTCTGTCAGCTCCTGTATCATTTTACTGTGAGTCTTAGCTTCCTTGAATTGAGTTTCAATGTATGCCTGTAGCTCAATGATCTTCATTCCTATCCATATTTTGAATCCTATTTCTGTCATATCAGCCCTCACAGCCTGGTTCAGAACTCTTGCTGGAAAGGTGGTGCAGTCATTTGGAGGAAAGAAGGCACTCTGGCTTTTTGTGTTGTCAGAGTTCTTGCGTTGGTTCTTTCTCATCTTTGTAGGTTGATGTTTCTTCAGTCTTTGAAGTTGCAGAACTTCGGATGAATTTTTTTTTCCTTTTATCCTATTTGATGATGTTGAAGATTTGATTGTGGTATAAGGTGGATTCAGCTAACTGGCTTTGTTTCTGAAAGATTTTAGGTGGTCAATCCTCAGCTCTTGACTCCTGGACTGTGTGCTCTGACTATAGAGGACTTGTATCGGGCTCCGACATTGCTCTCCGGCTTCTCAAGGTTAGGAATCCACTGCAATAGGGATAGCCCCTGAGGTGCTTCCAGACTGGTGGTCACTACATTCTGATGGGTGGTGTCATCCAAAGCATTTTGTCATGCTATGGCAGTGGGATCTGTTCTCATCTACATGTGCCAGCAGCAGCGGTAGTGGCAGAGTGGCAGGGTGCATGCTCTTTTGCTGCAGCAGGGTGCTAATTGATGCCAGGGTGCCTGGGGCTATATGGACGTTCACCACAGTGGCAGAGGCAGCATGGCTGGGGCAGGGGGTGGGAGCCCCCTGCTGGTAACTGTGTTAACTGATGGGCTAACAGTGATTTTAGCATGAGGGCGGGGTGCAGGTGGGAGCAGGCCTCTCTGTGCACCACAGGCAGGCAGAGAAGGTAGCTCAGAGTGGGGGAGGGTCTGCTGTTCCCTGTGCCTAGTTCCTGCAAGGGCTGGGTGCAGGCAGGGTCAGGGCTGGCTAGCTCTGTGCCTACCAAGGCTCCAAGTGCAATGGTGGTCTGGGGGTGGGGGAGGTGTGTGGGAGGTGGAGTGCACTCTCTCAGCAGTGACAGGGCAGAGTGAATGCACATTAGGCGTGCTGACTGGGCAAGGAAGGCAAAACCCACAAGCACATACACATGTTGGCAAAGCAATGTGAGGGCTTGCCATGGGCCTGGAGGAAGCTGCAGTGTGGGGAGGGAGTGGGTGGGTTGTTGTGTTGCTGGGGGCCATCCTGCTGGAGCTCTCTTCACTGGTCAGGCACAGTCTGCCAGTGCAGGAGCTATAATGCAGGTCCCTCCCCTTTCCTCCCACCTGAGGCTGCCCTGCAAGCAGGCGCAGTCAGGCTGAGGCCCTGGGAGAGGCCAGCAGGCCAAGGGGGGGCTCAGATAGGACTGGCTTCATCTTATGGGCAAGGCCACCCTACAGAGTTCAGATAGGACAGTTCCCCTAGGGTTAAAGTCTCTTATGGGAGCAAGTCAAGCTTAGAGAGATGGGCTTCCTTGGCTGCGCTCCACTACAGATGCTCCCACACGAAACCTCTGGGCTCTGCATTAGCTGATGTGTTACTCCTATCATTTCTCTAAGCAGCCCTCTCTGCCAACTCAAGTGTCTATGGTGGTTAAGGAATCTCCTCTGCCGGGATTCCAGAGGCCAGTGGCAAGAGCGAATTACTCCTTGCCAGTTCAACTCACCCATTCCCTTGGGGTCACTGGGGGCCGGGAACAAGTTTCCCAGTGCGCAGTAGTCCTGTGCAGGGTTCCCAGCTTCCTCCCCCTTCAGCCCAGCTTGTGTGTGTTCCCTCCATGCACTCTCAATGCCTTCCCTCTGAAGATCTGTTAGGAGTGCACCAGTTGTCTCAGTCTCTCGGTGGCAGCTGTTCCACCTGGCTGTGTCTAGTCAGCCACCTTCCCTTCTTAATCTCTTCATTTTTGCATATTCGATATTAATATCAAATGTCATGCTACATTCTACACAATTATTATCTTGTTTAATTTTCAACAAACACCAAAACAGCTGGTTCTGTTTTTATCTTCATTCTACATTATGTGTAAGCTGAGCTCAGAGAGGTAAATGATTTTCCCAAGTCATTTAGCAAATTTGGGTGGCTGTGCTCGGTCTGAAACTCATGGATTTTGAATCACACATGAGCTGTGTTCTGTTCACATAGCATGACTCATGTCAGTCAATCAGAATACAGAAGGTTCCAGAGTATGGTTTTGGACTGTGGCATTGTTTTATTATTTGCAATGCTGATCTTTGCTTTTGGGACTTGATGCAGAAAGAGTAAAATAAGTCAATCCACCCATGGTCACTGTCTGTGAGGTTTGCCTGACAACATCGCTTACTTCTTAATAATTAAAGTTGCAGCCATTTGATGAGGCAGAGGCTTTCCCTTCACACTGCCTTTCTTTCCTCTAAGGTTTGTTCTAAGAAAATGCCCATGTGGTCTCAATCAGCATTCTCCCTTGCACCTTTGGTTTAATAAGCTTCCGGCATTTGGGTGTGCCTAAAATATTGCAGTTTTTTAACATTAAAAAACATGTATGTAAAATATAAAATGAAATAAAGACATAATTAATATCCGTTTTTGGAACACAGTGACTAATTATAGTGACACAGGCCTGTGGGGGGTTGAATGTAGCTAATCGTTAGCAGGTGTGTTTGCTGCCAGACGACATCTTTCTTAGAAAGTGGAGTCCAGAAAGCTTCAGAATGTCAGGAAGAAACCCAAGTGATGGGGGGTGTCACACAAGAAAGAAATCCTAGACCTTCACTGTGCAAGATAGAAGCCACTAGCTACATGTTACTGTTTGAATTCAAATGATGAAAATTAAATAAGACAAAAAAAGTTCAGTTTCTCAGTCTCTCTAGTCATATTTCCAGCACTCCATAGTCACATATGCACCAGAGGATAGCACAGAAATTGAACCGTCCTTGGGAAGTTCTGTTGGACAGCATGGACCAGATTGAAATAGGTAAGGGATGTTGGGGTAATGAGACAGAATTAAGTTAGAATTCTAGCTCTACCATTTTTTTTGCTGGATGACTATGGCAAATGATTTAATCTCACTCTCCGTCAGCATATTTTTCCATAAAATGAAGAATGTACTGCGTAGTGCTTAGGGTTTCAGTGATTCATATACTCCTTGCACTTAGCATGGTGTTTCCTCTTCTGAGAGGCCTCCGTTACCAACCTATCAAATATGGCCACCATATCTGTTACTCTTATTGGTACTACTCTATCATTTTCATCACAGCATTTATCATTTTGTAAAAGGGCAGAGTCCTATCTATCTCTTAGTTGATTGTCTCTCGCCACCACCCCCAATACACACATTGTGTAGTTTTTTTCCAAACACTAACCAATTCTCTAATTCTCTGACAGCAATAGAGTGGCCAATAATTCAATTCAATTCTGACACTAACTACCCAGGGTTTAAGGGCTCAGTCTTGCAAGAATGCTCCTACTTCCAATGCAAATACAAAGAAGGTGCCCAGGCTACCCACACTTCTGTCTGAGCTGGCTACAAATATGGAGGTTCCCATATTTGTAATGGAACCCTTCTCTGGTTCCATAAATCACTAAAAGGACTCACAGAACTCAAGAATGGGCTTTACTCACAATGACTGGTTTATCATAAAGGACACAACTCAGAAACACCCAAGTGAAAGAGATGCATAAGGCAAGGTTTCGGGATAGATGTGTGTGTGTGTGTGTGTGTGTGTGCGCGTGCACACACAGAGGAGGGAGGTAATAGGGAGGGAGTAAGAAGTGGGGTGGAGGGTGGAGCATAGAACTTTGGGTGTGCCACCCTCCTGTATAATAATGAGTTCACCAACCCAGAAATTTCCTTAGATTTCTTGTTTCAGATTTTTTATGAAAGCTTCATTATGTAGGCAACATGACTGATTAAATCATTGGCCATTGGTGATTGAACTCAATGTCTAGCCCCTTTCCTCTCTCTGGAGGCTGGGGACTGAACATTCTAACCCTCTAATCATGTGGTTGGTTTTTGTGGTGTGACCAGCCCTCATCCTGAAGCTGTCTAGCTCCTTCCTTGTTCCTCTCCCACTCTCACCATGAGTCATCTCCTTAGCATAAGCTCAGGTATGGTCAAATCGAACTCATTACGAATAGTAAAATATACTTTTTTTTTTCTTTTTTTGGAGACAGAGTTTTCTCTGTTGCCCAGGCTGGAGTGCAGTGGCACAATCTCAGCTCACTGCAACCTCCACCCCCTGGGTTCAAGCGATTCTCCTGCCTCAGCCTCCCGAGTAGCTGGGATTACAGGTGCCCACTGCCACACCCAGCTAATTGTTTGTATTTTTTAGTAGAGACAGGGTTTCACCATGTTGGCCAGGCTGGTCTCGAACTCCTGACCTCAGGTGATCCACCTGCCTTGGCTTCCCAAAGTGCTGGAATTACAGGCATGAGCTACCGCTCCTGGCATGAATAATAATATATACTTTTATCATTCAGGAAATTGTGTTTTAGGAGCTGTGTGCTAGGAACCAGATTAGGGACAAAGACCAAATATATATTTTGTATTATCGCGTGCACACACACACACACACACACTCAGAGAGAGAGAGAAGAATGCAAACCTCATTAGAGGAGAGAACTTGTCTGTCTCCATCATGTGTAGTCCCTAACACATAGTAGGTGATCAATCAATATTTGGTAAATTAAAAAATAGTGAACCCACAATTATTTGGTTGAGAGGCAATGTAATAAAAAAATTAATGAGGCTGGGCACGGTGGCTCACTCCTGTAATCCCAGCACTTTGGGAGGCCAAGGAGGCTGGATCACCTGAGGTCAGGAGTTCGAGACCAGCCTGGCCAACACAGTGAAACCCTGTCTCTACTAAAAACACAAAAATTAGCCAGGCGTGGTGTCAGGCATCTGTAATCCTAGCTACTTGGGAGGCTGAGGCAGTAGAACTGCTTGAACCCAGGAGCCGGAGGTTGCAGTGAGCTGAGATCATGCCATTGCACTCCAGCCTGGGCGACAAGAGTGAGACTCCATCTCAAAAAAAAAAAAAAAAAAAGTAATGAACATGATGCTAATGAAAATAATAATAGTTATAATAATGGCCGCTTTTATTGAGGATTTTCTGTGTGCCAGGTACTTGTTAAATGCTGAAGTACATTATCACGTTTAATCTTCATGGCAATCTTATCAGGCAGTCAATACTATTATCTTAATTAACAAGAAAGAAATTGAGCCTCAGAGAAGCCCAAAAACTTGCATAAATCTCATACCTTGTAAGTAGTAGAGCCAAGATTCTAACCAATTTTAATTACTTTTTCTTATTGGTACATACTATTAAAAGGGAATATATTTTTTCTACAGAGTCAGGACACTTTTTTTTCCTTAGGTGGATGTGGAGCCCGCAGGAGAGTTTAGAAAACATTCTTCACCTTGGATTCAGTTCCCTCTAACCCCCTCATTGTTAAGACTGATGTACTGACTTGCAATTAGGCTCCTGGGATTAAAAACTAGATTTTTGTTTATATGCCTTGTTTTTGTCAATGGATTAAGACATAATCAGCATGTAAATTATGGGATTCCTCAAACTGTCATTAGCTTTGTACTCTGAAAATCTTCCAAGTCTCTTCGTTTATGGTAAAATGAAGCTGGAGAGTCCTGTCATATCAAATGGCTATACCTGCACCATCTGTGCAGTGTTCTAGGAGATGCTAAGGGACCAGTCCGCAATGTGGGAGATGTCAGGCCCTGTGGTACCGATAGGCTGCACCCCCTGTAAACTTCTTGGAGCCATCCCCAACAAAGAATCCCAGGCAAAATTGCAGACCATATGCCATGGCATCAGAGTTGACTCAGGAGGTTCTGGAGCAGCGCAGAACCAGGAGTTGTGAACTCAGCAGGTTGGCAGAGGCCACTGCTAATTACCTAAGTTGTGGCTTCAGAGTACAGCTGGGGCCAGAGCAGGTCTGTTGATTTCTGGGAGACAGGTTTTGGCAGAGACAGCTTGTTCTTTCTCAATCCCCTTGGGCTGTGCCGTCTCTGCTTGGAGAAGCACTGGGGTCTGGTGGAAAGGACATTCCCTGCACATTTCTGTGAATGGGTGGGATTTGGGAGTTAGAGAGGAGAAAAACATCTACGGTAATGATGAAAATCTTTTCATTATGGAAGCAAGGCTATTTGAACAGATGTTGGTTGCCTTCTGTTCAAAAGCAAAGATAAAAATTACTTTTCTTCCAAGGAAATCTTTACAGTTCAATTTTTTTTTCTTAGAAATAATAAAATACATAAGCCCTATTTAGGGATTGCTATGTGCCAGGTATTATTGAACATGCTTTAAATATATTAACTCAATGAAATCTTAATAGCTCTATGAAATAATTACTACCATTCCCACTTAGAGATGAAGGAATTGTCACAAAGAGGTTAAGTGACAATTAACATTGCTTTCAATCATCAGCCATCTTTCAACAGAACATTTTATTTCCTAGTTTGTTCATACGTAACTAAGAGAGATAATAGTGTCTTTTGTTCTTTCTCTCTTTATTAAACATTGTCTTCTAAGTCAATCTGTTTGACTTCTTCATAGAGGTAATATTAGCATCTTGGGCTGGGCCGTTTTTCATCGCGTGGACTGTCCACTCATTGTAGGGCATTTCACCTTCTTGGCTCTCACCCCCTACAGGGCAGTAGCAAATTCCTCTTGGTTATTATGACAACCAGCCCCCTCCTTCTTACTCAGGAGCCCCTCAGTGGGGTTATTTCACCTCTGGTAGAGAATCACTGAGGTATCGTCTGTGCATTTGCTTTTGAGATATGTTCTTTAGTTGTTTTAAAATACGGTATATTTTTAGCCAAAAATCTTACATCAAAAGTTGACATGCTCCGTCTCCCTTTTGTGGCAGGTGTAGATAATACTCCACATTATGTCTTATCTCCATAACCCTTTCCCCTTGAGTTTAGATCCTAGAGTCTCTGTTTTCAGCCTCAGCTTCAGAAATTGGGTTCCACCAAGAACTGAAAAAGTGTTTACAACCAGGGTCAATTTACTACAATTATGCATGAGATGCCTAGGGCCCGGCAACATGTTTTATTATTATTTTTAAATCAGAAGAAGATATATGACTGCATATATCTGTATGTAGTCTTAATGTGTATATATCTATATATACACATTATATATATATACACACATTATATATATACACACACATTATATGTATACACACATTAAGATTACATACAGATATATGTACATATATGTACATATATACATATATGTACATATATACGTATATACATATATATGTACATATATAGTATATACATATATATGTACATATATATGTATATACATACATACCTATATATATATATGTACAGAGAAAGGAGTCACAAATGAAAGAATGTGGCTCTATTTAAAAACACACCCTGGCTTTATGAGCTGCTGGGAAATAATCACTAGACAGGACGCAGTATCATGAATATAACTGAAATATTCAGCTTTGTTGGAACCTGCCAAGATATTCCAAATTCAATGTGTTGTTTAAGAATTCAATGTATCATGAGATTTTTCTATGGCTTTTAAAAGTACCCTGCTATTTAAAAAGTTATGCATATTTAAAAAAGCATTTTTATGACCCCATTTTCAGGTCTTTAAGCCAAGTCCATCCTTACAAGCAACACATCTCAACTAGTCCTTAAAACAAGCTGCAAAATCCAGATGGTGTCTGAGATCATCTCTCAAGTCAGGCTCCCACCACTGTCTCTTCCCACCATTTATATTCTAAACTATGACATTTCTTCCTTTGTTTCAGATTTTGACTCAATACCCAACTTCAATGTCCATTTCTAGTCTTCTATAGATTTTTCATTCCTCTTGATTGTATTTAATAATTAGACATTGGAGTCCAGGTTTGGTTTCTGGCTTTATTCATTTCTGACCTTGCAATGACCATGTCACAAATGAGTTGTTCCTGCTTTAAGATCCTTCCTCTGTGTACAGCACCCCGACCTTGGGGATCTCCTCTATTTCTCTTTCTACAAAAGGCCCCTGAGTGCTTCAAGCCTTTATTTAAAGAGAACCATTGCAGACTTTTGGGTGCTTTTGTGTGTAGCCTGATGAATTGCCTGTGTTAAAGAAGAGAGAGGCTGGAGGCTCATATCAGCATCCTGCCAGGAATTTTTTTAGACAAACATTTTGACCAGAGTTTTATAAATTGTAGATAAAAGGATATTATAATGATATGTTTGCACATTATTTTCCTGAAAATAGAATGTTTTGAATTTTGTCATCCTTCTAGAAAATGTGCATTTATATTGACATTTATGGTTCAAGTCTTGAGATGCAGCCAAACCACAAGTCTAGATTTGGAGCAGTGACCATGAGGCTACGAAGATGGGTGATCATAGTGGGAGAGTAAATCAAACATTAATACTGTGGTTGGTTGACTTGTGCTAAATGAATAAAGAAAGTAACGAGTTGTACGTTGTTTTTCCTAAGGCTGATGTAAACCCCCTTTTCTCTCTTGTTATATTGAATTCTTTTGGCTACCAGCCCAACATAAACTGTTGTCAAGGACTCTCTGAGCCAGTGATTCTTAGCTTTGCACTCCACTCCTCATCTTCAGGGCATACTTATGCTTAAACTCCAGGGGTTGGAGTATCATAGAAGTGACCTGCAGAATAACTGGGGAATTTTCCTAAGAGGGCAAGCAGGGATTCTTACCTACGTTTTATAAATTCTTTTAGGGAACACCATGGATTGTCTTTGAAGAGTCTACAAAACTCCTAAGATTCTCTGTAAAACTCATATGTATGTGTACTTTTGTCCTGTAGAGAAAGCCCACAACTCTCATGACATTCTCAAAGCGGTCTGTGATACCCCCAGTTTTTGGAACAATTGGGACAGCATATGGAATAATGTAGTGGTAGCTCAGAATTTTGAAGCTGAAGGCTGAAGTCATGTGGCCTCTCTGCCGGGTATCACGGTCTGTAAAAAGGGCAGGGGCTTTCTTACTTATTTTTGTCACCCTCCACTTTCTAGCATGGTGGCTAGACCTAGGACATTGTCACTTTATGATACATCAGCAAATTAATAGACATCTTTGCAGAAGAAAAAAGCCATTGTGTATATTAAATGTGCTTTGATTGCTGAAATGTGAAAAAAGATTGGTCTCAGAATTGAGAAAATACATTAGTATAAGCTTAATTATTCTTTGTTGAATGGATGAATAAATACTTGGTAACCACCATGAATAATCATAACCGTATCTACCATTTCCAACATAGTTATTACGTGCCAGGAATCTCACTAAGTCTGTTACATGTATTATCTCAATTTTGGGGGTTTTGGCATTGCGTGGCAAGTACTATTATCTCAGCTTGACAAGTGAGAAAAATTGAAGCTTAAGAGAATAAAATTTTTTTTAAAGATTGTAGTACTCATAAGGACAGAATTTGAACTGAGGCTTGTTTGAATACAAATCTCAGTCTCTGAAGTTTGGAAGGTAAAGCCACATGAAACAGATTTATCAACCTATCTCCAGTTTTCCCCCATCCTCAATAAAAATAAAAATAAAAATAAAATTCTTGATGTTGGTCTTGGTGATGCCTTGATTTCTTTTATATCACTCCCCTCCACCCACTGTTTCCACTGTGTCCACCCTGGGGTTGATGTAAACTTTAAGCCATAAAAATGGCTACAGGTCTGATTAGTATTAATCTCGTAGAAGTGTGGCTAATGGTGTTTTTCAAGAAGGGCAGAGGGGTGGTGGTTGCCTTATAAAAAGGTCAGAGAAAACCTCTATGAGGAATACGAGTTAGCATTTGTCACATATTACTGTATATGTGTGAGAGTGTATTTGTGTAAATGCATGTTTTCTTCACAATATACCAATAAACATTGTCAGCAGAAATAGGTTGTCTTTTGAAATATATTGAATCTAGCAAAAAAAAAAAAAAAAAAGAGAAAAGTCTGGCATAGAGCGAGTGCCCAGTACATCAATACTTTTTTCTGGATGACTAAAGCAGAATGAGGAGGTTTGTAATTTGAAGAAGAAACTGAAATAGGAACTTTTAGTATCACAAGCAAAAAAATATTGTAGAAGTAGCAGAAGTATTTTAGGATATAATTTGAAAGAAGGAAGAAATAAAAGGTTAATCACCATCCAAATATGTAGCCATCCACTATTTTCTTTAAGAGAGCAGGAGAGTTTAGTTGGGTAGATTCAGAAGTTCATAACCATTTGATATTATTTCAATTTTAGTTATCTTCAATCCCATTCTTGATCAATAGAAGCACTTTTCAGTGTCATGATTCTGAAATCTTGTCTTGTTTTGCCCTTAATAGGAATCTCTAAATCTCAATTATGATGACAATGTGGAGTAGAATTCCTTAGTGAATCTACAGATTCTCTTAGGCAATTCAGGTTCAATTTTGCTGGTTTATTATATTCACTCCATTCAGATTGACATGTAACTTGAATCTAATGTTAAGAATATTTTTGGACTTTAAGTTACTTCTTCCTGTGGAGTTGGCAAGAAGTCTGGTGAACATTAATTTTTAAATCCTGCAAAGAGAGATTAACTTTAACTGAAGCCCCTTTGGAGCTCGATCAAGTTAGAGCCATAATTTCTTTGTAGGGACATGGATGAAATTGGAAATCATCATTCTCAGTAAACTATCGCAAGGACAAAAAACCAAACACCGCATGTTCTCACTCATAGATGGGAATTGAACAGTGAGAACACATGGACACAGGAAGGGGAACATCACACTCTGGGGACTGTTGTGGGATGGGGGGAGGGGGAGGAATAGCATTAGGAGATATATCTAATGTTAAATGACAAGTTAATTGGTGCAGCACACCAACATGGCACATGTATACATATGTAACAAACCTGCACGTTGTGCACATGTACCCTAAAACTTAATGTATAATAAAAAATAAAAAAGATTTTGTAAAAAAGCTGACTCCTCCTTTTCTCCTTCCTTTAATTTTTATTCAACCCTTAAACCTTTTTTTTTTTGTATTTCATTCATTTCCTCGGGTATCAAAGAGACTTAAATAACATATATTGGCTTCTTCTAACTGCCTACTTGACGTCTCCGCTTGATTACCTGATAAATTTTTCAAATCTACTATGTCCCAAGCTGAGCTCCTAATCTTTTTCCAAGGATCTGTTCCTCCTGTGGTTATCCTTATCCAGGTAAAAGGCAATTTATCCTTCCAAGTGCTTAGGCCAATCAAGCCCTCTCTCTCTCACCCAGCAACTAATTCTGTCAGAAAACTCTGTTGGTGCTACTTTGAAAATATTTATAGCATCTGACCATTTTTCACCATATCCACTGCTGGATTCAGGTTCAAGTCACTATTATCTCTCACTATTTTATTTTTTTATTGCTCTCCTAACTGGTCTCCTTCTTCTGACATTGATTACTATGGTAAATTCTCAACAGAGTAGCAAGCAGGATTCTATTAAAGCTTCAGTCAGGTCATGCCATTCTCCTGGTAAACTTCCTTCAGTTATTTCCATTTTACTCAGGGTCCTTCAGTCATCTAAAGGCCTACAAGACACTGCAGTATCTTCCCTTTTTCCATTTCTGACTTCATCTCCTTCCACTCTCTCGCTCTGTTCAAGTTATATATCCCTCCTTGCTATTCCTCCAACATCCCAAGAATACACGCCCATAAGTGCCTCAGTTTTCACTTTTCCCTATTCCTGGAAAGCTCTGCCTCCTAAATATCCACAAGGCTTCATTCCTTACCTTCTTTACATCTTTACTCAAGTGTCACTATGATAGGTGACCCCATCATAAGACCCCTTCTTATGGCCCCCAAAAGAATCTCTGCAACCTGTAAAGATGTTATGTTACACGGCAAAGAGTGATTAAGGTTGGAGATGGATTAATATTGCTAATCCATTGGCTTTAATAGGGGAAGAAGCCTGGATTTATTCTGGTGTGTTCAATGTAATTATGAGCCCTTCTTCTTTTAAAGAAGAAGAGGGAAGTAGAAGAAGCTGCGCCAGGAGATACAAATATGGGATAACATTCAGAGAGCTGCAACATTGCTGGTTCTGAAGATGAGAGAAGGGGAATAGGAAGTAAGGAAAAGTGAGTGGCTTCTAGGAGCTGGAAAGGGGAAAAAATGGATACTCCTTCAGAGCCTTGATATGGCTTAGCTGTGTCCCCACCCAAATCTCTTCTCCAATTGTAATCCCCATAATCCCTACGTGTTGAGGGGGGGACCTGGTGGGAGTTGATTGGATCATGGGAGCAGTTTCCCCTATGCTGTTCTTGTGATAGTGAGTTCTTGCGAGAGCTGATGGTTTTAAAATGTGGCACTTCCTCGTTCTTGCTCACATGCTCTCCTGCTGCCCAGTGAAGAAGGTGACTGCTTCCCCTTCTGCCATGATTGTACGTTTCCTGAGGTCTCCCAGCCATGTGGAACTGTGAATCAATTAAACCTCTTTCCTTTATGAATTACCCAGTCTCAGGTATTTCTTTATAGCAGTGTGAGAATGGACTAATACAAGTCTCTAGAAAAGAATAAAACTTTTATGACACCTTGATTTTAGCTCAGTGAGACCTCTATTAGACTTATGACCTGCCAAACTCTAAGACAATGGATCTATATTGTTTAGGTCACTAAGTTTGTGGTAACTTATTATGACAGTAATAGGAATGAATACAGCCACCTAAGGCCTTCCCTGTCAGCCCTCTTTAAAATTGAAACCATTTCCCCATCTCATACTCCATGTTTCTCTTTTCTAATCTATTGTTTTCCACAATGCTTATTACCATCTATCATAACATATATTTCACTTATTCGTTTATGGTCCAGCTCCGTCCCAACTAGAATGCAAATTCCTGGAGGGAGGAGTTTTCTATTTTATTCAACAATGCATATTCAGTATCTGTACCTAGTAGGTGCTCAGAAAGTATTTGTTATGAATGAACGAATTTACTGAACCTTGAGTCCAGTGAACATGGCTAGGGGCTGATAATATAAAGAAGAATAAGCCATAAACCTTGCTGCCAACCAGAGCATAGTCTAGAGGAGACTGGGGACATGTAAACAAATACTTGCCTGGCAATTATACATAAGGCTAAGTAGGCAGTCACATAGCACCACAGGAAGTGGTTGCACAAGGGATTTAGAGAAGGTTTCAGGTAAAGGTAAAGTCAGAGACCATAGTAGGAGAGGCAGATAAAGACATTTTCATTGGAGAATTTGCATATCATATTTAAAGCGTGATGTCTTTACTTTCTTAAACTTTCTGCCTTCTCTAAGAAATCACAAACTTTTGGAGGTCAGGGACCATCTGATACAATCATGCAATGATTCAAGGTTAACTTAATATGCTAATCTCTTAAGTTTACGTTGCATTTCAGACTTTATAAAGTGTTTTCACACACATTTTATTTTAAGTCTTTAGGTATCACAAAGATTCTGAAAATGATGTAGATTAGGTGTTTTTATCTGAATTGTACAAATGCTGAAACCATGAAGTCTAAATGATAATAATGTTGTATCATTGGCATACTTTTTCCGTATTTATGTAGCGCTTTCCTGTGTATCAACTTCCTTCATCTCCCCCACAATCTTGAGTAGGTAGGTTAGGACAGCTACTATTGACTGAGTTTGCTGATGAAGAAATTGAACCTGAGGGTGTTTAAATGACTGCTATGGATCATGCAATGTTAAGAGATGGAACCAGGATTTAAACTCTTTCCATGCCACATCCAGTCCAGTGAATTCATTTTTAATTCATTGATCATGAGGAGCTATGGGACATCCTTGAGAAGCTATTACGAAACAGTGGGGAGGTAGAGGTGGGTGGATCACCTGAGGTCAGGAGTTTGAGACCAGCCTGGCCAACACGGTGAAACCCCGTCTCTACAAAAAAAAAAAAAAAAAAAAAAAAAAAAAAATTAGCCAGGCATGATGGTGGATGCCTGTAATACCAGCTACTCGGAACGCTGAGGCACGAGAATTGCTTGAACCCAGGAGGTGGAGGTTTCAGTGAGCTGAGATCACACCACTGCACTCCAGCCTGGACGACAGAGGAAGACTCCGTCTCAAAAAAATACAAAAAAACCCGACAACAAACAAACAGAACACAGTGGAGAGAAAAGAGTTCAGGCTTGGGGTGGAGTCCAACACTCTTCAATCCTTTCCCTTACTTCCCTAAGTCTTTGTGTGAGTCACTTAAACTCTGCAAGCCTTAGTTTCCTCATATGTAAAATGGGAATAATGTAATGTTGTTGTAAAGATTATATAAAACGATTGTATGCAAAATGCCTAAAGCAGTGTTTCACTGATGATGATGATTAGTTTTAGTATGCAATTACACTTATAGGTATGGAGTTCAGAGGAGCAATCTGGGCTGGATTTGGGAGATGTGAGCATAATAAGGCCTAATATATCTACTGGGGGAAGTTTAGTGAACAAGCTATTTGGTTAAGACCAGAAGCATTGAAACCTGTGGCCCTTATGCTGTCTCCTGGGGTCCTCTGCTCAGTGGTCATTTTTTGGCCAAAAGGAAAGCAAACCTTCCACCTGACATTATTTTTTAGAGAATAAGAGAAACCAACCTCCTCTAGCATTAGCGTGAAAGGGGACAATATCATGTGTGTATAGGAATGTCTCAAATAATTTAAAAGCAGAAAGTAGTTAGGCCTCAGGAGTGAAAAAGACTAGTTTTTCTCTATTCTCATCTTTTTTTTTTTTTAATCTGCTGAGTGACCCACTTTCTCTGAAGACCAAATTTCTCTCCTTCATTCCACATGCTTGTTCCTAGGCCTATGTGTTATTGTTGTAGGCCACCCACAAGGACTTGCTCAACTCTCTTGGTTGAGATTCTAAATTCTAAAGTCCTGGGAGTTTAATATTTAAAACCTCATTGTCCTGGCCTTAGTCAAATGTCCTTCCCTGATTGAATCGACTAAGCCAAAGTTAGAGGGAAGGGTTGTGTGGCATAGATGTGACTGCTGGAAGCCACTCCTGTGAGAGGGGTGGGGTCTTAGAGACTGGGAAGTTACCCCAAAAGTTGTTCACAAAACTCCTCCATTCTGTCTCTCGGTTTTCATGGTTCCAACCCAACCTCATATAATGAAATAGACCCTCATTATGAGACTTGCAATCCTTAAAAGCACTGATCTTTTTCTATTCATTTTGGATCTTAAGTGCATGACATGCAGCAATATTGATAATTCATGAAACGCTCTCAGGTCCAGTGTTAAGCTTTCACATGCATTATCATATTTAATCCTCATATAGCTGACCAATGGGTGAGTATTATGTTTCCAGTTTCTATATGAGATATTAATGCACAAAAATATTATATGCCTTGATTAAAGTCCACAGCTAGCAAGTGACAGAGCTAATGTTCAAACCCACTTCTACTTGGGCTCTCAACTGTCACAACATTGCCTCTTACTGTGCTGTTAGCAGAGGCTCAATATATTCTTGTTAACTGCTTTTGCCCTAAAATTTTAGTCAACTCCAGGAAGCTGCCAAAATTCTCCCTTTGGGAGAAATTTGTTTGCCTAAATACATTTGAAAGGAGTGAGATATTTGGAAATATATTCTGTGCTGTCAAGAGGTTATTTGTGGAAATGATGGAGAGAGTGGTGCCATCAGAAGAGATTGGAGGGTAGAATCTGTTTATCTAATCAGAACAATTTGTTTCTCTAATTCTTCAACGTCAAGTCATTAAATGTGTAGACACACACTTGCACATTAGAGCAACTCTCCAAGGGGCTTGGTTCCTTTTGTTCTGTCTGAGCTGATTAGAAGGAAGAGATCTGAGTTCTGAAGACTTGGTGGGTGCATCTCTTAGTCCTGATGCTGAAAAGCCCAGGCAGACTTTCCCTTCAATACCAAGTGAAAAGTATCCACAGAATTGTATTTATGTACTTTCTAATTACAGCTGTCAAGAGAAGGCTCTGTAATGTGGGACAGCTTGTACCATGATAGCTGAGGTGGGGAGGAGGCAAGTAGCATTATGTTTTGCATGATAGGAATGGTGTGGAACAAAATAAGCTCATCCAATATGTAACAAGCCAATAGGAGTGTGATCAGAGAACAGAGTGTCTTATTGAAACATCATTTTTACCCAGAACTTGTGGATTTCTTCGTGTGTGTGTGTGTGCATGTGTGTAAGAGGATGGAATGAATATTTAACAGTCATACCCAGTGAGCCACCCCACCTGGGTCTATGCTCTCTTGGGCGTTTATTACTTTTTTCCTTCCTTTTCCTCTTGAGTCAAACTTAGTATTTTCTTTGATCATTCTGATCTTGCCCATCAATAGAAAAGGTATTTTTTTCTCCAAATCACAGCTTTGTATGAAAGGGATACTGGAGACCTCTGTCACTCAAGGTTTGTATTTACATGGTTTCCTGGGGGCAGGCATTAATTTTGTCACATTTTAACCATCTTTGTTTATAATAGATTTCTATTTATTGATCAGTAACTGGGTATGAGATACATGGCCTATAGAGGGAGACAGAGGCTGTTTCAATGATTGAGGCCGATGGAAATATTTCAAAAACTGTTTTGGCTACTTGGCTGAGGCAGTTATTTTTCATGGTTGATATATCCGACAGCAAGATCAACAGAGGACAGCTATTCCTGAATCACACAACCATGCAAGCATACCACAAATCATGATTTGAAGAAAAAATTAAGGTGTCTCTCAGAACTTTTCAAACTTCCATTCTGTGAGTAGATACAAACCAAAGGAAAGCAAGTTGCAGAACAATCCTTAAACTCCAACTGTTTTCCTGTTAAAAGGAGAAATCCTGCATGAAAGAAAAAAAAAAGAGTGGTAAAGCTGGTTCATTTTGAGGCTGGAGTTAGTCCTGTCCTACTGTATTCCATGGCTGCTCACCTCCCTGGTCAATTACTTTCTTTATATTTCACCTTCCTGTCTGATAATGATACGTCTGCAGGACTCAGTATCTCTTAGTCATGGTGAGAACCTAAAAAGGCATATAGTATAAAACCTTTCTGATAATAGTCAGGTTTCTAAGTTATGGTCTTCCTTTCTTTTTAACTACTTAAAAAAGAATCACAGCAATGTGAGGAGTTGTGTGATAGAATTTGCAAAGATGTAGACTCTTGACCTGGGGTGAGAGTGGTAAGTTCATTAATCAGAATAAGCACAGTGGTTTGACTCCTTCTCCTCTGTGTCTGTGAGAATACACGGGGGACTCTTTAGATGCTCCATAGGATGGAGTTCTTTAGGGAAGGGGCACCCCTTCATTCAACAGAATGAAAATATGGTAAATAGGGTAATGTTTTCATTTTTCATTAACCTTTCTGTACTGTAGCAGTGAGGAGAGCTCCTGAAAGAAAGACTTGTGCTACTCTGGGAGGTAACTCCAACTACATCTCTGTATATTTAGGGATCACTTAGACATAAGAATAGGGTATTATGTGGCCATTGCTGAAATATTTGTGACCAGCCCATTCCAATATCTCAAAATCCCAGAAGGAGCTCTATTTGTTCTGGATAGACAGTAGAGAGCATAAGCCTGGAGAAGACACCTAGACGAGAAGAAAGCTGCTCATGCCAGTAGAGCCTCGTATTACTGGAACTCCTTACCTGTGGTGTGCAGGTAAAAGTTTAACAACTGGCCAATAGAAAACAAAAGGGTCTGAGTTTTAGTGTTTGCCAATTTTCATGGTGTAAATATCCCTGGTACTTCCTCCATGAGTGGTTTCAAGCTACAAATTAGACATTGCTGATGCAGAGTTGGAAAGAAATGTGCACTGCGCTCTTGCAAGCTGGTGCAAAGAGGCCCCAGCATACCATGGTTCTAACCCTCCTGCACATTCCTCTGTACTCAGGGACTATGGGTCAGCCAGCACAAGGCAAGTGGAATCCAGATAACCACTCCTGTGTCTGGACAAAGAAGCCTGACCTGAATCTTGTCTCCTTTAGTATTTTTGAGAATGGAGTTGAAAGATCTTAGAAACCTTCCCTTCTTTTCTCTGGGACAAGCAGTGGTATGTTAGTGACCAAAAAAATATTTCTTTATAACGAGGATCTGCTTTCCTTTTGGATCCAATCTGGAAGATATTATTTGTACCAAAATATGAGGGGCTATAAATTTCTCTACTACTGTAGCAGAAATATAGAGACATGGATTACTGGATATTGAAGAGACAGAGAGACAGGGTTGAGTTTTAGTAGTAAATGAATAAAACAGTCAATTCTAAAATTATAAATTACAGATGATGGAATTTTTGTAAAGTATATTGGTAGAAATTGAAACCTTATAAGAAATACACTTGAGAACCACTACATAATTAGTAAAGTCTGAACTTCGAACCATTGTAGACTGAGAGACTGATAGTTTTCTTTCTTTTTTTTTTATTAAATTCTGTTTTCATTATTATTATACTTTTAAGTTTTAGGGTACATGTGCACATTGTGCAGGTTAGTTACATATGTATACATGTGCCATGCTGGTGCGCTGCACCCACTAACTCGTCATCTAGCATTAGGTATATCTCCCAATGCTATCCCTCCCCCTCCCCCCACCCCACAACAGTCCCCAGAGTGTGATATTCCCCTTCCTGTGTCCATGTGTTCTCATTGTTCAATTCCCACCTATGAGTGACAATATATGGTGTTTGGTTTTTTGTTCTTGCGATAGTTTACTGAGAATGATGATTTCCAATTTCATCCATGTCCCTACAAAGGACATGAACTCATCATTTTTTATGGCTGCATAGTATTCCATGGTGTATATGTGCCACATTTTCTTAATCCAGTCTATCATTGTTGGACATTTGGGTTGGTTCCAAGTCTTTGCTATCGTGAATAATGCCGCAATAAACATACGTGTGCATGTGTCTTTATAGCAGCATGATTTATAGTCCTTTGGGTATATACCCAGTAATGGGATGGCTGGGTCAAATGGTATTTCCAGTTCTATATCCCTGAGGAATCGCCACACTGACTTCCACAATGGTTGAACTAGTTTACAGTCCCACCAACAGTGTAAAAGTGTTCCTATTTCTCCACATCCTCTCTAAAAGCAATATCAAATGCTCTTATGTAAAAGTGTAATCGTCACAGTGCAGACTAGAAAGATGAAAACAAAAAGGAATATTGGTTGAATGGAGTCAGAGATAATTCTTCTAGACCCGAAAACAATGGTGCTTCAGCTTTAGTGTGCATTAAATTAAATATCATGGAGGTTTGTAGGAGTGGCAGCTGCTGTCAGTGCACTGCACATATTCCGGGCATCTCATCTTCCTGTATACCTCAAAGACTATACAACAAGCATCTCTAACTCTCTGCTTGGGGACTTTCCCTCTAGACCTAGAAAGAAACATGCTCGACCTCTGTGCGTGGCAGCCTGGAAGTTCCAGGGAGCTAGTACACCCTCAAACAATCAGGAATGAGAGTTGGGACACAAATACCCCAGCGTACTTATTCTTTAAATTGCACAAATTTGAAATAGGTTCTACACTAGTGGTTCTCAAAGTGTGCTCTGGGGACCTCTGGAGGGTCCCTAAAATTCTTTGAAGGTCTTTGAGATCAAAACTATTTTTGACCTACTATCAAGATATCACTTGCCTCTTTCACTCCCATTCTATCACAAGGGTACAATGAAGTATCCCAGAGGCTACCTGACAGGTGATAATGTCACCCCTATGAATTCTTGTGTTTAAAAAATATTATTTTTAATTTCTAACATAGTAGGTATCAATAGCTGTAATTCACACAAAAACTCTTTGGAGTCCTCAACAATTTTTAAGAGGGTAAAGGGATTCCAAAACCAAAACATTTGAGAACGACTATTCTCTGCCATCTCCCAGGCCCACACAGAGATTCACCCCCAGGTGTGTGAAGCAGTAACCTGCTTATTAACATATTCAGTGTTGGTACCTTTATATCCTTGCCTCATTTTCTCTTACCCATTCTGGTCTCAGCGTCTGCTATTAAGGGATCCAAGTTAAGTCTCCAGAACTCACTCTCCAACTCAAGACTGGATGATGCTTGGGAATCTGAAGTTTAATAAGCAACTTGGGATGATTCTGATGCTGATGAATCATGGGCCTCATCTAGCTCAGATTTTCATAAATTCCTTGTAAAGAGTAGGAATATATTGGAAGTTTGCACTTGAACCATCATAATGAGTACACACACACATATGCTCTCTCTCTCTCTCTCTCACACACACACATACACACACACACTCACTAATTGTTTAACTCTTTGGGTCTGTAAATTCAGGTTTTAATTCTGTTTTATCACCCAGCTTCCCAGGGTTTTCTTAATCTCAATATCAATCTCTTTCTGTTTGTCTTTCTCATTCTAATTGTATTTACATTCTGCAGTGTAGTCAAATATACCTATATACTGTATATTTGATATAATTCTAGCTCTGTAATGAGAGTTGAGTCCATTTGAAATGTGTGGGTTTAATTGCTAAGATTATGCAATTCTGAGTTAAAAGACACCTCCAATATTGGAAAAGAGCTATCTAAACCAGGTGACCAGTGTCCAGAGTGGAGGATTAGATAAGTAGTATATGTCAGGGAAGGTTATTCGATAGACATTCATGCTAATGAATGTCTGAATCAGAATGTTCATAGACCTAATGAAGATCTAATATGCACTCAAGGGAACTGCATGGGTGGCAGTATAATGCGGTGGGACATAGGTTGGAGTCTCTAACTAGCTGCATGACTAAGTCACCAGATTATGGTGGAAATTATAAAGAGAACACATGTAAAGCACTTAGCCTTGTGAATCTCACAAAGTAAACATTTCATAAGTGCTAGCTATTATTATTATTACTCTTATTACCAGGTTTTCAAAAGTATAAGCCGTATTTTTAACATTCAAGAACTTATAATATGATTGGAGGGTGGCAGAAAATAATCAAGGATTGTGACCAGCACAAGAGAGTACACGATTAAGTGCTAAAGGGCCAGGCACAACTTTAAGGACTCAAAATTTCAGAGAAGGGAATCAGAGAAACTTGCAGTGGTAAGAAAAAATTCTACGGTGACTGTGATTTGATGCATGTGTCTTTGAAAACTAATTGGGCATCCTGTTTCTGAACAACTAAATCAGCTCACACTTTTCATGGCAGATTGAGAATGCAATGTATTGGACTGCCAGAGCTTGGGGCCACTTCTCAAAGTAAATGTCCCATGAAAAAATATAGACACTGTGTGTCTGCTCACGCAGGACATTCTGGATGATCTATAAGGGCCTTTTACCTACTATACATGTGATGCTTTGTCATAGGTATTTCCTCACAGTCTGTTTTCTTTCATAGGCATTTCATCACATTTACTTAAAAATTTTTCGTGGGAAGAATTACAGTCATTTATTTTCTATTTATGCCTCTGTTTAGTTTTTGGGAAAGTCAAGGTGCCATATTTATCCATCCAATATGTCATTCCTTTGGAACTTTCAAGGAAGTATCTCTACAGCAAAACATTTTTCTTCTTTCTTCACTTACAAAATAACCAAAAAAGAATTCTATTATGTACATGTGTATGTGTGTGTGTATACGTATTTTTGAACCACAGTCATATGGGAAAAGGTATTTTATTGTTGGGTGGGCCTTGTTCTCTCTCATTAAGAAAAACGTATTGAAAGTCTAATTGTTTTACTCTCTTGTAGTAAATGGCTCATTTGAATACAAATTATGATGTTAACATTCAGCTGTATCCTGTAATCATTATTAGTGATTATTATTACTTTTCTATTACTTTATTAATGCTAAGATAACATTGATTTTAGGACACATTATTATTTTATGTATCACTAAGGATGAAGAAATGATCTTACAAATGGAAACATGAGTGATATTTTCCTGACATTTTGAATTTTGAGTCATACTTGTTAAAAGAGCTCTTTTTGACGTATTTAGATTTATGAATTGTATTACATTCACTTTTTATTACATAAGAAGGAACTTCTTCATATTCCACACTCAAATATTTTTAATCATTAAAACTCAGAATTCTTTTTTTTTTCTTACCACTACTTTCCTCTTTATCTTTCGAACTGCTGATGCACTCTTCAGTTTTGATGTTGCTACATTCCTATTTGTAATTTTTTTCAGCTGAATCTCATGTTGACCTCAGAAGTTAAGCAGTTTTTCTTCAGAGTCATAGTGAACTTTAGACAAATTGATATTTGACAATGTAATGGCAGTCCTGAATGATGCATAACTCGGTCACACCAGCACTTCATTGCTTTGAAATGTGTTTAAATTATTTTTGTTGGACTTGGCAACTTTTTCCTCCCTTCAGTTGCATTTCTTGGTATGCAATATACCTTGGCATATATTTCAGTAATCAAATATAACACAGCTTTATCTATTTCTGGGGATGCTTTGCCAGAAAATATGGAATTGTGGTTGTGCTAGTCAGGATGGACTAGATTATATCAAAATATCTGTGGCTTAAAACCACAGGGCTTATTTCTTGCTCATACGACACAGTTTTCTGGGTTGGCTGGGAGCTGTTCTCCATATTCTCTTCTCTAGGACCCATGCTGATAGAAAGTAGCCACTGTTTGGAACATTGCTGGTCATTGCGGCAGAGGGAAAAAAGAAGAAATAAATTTCTCACTGCTCTTAAATGTACCCATGCTACTGGTGTTCATGTTTCTCTTGCATGTTATATGGTCCACACCCATCTTTAGTGATTTGGGGAAATGTAGCCACACCAAATGCATGAGAGAAGAGGTGGAAATATTTGGTAGACAGTAATAGTGGCTACCACCATTTACACTTCTGGTCACACAATATTCTATTCACACTGTTTTACTATATGCTGAACATACTTATCGCCTCCTCGAAGGAATCTGTTCACAAATTCAATCCATTTTTATCATCCAGCTTAAAAACAGGATATCTGATGTTGTAAGATGATTTCTGCATTAGGAGGTGGTAAGCAGCGGCTTCTATATCGGGTTTGAATGTTGCTTCTCTTGATCCAGAGACCTATGGACTAAGAAGGCTATTTGCTGTGTTCCTCTCACCAATTCCCTATGCCACACAATTAATATGAAAGGTAGAAAAGGGACTTTATCATTACCAACACTTGCATTCACAGAGCGTAAGAATGGGAGACACACAGTAGTCAGTCTTCTGAAGCAATTTTGAAATTCCATTGGGTAGGCATTACCAAGGTCTCCTATCTCGAGTGAGGAATCTTCCTTGATAAGTCTGCTGGGAGGGTATATCTCCCTACTCAGTTGTTCACTGTGAACTTTAGGTCCACCCTCTGGGAGTTTACTCTCCTTTATTCTCTCTGGCCACAATGCTTGAAGAGGGCAGTGGCGAATATGCCTTACTTAGGAGCTGACGGAGATTGTAGCTCACTATCTACATGTAGATAACTGGGGAATCCAATGTTGGTTTTAAGTCTCAAATAGTACATTGAGGAACATCACACACTGGGGCCTGTCGGGGGTGCGGGGCTAGAGGAGGGATAGCATTAGGAGAAATACCTAATTTGGATGACAGATTGATGCGTGCAGCAAACCACCATGTCATGTGTATACCTATGTAACAAACCTGCACATTCTGCACATGTATCCCAGAACTTAAAGTATAATTTAAAAAAAAAAGAAAAAAAAATTCAGTAAAATTTTACAGTTTCCTTCAAAAAAAAAAAAAAAAAATAGTACATTGATGTTTAATCCAGGCTGGTGGTTCTTTAGACAGTGTAATTTTCCCCAAATTGTAGCTTTTTATCTGTTTAATTTTAGTCAGTTTCATGTGTCAAGTGAGGTTATAGTTATCTTACAGACATACTTCTTAGATTTCTTCATTTCTCCTGTCTTCACTTAATTGTGAAGATGTCTATTTTCCCTGACACATTTTGTTTACTAGAAAAAGTTTATCCTGAGCCATTCTTTTTTTTTTTTTTTTTTTTTTTTGAGACGGAGTCTCGCTGTCGCCCAGGCTGGAGTGCAGTGGCGCGATCTCTGCTCACTGCAGGCTCCGCCTCCCGGGTTCACACCATTCTCCTGCCTCAGCCTCCCGAGTAGCTGGGACTACAGGCGCCCGCCACCTCGCCCGGCTAATTTTTTGTATTTTTAGTAGAGACGGGGTTTCACTGTGTTAGCCAGGATGGTCTCAATCTCCCGACCTCGTGATCTGCCTGCCTCGGCCTTATGCTGTGCCGTTCTTAATCTGAAATGGCTTATTCCAGCGATGGGATGGTAAATGTTTACAATCCAGCTCTCCGAAAACAAACAAACAAACCCTGATTCCTAGCATTTTATGATTTCTAGGGCATAAATACTCCCACCATAGCCCGTTTCAAGCTGTGAATGTAATTGATATAATTACTGATTATATAGTATACCCACCATAGGGATAATATAGACATGAATAACTTCAATAGCATAGATGATAGTAAGAGCTTATAAAATAATTAGAAAACAATGAGTTTTGAGTATTTATTACCTTTGTTCAAAAATAAGTTATTTTTTAAAAATTAAGCAGCATGCATTAGAGGTAGTTATCCCATCAACATCTGCATTGAAATGTTCATTGCCCTATATTTCAGCCCTATAGATACTTGTATTTAACAATTGTCTTACAAATTTCTAAAAATGTAACCATTGGCTCTTGTTGAACTGGTATGAACTGGTTCCAGACATCACTGCCTTAATCCCGTCAGATATTGTGACAGTGAGTGTGGGGGCCTTACTTTTACTTTTGTGCATTCTAGGAGACTGAGCTTTTACTGTCTATTACTGTTTCACCCATTTCTCAGTTTTGGGGTTAAAAAACCATTGCCTCAACACGTCCTGAAATGCTCGACTGAGAGCAGAAGACCCTTCCAGTTTATGAATAATGAGTTTTGAAATGGTTTGTCATATAGCGGTATCTAATCAATAAACTATATAGTAAGTTTTTGTCTGGGCATAAGTAGTCAAAGCCAAATGTAGGCTTGCTTAGGACAAAGTGAAGAAGTCATAGGTTCACAGCATCAAAGTAGTGTTCAAAACCAGAGTGTGGGATCAGTAGGACTCTGGGAACATCTGCTTTGAGAAAAACAGAAACCAGGGTCTTCAGCACTATTGGTACACTGTTTCTCTCATCTCTGCTGTTTTCTGCATGTGGTTTTTCTTTCTCATCATCTTCCTCCACCTCATAGATTTTAAGATTTTCATCTTGGAGTTACCACCACAAAGAAGGAATAATCCTTCACTTCCAGTTGAAATCTCAAGAAAAGACTTGAGATTATTGGTCTAACTTGGGATTGGTGTCCACCCATTGACCAGTGAACTGTGATTGAGGGAATGGAAGTGGTGAGGCAGGTAATTATGACTTGCCCCCAAGATGGCTAGGCATCCACCCTTTAACTATGGAAGCTCACACTATACCATCTAGATGGTGGAGTAAAGGTGTATAGTTATCCTGACAAGGCAAAGCTGTACATTATAGAGTACACTGCACATGTTTTCATGTTACCCTAGTGATAATGAAGAAATTGTGCAGAGGTAACTGAGAGTTTGTTTTTAGCAATTGTCTATTAATTTCATTATCCATCCATCCAAATGAATTGACCTCCTGGACTCTTTGAGGTAAACAAAAAGATGAAGAAAGAACTCAAAATGGAAAGATTAAAAAGGCTTCAAAATAAAAGGGTCTTTTAAACTGAACATTGGAAAGTTTTAAAATAATCTACTTATTGAGACAGGTTGGCTCTGTTAGGCTGCAAATCAATTTTAATATTATAGTTTGTTCATATTTCTGCTTTCACGTGAAGTTAGACAAATGCACATGTTTCAACTCTTGAGTAAAATTTAAACAAACTCTACCAATATTGCAATTAAACCATCTGAATGTGTGGGCTAGAAGCCCGAGAAAGTGGAAGAGGATACAAACGCAAATACAGAATTCCTACCACAGAAGTAAGGGCAAATGGATTGGTAAAGATATGTTTTCCTGACTCTAGACTAGTGGTTAGGTATGAACTATATGATACCAAGCAGCTTTATCGGAAACTGAAAAGTTCAGTCTGTTGCAAAGAGTATTTCTTATAGCCGTAAGATTCAACATTTGTACCCAATCTCTTTCCTTTGTTGGACAGTGCCTTGGTGAGGAAAAGCCTGCTTGATAGTAGTGCACAGGGCAGGACTGGCATGGGGATAGACTGCCTCTCATCCTGTAAAGGCGCAGATTGGAAGTTGTCTACTGAAAAGGTGCCAGGGTCTAAGTCAGTATAATACGTTCAAAATCAGGCTGCCTGTCCAGCAGTTAAGAAAGAGGGTTGACAAAGTAGGGCCAAAGCAGGGAAGGTCAATGCATCGGGTAAGTAGGCACAAAGCAGTCAAACAGACACAACCTGCAGGAATGCCACAGATGAGTGTGTTGACACCATTAGTAGTGGCGAGGTACTGCAGTCTAGGGCCATATTGCTTGGGAAGGCCTGGTTTATCACAGGAACTGTACAGGATGGGCAGAATAAGTCATAGTTGAAGCTAAATATATACTTATTTGGCAACAAAGAAATTGGTTACATTTTCAGTTTATTTACATATGTGGTGTTAGGACTGGGATGATGCTGAGATGAGCAGCAAAGGGTAAGGGCATGAAGGTGGTAGGTGGCTTAATGTGTTGGAATGAATGAAAGAATGGGGAAAGATCTGCATATAAAATGTTCATAAGCAGGCCAGATGTGGTGGCTCATGCCTGTAATCCCAGCACTTTGGGAAGCTGAAGCAGTCGGATCTCCTGTGATCAGGAGTTCGAGACCAGTCTGGCCATTATGGCGAAACCCTGTCTCTACTAAAAATATAAAAGTTAGCCACGTGTGGTGGTGTGCACCTGTAATCTCAGCTACTAGGGAGGCTGAGGCAGGAGAATCACTTGAACCCAGAAGGTGGAGGTTGCAGTGAGCCGGGATTGCGCTATTGCACTCCAGCCTGGGCGACAGAGCAAGACTTTGTCTCAAAAAAAAAAAAAAAAAAAAAAAAAAAAGATGTTGATGAGCAAAAGTCACCCATACTTATTTACTGGTCTAAAGATTGCTGCTGTTCTGCCATCATTCCTTCCTGCTCTCAACTCCTCATCCTCAGGCTTTCCATGGCTATTTGATTATGGAGGTCGGGGAGGAGAGAGAGTTATGATTACAAGGATAGGATTTAATTTTGCAGTAGAAACTATTCTGTATTGTTTACCTATTTCCCGGGGGTGTTCTGAGGATTTTTACTGATGAGATAGTTGAGAGTGTTATACAAAAAATCCAAATGTGCATTGTTTAAAATATTGCCTTCTTAGCCTTTCATTGCCTTTGGTAAAGCACAGATGTTTTACCATGCTTGTTTTTGTATTAAAATATAGATAAGATTCTACTTTCAATGACAATAAGTGACTCTCATTACAATTATTTCTTTTATTCTGTACACATGTGCATTTTATACCTATTAAGGTGAATATCATGGAGCCTCTTAAACATTCCTAACTTATGTGCTGTGCATTAATTATTTTTTAGAGTACATATTTGTTGAAAGTGCTGGTGAATTCACTTGCTCTGAATTTCTTCCAAACATATTAAATCACCTTGTAGTATGATTAATCAGAGTTGATTTTTTTAAGAACTCATATCATATTTTGATTTAACTTAGCATTTTTTTCTTCTTGGTTCCCTCCGCCCAATTCTTTTAATGAGAAACCAGATTCCTAGAAAAAACATTCCTTGGCACAGATGCCAATTCTCTGAAACTGGTGGATTGCAATGCCGCTGTGTTGAATCTCCCAGTGGGATGGGGTATCTGCAGTCAGGTTGTTTTCAAAAGGTTGACATTGGGGTTCTGGCTATGATACTACGGTTCCATTCAGTCTTTTATTATTCCTGCTCTGTAACCTGACTTTGGTCCAGGAAGAGGAAATCCTTAGGCTTAATCGAAGACAATCAGCGTAAGGTCAGGAGGGTAATGCTAAACAGACTGGAGGTAAAGGTAGCATGGAAATAAGGAAGAAGGTGAGACCAGAGTGGATTCGAAGATTAGACTAAAAGATGTTAGCCAAATGCACCTGGAAGGCAAAATATGAACCCTAAAATATACAGAGCCCTGGGGAGATATAAAAATAAATCGAGCTTATTTGGTTTATTGCCTTTCCATTTCCCTGGTGGCTTGTCCAGCTGTTACCCCAGTTTGGGCAGGCAGCTCATATGCCTGATTTTTAGGTGTTTATCATGGGGTGCCTTGCTAGAACAGCTGCTGGTAAAAGGACCCTCAATTCCTTCATTATGCATCAGCTCCCAAATTTCACAATTCCTAATATTAAACTACTTTGATTGGAGATTATAGTGTTTCATTTAAATTTTAAACGGCATGTTGCAATGTGCTTTTAGGTAATTTGTAATGTGCCTCTGGGTGTAACACTATTTTAATGTTGGTGTCTAAATTACACAGGAGAGTGGGAATGCTTTAGATGAAAAGGAGTAACCAGCTTCATGTAGGATCTTCTTTCAGACAGCTGTGTCACTCCTTGCACTCCTGTACATAACTGATAAAATACTATAGCAAAGTTACCGAATGTTCAAAGTGGATTCTCCTTTGCAAAGGCCATTGACAGTTGGCTGTAAGTTTTCCCTGAAAGGTGGTTGTTAATACCATATTACACATGAGGAAACCAAAGGCATTTACATAAGACTCATAAATTCAGAAGTACCAACACAGTGGTCAAAAGCTAGGCTGTAGGACAGACTGCCTGTATTAGAAAACTGCCTCCATCACTATCTGTGTTACTCTAAGCAACTTACTTATCTGTTTTGTGTCTCAGTGTTCATATATGGAAATAGGAATAATAGTTTCTACTTCATATAGTAATGGAGAATGATGAGTTAATATTTTTAAAACATTTAGAACAATGCCTGATACATAAGGATGATCAGAGTATTCCAATAGATCCATGGTCTCTTATCTGAAACCCTAAGGGACAGATATGTTTTTGAATTCAGAATTTTTCAGATTTTAGAAAAGTAATATGAAGCAAATACTATTTTACATAACAGCTACAGCAGGGTCAGGGGCACCCCATAATCAAACACTTTGGCAGTTTGCAACCCAATAGATGAATGATCGTGGTAAGTGAAAAAAAAAAAGAAGATATAAATAGGCTTACATAAATTCAGGCCAGATTTAGTCACTAAGTAATTACAAAAACCTTTCAATTTCCAGAGGCTTTTCGTATTTTGAAATTGTGAATAAGGGATTGTGGATCTGAATTAATATTGAGTGGTAGATAAATTATTTGGAATCCAGAAATTTCCAAGCTCCAGGTTAGAATTTTGAGCCAAAATTCTTCCTTTTATAGTTTTGCAAACTGAAAACAGAGAATTTAAGTGGTTTCCTCAGAGTCACACAGGTGCTCATGCCAAATAAGGGACCAGATCCTTGGCTTTCTGCTGTGGAGCACAGTGTTCTGCACTAAACACAAATGTTTTTTTTTTAAAAGTACACCCCTAAATGTTCATTCCATGGAATAATGCTTGATGAAATGTTTTAAAAAAAAGAAAAAAGAATTCTGATATTCTTTTTTTGAAATCTGTTTCCCCTCCACCACCACCCTGAGGCTTTACTCTACTAATGAGCTTCATGAATCTATGCAAGGGAGATACGTTGCACACCTCTCTTCAATGTATTTTACTGTACATTCCTTATTTTGAGAACTTCTCACAGGGCACAATGGGACATTCTGTTTCATTTTATTTGAAACAACAAGAGTTTTAATGATCATTGCACTGTGTAGATACAGGCAGGGTGGTGATTCCCATCATTAGAAGCAACACAAGATACCGTTCTCTCTCTTGGACTGCGTTTCTTTCCAAGGAGAGCTGCAGGCTCATCAAGCTTTATGAACTCCATGCTTCTAGATGAGGTTAGCTTGCTTGAGAAGGCACTGCAATCCACAGTTAAGGCATCCAGGAATCTCCATGTAGCAATTTTCAAAAATGTAAAGTCCCGACTATTTATGGACGACATTTCTACAAACTACATTTTTTTTTTTCAAAGAATGTGGTTCATGGGTAAACAAAAAAGAAGTGAACCCATTCAAAACTGACTTCATCCAGTCTCCCATCCAATGACTCTAGTAAAGATGCACAGTTTCCTTATGTGGCAGGATTTCAGTTTCATCACTCTCACCACAAGGTGGTAAGGGGGTTGATGCTTACAACATCTGTGGGTAAATCCATGGGTTTGAAATGAAATGAACCTCCTGGTATGTATGCCCTCAAGTCTTCCAAAGAAAACATGGTTTCTTTTAATCTTAAGATATTCCAGAAATGTTGCTCAAGCCCTTAGAGATGAGTTGTTCTTCCTGAAATAATACCAGTTCTTTTTGACATGCAATGAGGGTGTACACTACGTGCTTAAAGTATTTTGTTCTACTAAGGTTCTGTTGGGAAAACTTTGGGTTAGGAATTGGCTGTTATGTTCCAACTTTAATAATGCCCTGTATTTCTCTGAAATCTCTAGTTCCCTAAATATTTACCATTTATGTTTCTTTTATAAGCAACTGACTTTTCTTCTAAGTTTGTGATATCTGTTATTAAATAAAATATTGACTACTTTGGAAAGAAGGATTGGGTGGACAGACTTTACCTGTGTTACCAGAAGCATAGTCAGTTGTATTAAAATGGACTCCTGAAAGAAGTAGTGCTTACTTGGCTATACATTAGAATCATTCAGAAATCTTTCAAAGTATCTGATGCCCTGGGTAACCCTGAGTAATTCTATCAGCATCTCTAGGGACAGGATCCTGGTATCAGCTCTTTTTAAAGTGTCTGGGTGATTATGTGTGGACATGGTTGAAAAACACTACCTTGGTCCAAATGGTTCATTTGTCCCATCTGATTCTAATACCTTTCATTAACTCTGTCTCAGGGGTTCTAATCTAGTAGCCCATGAGCTGAATCCTCTTTTGTTTGACCAGCACAGAAAAGGTTAAATATGATTGAATTAGAAAGACCCTAGACAAGCTCTGCACTGCACAGTGGCAGTATCAACAATCTCTTGTGTTATATCCAGCCACTTCTCACATTGAGGATACCTGTCTGGCTCCTACAGGTATTTGATTTTGTGAGTCCTGAAATATCTGAAGGAGTTCTTTAGTTGAAAACGATATGAAAACAATAACAAGATTAACTGAAAATGACTAAACATGCTTTAAAGATGAAAATATTTATTGTTTATGGAACCATAGATTATCATTGTCTCCCCATGGCAGAGTTCCCTTCAGAGCAAAGAGCTGTTCCTGGGGTGTTGGGTAAATTGACACCCAAGATTTGGAGACAAGTCTTGGGTGTCAGTTTACTTGTCACCTCCACTGACATGTGGTCATTGGCAGTAGAATCAGACTGAAACTGAGACCTTCCCTGAGAGGAGTCAATAAGCCCTAACATGGCATCCCAGGGAGACACTAAGAGGAAAATAGTAGGATGAGTAATAAGGTTAGCAGTTGAGAGGGTTGAAAGCCAGATTGAGTTCAGATTCAGGAAGTTTCCAAGAGAAGCACTTTGAATCAGGGTGATGAGGGTGGAGTCTTCTGTCTCTCTCTACCTGGAGGTGCCCTGTGATAGTGGCAGGTGTTACAGACTCACCTGGCCTCGTCAGGGCTGCCCTTCCATCCCATTTCAGGTATTGCATGTCAGTACACACCACACCAGAGTCAGTAACCTCAAGCATTTCAAAGGTATATTACTCATGCAAACATAGGTAAGATGAGGGGAGTCCTTGGGCAGGGGGATCAGCCAGCATGAGGCACTTTGCTGTCTGGGATAAGAGAGAGGGTCTGGACAGGAGCCTTCTGATGGGATTTTTGAATAATGCCTGGGGCAGACTAACTTCCAGTGGCCTGTACCCGTGTGGGGGTAGACGAAAGGCGCAGGCAGGTTGCTTTGCGTGTGTCTTAGGGGGATCGCATAAGTGAGTCAGGTAAGATATACAGAGAAGAAATAATTAGAGACCTTTCAATCTATTAATGCAACCCATTTAATTGAACAGTCATGGCATTATACATAAACACTGTGATCCCTGGGCAGAGAGACACAATAAACACACAAATAAATATACATTATATCAAGTGATAATGATGGGATTCAAATAGCATGATATTCACATAGAGCAGTCAAGGAAGGGCTCTCTGATAAGATGACTTTTGAGAGGAGCCCAAATGAGGTGAGAATGAGCTTAAAACTATCTGGGAGATGAGGCAGAGTGTGCCAGGCAGGAAATATTAAGTATAAAGGCTAAGGGTAGCGAGCTGGCTGAAGGGAGGGTGAGGAGGCCAGGGAGATTGGAGTGGAGGAAGCCAGGGCAGGCCAGGGAAGACTGAGGTCAGAGAGGTCATTCCTATGGGTCTATAATGCTATTGTAGGGATTTCAGATAGTTTTTCCTTTTGTTTTTATTTAGCATGAGAAGGAAGCCATGGGAAGGTTTTGAGCAGTGGAGAAGAACAATCTGATTTACCACATGCAGAGGAGTAACAATTTGTGGTATATGTACACTTATTGCAAAAGGAGTTGTGGAAGGGAGGAACGAATTTGGATCAGAACCACGAGACAAGGCTGTAAGAAGAAGGGAGATCAATTCATTCTGCTTCTCTTCCTGCATAGACCCTATAAAGAAATACCAATGTTGGAAAATTGTCATGTGTTAATTTACCAAAGATGGGGTTTGTGGCCTGAAAAGTAAAGAAGAAAAATTAAGCACTCCACATAAAAACATTTACTGGGGAAGAGGAAAGATGGACAAACTTGAAGCGCTTCCAGAATGGGCACAGTCATTTCGATAGAACGATTGTCCTTGGCAGTTGCAATCAACTGTGTAAATCTGGTTTGGATCAGTCTGAAGTGCATCTCTTGTAAAATCTTGTATTTACTTTCAATAGGCTGTATGTGTGTCTTATTGTAACCCTTGAATGAAAGATAGCTATGGTAAAGATAGCCATGTAAGGGCCTGTGGAAGTCCTTACGGTCATCCCACAGTATCCACAGGGGATTGATTCCAGGATGCCCCCAATGCCAAATTTTATGGGTACTTAAGTCCCTTATATAAAATGGCATAGTATTTGCATAAAACCTATGTGCATCCTCCCATATACTTTAAATCATCTGGAGATTACTTATAATATCTAATACAATACTATGTAAATAGTCATTATACTGTGTTTTTAAAAATTAGTATTACTTTTTATTGTTCTATTATTTTTTTCCCCAAACATTTTCAATCCACGGTTGGTTGAAACTGCCATTGCAGAAGCTTGGATATGGAGGGCCAACTGTATTTATTTTCGGCTGAAGCCCTTTGCTGGGAGCATTGGTCATACATCTAGTTTGGGTCCCCTTCCTTTTCATTTCCTTAGTCTATATCTATAACTCCATTTCTTAGGTTGCTCCATTCGTGTCCATAATGAGATTTATGCAAGACTTTTGTTTTGGAGCTGACGATACATTAATTACAGAGTTTTCTTTCTCTTCAACTGTAGTCACTTAAAAGCTCAATCTTTCCAAATTTCTACCTTATCTAAGTTCTGCCATATACTTGTACTTGCCTAATTATTTGCATCTGAATTGCTACTGCACAAACCCATGCACAGTGAATGCCTTGGGTGTACAACTCTCAGGGCTGCAGAGGTCTCAGTGAAATACCCTGTGCCCATGAATGCCTTCTACAGTTTTTGCTACTTCTATGGGATAATTTTGTTTTAAAAGACACTTTTCAACTTTTATTTTAGATTCAAGGGTATATGGGCAGATTTGTTACCTGTTATATTGTGTGATGCTGAGGTTTGGGGTATGAATGATCCAGTCACTGAGGTACTGAGCATAGTACCCAATAGTTAGTTTTTCTACCCTTGCCTCTCTCCATCCTTCCTCTAGTAGTCCCTAGTATATATTGTTTTTATGTCCACGAGTATCAAATGTTTAGCTCCCATGTTTTCACTTATAAGTGAGAATATTTGGTATTTGGTTTTCTGTTTGCCTAGGATAACAGTCCCCAGCTGCATCCATGTTCCTGCAGAGGACATGATTTCATTCCTTTTTACAGCTGCATAGTATTCCATGGTGTATGTGTACTGCATTTTCTTTATCCAATCTGTCATTGATGGGCATTTAGGTTGATTTCCATGTCTTTGCTATTGTGAGTAGTGTGGAAATAAACATATGCATGCATGTGTCTTTTTGATAGGATGATTTATTTTCTTTTGGATATATACTTAGTAATGGGATTGCTGGGTCGAATGGTAGTTCTAAGGTTTTTGAGAAATCTCCAAACTGCTTTCTACAGTGGCTGAACTAATTTACATTCCCATCATCAGGGGTTAAGCATTCCCTTTTCTCTTCAATTTCACCAGCATCTGTTGTTTTTTGTCTTTACAGTAGTAGCCATTCTGACTGGTGTGAGAATGGCTATATCCTTATGAATTCTGGATATTAGACCTTTGTCAAATGCATAGTTTGTGAACATTTTCTCCCTTCTGTAGGTTGTCTGTTTACTCTGTTGATAATTTCTTTTCCTATGCAGAAGCTCCATAGTTTAATTAGGCCCCTTTGGCAATTTTTGTTTTTGTCTCAATTGATATTGAGGACTTAGTCATACATTCTTTTCCAAGGCTGATGTCCAGAATGTTGTTTCCTGGGATTTCTTCCAGGATTCTTGTAGTTTGAGGTCTTACATTTAAATATTTAATCCATCTTGAGCTTATTTTTGTTTGTGGTGAAAAGAAGGGGTCCAGTTTCATTCTTCTGCATGTGGCTGTCCAGTTATCCCAGCAGAATTTATTGAATAGGAAGTCCTTTCCCTATTGCTTATTTTGTTGAAGATCAGGTGGCAGTAGGTGTGTGGCTTTATTTCTAGTTTCTTTATTCTATTCTGTTACATTGACCTATGTGTCTGATTTTGTACCATGTTGTTTTGATTACCATAGCCTTGTAGTGTAGTTTGAAGTTGGGTAATGTGATACTGCTAGCTTTGCTTTTTGCTTAGACTTGATTTGGCTATTTGGGCTCTTTTATGGTTCCATATAAATTTCAGGATAGTTTTTTTCTAGTTCTGCAAAAAATGACATTGGTAGATCTATAGTAATACCATTGAATCTGTAAATCACTTTGGGTAGCATGGCCATGTTAACAATATTGATCCTTCCAATCCAAAAATGTCATGGAATGTTTTTCCGTTTATTTGTGTCATCTATGATTTCTTTCTGCAATGTTTTGTAGTTCTGCTTGTAGAGTTCTTTCACCTCGTTGCTTTCATATACTTCTAGGTTTGTTTTTTTTTTTTTTTTGGTGTGTGTTGCTATTGTAAATGGGATTGTATTCTTGATTTAGCTCTCAGCTTGAACATTATTGGTGTATAGAAATGCTGCTAATTTTAAACACTAATTTTGTATCCTGGAAATTTACTGAAGTCATTTATCAGTTCCAGGAGCCTTTTGGTTGAGTCTTAAGGGTTTTCTAGGTATAGAATTATATAATCAGTGAAGAGACATTGTTTTACTTCTTCTTTTCCTATTTGGATATTATTTATTTCTCTTTCTTGCCTGATTTCTCTGGCTAGGAGTTCCAAAAATCACTTTTTATAATGTGGAAATAATTTATTTTTGTAGATGTTTCAAATACTTCTTGGTTCAAAATGCTTTCATCTTTATTTCTAAAAAATCTCTCCCAATTAAATATCCCTTCTGCCTAGCTTCCAAGTTGGCAGTAAAGCTCCCCCTTTGTGGCTTTACAACTTTATCTTTCAATACTTCCATGGTATGAATCATGTTCATCTGTGAGGTATGATGAGCTCCTCATTGCTGTGGATTTTAGCTAAAACTAAAATCCACAGCAATGCCACTCTTGCTGCAAACATTGGGATCAGCCGTGACTATCCCATAACATAATATTTCTGATTTCATTCTTTTCCTTTCTCCTACCAATTTAATCTGCAATCACTTCAAGAGAAGTCTGTTTAAAGGATATTCACATTCTGGTAAGGTTCTTTTTGAACTTTTATATGAAATGTAATATGTTGTATATCTAACACATTGTCTTGCATGGAATATACATTCCAGAAACATCTTTCAATTCTCATGAATTCCTCCCATGCTACTTCTCTTTTTCTCCTACAGCCTTAAGTCAGAGCTGCTTTTCATATCAGGTCTGTTGCATTAAACCCTTGATTGGTTTTCTGTCTTGCCTTCTCTGGGTCTTACCTTTCCATCAGGACATAAGCTCTTAGAAAGCAGATACTTTCTCTTATTTCAATTTTTTCAATGTCACATGCAATGCCAAGCATATAGTAGGTTCTTACGGAGTTTTTATTTTATTTTATTTTTTATTTAAGAAATGGTGCTTGCTCTGATTTAGAAGTACTCTAAATCAGAATTTTCCAAAGTAAGGAAAATTCTGTGAGGTTCTTTCTCCAATATTCTCTGCTTAAAACAAACAAGTTTCATGAGCAAATAATTAGGGGAACAATTACAAACTGCACTTCTATCTTGGATATTTGTAGTGGGCTTTAGATATCAAAAGCTATAGAAAACAAACCTGCTTAACTTTGTTAACTCTTATTTCCCAAACATATTTGACTATAGATTTTATTTTTAAAAACAGCATATATTGCTGTCTTTTGGAATTATCAATAGTATTTTCTGTGCCACAGTTTAGGAAATGTTATTCTAAATTTTTTATTTACAAAAGAGCTAGGGAATAAATATTGTCACTTATTGAGTCAATTCACTTATTAATTAAACTAAGTAATTCAGGGTTCTCTTTAGCTCTCGCCCTCCAGTTTCTAGCTAATAAAGTATGCATACAAAGGACTTGCAGCAATAGTGGTCAAAGTGTTATTTTAATTAATGGCTAGGCAGTGCCAAAATACTTCCAAATTTATGACTGTGTTAAGCTCTGTTGAAGAATGTGGATGATAGTATAGGATATCCTATTCTTTTTCCTTACTGAATTGCAGAAAACCAGGCCCATGAGTGTCACAGATATAGACACCATAGTCCTGTGCTTTTACTACCTGGATTCTGGAAGTATTATCACCTCTGGACTTCCTAAAGATCTAAGGAGTCATGCAGAACCAAAGACAGGGGTTGGGAGTTGCTTTGCACTTGAGTCAGAGAAACTTTGCTCACCAGTGTCAAGGTGGTTAGACTCTCAGAAATCACATTGATTGCTCCTGTTACACTGAAGAGATGGAAAAATAGATAGATAGAGAAACCAAAAAGTTTATCTGAGTATACTTTCATTTGTAACAAAATACAGCATAAGAAAGTAAAGGTTTCCTTCTTTCAATACTTTCTAACTATTTGTATTTTTAGCCATTTGGGCTGAGTAGCTGTCCACTTGGGGAAAGGGCCTGCACTGAATCATTGCAATTGCAGTCTTATTTTTATTGGGGTTGTTTACCTCATATATACCTTTGGTCTTCTATGGCCATTGGAAAGTTTAGCTTTTGCCCCCAAGAAGGTACTAAAATGCATTATACAGAATATTAATTAGATTTGGTCTCTTTACATAATCCCATATTTCTCGGAGGCTTTGTTCATTTATTACTGTTTTTTTTAAAAATTTTTTGTCAGATTAAGTTATTTTGGAGAGTCAGTCTTTAAGCTCTGAGACCCTTTCCTTAGCTTGGTTGATTATGCAGTTGACACTTGTGATTGTATTTTGAAATTCTTGAAGTAAGTTTTTCAGCTCTGTTTGATCAGTTTGGTTCTTTCTTAAAATGGCCTCTTTGCCTTTCATCTACTGTATAATTTTATTGTATTTCTTAGAATCTTTAGATTGGGTTTCAACTGTCTCCTGAATCTCAGTTATCTTCCTTCCTTTCACATTCTGAATTCTATTTCTTTTATTTCAATCATTTCAGCCTGATTAAGAACCATTGCTGGGGACCTAGTGTGGTTGTTTGCAGGTAAGAAGGTACTTTGGAGTTACCATAACCTCTGAAGATTGAACCAGGAAGAAATTGAATCCCCGAACAGACCAATAATGAGCTCCAAAATTGAATCAGTAATAAAAAGCCTACCAAAAAGAAAAAGCCTGGGACCTGATGAATTCAGCTAAATTCTGCCAGACGTATAGAGAAGAGCTGATACCACTCCTACTGAAACTATGCCAAAAAAAAAAAAAAAAAAAAAAATGGGGAGGAAAGACTCCCTCCTAACTCATTCTATGAGACTGGTATCATCCTGATACCAAAAACTTGGCAGAAACACAACAAAAAATGTGCCTTCAAGCCAATATCCTCGATGAACATAGACACAAATGAACAATGAGAACACATGGACACAGGAAGGGGAACATCACACTCTGGGGACTGTTGTGGGGTGGGGGGAGGGGGGAGGGATAGCATTAGGAGATATACCTAATGCTAAATGACGAGTTAATGGGTGCAGCACACCAGCATGGCACATGTATACATATGTAACTAACCTGCACATTGTGCACATGTACCCTAAAACTTAAAGTATAATAATAATACTAATAAAATTCTCAACAAAATACTAGCAAACTGAATCCAGCAGCATTATCAAAATGCTAATCCACCATGATAAAGTAGGCTTTATCTCCAGGATGCAAGATTGGTTCGACATACGCAAATCAACAAATGTGATTCATCACATAAACAGTACTAAAAACAAAAACCATATGATCATCTTAATAGATGCAGAAAAGGCTTTCGATAAAATTCAACATTCCTTCGTATTAAAAACCCTGAACAAACTAGGCAATGAAGGATCATACCTTAAAATAATAAGAGCCATCTATGACAAACCCACAGCCAACATCGTACTGAATGGGAAACAGCTGGAAGTATTCCTCTTGAAAACCAGAGCAAGACAAGGATGTTCTCTCTTACCACTTCTATTCAACAACTACTGGAAGTTCTAGACAGAGCAATCAAGAAAAATAAAGAAAGAAAAGCCATCAAAATAGGAAGAGGGAAGTCAAACTATCTGTTTGCAGATTACATGATCCTATATATAGAACACCCCCATAGTATTGGCCCAAAAGCTCCTTGTTCTGATAAATAACTTCAGCAAAGTCTCATGATACAAAATCAAGGTACAAAAATCAGTAGAATTCCTATACACCAATGACATCCAAGCTTAGAACCAAATCAAGAATACAATATCATTTACAACTGCCACATAAAGAATAAAATACCTAAGAGTACATCTAACCAGAGAGGTGAAACAGCACTACAACAACAATTACAAAACACTGATGAAAGAAATCAGAGATGACACAAACAAATGGAAAAACATTTCATGCTCATGGATGGGAAGAATCAATGTTGTTAAAATGGCCATACTGCCCAAAGCAATTTACTGATTCAATGCTATTGCTACCAAACTACCAAGGACATTCTTCACAGAATTAGAAAAAAATACTTAAAAATTTATGTAGAACCAAATAAAAGCTCACATAGCCAAGGCAACCCTAAGCAAAAACAACAAAGCTGGAGGCATCACATTACTCAACTTCACACAATGCTACAGGGCTTCAGTAACCCAAACAGCAAGGTACTGGTACAAAAACAGATACATAGACCAATGGAACAGAATAGAAAGCTCAGATCGCACATCTACAATCATATAATCTTCAACTAATTTGACAAAAACAAGCATTGGGTAAAGGACTCCATATTCAATAAATAGTGCTGGGATAAGTGGCTAGCCATATGCAGATGATTGAAACTGGACCCCTTCCTTATACTATATACAAAAATAAACCCAAGATGAATGAAAGACTTACATGTAAAACCTAGAACTATAGAAACCCTGGAAGATAACCTAGGAAATACCATTCTGGACACAGGACTTGGCAAAGATTTTATGACAAAGATGTGAAAAGCAATAGCAACAAAAACAAAAATTGACAAATGGGAACTAATTAAACTGAAAAGTTTCTGCAGAGCAAAAGAAACTAGATATTTTCTCCCATTCTGTAGCTTGTCTGTTTACTCAACAGAGTAAATATAGAGTAAACAGACAAGTAACAGAATGGGAGAAAATATTTGCAAACTATGCATCTGACAAAGGTTAAATATCCAGAATCTATAAGAAACTTAAACAAACCAACAAGCAAGAAACAAACAACCCCATTCAAAAGTGGGTAAAGGACATGAACAGGCACTTTTCAAATGAAGACATACATGCAGACAACAAGCATATGCAAAAATGCTCAACATGACTAATTATTAGAGAAATGCAAATCAAAACCACAATAACATATCATCTCACACCAGTCAGAATGGCTATTATTAAAAAGTCAAAAAATAACAGACGCTGGAGAGGTTGCAGAGAAAAGTGAATGCTTACACACTGCTGGTGGGAATGTAAAAATTAGTTCAGCCACTGTGGAAAAGAGTTTGGTGATTTCTCAGAGAACTCGAAGCAGAATTACCATTCGACCTAGCAGTCCTGTTATTGGGTATGTACCTAAAGGCATATAAGTTGTTCTACCATAAAGACTCATGAGTGCATAGGTTCACCGCAGCACTATTCACAATAGCAAAGACATGGAATCAACCTAAATGCACATCAATGGTAGAGCACATAAAGAAAATATGGTACATATGCACCATGGAATACTACACAGTCATAAAAACGAATGAGATCATATTATTTGCAGCAACATGGATGGAGCTGGAGGCATTATCCTAAGCAAACTAACACTGGAACAGAAAACCAAATACCACATATTCTCACTTATAAGTGGGAGCTAAATCATGAGAACTCATAGACACAAAGGAGAACAACAGACACTGGAGCCTACTTGAGAGCAGAGAGAGGGAGTAGGGTGAGGATCAAAAAACTACCTATTTGGTACTATGCTTATTACATAGGTGGCAAAATAATCTGAACACTAAACCCCTGTGACATTCAACTTACCTATACAATGAACCTGCATATATACCCCTAAATCTAAAATAAAAGAACAAAAAGAATGTTAATTAAACTAACTTTAGGCTCACCCTGTACCTCATAGAAAAAAAAAATTCCCTATTTACTCTTCCATTTAACATATACCTAGTCATGTTGTCTGGTGTAGCTTACTATAAAATACTGTACAAGTGTATCGTGCATGTGCAAAAGATGGCATAAAAATCCCCCCATATAATTCACTCTTAACAATATAAAAGTGTCATGGTGAACAAGATAAATGATGTTCTAATTATTGTCTTCCCAGAAAGAAATAGAAATGAAATATCCTGAAAACATCCAGAAAAGTTAAGATCAAATATTTTTCCTCTTTAATTGCATATTCTACTCAGTCTACACTCAGAGGGAATAATGATTCTCAAAACTGGTAGGATTTCAGAATATTTTCTGAGGTATATTTACTAGTAATCAGGCTCGCTTGCCCTCAATGATTCTAATATCTTGCCTTCATTCTTTCTGTCTCTTTGATTAGAAGGATAGGAATTTCTTCAGATTATTGTACCCTTCAGCCAAATAGGAGATAGAAGGTCTGCTACCATGAAGACAGTTTACATTCAGACAGAATGTGGAGGGTTCATCTTGACTAAACCAAAAGGACCTGCGTTGTATCCTTTTCAATTACTTCTGCTCAATAAACTGCTCAATAAGCTCCTTCATTCAATAAACATACATTGAGTTTCTATCGTGAATTAACTATGTGATAAAGAGCAGGGATTTGCTATCTGCCCCTGTGGTGCTTACAGTAAGTGGATTTTGCAGAATACACAAACAAAGATTATTTGCAGCTGTGGGTGATACACTATCAGAGAGGCATAGAGAAATTGGGTGTGTCAAAAGAGGAACAAGCATAATGATTATGACTCTGCCAATCGTATCAAATGGATAACAGTGGGAAGAACCAGGTATATTGCATCTGAAGGTTAAGTAGGCATCTGCCCTTCAATGTCACTATGTGAAGAAAACATAAGCCCATTATGAGTGGTCCTAGGGGACAAAACTAATCACAGTGGGGACAAGTAACAAGGAGGCAGTTTAACAAAGGGAGAAGCTAAGTTGCACAGGCGCAGAGTGGACTGTCCTACTGATTGTGGAACTTCCAGTCTTCAGAAGTGCTCAAACAGTTGCTGCTTAAATTTTTGACAATGCTATAGAAAAGATGCTGAATAAATAAGGAGATTGAGCTAAATAACATCAAGGTTCTTCAAACTCTTAAGATTTAACATCTATAGATGTTAAGGGCCTGAAGAGCACATCTTAACACCTGTTATGATCTGTGTCAGTTCAGATCCTCTGGGAAATAGACACCAACGTAGGGTTAGAAACACCTGTGAAGGATAAAGGAGAGAAGCAGCCAGAGTTGTTGGAGAGAGCCTCTGACTGTTAGGCAGGTCTGACTCCTGTGAGGGGAGAGAGGAAAGGAAGGGAGATTGAGTAGAAAGATTCTCATGCTACAAGGTGCCTTTGAGAAAGTCTCAGCCAGGCTGATGGCAAGCTCCAGAGAAAAGATCACCTGCTAGAGGAGTCCCACATTGGGTGGGAATGGCTTGGCTATGGTATCCCTGCTGTACTTGGTCACTGGTTGGGAGCAGCTCAATGACAGCATGTCCTCAGCATGAACACCACAGTGGATCACAGAGCACAGTAGTTAGACACTGTCCACTCACTCCAGTCCTCACACCAGGTTCTCTCTTGAAGGAGGAGCTGAAAAGCACACTCCTATGACTGTCACGTGATCTCTAGTGCCCAGCAGAGCATCTTACATATGGCAGATATCTAGTAAAGGCTTGGTATGAATGAAGGCATTAATGTATTTGCATTTTAATGTCTTAGCCAAAGAGCTGCTCAGTAGTGAATTTTAATTATTGTATAATGATTCTCATTATCTGGAGCTGAATTCAGTTAGGCACATTGTGGACCCCAAGGAAGCCTGGTGCTCTGTGTTCTACCCTGGGTCCTGAAATGAACAGGGTGAGGAGGAATAGGAGGAGTTGCTCACCACGAAACTGTCTGACCTACCCTGAAGTTCACATATATTAAGAGCAAGGACCAAGAAGGAACAAGCTGTAGGAAGACATCCCAGTCCTATAAGGGGATGTAGTCCTGGATAGTTTGTTTTCACTCCCAGCTATGTTTCACTCTGCCATTCAATTTCTGTATATATCTAATTAAAAAACTTGTGTCTCTTTTTTCCCTGGATATTGACTTCTTTGGTCTTGCCTTTGGGGCTCCTCCCTTTCCTTCCCCGCTCTGTCCTCCCTGCCCCCAATCCACCCTTTATTTAAAGCTTCAAGTAACTATCTTCCTGATCAAGTCTGAAACTGTCTCCAGTACAGACCTACTTGGCTGGGGTCCAACCATTTTTAATGAGAAGATAGACATATGTCCACTGTTTCTGTGATTGAATGGATGTTTTTATGAAATCCATTGCAAATCAGTTTTTAGCCCAACCAAACTCTGGTAGACTTTGTTTTTTATGTTGACTTTATTCTCCTTTCTTCTCCATCATAAAATGTTGGTTTGATTTCAGGTCTCATGCTTTAGGAGAAGCCAACACTTGCCCAGCTTTATAGGTGAATCTGAGTGATCTTAGGATAATCTCATCTTCTGTTTCCAATGATTGGTTCAGGAATACAGGGCCAAGCCAATTATCACATGACATTCCTTGGGTTGCCTGAATGCATTCCTTGGGATGCATTTAGGATGGACCCATAACCCCATTCAAGCCAGTGAGTCTTATAAGAAAGGTAGCTGGAGCTTTCAAGAAGTTTATTTGCTTTTAAAGGAGGAATTAAAGGAAGAAATGATCTTCCTTTACATGGATGTTGTCAGAATGTGAGGTCTGGAACAGCTGAGGACATTTTATCAGCTTGACAATAAAGACTACACACAGAAGTTGGCAGAGCCTTTGTGTTAAGTTTGCAAAACAAGTCATCTAACTTTGGGACTTCCAGTTCTGTGAGCTAATGCTTTTTCAGGATGTTTATGCCAGTTTGAATTGGATTTTCTGTTACTTAAAGGTCAAAGACCTTTTTACTTATGTACAGCTTAATATTATTAAATCACAAATAGAAGGCTGTGGTCCCTTGAAGTCCTAGAAAAAAATATGTGTATATCCCACTGTCTCTCTCAAGCACACACACACACATGCACACACACACACGTACACACACACACATACACACAAGTGTATGTATATATGTATGTATCTCTATCTTCTATCTATCTATCTATCTATCTATCTATCTATCTATCTATCTATCTACCTATCTATCGTCTATCTATCATCTCCCTGTCTATCTATCTAGATACATTCTAAGATTGGGAAGAGCATCATGGAGAAGCGTACAAACTTGGGGCCTAAGGAAATGTAGAAATACCTGGAACTTAGAAGAAGGGACAATTGTTATCTTTAGCACCAACAAGTGATTGGGCAAATGATAATGAATGAATTTCCAGAATTCTATCACTATATGTTTAATAAGTCATAAAAAATGGCAGAAAAAGTATTTTCATTGAAAAACCATCCTTGTTCTGGTGAGGAGCTATCTTTTCTACTAGGAAGATCATCTAGTTACAGCTTTGCTTACTTCGTTCTGCTTCCAAGGAAGCCTTTCAATCATTTCAACCCCTGCCCTGGCTGTGGCTGACAAGGAAAAAATTGAAAATGGGACAATATCTTGCAGAAAATAATTAGCAAAGGTTAAGAATACCATGGTGCTGTACAAAAGCTGCTGTTGATAAGGCATATAACAGTCGGTGCTGATCATCTAGTGACAGGAAACTGGGCAGAGAGGTGATGGTGAACTCTAATATTAGGTTGGTGCAAAAGCAATTGTGCAATTACTTTGATAGTTCAGCTTTGAAAATGGCACACCTTCTTCTGTCCCTGTTGTATTGACTCATATAGAGCTGCTCTTTTAAAAACACCAGTGGGGGACTGTGTGGATACAGTCATGTATACATACAAATTTAAAGGAGAAACTTAATATTCATTTTTTGTTGTGGAGGGGATCCCTAAGAAGCAATTTCCCTATGATAACTCCTGCTTTTATATTGCTGAGGAAAATGGGCAGTGGTCACTCTTTGAAAAAGGACTGTGTAAAGGAATCCTCATCTTCTTATTCTGATTGTGCTTTATAGCTTACACAAGTTTAGAGTATCATGTCACAAAGCAATGTATGTAACCAACTTTAGGGGGTGAAATCAACTAGAAGAAATTGGGGAAGAAAACAGAGCTATGAGCAGTAATAGAGCTCAGGATAAGCCTAAGTTCCATTGCTGCTGCAATATCCTCCAGTACTAGATTTTTCATCTCTATTTGGCAAAAGAATTGGTAGCTGCAGTTTATTGCTATGGATATCAATCATGATATATATGTATATAATCTAATGTACCTGAAAATGTTTTGCAACATTACATATAAAACTAGGAAATTTTAATTATTGCTTGAACATGCAATTACTGAGTACATTTTGAAGAATGACTACATCCAGAGGGTTGCTAGGTGCCAGAGATATAAAACACTACAAGACAAATTTCTACCTTCTATTGTCTAATTATCTGGTTAGGAGTATTACATAATAGCATTTGTAAAATAATGAGTAAGCAAGGGAAGGGAAATAACAGACCTTGGGGAAACAGATTAAAACAATAAAATAAATATGATTTGATTGTAGTGGTTTTAAAAATTCCACAGTTAGTTTCTTTTTTTAAATTTATTCTTATACTTTAAGTTTTAGGGTACATGTGCACATTGTGCAGGTTAGTTACATATGTATACATGTGCCATGCTGCTGCGCTGCACCCACTAACTCGTCATCTAACATTAGGTATATCTCCCAATGCTATCCCTATTTGTTATGCTATAAAATGTGTTTATAATAAAGGAATTTTGTTGTAGATGGTCTACAAATATGGTTGTCATCAATCTCTTCTCTATCTGTGTGTATGTTCTGCTTCTTACCTTAAGAGATGGGACCTAGTTTCTCCCTTTGAATCTGGGCTTGTTTTTCTTTTTACCTGACAAAGTCTTGCTCCAAGCTCAAACTCCTGGGGTCAAATGATCCTCCTGCCTCAGCCTCCAGAGTAGCTAGGACTATAGGTGTGTGTCACTATGCTTGGCTATTTTGTTTAAATTTATTTTTTGTAGGGACAGGGTCTTCCTATGTTGCCCAGGCTTGTCTGGAACTCCTGGACTCAAGCAATCCTCCCACCTTGGCCTCCTAGTATTGGGATTACAGGTGTGAACCACTGTTCCAGGCCTGTACTGGTTTTAGTGACTTTGTTGAGCAATCAAGTGAGAAGGAATTAATACTTGGATTTCTAGGGTCCAAAGTCATCAGCATCCTTGCAGCTTCTGCCCAACTGAGGCCATTCAACTGGCAGAACCATGAGAGATAGTCAAATATTTTTAAGTTACTAAGTTATGAGACATTTATTATGTATCAATTGTTAGCCACAACAGAAGCTATACTGAAAACAGGATACTGCTGTAACAGAAATCTAAGTCATATGGGCATTAGCTTTGGAGCCAGGTGGCTGGAAGAAGCTTGGAGAGCCTTGAGGAGCCCGTAAGTGAAGGTTTTAAGACAGCAAAGAACTAGTTATTAGAAAATTGAGAAGAAAGGACTGTGTTATGGTGTGGCAGAAAGTGTCACAACACTGTCCTCGAAAGTAACATGGAAAATAGAAACATACCTAATGAACTGGTGAATTTTGTTAAGGTGATTTTCAGGCAGACTATTCAAGGCATTGCTGGTTGCTTTCAGGCACCTATGATAAGGTAAAGCTAGAGAGAAATGGACTAACGAAAGGAACTGTTTAGTTTTCAAGTAGAATTTAGGGGAAGTGTAAACGAACCATGGCTTTATGGGTTTTAAAATACAACCATTTCTATTCCCAGCCTTTTCACAGAGTAAAAGGTTCTTAAAATAAGAGATGACTTGAAAGCAAAGATTAACTTAAGGGCATAGTTGCAAGATCTTTTACTGAGACTTCAGAAAGTTTTAAGGGCATGCCTCAGAGACCCTCTTCAATTAGATACATCATAAAGGGTATTGACCCTCAACAACCTAGTTCTCAACCCAGGTCAGAGAGGGTAAAGTTTCAAAGAGATTTGTGGGTATAACTTTTGTCTGTTGAAATAAATTACAGGATTCATAGGAGATCCACGCACTTTGGAAGAGAACCATATTGTTGAAGTTCTATCAGATTGAACTTAAAAGGACAATGACAATTCAAAATGAAAAGAGCTCTCAGGGCTCCAAACTTTTCTTGGATAAGAAGAAAGCTGTAAAACCTATTCAACTGAAAACACAAGGCATTTGTTTAAAAAAAAGGAAGGATGACAGAGTAAAAGGTCAAGGATCACAAAGTCCCAGGCAGCAGGACTGCATCATCATCAAAGAAATGGTGATATAGGCCTAGCTGGATTTCAGAATTACTATGAAGCAGTGACTTCTATGTGCTTTCAACTCCCCTCCCACCACTGAATTTGAATGCATGTGTTTATTGTATTTATCTTATCACCATTAGATAGATATGTAGGAAACAATTTGTATCTTTAGTTCACAGAGTTTGAGAGGAACTGTATTCAAGTTGCTGAAACCAAGAAGCTACACTCATGAGTCTCACCTAAACTCGAATCTGATTTAGATGACATCATCCTGGACTTTGAGTTGATGAAATCTTGGAGGTCTTGGGAGTAAAGTAAGTGTGATTTGCATATGATGGATATGAATTGTAATGGCCAGAGCATGGCTGTGGTAGGTAACGTCTAGAGATGGCCACCATTTTTTTTTTTCCTCTATCCGCACATACTACTTCTCTTGTACTCTTGAAACTGGGATGAAATTAGCAACTTTGTTAACCAATATAATGCCAGAGAAGTGACTTTTGTGACTTGTGAGGTTAGATCTTAAGAAGTCTTGTATCTTCTTTCTGGATCACTTCGGAACCAAGCCACTGTTCTATGAGAAGTGCAAGTCACATGGAGAAACCATGTGTTGGCAAGCTAGTCTGCATCTTCAGGTGAGCTGCCAGCCAATAACCAGCCTTAATTTCCAGTTAAGTGAATGGCTGGATGTCTAACTCAGTTAAGACTTCTGATTATTGCAGCCTCAGGTTACCCCTGACTGCAACTGCACAAGTGGTCCAGATGAGATCAATCTCACAACTATGGGAGACAATAATGCTATTTTGTGTTAATCACTAAGTATTAGTTTGTTACACAAAACAGATATTAAGATTAAGATATTTATGTCTCCAGATAATAGACCCAGGAGCTTACTTATGTCTATTCCCCTTTAAAGTCCTTTTTTTTTTTTTAACTCACAGCTGGAATAATTATGCCAGAGCAAGGCAGCTTAGGTAGCAGCATTTGGCTTCTGATGATTCTTTCCTCAGTGGATGCAGGATGCTGTCATCTTAGGAACTTGAAAAAAAAGCATACTGTTTCTTGAACTTTAATTAGTCATGCTAATTGTAATAAAATTTTTGCTGGAATAAAAAAAGGGCAGCGTGTCTGAAGTAAGCCAAAAAAAAAAAAATCCATGTATGCACAGTAGTTGTAGAGATCTGCCCCAGTTAGTTGTAACCATTAAATAACTGCTAGGAAAAATACATGGCCTTGGAAAGTGTTTCCTTGGCAGTAGTGGAAGGGCAGGAACAGATCTGTATAAACACATTTTTGTTACAAGCTAGAGGCAATTTTAGAGTTTGATGGATAAGAATGACATTAGATAAAGCATATTGTATTGCACTGGGAATAGCTCATTAACAAGCAGTTAACTTTGTGCGTGTTTACACTCATATTTGTCATGTTCACTGCTGTATCCTCAGCAACTAAAACAGTAACTGGCACTTTAGAGAGACACAATAATTATACGACGAATTAATAAATTCCATTTGTTTTGTTTAACAAAGTCTTTTGATTTAATATTCAGCTGTACTTAGATCAATGGGTCTAAAATAGCTCAAATTTTCTTTGAAAATAAATACATTTCTTCTGGTGTAAATGTAGTCCTCTTAATGGTCTATATGTGAATTATTGAGTTCAATTTTAGAAATTGACTCTTGTTTTCCTTCAATATGCTTCTAGTACCTGTTCTTTACCTCTTTCATCCCCGAGACTAATGATAAATTTTTGTTTGTTCGGGTAACAGAAACACAGTTTCTTAATATTAATAACAGATTTCCAGTATGTATTATGTGTCAGCCACTGTACTTAGCTCAACTAAGCTCCGTGATAACTTTTGATGTACAGACTATTATTATCCTACTGGTAGAGATGAGGAAAAAACTATAGAGGAGTGAGTCTTTGCTTGAGATTATAGTGATTTTAAGAGGTGGCACCAAAATGAGAGTCCAGAACAAGTGGTAAAACCCAAGGGGCACTTATTTCCTATTGCCTGATTTTTAAAGTTGCTAGGGTCTAACTATGAATCTTTGTATTGGATAACTATTTTGGGGGTTAGGGGAGTGATAATTATTTATGGTTCTGACTGCTCATTTTGTGTTTGGAACAAATTAATAAAAAGATACAAGAGTCACAGAGATAGAGATTTATAAATGTTAGCTCTATAATTGGTAAAACTGAATTGTAGAATACTCCTTGGATTCACCAAGAAGATGGAGCCTTCCATTGTTACCTCCTTAATTCTAGACATAGAGTTAACCCAGTAGAAGGAGTTGAGTTCTGCAGAGAAGACAAGCAGGAACAGCACCTTAAATTTAGTACAGAAACTCCAATATTGTAATCACAGAAATAAAATGCTCAGCAGATGAGCCCTAACCCATGAGTTCTTACATTCCAGTGTAAAGTCCAGAACCAAATTCATTAGTTTCATGAATAGGTAGATTTCACAACAGAAGGGAAAAGGCTGCTGAGCTAGACATGTTCATATTTGTCTGCCAGGCTCACCAATCAGGTTTTAAGTTGGCCCTCTTCCCTTGGGTAGGAGAGAGCAAGGTATTATATATGTGAACAGAAGCTTTTTGTCTGTTACATTTTCAGAGATGAAAACTCCCATTTTAGGGAACCAAGACTGAATTCCATGATTTACATGGATGTTTGGAAGGTGTCTGCAACTTAATCTGTGTTCGTTTCTGAGATGTTGGGCAACTCCTTCTTGGAAGATGTGGTAATGGTCTCTTTGAAAAGAAAATAATCATCTGAGTTTTGGCTGAAATAGTTGATCAGATTACCTATGAAAATGACTCTCACCCAACTACAAGAATGTTATGATGTAGAAACTCTAAATATATGAGTAATTAACTATACAACACTCCATTCCCATGTGAAAATCTTTAATCTTTTAAGATACTGAAATTTTGCGTATGTCTCATAATTTTCTGTATATGGTCAATGAGTTTTGCCTTAGCCATAAGTGGTCTGTCTGAAATCTTCTCTATTATTTGTGGATTTTCTTCCTGATGTACCAAGCCTAGTCTGTTTGTTTTTTCCTAAGAGAAAAGCAGATGATTCAACTGTGTATTTCTCAGTGTTGATATTGTGGTTCTGAGGTATTTCATAATCTTGAGTAAAATCTTGTCAATTTTATGCTATGCCTTGTGGGAACATATTTTTACTTTTAAGTCTCTTTGGCAAAGTGGAGCTTCCTTTGTGTTTCCTCGCCAAATGTATTACCCATTGTTTTCTGATTAATTCTTTTTCAGAATGTTTACTCCTTCTTACCTCAATGTCATTACTTTTCAGTCTTGGCTTTGGGTAAACCTAGGACAAGAATTGGATATCCAAAGCCAATTTCAATATAAAAACTATAATATCTATCAAAATCTATGTAAAATCCTGTGTATATTTCTCTTCTTTGTTGAACAGGGGCTTATAATCATGTAGGTAAATACACGTGGTTTTGATTTCAGCACTGATTACTGAAGATTTGTCTTCCATTCTTCTGGGCCAGGCCCATACACAACCATAGTTAGAAGTAAAAACTATTTGTTATACCTGGAATGCCTTTCCTTTCAATCTCTGAATGTCTAAAATTACTTTTTCTTTGAAGACCACCTCAGGTGACCCTACTGTGGGGAAAATGCCTGAATTATCTTTGTAATCCCAGCTCAGCCACTTAAAGATTGTGTAAGTTTAGTGTCAGCATATTACTTAAGTTCTTTTAGATTTAGTTTCCTCATATGTAAGCTGGGGATAATAATACCTACCTCATAGAAAATGAATGAGAATCAAGTTATATAATATATGAACAACACTTGACACTGTGTGTGAACACTCAATACATGTAAATCATTATTATTAGCAAAATGATTATTAGGTTCTCATGCTAATCCACAATTTTTACTGGCAGATATCCATTAGTTTATAGTTAATGTTATTCATAATCTTTTCTTCATATTCAAATAGGAAGAGATGACTTCTCAATCTAGTTAATCCTGGATGTGTATTTCTCTTTTTATTGAGTGTAAAATGCTTATTTATATACATACAATTTCCCTTGTTAGTGAACATCTAGAAGGCAGAATGGTACTTCATTTCTTTCTGTATGTTTAGCACCAAGGACAGTACCTGGCACATAGAAGATACATATTAAAGACAAATAAAACAACTCTTAATGGATCTCATTTTAAAAAAATTCTCAGTTAATTATAAAGGCTCTAGTAAACCAAATAATTGTATGTTAACTTATTTACTTTTATTACTGTGTTTATTTTCTCCAACTGCTTCATCATACAAAGTAAACACCTGAATGTAAGCTGCATGAGGGCAAGAGCTGTGTCTTGTTTACTGCTCTCAAGAACATTTGAGCAAAGTGCCTGGCACATGGCAGACACTCAATAAGTTACAGTTAATACTCAATGTATGAACTGATCTATACTTAGAATTGACTAAGAAGAATAAGTCTTACACAGACTCAGTCTCTGAGAACTTGACAATCTAAGTTTGCATATCTCTGCTGATATGTTTTCAGGTTACTCAGTAGAAAACCAAGTTATTTACACATCCTCAAGTGTCTCAAGGTTAAATCTTCCATGCATAAAATATCTGGGCGATTGATTGTGTTTCTTACTTTGCTCCTAAGTATATTAGCATCATATAGGCATAGCCTAAGCCAGACCAAAATGAATTCATTGATTGACTCAACAAATGTTTATGGATCTCAGATATTATATGGAGATGGTGTCAAACAACGGGATGTGCTGTGGAATTTGATGTGGAGGCTGAAGGAAAGAGGAATCTAGGCGGACTCACAGATTTTTTGGCTTGAGTAACTTGGTGAGTAACTGATAGTGCCACTTAAGAAGGATGGAAGAATGAAGGAGGAACAGTTTTGTAGGGGAAATTAAGTATTTTAGCTTAATCTTAATCATTTTGAGATGCCTACTAAATACAGAAATATTTAGGATCCACTTTCATCATCTTCATCCATCCCTTGCACTTTTCCACTCCTAATTTCCTAGACCTTCATTCTAAGCAGTGCTCAGCACTTAATGCTATAGCTCTCTACACAGGATGCTATCTAAAATATAACAATTCTTGCCGGGTGCAGTGGCTCATGCCTGTAATCCCAGCACTTTGGGAGGCCAAGGTGGGCAGATCACCTGAGGTCAGAAGTTCGAGACCAGCCTGGCCAACATGGTGAAACCCTGACTCTACTAAAAATACAAAAATTAGCAGGGTGTGGTGGTGCATGCCTTTAATCCCAGCTACTTTAGAGGCTGAGACAGGAGAATGGCTTGAACTTGGGAGGCAGAGGTTGCAGTGAGCTGAGATGGCACCACTGCACTCCAGCCTGGATGACAGAGCGAGACTCTGTCTCAAAAAAAAAAAAAAAAAAAAAAACTAAAAACAATTGTGGTACACAGGCAGTACTCTGGTGCACACTAAGATGTGGTTGTCTGATTAACAGCTAAATGCATTGCTTTCCTTAAAAGCTTTGCTTTCTGTCAGATAATCCTATGTTAACATAAAGAAAATAAGCCACCATGGAGAACGTCCAGGCAACAGTACTCTGACAGCATTATTATTGAATAGTAGGCCCTCACACACTATTTTCTATACCCATATTTTTTGTATAAAATCCATAGAACACACTTTAAATGAATTCTTAAGTTTGCTTTGTGGAGATAGAATAAAAGTAGAAATAGCTACGTCATTCATTTTTTAAAAATTTGAGTCTATCACTTGTTTGTGTTTTATCTGGTATGTTGATGCTCACTTTTTTACATCACTGATCTAGTTCATATTGAAAACATAAATAATTATGGAAGACAAGTTTCTTATTTAATTCTATAAGAGTAAGTAGAATGTATGTATATGGTTGTGGGTGTGCAAGCACATACATATATTTGGTCTATTTTTACAATTATCGAAAGTCAAAGTAATCCATGTGATTGTGGTATGACACCAAAAATGACAACTCACTGTACTCTGTTCTATTTTTAAAAAATTTTCCTCCACTAATTTCTTCTGTTCCCCCGTGCTCCTCACTCAAGTTTTGCATTTTCCCCAAAGAATGCAGGCATCACTTTTTTTTTCCATAACAAAAATTTCAAAGTGAAACACAAGCTCTGGGTAAGTAACGAGATATTGAATTCAAAATTTCAACTGTGGCAACTGGATCCAATAGATATGAAATATCAAAGTAAAATGCCAGGCAAAGATGCAGATTTTTAAGTTTAAGTTATGGAGCTTCCTGAATTTTTATCTAAGTGTAGAGATGGAGATAAGGCTTGCGGAGAGAGGTAAAACATGCATTTGTGATTTTATGTCACAAATTTCAGCTTATGCAATTAATTGGTTACAGAACCTGTGGTAGAATTTAGAAAGACACATGCATATGTATGTTTATTGTAGCACTATTCACAATAGCAAAGACTCAGAACCAACCAAAATGCCCATCAATGTCAGACTGGATAAAGAAAATATGGCACATATACACCATGGAGTACTATGCAGCCATAAGAAACAATGAGTTCATGCCCTTTGCAGGGACATGGATGAAGCTGGAAACCATCATTCTCAGCAAACTAACACAGGAACAGAAGACCAAATACTGCATGTTCTCACTCGTAAGTGGGAGTTGAACAGTGAGAACATATGGGCACAGGGAGGGGAACATCATATACCGGGGTCTATCAGTGTGTGGGTAGCAAGGAGAGGGATAGCATTAGGAGAAATACCTAATGTAGATGACAGGTTGATGGGTGCAGCAAACCACCACGGCACTTGTATACCTATGTAACAAACCTGCACGTTCTGCACAGGTACCCCAGAACTTAAAGTATAATTTTAAAAAAATCTTCTCATGGGCCTCAGCTATGTTTATGTAAGCAGCATGTTTATCAGCATCTTGCTCCTTGACTGCAATCTCAGACTGCAGGAGGTATCTAGACATAACTTGAATAGAAAAACAATGTTCAGTTTTTCATCATTCATTCAAGAAACACTTGTAGATAATCTAATGCATGTTCACAACATGTGAGGTTAGAACCACTGCTTTTAGTTTTAACAGAATAACTGAAACTCTGACTCAAATTTTAGCTGTACATTTAGAAGCAAATCCAATGATAAAATCATCTTTCAACCTTTTGATTTGCTTGTATTAATTCATGCTAGCATTACACTACAGGACACAGAACATCTTTATAAAGCGCTACACGTGTAGATTATTTTCGAAAACAGTATTTTTCATCCCAAACAATACTTTTCTCCCCAAACTTATTTGACCCTGTCATTTTTTATGGGTTATTCTAAGGTATTATTTTATTAAAAGTGCCAACCCCTGTCCTCTATTATCTATTTTCAGTTGCTACATTTATTAGTAATCAAATTAATAAAAAAACTCTCCTTAGAAAACATGATACGGTCTTCCATTTTAGCCTTGGGAAAAATCTCAGGAAATCTAGTTTAAAAGATATGTGTAAAAGAGCCTGGGAATATTCTACTTCTTTTAGCTAACCACCTGATTTCACCAGGCCTCTTATTTCTTGATGGACTAGTCATGCATTGTGGTAGCTGGTGGTGGCAATGATGCTGGGATGAATATGTCTTGCAGGACATTATGGTGAGTTATTGAACGGAAGTCTAGGGATTGTTCAACCCCTGAAAACAGACCACATCCCATTGCACGAGGAAATTTGGGTAAGGTTCTGCCTTTTCTCATAAAATCAGACTCTGATCTAATTTCTTTCACAATTAAGCTTACCTAAAATATGTTCACACTGAAAGTTAATGCATTTTTGTCTGTCAGCATTTGGTGTTGCCTTGGTGACAGTGTACAGACCAATTGTTAAGAGCTTTTTTTGAAGCAACTTTGCCAGTTCTTTCATCGTAGTGCATATGCAGCATTATATGTTCATTGTTATTTGCTTCATTTTCTACAACTGGAAATAATGTATTTTGAAGCAGCATAAGAGAGTATATTTGAAGATTCCTCTTGTACTTTGATATAGTCATTAAGAAAGCTTTTAAAGGAGTAATACTTGGCATTCGAAATGTGAAACCAAAATACTTCAAATGGCATTCGAATTAAAATTTAAAAATATATAAGTGAAAGAAAATATCAAGTTTATTTCGGGAATTATAAATCATAGTCCATGTGATAAACATGTGGGAACTGATTCTTGTTGCTTAACACAGCTGAGAAAACAATTTAATGTCAACCTACTGACAAATAAAACTGCCATAGCATCATTATTGTTTTAAGAAACCACATTGGAAGCCAAATATTTCAAAGTTAAGATGTATGCTATGTATTTTGTCAGTATAGTTTGCTTATTACTGAGTGAAAGAAGGCAAATCATTTTACTTGGTCTAATGGTCAACAGAGGTGAGATTATAGGATTATGGGATACTATAGTGGAATGGTAAGTTGGCAGTCCTCTGGTTACCTAACAGGAAAACCGAAGCTCAGAGAGGTCAAGACACTTGCTCAAGGAGGTGAGTCCCAACCCCCCACTTTTATTATCTCCCCTAACTTCAGGTCAAAATTCTAGAGAGTACACAGTTAAGAATCTATGCTTACATGGAGCAGGGTGGTACCTTTCTACTCCGGCATCTGTTGAAGAAAATCGAGCTTGAATGTGTATGAAACAGAATTTTCTTTATGAAGCATAGAAATTATTTCTTGGAGAAACAGCAGTTAATATCTCTTGGATACCTTTAAAAAATGCTCCCTTTTAAATATTTGTCCTGTTCATGAAATAATTAATAAGAACTTGCTATTAGGATTTTATTTTTTTCTGAGCACAGAGAAGCTAAAATATGGGGCTATTTATCTCAGTGACAGGGTAACAAATTTCTAAAAGTTATTTTGGGTATATATATATATATATATATGTCTATTTAGCTAAAGATGTGGTACACCAAAACATGATTTGCAAGCTTAATTTATTCTAAAGGGGCTTATTGTGATAAGTGAGTTAGCAGCATTGTATTAGGAAAACTGGCAATATTATGATCACATACCCAGGCACAGAGTGGAAACAGAATGAAGGGATTTGCAGTGAAGAATGATGCAAAACCTACCAAGACAGGAACTTTCATAAATTAAGACTCATTAACTAGAAAGAAGAGTTGAGGCCATGCTCCCGTCAGAAAATGTCATGCCATAGATATTTTTCATAGCGCTTCCGAGTCTCTCATCTGAGCACATCCCACTGGAGTCTTTGTTCATGTATATATCCCAAGGTAGATGGTTGGCAATTGGGATGATTCCCTTTGCCATAACCTCTCATCTATGAAGTTTGGGCAGGGTTTTACCAGAGCTTAAAACCTTAAAGCAGCCACAGAACATTTTGAGTTACTACTCAACAGTGCTCCTAAATACATCCTAAGATAACATAAAGTATGAGTCTAGGTAATAGAGGTACCTCATTTTGTATTAAACCAAAGTCATAGGCATTTGTTATTAATTTGAAGTCTTTTGGTTTCACATCTTAAATGTTGTGAAAACAGTTAATCTTTCACTTTTTTAAAACAAATATCTGGGTATCTACTACATACCAGAAAAGTCAGACACCAGTGATAATAATAATACCTGACTTTATTGCCTGTTACGTGCCAATTCCTCTTGTAAATGATTTGCATGCCGTAGCTTACATAAACCTCACAACAACTCTGTGTGTTAGGTGTCATCATTACCTCCATTTTGCATATGAGGATTTCAAGGCGAAGAGTGGTTGGCTAACTCTCCCAAGGACACAAAGCTAGAGACAATGGATCTGGATGTGAAAGGCAGTGCAGTGTTGTTTCAGAGTATGTGCTCTTGCCCCATATGCTATTCTGCTTCTCCAACAAATGGTGAAATGACTCAGGCCTCTGCGTTCAAAGAGCTTACTTTTAAAAAAAAAAAATTTATGTTCCAGGATACATGTGCAGAACATGCAGGTTTGTTACATAGGTATACATTGCCATGGTGGTTTGCTGTACCTATCAACCCATCATCTAGGTTTTAAGCCCTGCATGCATTACTATTTGTCCAAATGCTCTCCCTCCCCTTGCCCCCCACCCCACAACAGGCCCCAGTGTGTAATGTTCCCCTCCCTGTGTCCGTATGAAGAACTTACATTTTAATAAGATAAAAAGATGATCACATAAATAGTGTAATAAGTGTTGTATTAGAAGTAGAGGACTCCAAAGGAACACAGAGGGGACACCCAGCCCAGTCTTGGTCCATTAGGGAAAAGTCCTTGGAATGATATGTTAGCAGAACCCTAAACTTTAGGTTACCTTCCAAAGTTCTCTATCACTAACTTGAGTCACAGGCTCATAGAATCTTAGAAAATATTTATGTCAGCACCTTCAGTATACAGATGAAGCAAACGAGGGCTCAGGCAAGTTATTTGGCTAGTAGCTGATAGAGATTTAGCAAGAATGCAAGGATCCAGACACCCTTATGCTTTTTTTAAATTATTATATCACATATTTAGTCAGTGTCTTAAAAATAAATTAATAATAGTCTTATCTTGATTGAAGATAAAATAGTCTTCCTCCTTCTTCTGCCTTTTATAGAACTTTTCACTTTTTTTGATGTCATGTGAACGTCAATCAAGATATGAATTCTTTATGTAGATTAAGTGATTTTACAAAGTAAAGAGAAAAAAATCTTACTGCTTATGAACCCTGCTGAGTATACATTAATGTATTTTGAGGTGAGTCACAAGTAGGCCACCATTAACATAGATTTTTGGTACATTAGAATTCTAGCTTTATTACTTATTAGCCAGTAAACTTGGGCAACTTACCTTTTCTAGGCCTCAGTTTCTAATCTGTAAAATAGGAAAAATAAATAATAATCCCTCCTGTGCATCAGCATTTTGAATCCAAGTTGCACTAAATTTTTAATCTTTCAGTTGGTAATTACCCAAAGTTCTCTCTCTCTCTCTCTGTTTATATTATCTTTCTGTATTGGATGTGACTGTCTCCAAAATTTAAATAATAGTTAATGATAGTGGTTGTAGTGGAAAATTTGACTAATTCTTGAAAGCATAGGAACACTTAGTAAGTATTACGTTGGTTGTTCATTTGAAATAGACATTCTTCAGCATGATAAAGAAGGATTTTTTTATTCTTAGATTCTAAGACTTCTTTTTTTTAAGTATATATGTATAGAATTGATTGTTTAACTTTATCAAATGTCAGTAATCAAGGTGCTCATATGGTTTATTTCCTTTGGTCTACAGATGTGATAAATTTGGATATATTTTAAAATATTAAGCTCTCCTTGCACTCCTGGTTGATCATGATGCATTTTTCTTTTAATATTTTTCTTAATTTAATTTTAATTGATAAGTAAAATTATATATATTTGTAGTATGCCAAATGATATTTTGATATGACAAATGTCTCTCTTACAGATTTTCTGTTAACTAGATAATATAACTGATGTTTCTACCACGATTTTGATTGAAAACAGATGCATGTTTATTTATATTCTTCACTGTGGATTTTCATTTGAGGTCCATGTATCTCTTAAAGTATATGGATTGGGTTAGAGAGTTCTTAACTGCCTAATATTGTGCATTTTTAGAGAGAGAAGGCTCGTGGTTTTCTTAGTGTCTTCAGAGGATGTCCATGATCCCCACGTTTTAAGAACTACTTTGTATTCTACAAAATAAACTCAAAGCTGCTATCTCTTGAAACTGGTGTCTCTGTTCTTCCCCCTTGCTGATCAGAACTTCTCACTATTTTGCACTTTCCTGACTACACATTAGTGGTAGGAAATTTTCTCGATTTTCTCTCTAGAAAATAACTTTCAGGTTATGTATAACCAGAAAAGGTCTCTTGTTAACTGAACCAACCAACCGGTGAAGCAACAAACCACCAGCTAGAAAGACAGTTGACAGACAATCAAACTCTACTGAAGTAAGCCTGTGGAAATCATGAGGTCTGTGGCAATGTCTCTTCTGATTTGTTTGACTAGATCCAGGAGCTGTACCTAGATGTAGAGGAGCTGATTTTTTCGGACAAACAAGCTTTACAATTGAGAACAGAAAAGTAGTTGAGGCCTTGTGTCCATCCATTTTAGACTGAAAAAAAAAAAAGCAATGACCAGGTGAAGCCTACTGTCCAGTTGCAGGAAAGGGTTGAGTTGCACACTGTGGCTTCTCTGGCATTAAGTGGTGTTAGAGACAGAGAGGCTCACACAGAAGGTAGATCATCTGTGTTGTCCCATGGCCTGACTATGCAAATGGAAACTAACATTTGGAACCAAGAATATTTGAAAATGAGCAGTGCAAAAAACAAAAGAAAGAAGGAAGGAAGGGAGAGAGGGAGGCAGGGAGGGAAAAAAGAAAGAAAGAAAATCAATCAATCAATCCCATTAGATAAGTTAGTGTCACGTAGATGTGTGTTTCCCTTTAATTGATTCCATTTGGTCCCATAAGCCAGAAGCACTCTGTCTTATCTGAAGTCAGATAAGACTTGGATGAATGTGCTCCTAGGAACTCTTGCCTGTCTGCCTTCTTAAACTGGTAACTCTCTTATCCAGGGCGTCCATCATCCTATAGTCTTCTATTTCCTTCTTCATCTTACACATAGTCTTAAGGTCCTCTACTTAAAGTCTGTTGCCTCACAATGACCAGGGTCCTCCCCACTAGAAAAGAAGAAAGTAGGCTAATTTCTGCTCTTGAATTTGAAATGTTTCCTAATGGCATTCCCATTTTTGGATGGCATATTGTTGTCTGTGTCTAAGCAACCTGACTTCTTCTAGTCACTGAAGTGGTCAAAAGGGCTTGGCTTGGGCCTTGAATAATTAATTTCTACCTCCAAGATAAAAATATTATTTGCAGTTTAAAAAGTTATAATTGGGGGGTTAGCTTGTGTAGAACAATATCTAGTGATTTTTAAGATTCTCAAGTTAAAATGTCTTATTGATTCAAATTTGATGCTTGCTTTAAGCCTTCTTGCATAGGGATTTAAAATAATTTCCCAACTACATAGTGTGTGTTTTTCAGATTTTAACATTTTCTCTCTAAAGACAATTGCAGTTAAATTTGGGAAAGTTGTGGCAATGCTTATTGGCAAAGTCATCTGTCTCCTAATATTGTAATCTGTCTCCTAATATTGGTCATCTGTCTCCTAATTAGGAGTCATTAGGAGTCATCTGTCTCCTAATATTGGTAGCCTGAATAACTACATTCTAAACAGCATGTTTTTTGTTTGTTTGTTTTTACTGGCACACACTTTCATTGTATAGGGGTGGTATATGGATCATCTCCTATATTTTTTTAATGAGCCCAGACTCAAACTCTAATCCAGGCAATAGAATTCCAAATAAGTAGTGATAGTGAAATCTACTATTTGCCTTAACATCTAATCTTCCTTTGCAATTTATTTATTTATTTATTTGGTTTGGGGAGGCAGGTAAACTTAATACCTGAAGGCCCCATCAGGTTATGTGGATGGCCCCTGAGTAAGATTATAGGGAACTTTAGGGATTAAGGAAACTGAAGAGAATTTTGTTCCCAGAGAGCAGCTAATACTCACTTCCAGACAACTGTGCTATACAGGAATATGGTGCCAGTGTTGCTAGAATGTCTGATTTTTTAATAGAAGGCTGAAATACACATTTTATATGAAATATTCTGATTTTTAAAATATTCTTTTTTTCACTTACAAATTATATTTTATTTTTAACTGAGAGATAATAATTGCATATATTCATAGGGTGCAATGTGATGTTGTGGGACATGTATATGTTGCAGAATGATTAAATTAGGCTAACTAACATATCCATTACCTCACATACTTTTCTTCGTGGTGATAACATTTAAAATCTTTTAGTAATTTTGAAATATACAGTATGTTATTATTAACAATAGTCAGCAAGCTGTGCAATAGATTACTAAAACTTATTCCTCCTGCCTAACTGAAACTCTGCACCCTTTGATCAACATCTCCTGTTTTCCTATCCCTCCTCCTGCAGTTTCTGTAACCACCATTCTACTCTCCAATTCTATGAGTTTGACTTTTTTCGATTCTACATGTAAGTGAGACCATATGGTATTTGTCTTTCTGTGCCTGGCTTATTTTATTTAGCATAATGTCTTCTGGGTTCATGCATGTTATTGCAAGTTTTCTTCTTTTTAAGGCAGAATAGTATTCCATGAGGTATGCACACAACATTTTCTTTATCCACTCATCCGTTGATGGACACTTAGGTTATTTCCATATTTTGGCTATTGTGAATAATGCTGCAGTGGACATAGGAATGCAGTTATTTCCTTGACATACTGATTTCAATTCCTTTGGATATATACCCAGAAGTGGGATTGCTGGATCATATGGTAGTTCTGTTTTTAGTTTGTTTGAGGAGCCTTCATACTGTTTTTCAAAATGGCTATACTAATTTACATTTCTGCCGACAGTGTGCAAGCGCTCCCTCTTTTTCACATTCTCTCCAACGCTTACCTTTTGTGCTTTCGATAATAGCCATTTTAACAAGTGCGAATTGATAGCTCATTTGGTTTTAATTTGCATTTCCTTAATAATTAGTGAAGGTGAACATTTTTCATTTACCTGTTAGCCATTTTTACATCTTCGTTTGAGAAATATCTATTCAGTTTCTTTGCCCACTTTATTTTTTAAATTTTAATCTCTATTTTTTAACTTTTAGGTTTGGTGGTACATGTGAATGTTTGTTACACAGGTAAACGTGTCACGGGGGGGTTGTTGTACAGATTATTTAATCATCCAGGTAATATGCCCAGTCCCCAATAGTTATCTTTTCTGCTGTCCTCCCTCCTCCCACCCTCCACCCTCAAGAAGACCCCAGTGTGTGTTGTTTTCTTCTTTGTGTTCATAAGCTCTCATCATTTAGCTTCCACTTACAAGTGAGAACATGAGGTGTTTGATTTTCTGTTCCTGCGTTAGTTTGCTAAGGATAATGGCCTCCAGCTCCATCCAAGTTCCCGTAAAAGATATGATCTCATCCTTTTTTATTTTGCCCATTTTTAAATCAGGCTATTTGTTTTCTTGTTATTGAGTAGTTTGAGTTCCTTATATATTTTGGACATTAGCTCCTAATCACATATATGATTTGCAAACATTTTCTCTCAATTGGAGGGGGGGTTCTGTCTTCACTCTCTTAATGTTTTCCTTTGCTATACAGAAGCTTTTTAGTTTGATATCATCCCACTGTTCTATTTTCGCTTTTTTATTGCATTATATTTAAGGTGTTACAACATGATGTTCTGATATACACATATACATATAGTCAAATGCTTAGTACAGTCAAACAAAATTACATATTCATCATCTTCCATAATTACCTCTTTTTCTTTGTGTTAAGATCACCTAAAATCTACTCTTAGCAAATTTTCAGTACGCAGTACAATATTATTAACTACAGTCCTCATGCTGCACATTAAATCTCTAGATTTATCCTACCAATTTTTAAATGATAGCAATTCATTCACTTTTTAATTTTTGGAAACACTGTGTGGTCAAGGAGAACAGTTTTATGCTGTGTTAGAATTTACAAAGCACTCTCAAGTCCACATTTGGTCCAAACAAACAGGCTATCACATAGGAAGATTTTTTTTTCCTTTGCAAATAAAGAAACTGAGGAATACAGTGATTATGTGACCAGCTCAAAGTGACATATCTATTATGAAAAAAGAACGTAGGACTAAAACCCGGTGTTTATACATCTCAGCTTAATCGAAACTCTCCTATGTTTATCGAACCTTTGTGCAGATGCAGAGTCAGTCATTATTTATGTTGTAACAGTTTCCACTTAATTTCATTCTTGCTCGTTTGGTTCTTCTGCTTTTGCATTTTATGTAATCTGGGTTGTCTCCCAAACAAAACTCAAAGAGTAACCTTAACACTTTTGATGTGGTCTACTTCACTGACTTGACTTTGAGGAGTAACAAGAAAATTTCATAATGGAGTTATTTATTCTCCATCTAGTTTTTTTCTTCATTTCATGTAATAAATAATTTCAGCACATTTTCAGCTGTAAGTCTCTTTGCTGAAGTCATTCTGAACAAAATTATGAACATACTACCAAAAAGAAATGAGTTTGTTTTTGTGAAATACATCTCAGAAAGAACAACTGTGATAAACCTATTCATACAAAAACTTTGTACTTTAAGTTACAAATTATCTTTAATTCCTGGGATTTACTGCTGTAATTTCTGATAGCCTAGGCCTTCCGAGACCTTCACCATGAACCACTTAAGACAGAATAGAGGCTTTCCTTTAGTAGTTAATAAGAAAATTATATTTTACTAAAACCAAACTTTTTTTATTATTATACTTTAAGTTCTAGGGTACATGTCTACAACATGCAGGTTTGCTACATAGGTATACATGTGCCATGTTGGTTTGCTGCACCCATCAACTCGTCATTTACATTAGGTATTTCTCCTAATGCTATCCCTCCCCAAGCCCCCAACTCCACAACAGGCCCCAGTGTGTGATGTTCCCCGCCCTGTGTCCAAGTGTTCTCATTGTTCAATTCCCACCTATGAGTGAGAACATGTGGTGTTTAAACCAAACCTTTTTTGAAGTAGTAGATGAGGCATTTCTCTTCTATAAATGAGATTTGCAAATAGTGATTTTATTTATTAGTTTAGGAATCAAGAAATCCCCAGAATGAATGGTAAGGTAATTTTAGGGCCTTTTGATAGAATCAGACTATTGGGTGTTTGGAAAGTTTCTGGAAATTTTTTTTTTTTTTTTTTTTTGGTAAGCTTTAGCACCAGAGTTTCAGAGAGAGAGAGAGATTGGAACATTTCTCCAAGGGGCATTCATTGGTTTTACCTGCAGCTGATAAGGTTCTTGATACCAAGCAGGTGCATCCTCAGCAGCAGCCATGTCTTTAGATGCTGCTGAGGACGCACCTGCTTGGTATCAAAAACCTTTTAGATGTTAAAACTAGTTCTTGGGCTAGTTTAACATCTCTGAGGCTCTGTTTCCTTAAAGGTTTCCTGAAAATTTTAAATGAAATAGTTATTTATGCCCTACACTATTAGACTTTAGACTTCCCAATGGCCTCTTCCCCAGAATTATACATATACAATTATACATGTACAGACACTTGAAACACATGTAGTCTCTAGAGCTGTTCCATCTTCACAAAACAACATATCTTTTAAATTATTTGTATTACAAAGCTTTATTATTGCCAAAAAAGCAGAACAGGGTAAACCTTTCAGGAGAGCAAGAACAATTTAAAACTACCCACCCCTTTTTAACTTACCTTAGAGATTTAATAATTACCTTAAAAGACAGAAAATTCCCCAACAGTACATCTGCCTATCAAGTCTTTTTAACATTTCTACTTTAGCTCAGTGATTTTCAAGTGTTCAAACACAAAAGTACTATTATAAACGGTTGTATGCTCAACACCATGGTGATTCTGATGCACAGCTAATTTGGATATGGTTGTGTTCCTCTTTTTCCTCCCTTTCACCAATTTAAGCATGAGGGATGGTAAGAGACTGCCATTAGTCTACAAAACTAATTCATATGATAGGTCACTATCTGAAGCAAAATCAGGATCTTTTTTCATTTGTTTCTTTTTGGTGTTGCTTACCTGAACTTCTTTTTTTTTTTTTTTCCTATTTGGATAAATAGCAAATCCTTCCAGATTATTTTCATAAGGCTATAATATTTCCAAGCTGATCTCTGTCCTGCTCCCTCTGTTCAAGCATTCTATTTAATAATGTATTTGAACAAAAACATCGTTTTAAAGCAGCAATGTTTACAGTGGTGATGGCTTGATTCATTTGTTTATTTAAAGTAGTTGTCTCAACAATGACTTCACTTGTTTATTCATCTAAAATAGTTGCTTCAAGATTCAGAGCAACCTGAGAAGGTTGAAAGTTTTCTTGGAATCATGGAAGGTCAAGCTGAAAGGATGCTTTCAAGTTATTTAAATCCACATGTGAAACCTGGAGAGGGTGAGTAATGTGCTCAACATTATACATCAGGTAGGCATAAGGGCTAGGATCTGCGTCTCCTCACTCCTGGACCAGTGCTCTCTCTCGTCACCATTTTGCTACTTCTTACTTTATGATTTCTGTCATCCTTAAGGCTTCCAGTGTGATCCATTCCACGAGGTAATTTTAACTTAATACCCCATGGGAAGTGTGATGCTTTCCCCTTTGCACCTTAGTTTCTGCTGGGAAAGCCTAGGGAATACAGAAGTCAAGTAGGCTGCCTCATGATCCCATCATTGGACTCTGAGTTTAACTTTTCCACTTGACTCATTTGGTATTTTTCACAATAACTGTTTTTTATGAGTTGATCCTCATTTTGTCTTATTTTCCGTGCTTAAATGTGCCAATCCTTGCTCAGATGCATACACTGGAAAACAATCTAAGAAACAGCCTAGGAAAACAACATAATTGCCACACTGCTTGTTAGTTTCATAGTTTTTTGCAAAACATATGGATCTTGCTCATAAATATATTTGTGTGCATCTTCTTCAGAAGGACAACAGAATATTTATAGTGATTTTTATGCCATTTCTTTATTTTCAACTTCTAAAACTATATTTGATGATTATTTTTATCTACTTTTCTTTTTCCTCTAGCTCTTTAAGATGTTAATAGTTGATTTTGCACCAGCCCTTGACTTCCTTGACTTCTTCAAACAAGGCGGGGGCTTGTTTTCCCAATTTGGTTGACCTATATGTGATTTCCTTTAATAGAATAGGGAATTTCAATTTCTTTGATGACATTTAAGTTGCATAGGACACCTTTTTGAATGAAACCTGATGAATTAAATAGAGTTAAATAACATTCAAGGGGAGTTTTTTTTCTCTGATATCTAATAGTTGTACATATTTTTGCCAATTGGGATTTTGAAGGTGAAACCAGCGGGCATGGATGTGGCAAAGATTGGCTAGCTCGTAACCATATGAATTTCTTTTTTCTCTTGGGAATGAAGCAAGACACATTTTTCAATGCCCATTGCAGTTAATGTGTCCCTATGACTGAGTTTTAACCAATGGAGTGTCGGTAGAGTAATGTGCACCACTTCCAGGCCTAGGCGTTAAAAGCACCTTACGCTCTATTCATTCCACAAATATTTATTAAGTGTCCACCATGTTCCAGGCCCTTGTAAGTGGGTAAAGTGATGCTGTTGTCAAAAGGATGTCAATAGGCAGGATTTAAGAATATAAAGTTTCTTGAATGGTAAATAATATAAAAACTTATCTGCAAAACTCCCCTCACCTCCAATTCTAGGTGCTTGACAAATTCATAGTACATCTTTACTTTTAACAGCATTATTGAGGTATAATTTATGTGCAAAGAAGTACACATGTTTAATATGTTCAATCTGATGAGTTTGGACAGTTCCAAATCCTTGTGATAACCATTACCACAATGAAGGTAATAGATATATCCAACACCTTCTCTTTTTTTGTGGTAAGGACACTTAACTTGAGAGCTATCTTCTTAATAAATTTTGAAGTATACAATATTTTATTGTTAACTATAGGTACCGTCTTGTACAGCAGATCTCTAGAACTTATTCTTCTAGTATGACAAACTTTATATCCACTGAACAACAACTCTCTGTTTCCATCCTCACCCCCCACCCCTGGCAACCGCTATTGTATTCTTTGTTTTCATGAGTTTGATTATTACGGATACCTCATGTGGAGGAATCATGCAATATTTGTCCTTCAGTGACTGGCTTTTCCTAAATGAGCAAAGAACTTGAACAGATGTTTCTCCAAAGAAGATATGGTATATCTTAATGAGATTAATTTAGAAAAGCTGGGAAGACAGGCTCAGGAGGCGGTTAAGAGTGGTGATCTCAAACGAAGACTTAAAAGGACCTTGGGTTTATTTTTCTTTGCTTTAATGAGGCTAATATCAAAGTGGGAGGGCTCAAACCACAGCAACAAAAAAGAGGAACCACTGGGTGGCCTTACAGCAGAGTGGGGATGCTGGGACACCCTGCAAACACCATGGTAGGGGAGCTGTGGCTCTACGAGGAGGTTGGTTAAGGGTTTGTGGTGATAAACAACACAGTTTTCTGCACTTAATAAATAAGAGCACAATGTACTGTTATATTTGGCAATTGTTTTAATGAGATCTTGTTTTTGTTCAAGCAGTTTCATTGTCAGCTTCATGTTTTCCGTGAGACATGGAAGTCAGGGAAACTTGTTCTTCTCACTATCTCTAGGCGTCTGTGCCTCTTGCTCTGTGTAGCCATCATTGTCCCATTTGTTTCCTCCATCAGAGGAGTTTCATTGTGTCTGTTGGTGTTTTCTGTCAAACACCATTTCCCTTGTGTTCATTCTCAGTGATGGTAAATGAAACAAACATATAGGACCTATCATTATTTGCCTGCAGTGGATTCAAATAGGCAGACCAATAAATAAGAAAGCAATCTAATAACTAATAAAGTCATAAATGAAATAATAAGGACAATTCTAAGGAGGAAATAAATTAGGTGATGGACAGTGCCACTGTTGGTCCATGGTATACCTCTTCAATGAAATTAGAATATGACACTTTCTCTGAGCATATGCTGCAGAGTTTGGGGAGCAGAGGGCTAGAGCTCAATTCCTGCTGACCTCCCTTGGTTGGATGCCTTTGTGTAGGTACAACGTGCACAATGTTCTTTGTGTAGGTATGACCTACATAATGTCCTTTGTATAGGTAAAACTTGTACAATATCCTTTGTGTAGGTACAACCTGCACTATGTATGTGGCAACCATGGTGATAAGATAGAGCACAACTTTAGATAATGTGGTGGGAGAGGATGCTGAGGCTGAAGGATGAAAACGTACTAGCTTTTTAAAATTGGAGGGAGAGTTTTAGAAAGAAAAATCAACATATGCAAAACCCCTAAGACAGAGAAGTGCTCTGCCTGTTGTAAAATCAATAAACAAAGAAAGACCAGTGAACTGAGAGGTAGTGAGCAGAAACAGTGGGTGAAGACAGAGATGGAAGCAAATTTTCCGGCCATGCAAGATTTAGAAGCCAATATAGAATTTGTATTTTTTTCGGAGTGCAGTATTCATTGAAGGGTTTTAGAATGAAATTATATAATCTGGTGGGCATCATGGCTTCTGTGTATAGAATGCAGGCCGGTGGAAGAGTCCAGATGAGAGTTAACTGTGGCTTGAACTGGTTGGAAGTAGAGCTGGAATGATGAAGCAGATGGGATATACATGTACATGCAGACAGGATGGACAGAATGTCTGCTTGCTCATCAAGACCTCAGATGAGGAAACTAAGACTCACACGTTGAACTTGTCAAAGGTCAAAGAGCTAGTAAATGTCGAGGCGGGTTTCAAACACGGGTCTGTATGACTCCATTTCCCCCACTCTTAACCATCACGCCATGCTACAGTCCTTGGTGCATAGAAGATCCTCACAGCTCCTCAAGTTAAATTGCCAGTATATTAGTACTTAATAAACAAGGCATCCTGAATGATAAAATGAATGAAATAGTCGATAAACTATACACACAGGAATTGCATGTTAATTGTTGCCCCTTTAGATACTGTCTGAATTGGGAAGAATATGACACAGAGGGATAGGTTCTAGCCCTTGCACTGCCATTGTATACGGTGTTTAGAAATCTCATCCAACTTATCTGAGCGCCACCATTTCCTCACCTATTTAGTCTGGTAATTGGACCGATTGCTTAGATCCTTTCTAGGTTTCGGATTCTATCCAGTTTGTAATGTTCTCTTGGAATCATGCCATGGGGACCAGTTGGAAGCTATAGTGATGCCTATGGTAATGCAGCCTCTGTCCTTCACTACTCTAGGGGCCTATTCACTGATTGCAATGTTAACATTGCCCTCTGGAGTTGTGCATATGGTAGGGTCGCTCTTTCCTCACTGTCCTCCTGCATATGTTTCTTGGGGAGTGGTTTTGTTGGGTAAGCTGATATGGCTGTGAAACTCATGAAACGTGTGGGGCCAGGCTAGAAGAGTTATTTGGAATGAGTGGGTTTTAAAAGCATGGTATCATTATTAAAACTTTGTCCTAACTAAGCAGGACTATATTCAAAAGGTGAAGAAGGAAGGAAACACAGAATGTTTCACTTCATTGAGCCCTGTGGCTGTTTTATTTGATCTATCTATCTATCTATCTATCTATCTATCTATCAATCTATCTATTATCTATCTATCATCTGTCTATCTCTATCATCTACCTATTTGATGTGGGCATAGTGTGCTATCCAGGACTGGGTCTCTTATTGTAATAATCCTTAAGATCTTGAGATGGCCCTGGGCATTAAGGATAGCTATTTTTAATTGAATGACTTACACCAAGTCACCTGGCAGCCAGCCAGCTAGCTGATCATCCAACTGACCCAATGAGCAATGAATAAAAAACAATAAATATCTGACTTAAATACTGAATGATAGTGTTTTTCCACCAGATGAACACTGAAAACATTCATGCTGGTACATGAGCTACATAGTTCATCACAACTACTGAACAACTAAAACCAACTTGATTTTTTTCTCCTCTCAACTAATACTTTATTCAAAACTATAAATTATTCTGATTTCAAAACTGCATTCTGTTATAATTTCCCCTGTTCTCCTTCTATTCCCTCCTCCAACATCTCATTCCTGTGTAGATTTTAAAAAATGCTGCTGGAGTATGTAGAATATTGAAAAGATCTGGGTTTAGAAAACATGGGTTTTAAATATCTTTCTGCTTTTTTATAACGTGTGTGATCTTGGTTATGAAGCTCAACCTGCCTTGTTTTCTCTTTCTTCAATTTGTGTAATGAGAATAATAGAGTCTGAGCTAATGCATGTGAAAGTAATTGGTGGGTACTTGGCATATAGTAAACATGTAATAAATGTTTGTTGAACCCGAACTCAGTTAAATAAAAAATAAGAGCACGACTGGGCAAGATTTGGGAACAAACTACGGACACCTCAAAGGGTTCTCTTCCCTCTTGCCTTGTGTCTGCTCAAAGGTGACAACTTGAGTCATGACTATAGCTCCTTTTGTCTCTGTAAGTCCAGCAATTTTTACCCTTATCTTCTCTGACATAGTTAGGGAATGGTCATTGGAAAGAAATTTCTCCAAATAGTATCAACACAATCAAGTTTATGCTAATTTGAATCATGTTATTTGAAATGGTGAGATTACAAAAGCCCTAGGGAAGCCTTGTTTTATGTATACAACTAGAAATAATGTGAAACCTTTCAAATTAAAAATTCACTGAGAAGAGGAGAATTCCAAAGTTAAAGGACTCAGTAGACAGTAAAATGTATTTACTTCCTTGCTCCCACTTAGCTGGTAAACAGACATACTCAGCATGCTTTGAGCAATGTGAGCTTTGCATAATATAAGTCCTTAGGTAACACATCCCTTACAAGAATGCATTATGCAAGTAGTAAGTCAAGGGAAAGAAAATTATAAGAGAATAGTAATGAAAATAGGAATGAGATGTTATGGTTTTCTAAATATGTAAGGAGGGGAAGGATACATTACTAAGGAAAAGGTAAAAAAAAAGGTGAAAATATAACTCATAAGCTTCTAACCTTGATTGAAGGCCCTTTCTTTGTGTGCTGGAAGCCTGGGTTTTTTTGATACTTAGAAGCATGCCAGAGGTGTGAACATACTTTGGGGACTTTTTCAACTCTAAGTCAGAGAATCCCTGGTAAGGTAATTCTTGTCTAAGCTGGGGAGATAGCCATGTTTCATTAAACAGAGAATGAAAGTGTTTGGATCTAGCAAATATTGTGTCTATTAATGAATGCCAACATAGTGACATTTATTTATATTTTGTTCTAAAATGTGCATTTCTCAAATGTACATTTTAAGATCAAGATATAAATATTTACATACAATTTTGTCCTTGTAAATAGTACTACTTTTATGTAATACATAGCCCCCTTTAATGGGACAGGAATCTCATCCATATTGCCTGCAGGTCTTTCAAAACTGCTGCAAAGTAGACAACATTATCCCCTTCCTGGAAAGGTTGAAACTGAGGCTCAGAAAAGTTAGGCAACTTGTTCAGAACCACAGATATGGAAAGTGGCAGAGCAGAGATTTGAATCCAGGTCTGGCTTCCTAGCCATGCACCTTGTTGCCCCAACCAAGATACCACTTTGGGGATGCTTACTCCCAACCGAAGCTCAAATAAGAGGAAGCTGGTTTTGAGCACTAGCCTCGCAAACACAAACCTAAACATGAGAGACACCACAGGCATCTAGGGCTGTTTTGTAGTGGTTTTTCAATTATTTGGAGAAGTACCTGGAGAGCATCTCCCCTCAATGTGACCCATTTATCATCTCCATCTTAAAGAAATAGGAGACCATCCTTTCCAGTACATCACACTCTAAGTGCTGGCCTAAACTCAGTTGGGACACCCAACTGCCAAAGCCATCTGTCTGCTTTTTGTGCAGCTGATACAAACTGAAACTGAAACAGTATTAAGAGCCTTGATTTTTCTCCACGTGAGTTCTTATTTCCAAGATCTACCTTCTCTGGATTTCTTTCACTTCCTCAGTTCTTATGTCCACCAGGGGTCATTTTACTACTGCTACTCACATGGCCATCCCTGGCCCTGTCCTTGGGTATGGTCTATACAGCATGGTTAATGAGAGAGACATAGCCCAGAAAGGAGAATTTGAAATTCCATTATTTATCATGTAGGGAGGAGGATGGATGATGAGGTTGAATAACACTGTAAGATGATTTGAAGGACATTTCAATGTGTAGAAGCCTACTGAAATGCTGCAATGCGTCACTGTGTTTTGAGTACCAGGAAGAGTTGAACTGTGTTTGGCACTTTGCCCCATATCCTCTTCAGATAAGTCCTGGAAGCATGTCTGGGGGACCTGGGACAGTGTAGGGATATGTTGCCATGGTCTCATTTGGAGCCAAGGTAATGTTACCACACAGAGCATCTCCAGCAGGAAGAACTAAATCAGAGCCAGGTGGACCTGGTGAAATTGCTGCTTGTTCAAGGGAACAAAGAGAGGAAGCCCAAGTAAAACCCAAGACAAAAAGTGTAGTGGACTGATGACAGACAGGTAGGAGCAGAACTTGAAGCATTGCTGTAGTTATAAAGATTCTTTATCCAAACCCTAAGTAGAAGCTTGGGGAAATTTTGAGACTCCTTAAAGAGTCTCCTGAAAATGGATATCATTTAGATGAGAGATTGGAGTAAGAACATAGCATTTTTATATCCGAGTTTTTCACAAGAAAATGTGTCATTTCAATAGAGAGGTCTCCTTTCAGATAAGTTAAGGCCTAAGGATAAATAACAAAGCAGAGATCTGTATATGGCACTGGCTCTCACCTTTCTACCTCTCACCTTTCTTCCTCTGATAGTACAAATGTGTCTTCCATGATAAATTCTTGGGAAGTGTGGGACATCAGCTGGATTATTTGCCAAATGAATAGAGCTGTAAAATGAAAATTCTGTAACTGTCACCCATAGGAAAAGGATCTGTTTTATATATTTTCTGATGCTAGGACTGATAGAAGAGGAGTTTGAGGTTTGTTATAGGAAGAGCAAATGTGTGTTTGGATGTGTATGTCTGTCAGTTTCTCACAACATTCTAAATCCAAATGTAAATTGCTTAGAACTACTCTTAGGCTGTCTTAGATAGAAACAGAGACCCTGCACACTTTTAGGGTATAATTTAATGCTTTATGAATCAGTTGGCCTAAATCCACCATTTTAAATCCGGGTTGGCAAATTAAAGCCCTGTGACCAAACCCAGCATCCTACCTGTTTTTTTAAATAAATTTTATTGAAACACAACCATGCTCATTGTATTAGTCTGTTCTCACGCTGCTAATAAAAACATACCTGAGACTGGGTAATTTATAAAGGAAAGAGGTTTAATTGACTCACAGTTCAGCATGGCTAGGAGGCCTCAGGAAACTAACAATCATGGCAGAAGGGGGAGCAAACACGTCCTTCTTCACATGATGGCAGCAAGGAGAAGTGCTGAGCAAAGGGGGAAAAGCCCCTTATAAAACCACCGGATCTTGTGAAAACTCACTCGCTATCAAAAGAACAGCAGCATGGAGGTAAATGCCCCCATGACTTAATTACTTCCCACTGGGTCCCTCTCATGACACATGAGGATTATCGACTATAGAGGATATGTGGAGATATCTCATTCAAGATGAGATTTGGGTGGGGACACAAAGCCAAACCATATCAACCATATCACTCATTCATTTACGTATTGTCTGTGGCTGCTTTTGCACTGTAACGGCAATGTTGAGCAGTTGTAACAGACCATATAACCCACAAAGCTGAAAATATTCACTCTATGGACCTTCACAGAAAAGGTTTGATAAACTCTGATTTAGATGAATAGAGTGGGAGTCAGGCAAGTTACACTGAAGCTGGATGTCTTAATCACTTCCATGACTGCACTTCTGGGATGTCACTTTCACCTGGGTCTAACTCACAGATCACTTCTCAATACTCTTTTTTGAAGTAGACTTTATTTTTTACAGCAGTTTTAGGTTCACAGCTAAAACTGAGTAGAAAGTACAAGGATTTTCCATAAACCACTTGCCCCACACATGCATAGCCTCCCCTATGGTCAACATTCCCCACCAGAGTGATACACTTGTTATCAATGAACTTACACTGATATCACTCAGAGTCCCATAGTCTACATTAGGGTTCATTCTTGGCATTGTACATTCTATGGATTTGAACATAATGCATGTGCCTATCATTATGGCATCATACAGAGTAGTTAACCTTCCCTAAAAATCCTCTATTCTCTGTTTTCACTCCTCCTTCCCCTCAATTCTTGGCAACCACTGATCTTTTTATTGTCTCCATAGTTTTGCCTTTTCCTGAATGTGATAGAGTTGGAATCACACAGTACGTAGCATTTTCAGATTGGCTTCCTTCACTTGGTAATTTAAGTTGGATTTCAGTTTCATCCATGTGTTATCCTGGCTTGATAGTTCATTTCTTTTTAGCACTGAATAATATTCCATTATCTGGATGTACTACAGTTTATTTACTTCTTCACCTATTGAATGACATTTTGGTTCCTTCCAATTTTTGGCAATTATGAGTAAATTTGTGATGACTGTCTGCATGTGGGCTTCTGTGTGGACACAGGCATAGATTTTCATGTCTTTGGGTAGATAACAGGGAGTTCTTTGTTGTTGTCTTCGTATCTCCCTAGGAAAGTCCTTAGACTTCTTTTCTTATTTATCTACACTCATTTTCTAGCTGATCTTATTTTGGTCTGGCAGTTTCAAATACTTTAAAAATATTAACTTCTAAACTTAGTCTCCAGCCTAAACCTCTCTTCTGGATTCTAGACTTCAATACCAAATTGCCTACTTGACTCTTCCATTTGTATGTCTAATAATTACTTCAAAATTGATGTGTCAGAAACTCCAGATTTCCTCTCTCCAAACATACCACCTTCTCAGTTTTTCTGTTCTCAGTAAATAACAACTCCATGTCTCCAGTTGCTCAGGCTAAAAAGTTTGGAAATGTCTCCCACATCCCACATGATTATTTAGCAACCTGTTGGCTCTACCATCACAGTATCTTTATAATCTGCTCCCTTCTCACCACCTCCATGGTTGCCACCCTGATCCAAGCTACCATTATTGCTCATTGGGATTTAGCCATGCCTTTCTAACTTTCTTGCACCTACACTTATCAACCTCCAGTGTATTTTCAACACAGTAGTCAAAGTGATTCTGTAAAATTAAGAGGTTCTTGTTGACTATAATCATGTCACTGTGCAATAGGACACCAGAACATATTCTTTCTTTCTAATTGTAACTTTGCATCTGCTGACCAAACTCTTACCATGCCCCTCTTCCCCCTCCCCTTCCCAGTTACTGGTAACCGCTATTCTATTCACATGTATGGAAATATCATATTTTACTTACTCCATAAGTATGTACAAATACTATGTGTCAATTAAAAAGAAAAATAATAAAAAGAGATTATTGTTACTAATGACAATAATTACAAGGAGGAAATTAAGACAAATTTTGCTTAATTGTTCCATGTATATAATTGAGGGAATAGATCCAGGTTACCATTTATCTATTTAATGAGTATTTCACAAATATGTGTCAGTTCCCATGAATGGTAGTAGTAGCAGTCATAGTGATGGAAATAATTCTTTGCTAAAAAACTTCCCAGATTCCAAAAGATTATAAATAAGAGTCTCAGTGTTAATTGTTTACAACAGTACATCTGTAGCACTGTGGTGAGCCAGGAGAAATGTCTGCTCAGGGATACTTCAGGTTAAGTATCTCCTAAAGAGTTACTTAAGGGGTAAAGGGGAAAGAGGGGATTGGTAGGAAAAGTATATTAATATAGCGTCTACATGTCAGGATGGGAAGAATGGGATTAGATTGTCAGACACAAGTCAGGATTGTGAAAATATATGGAATGATTATAAATTGTAACACCAAGTCACTGTAGCACACCCATGTTCATAGCAGGGTTATTTACAATAGCTAAAAGGTGGAAGCAACCCAAGAATTTACTGATGGGTAAATGGACAAAAAAAATGCAATATATGTATACAATGGAATATTACTCACCTTAAATAGGAAGGAAATTTTGATACATGCTGCCACATAGACGGACCTTGAAGACATTATGGTAAGTGGAAAAAGTCACTCACAAAAGTACAAATATTGTATGATTCCATATCTGTGGAGTACCTAGAGTAATCCAACTCATAGAGAACAGTGGTTTCCAGGGACTGGGAGAGGGAGTAACAGGGAGTTAGTGTTTAATGGGATTGGAATTTCAGTTTAGGAAGATGAAACTGTTCTAGAGATGGACGATGGTGATGGTTGTACAACAATGTGATTATACTTAATGCAACAGAACTTTACACTTAAAATGATAAAAATGCTAAATCTTGTGTGTATTTATCATAATAAAAAGGGGGAAGTCTTGTACTTTTCTGAAGAAAACCTTTTAAAAGTTCCTCATTGCACTTAGAGTAAATGCCAGTGTCCATGCCATGGGCCACAAGGCCCTGTGTCATCTGGCCTCCCTCCTCTACCTCTCCAGCGTCATCCCCACCACTTTCCCCAAGCTCCACTCTGCTCTAGGGCACTCCAAATGCATTATTCACTCAGGCCTTGGCTCTCAGCATCCCCTCTTCTGACAACATATTCTCCCTAGATATGCCCATGACATGCCTCTTTTCTCTCAGGTCTTGCTCAGATACCACCAGATCAGTAAGGCCTTCCTTAATAACTTGATCTTAAATTACAATCCTGGTATTTAGCATTCATCTACTGCTCTTTCTGCCATAACTGTTATATTCCTGACACATTACTTGCTTAATTTAATTGTTGTCTGCAACCATCATCCCCTGCAATGGAATTTGAGCTTTATGACAGAAGTGATTTTGTCTGTTTTTGGATGGCTGAATGCCCAGTGCCTAAAGCATTCAAACATATGTTGTAAAGAATATCTAAGGCAAAAATTAATAAACGAATGAAATTATTAAATGAAATTAAATAAAAATTCAGGTGCCTAAATTCAGCAAGGAGCACCTGTTTTTCTCCCTTGAACTAAGACTTAGCTAATCTTAACACATTTTCAAGTGTCATCCAGATTTATCAACAACCTAGGACTTGAATACAGGACTTATTTCTCTCAACCATGGCTCTTTGCTTTTCCTCATGCTGCACATCAAGGAAATAACCCTCATTATGCTCTCATCTTCCATCCCTCTGCTTTGTCGTCATGATAAACAACAACTTGATAATATTTAATCCCAATTCATCATAGGCTTCATGCTTTTAGTCTGCTCTTGAATAGTCCACAACTATTTCAACATGGTGGCTCCATTGGACATATCATGCACCAAACACAAGAGGCCATTGTAGATAGAGAAATCAGGGACTTATTAAAACCTGGAGTCTGAAAACCTCATCTTATTCTACCCACTAGTTAAAAAAAAAAAAAAAAAGACCACATGTAGCTAGTTGAAAGCTGCATTTTCAGGAAAGAGGTCTCTTCTCTAATCACTTCCAGGACTTAGTTGGATGTGACTGCTGTTCTGGGATTCTGGTGAGTGAGTAAGTTCCCTGAGCCTGGGGGCCAACTGGAGTTGAAGCTCTAGAGGAGGAAAGCTGTTCAATTCAGAGCTGTCAGCACATCTTTCTCTATGAATTACTCTCCCCAACCTATCAGGTTTTTTTTCTTCTTTTGGTATAATAGAAGACTTTCTGTAAGAATGGGGCCCATTCAGAGCAGTCACCACAAACATAGATTTCCTTGTTAATACTCATTTGAGCCAAAGTATACTTCTCAGTAAATAGGATTGGGAAGAAATGGAATGGTTGAATCACACAACATTTGTTATGTGGGAATTTTTAATACATTCGTATTAACTCAGCCAAACAAAATCCCTCTTCTCTATTTTGGCACTAAACATGGGTGGCATTTTGACACGATGGCCAGAACATATGAGTTTGTCATGGAAATGAGGTGACAGCATATCTTGGGTGGGGAAGTAGAAAAAGAGTGAATTGATATTAGGCCTGGCCCCCCTACATTGAAGGCCCTCCCCAGAGCCCCTGAAAGAACAGGAATAGTACATTAGGTGCAGAGATCCAGCCAGCTTTGTCTTTTGACCTTGGCTGCCACGTCAAAAATGGATTTTGTGAAGAATCAGGCTGACCCCATCGCTCATCCATCACTGGCCCTGGAAGCGATGTCTACACAACAGCAAAACAATTGAGTGATTCAGACAGCAGCTACACCAGGGAGTTCCCAAACTGTTGTTGCTTCCAGTAGTTTCAAGGCATGTTACAAAATTTCACCCACTGGTTTGTTTTTTTTTTTCTTTTTTTTACAAATTAAGGTAAATATATTTTATAAAGAACCGAAAAAGAAAAGATGCTGTTTGAAATGAAAACTTCAAAAGGAGTAAGGATCACCCATCTATGCAAGGCCCATGTAAACAATGGGGATCGAAAGAATTCATTAATCCACTGGTTATTTGGACTTCAACAGACCACATAGCCCTTTTGGTGAGCTTTTTAAAAACTGAACAATGCCCACTTTTTATATTTCCTTGAGAAACTTTCTGTTGTATTAAATGAAAAGTGAGAGTGAATTATTATTATGAGAAAGGAATCTTTTAACGAAGCAAATAGAGCTTTTCTTTTTTCCTCCTTTCCTCCATCTCTTCCTTCATTCCTTCCCTTGTGGAGAGGGAGGCTATTTACAAGTCATTTGAATACAATAGTGCTTTGTAATCTAGGGAGAGAGGTGAATATTTAGGTTTATAAGAAAATTTTTGTTTATACCACTAAGACACTTGGCTAGGCTTTGAGTTTTTAGCAATAAAAAGGGGGTTAGATGAAGCTTCATGTATTCAATTGTAATTCATTGTCCTCAACGTGCCTCCGATCACTTTTCGATGTCTCCAAAGTCTTTCCCAATCCAGTATAAATGAACAGCATCACTATGGCAAATATCCTCTCCAGTTCTAACATCATGCATTTGGCAAGTCACATATGTCTGTGAGTCTCAAAATGTTAAAATCTATATCCTGTATTTCCAGCTTCTCTGGGAAGCTGTAAGTGTTCACTGAAAATATTTTGAGACATAAGAGTTAAATAAAAGCAGCTTATTGCAGTGGTGAAATGAGATCCTGGAATTACAGTTTATACATTTGATTTCAGTTGCTTTCATATTAACTTTGCAATTGTAAGTAAGATTTCTTAATCTCTGTGCATATAAAACTCCAGATAATAGCATTGTGTTATTAACAAAATTATTAATATGATAAGAAAATAAACCAATACATGGAAAACATTTACCATAGCATCTGGTGCAAAAATAAGTCCTCAATAAAGGCTAATTGCAATTTATATGCCTAGAGATAATTATAAAAGAGGATTGAAATACTTAAATAGGAGAAACATTTCTTATTTGCATTATATAATGCAAAAGTAAACTTCTTTACCACAGATTTCCTAGTTATCATGAGTTCTGAATTAATAGAATCCAAATTAAAAAGGGAATTTGGTTTTAAAGCAAAATTCATAGTTAAAGATATGGTTACATAAACAATTAGGGATAGAGGCAATAGAAGTCATATCTGAAAAAAGTGAAAACAAGCCATTAATGTTGTTGGTCATTTAAGCTCAAAACAGATCTCTCCTCTCTGAACTCTGTCTTCCGAGGAGATTCCGTCCATTGCAAGCCTTTTTACATTACATAGGTCTCATTATCAGTCTTCAGCCTGGACCTTTCTTCAGAGCTCCAGCCCTCATGTGTTCTCATTTCCTCTTGAGTGAATAGCAGGCACCTCAAACTTAATTCCTCTGAATTGGAACCTTTGATTTCTCTTTGGAATCTTTTGCTCCTCAGTCTCTATCTCTGGTCAATGGCATCATAGACTCATAGACACAAGACAGAAATCTAGATAACATCCTTGAACTTTCCCTCTTCTACACCCGTTATTTGTTCAATCATCAATTCCTTTGATTCTATCTACTTAATCTTTATTGAATCTGTATATTTATTTTTCCCATTTCTACCACAGCCACCCTCACTTCAGGCTACCTTATTCTCTTGCCCAAACTCTTGCAATAGCCTCTTGATAAGTTTCCCCAATTCCACTCTTAGCTCTCTTTAATCTACTTTCCATATAGCTCCAGAATGTTATTTTACAGAAGAAAATTGGACCAGGCAACTTCCAAGCTTCAAATCATTTGACACCCAAATCATAGAATAAAATCCCCGTCCCTTAACTTGGCCTACAAGACTGCAATGGGCTGGCTCTAGCTCAGTAGGTTCTAACCACATATACTTTTTGTTAGTTTTCCAACAAGCTAAGGCCAAGTTCCTTCTTGTCTTTGAATATTTTTACAAAGCTTTTTGTCTGCCTAGAATTTTCTTGCCTCTCACCTTCATATGCCTACATTCTCCTTATTTTAGGGGGTAGAGCTTAAGTTGTAATGACTTTTCCAGACTATTCTATCTATTCTATCTAAATAGATATCTACCTCAGTGTTCTCTATTTCAGAACTGTGTTATATAAATAGCACTTACACAGTTTGAATTATGGGGGTTTTTCTTGATTTACTTTGTATTGTCTGTCTTCTCATTATGCTTTAAGCTCTATGAGGGACTATCCTTTCTTTTCATAAATGATGCTCAATTTCTATGACAAGCACAGGGCTTGTCATAGGAATTCAATAAGTATACAAAACATGACATTTTAAAACTTGGAAACATGTGCCTGATAAAGGACTGTTATCCAAAGTATATAGAGAACACTTAAAGCTCAACAATATGGAAATAGGCAACCTGATTAAAAATGAGCCAAAGACTTTAATGGACACCTCACCAAAAATGATAGATGGCAAGTAAGCATATGAAAAGATGCTCCACATCATCTGTCATCAAGGAAAGTGCAAATTAAAACCATAAGATACCACTGTACACCTATTTGAATGGCCAAAATCCAGAACACTGACAACACCAAATGCCGATGATGATGTGGAGCAACAGGAGCTCTCATTGATTGCTGGTGGAAATGCAAAATGGTACAGCCATTTTGGAAGACTGTGGCAGTTTCTTACAAAACTAAAAATACTCTTACCAAATGATATAGCAATTATACTCCTTGAGATTTACCCAGAGGAGTTGAAAACCTACGTCCACATAAAAACCTGCACGAGTGTTTACAGCAACTTTATTCATAATTGTCAAAACTTGAAAGCAACAAAAATGTCCTTCAGAGGTGAATGGATAAATAGAATGTGGTCTATCCAGGCAATGAAATATTATTAAGTGCTAAAAAGAAATAAGCTATCAAGCCACGAAAACACATGGAAGAAATGTAACTGCATTTTCCTAAGTGAAAGAAGCTAATCTGAAATGGCCACATACTGTATGATCCCAACTATATGACATTCAGGAAAAGGTGAAACTATGGGGACAGTAAAAAGATCGGTGGTTTCCAGGGTTTAGGGGGATGAGATGGCTGTATAGGTGAAGGACAGAGGATTTTTAGGGCAGTGGAATAGTATAATAGGATAGTATAATGGTAGATATATGTCATTATGTATTTTTTCCAAGCCTATGGAATATACAATACCAAGAGTGACCCCAATGTAAATTGTAGACTTAGTGATAATGATGGTCAATGTAGGTTCTAAATTGCAACAAATGTGCCTCTCTGGTTGGGGATGTTGATATGAAGGGGGCTATGCTGATGGAGGGGCAGGGGATAGAGGCATTATCTCTGTACTTGCTGCTCAGTTTTTCTGTGAACTTAAAACTGCTGTTAAAAATTAAGTGAAAAACGACCAGGCGTGGTGGCTCACGCCTGTAATCCCTGCACTTTTGGAGGCCGAGGCGGGCAGATCAGGAGGTCAGGAGTTCGAGACCATCCTGGCTAACATGATGAAACCCGTCTCTACTAAAAACACACACAAAAAATTAGCCAGGCATGGTGGTGGGTGCCTGTAGTCCCAGCTACTCGGGAGGCTGAGGCAGGAGAATGGTGTGAATCCGGGAAGCGGAGCTTGCAGAGAGCCGAGATTGCGTCACGGCGCTCCAGCCTAGGTGACAGGGTGAAACTCTGTCTCAAAAAAAAAAAAAAAAAAAAAGAAAAGGAAGACAAAAAATTAAGTGAAAAACAAAAATGTAGTCATTGATTGTGGTCTTAAAAGGCATAGATTAATAGTTAGAAGATTTGAATTCTGAATTTGAGGTTTTTCTTTAGTGACTTTTATGACCTAAACATAGTAGTTTTATCTCTTTATATCTCTCATTGTATTTTTTAAGAGAATGAGTAAACAGCAAATAATAGATGCCCTATGTTGACTCTTTAATTTTTTATTTTCAGAAAGACTATTTATGTTAAGGTAAGTTGGTGAAAAAGAGCATCTACTCTTTTCATGAGTCTTATAGAAAATAATTGCATGATCCAATGGTCCAGAGTCCCAGTAAACTTTATATCTATTTATTTTCCCTGTGTGTCTCTCGCAAACAGGCAACTTCTGTCTCCTTGAATATAATCTTCATCTTTAATAATTTTCAGTTTCCAGGCTCTAGTTTTTACTTTTTATCCACGTGTTTGGACTCAACAACTTTTGCTGGTTGTTTGTGCTATCTCTATGTCACCCTTTTGAAGTTTTCTTCATAGACACATCTTTCCAGTTACCTATTTATTGTTACACTTCAAAACTTCTCCAGTTCCCATTATCTGTCTAATCCCTCCCAAAATCCCAACTCAATAGAGAGTTAGGAGGAAGCATTTGATTTTGTAAATCTTTTTTTCATCTTTGCCAACTGAGCCTATTTGATCAATTCTAATAATAGCACACATTTCTGACCTTCTGTTAATTTCAAGGAGTACTTACCTAGAGATGCCGCTATCTAATTTCAAGGAGTACTTATCTAGATAGGACTCCTCATAGCCAAGATAGTGGCTCTCATATAAGACTGGACATTCTTGCTTTAGTGTTGTAACAAGCTTACCTCTTGGGCTCCACAGGAATCAGAACAGCTCTGTGAGCAGTACTTGTTATTTAACCAGTTCATGAGAGGATAACTCACCCTTCTTCTTTCCAAAGCTTTGGCAAGAAAGCCTTCATTAATATCTAGATACAGTGAATAATTCTGGAATTGACAAAACAAAGGCAGGACAATAAGATATAAACTTTCTCTTCCCATATTATGTTATAAACTAATAAGCATTATTATGCATTTTATAGTGTATAGTATCCTTCAATTAATTTCATATGCAAATGACATTCAGGTATACTGTTTCTGTTTAAAATACTTTTTGGAATGAATTATTTTGCTTTATTATGTACTTTGTCTATTTTTAAAATAAATGTGATGTTTTAAAGTATTTGTGAACTAATATTTTTATTATAAATAAGTATAGTATGTATTATGTATAATTAAATTTTCATAGTATGTTTAGTATGTATCATTAAATCAACAAACATTTACTGGCCACCAACTTTGTGCTGGATATGGGACCGCAAGGTTTAATGAAGAACTTAAGGTTTAGTGAGAGAAACAACAACTATAAAGGAACACTCATTTTGGTCTGTGTGATGATTTGTAAGATGATCAAAGATTTCCATTCAGTGCACAGTACTCAGAGTATTAATTTCAAATAAAAAAATTGTCAGAAAAAAATTAGGAAACTTATGAAGAAGAGAAGAATGTCAGCAGGGAACTCTAATTAGATTAATTATTAGAGCTGAAGGTGCCAGGTTCAGCTCCAGGTGCCTTATATTATACTGTAACTCATTTAATTTTTGCAACAACTACATGACACGAGTGCTGTTATTACCCATGATGTACAGGTTAGTAATCTAAGGAACAGAGAGGTAAGTCATTTTCCCAGGGTCACATGGCTTGTGGGGCTGGATTTTAACCCAGGCAGCATACCTCTGGAACCTATGAGGTTAGCCATGTTGCAAAACTGGCTTCCAGGTTAGTCACAGGATTGACTTTGCTTGCTCATGCTTATTCTCTGCACACCATTCCCTCTCCTGCTCATGCTCTCCCATTCTACCTCTCCCTTCTCTTTCCATTGTAGAATGGAATAGAATATAAAGGAGATAAAGACATGTCACATTTCATAGATCATGAGAAGACAAAGTGAACTCAGTTCTTTCCTTAACTAACTCTGATGGGCCAAGCAGCAAGTGCAAACCAGTTTAGTGGAAGCTGAGAAAAACCCTGAGCAGAGTTGAGGTGAAATTGTTATACTAAGCACAAGATCCTGGACCATGCATGTTTATAGTGAGAGAGTAGAAGTTGGGGATATCCATTGGCAGAAAACTCTCTCTCTCTTTCTAATGTGAGAATATTCAGAAAGAAGGTATACAAAAGGCAGGTTTTTAAAGCAATGACTTCTCCTAAGTTTTCACTTTTGGCAATAGTGTTTTCATGATATGAGCATTAGCTAGTCATAAATATAGTTTTAAGCTTGGTTTTAATAAATTTTAGATGATAGCTAATATTTAAAGCAATTAGTGTGTACCAGGCATTGTTATATATTATTTTACTGTATTAATCCATTTGGTCTTTTTAACAACTAAGAAAATTATATACAACTATTTTACAGATGAGAAAACAGAAGAGTCGTGAGAGGCCAGGTCACTTGCCCAAGTTCACACAGTCACACAACTGGCACAAAGTACTGCTTTGAAGCCAAATTGACCGACTGCAGAGCCCATTCTCTTAACCCTTTCTATAACAAGAGTACCTGTATCTGTTTGCCTGGCATATTGTAGGCACTCAATAAACATTAGTTTATTTATGGAATTACATGAATTCTTGTTGGGAATGTTTGCCATTACAGATCCCATCTTTTTAAAAAATTAGGATAACTATTACATTAAAATGAAAAGTTCAAGCCAGAATTGGGAAGTAGAGCAGAAATAAGAGCCGCAGAAACTTTCACAATAAGAGCGTCAGCTTTTTCACAGCCCACAAGTCATTTCAAGCCATTTTCCAAGCATGCCTCTCTCATGCCTCTGTGATGTTTCTAGGGACATTTAGTGCTTGCAGTATCTTATATTATTCGATGAGTGCAATTCACATTTATCTTTCAAAAGTTCCTGCTTAATAGCCTCGATATGAAGTTTGTATACTTCCTCTTCAGTTATCAAGGACTCCGTTCTCCCTCTCCAAGCTGACAAGAAAACTACACCAGGTAAGGAAGACTTCATTTAAGACTTTTGCAATAGAGGATGAAGATTGAACTCAATTCTGCTCAAACAAAAGCAGGCTGATTTTTGAGCACTGGGTGAGCTAGTGGAAAAGTGCTGGAAGACTTTAGCAGGGTGGTTAGTCAATTTGATTAGGTCATCTGTGTTTGCTAACTGTTGGTTGTCTAAGTTAAGCTCCTATTCTCTCATAGAAACTGGGAGATGGGGTCTCTATCTTTCTTGATAATTACATTTCAAAGGGACAGCTCCCAGGTCCTTCAGAAAGACATTCTTGGGTTGTAAAACTGGCAGGAGGTTGGGAGAAGATTTGCATCTCAAAGAGTCAAGAAAGAATTTATAATTAAAAGTTTCCTACCATAAATGCTCTAAGAAAAGGAGGTCAGGGGCCTCTAGTCAGGAAGAAATCTTTCTAAAGTTGAGTCAAGCTGGGGAGAACTTTAGTGGTGTTTTGGTCATAGCACAAACATCCTTTATACTGGCTTTCATTGTATTATAACCAAGTCTTTTGCCTCATAAAACACAAGCCTCTTAAACAGTAAGTCATGGCCTGACTGCATCAAGCTCAGTGCCACGCTCATTGAAATACCCAGTAACTGTTTATTAAATGAATATATAAAGACCCCAAACACACATAATAAAAAGCCCTGGGGTACCTGGCTGTTTACTTCTATTTCTATCCTGAAATGCCTTTTGCTGTAGACTTTAACAGATGTGAAACTGAAAGGAGAGCTTTCTCTTGTGTAATTTTTCCTTTCAAGTAAATCGAATTGAAAGAGTCTTCCTGAGAGCAAATGTTAGGAGTTAATCTTATTGCTGATGACAATCATGTCTAAAATGTCTTCTTCTATAAGCACCTATTTTCTCTCTGCTTGTTGATAGAGCTCTCTTGTTAGGTCCCTTTGCCATCTGGCTGCCCTATCGGTATCCTATATGTATCCTATATACACATGTGATATAGTCTTTATCCAGGAGAGTGTTGTAAGAAGAGCACACCAAATAAAGAGGCAGAAGGCTTGAGTCTGAGGTGCCTGGGTCTGTTCCAACTTAGTTCTTGTTGTTTGAGACAGGGTCTCACTCTGTTGCCAAGCTGGAGTGCAGTGGTGTGATCATAGCTCACTGCAGCATTGACCTCCTGGGCTCAGGCGATCGTCCTGCCTCAGCTTCCTGAGTAGCTGGGACCACAGGCACATGCCACCATGCCCAACTAATTTTTAATTTTCCTTCTTTTTTTTTTTGTAAAGACAGGGTCAAACTATGTTGCCCAGGCTGGTCTTGAATTCCTGGGCTCAAGTAATCCTCCCACCTGGGCCTCTTAATGTGCTGAGATTATACAGGCATGAGCCACTGTGCTCAGCCTCCAACTTACTTTTTGAAGGCAAATATTCTACACTGAGTGGCCGCATTGGCTTATGGACAAAGAGTACACATTAGGCTATTTCACATTAAAACTGCAGTTTCCAGAATCTCTTGGAAAGTTCGAAGCCCTGTTCTGTTGGAAGACTGTCATCTCATGCAACAATAGTTCTCGTCATTCCTCCACACTCAGCCTACTCCATTCATATATATCACCTGCCTGGTGCACGGTCAGCCCAATTTCTTCCTCTTTCCAGGACTCAATTTCTTCATTTATTAAGTGGAGTAGGTCTATTAAGAGGAGGAGGAATAATACTTTGTAGGAAATTTAGGAGAATAAATGGAATTTTATTAATGGTATTAATGGTCCATGTTATTTACACATTTCATATCCAGGTTTTATTTTTACTGCTGGTATAGAATAAATATATTGCTTGGATCTGCTTATCAGACAAATCTGATGGTAGCTAAAATATGTTGATTTTCTGCTGACATTGACCAGTTAACTCATTCAAAACACTCACAAAATGTACATTAAGGCATTCCTTAAGGATCTTCTTAGTTGAGTAAACATAACATATCAGTCATCCAACCTTCCATTCTTCCACCCACCATGTGTTTCCTTTGTGGATTAAACATTATTTCAAGTGTTAAAGGTACATCATCATTATACAATATCTAAGTTGACTGACCATTAACTATGCAGTGATTACATTAGTTCATTATTTCACTTAATCTTTACAACAGTCATATAATTTAAGTAATATTTCTGTTTTAGAATGAGGAAACTCAGGCTCAGAGAAATTAGACAACGTTCTCAACGTTGCCAGGACTGTTAGGTGGCAAAAATTAGAATACATTAACAATACATAGTATTCACCTTCAAGAAATTCATAGTTTTATAGGGGAAGACTAAAGAGTATTCTTCAAATTTTTACTGTTTTTAACAGATTATAAACTTTAACGAATTTTCTCTAATCTAAGCTTCAACTAATCTAGATAGGTTGACATATCTCTTTTTTCAATCCTGTAGTAACTAAAATAAAACAGAGAAAATAAAATAGAGAAATAAAACAGAGAAATAACTAAAATAAAACTATAGCTCCATTGTATAAAGTTAATATTGAGAAATTATTAGCAACATTAATTTTCTTTTTGTCTCTGAAGCTAAAAGTATTTTCATTTCTCCTTTTCTTTCTCCAAAATGCACACAAATTTTGGACCCTATGTGTGCCTTTTGGTGAGGTTGGGATACGTAAAATGTGAAGACCTTTGCTACTTAGACTTCATCTACAGCTCCCCTTTTGAGCAAACCATTAGCATATATAGAAGATATTAAGAGTCAGGCACTGTGCTTTAATAAATAAGACACTTTCCTACCCTGGTTGACATAATTGGGCTATTATTCAGGTTTTTCCTTTCTCCTGACCTTCTAAAATATTTTCTGCTTCTCCAGAAGTTGATTTTTCAGCTTTGTGTAATACCATATTGTTTATGTTCACCTTGTATTTTACCATGTGGAACCTGGAATGATTTCTTAGAAGAAAGACTACTTTGCCATTCTCTGGTAGTTTCCATTATGTTCTCTTCAGAGTTATTGTTCTACTTTTTCTTCTTTTTCTCTCTTCAATAATGTTTAAGACAAAAAAGTCCCCCTTTCTTCCTGAAAGGGTGCCATCAGTAGCAACAGACCTCAAAACTCCTCAATGGCAGACCTATATCTCTTGGTACAATTTTCTTGGGTTACATCTAACTGTGGAACTCCCCTAATAAAAATCTTTCAACTGAGCTTCTCAATGCCCATTAGGATAAATTCCAAGCTCTTCATTTCAAGATCACAATAAGCTCTTTATAATTTGTCCCTGCTTGCTGGGATTTTATATTTTACCACTTTCTCCCTTGAGCATGAAGCTTAATTTTCATTCTGAATCTTCATTTCTTCAAAGGCAGAAGCTACCACTGGCCTTTGAAATCTTTTGCCCCTATTTTAATGTCTTTTGCAGGCTTTTAATAGCTATTTATTTAAAGCTGATTCTTGTTATTTAAGGTATTTATGTTTTATAAAGTTGCTGCAACACTGCATTAGCAGATATTAAACCATTGCTCCTAGAGGATATGTATGTAAAGATTATAATCTTAAATCCTAAAAATAACTCATCCTGGTGGATTCTGTTTTCTTTATTCTACGAAAGAGTAAACAAGGTCCAGAAATGTTAAGTGACTTGCCTGAAGCTGCCCTACTAACAGGGGCCGGAGTTGAGATTCAAACCCGATTCAGCTGGAGCAGTGTTGGAGCTCTTTGCACCAGGTGGTGCATTCCTTACATCTCCATCTTCTACTCATGTATATATAAGAGCTGAAACAAAGAGGAAGGGTTCCACCTGGTTCATGCTCACCTGCAAACATGTGAGTTGAGGCAGTCAAAATGCATGCCATTTTAAGCATGTCTGTAAATGATGGGAAAGTGCTGTAAGTATTGATTCTGGGGTTCCAAGCACATTTTAGTGATAGATTATTTTGCAAATACAGAATCTGCTAATAGTCGGAATTGACTGTGCAAGCCTCAATTGCTACTCTTAGAATGGGTTACATATTCCTGCTGGTTGCTCTTGAACTTCCTGTATTATAACCTTTATCATGCAGTATTGGAATTGCCTATTTCATTATCCTCCTACCCTGTGACAGTATATAATATACGAGAATAGGGAGTTTCCTCTATTATTCTTCTTGTTCTCCAGGTCCTGTCCCAGCACTTGACATATAACAGAAATCCAAAAAGTGCTTGTTGACTATGCAATCTAATGAAAACACTACAAAGCATAATATAAACAAGTGGTAGGATGCGGTACCCCTCTATTACACCACCAAGATTGTACTACTCATGCTATATGGGTTTCACACTGCTGTGCTTATACAACCACCTTAGTACTGGGGGCTAGCAAGTCTTTGGTTAGAAACTTACCAACAAAGACAAATGGGCAAGTGCTTTGAGGATGTTTTGATCAACGTTCCTACAGTTCTTGTGAAAGGCAATGATAATGAAGCAACTTTGAGGCTCTGGGTGTTTCCTCCATTGTTTTCTTATATCAGGAAAGCCTTTAACAGATATAAGTGGAGTCATTATTTCAAAGGGTTCTTGTATTAACTTTAATTAGAAGATATTTCTTCTTTTACCCAACACACCCATAAAATAATAGCTGTGTAAGAAGCTTAAAAGGGAGGCTGACAAGTCCAATTTCCACATCTTATCTTTGAATATAGAGAAATTGTCCAAGTGGCACATATTTTGAAATGCTAGTCACTGAAGTAGTTTGAAAAGGTCAAAGTCAAACTGCTTTGTCCTGCGACTAATTTTAACCATGCCCTTCTACTAGTGGAGGGACAATTATCTTGTAGAAAGAATAAATATATTGCAATATGAGGAGTAAACTTTTATTTCAATGGGAAAAATTCTCATTTTGATACAATAAAATTTGTTAAAAACCTATCATGTCACATCTGATAGAAAATGAACCCGCTCATGATTGATATGATTATGACTAACACTGAATAAGTCTAAGAGGCATTTCTCTTGGACCTCCACTCTATTGGTGATGTCCAAGCTGCCATGAGGAAATTTGCTCTGGCCACAAACCAAGTCATCATAGGAACCATGGACCGAACTCCAGTCCTCCGGCTCTTAGGCAATTGCCTTATACATCACACTGCCCTTCTAATCTCAGCCATGTTTATCTTGAGAATAAAGCTTGGCAAGACGTAATGAAAATATGGTCATTCCAAAATTTTTATGAAAATAAATGATTTTCTCATTTCAATATTGAATTTCTTTCTGAGTTCTCACTTTTTTTTAAGTAACCATCAGATGAGGGTCTCAAAAATTAGATTTTTTTGGCTAATTTGAGTAACTTAGTTACAAAATTAAAATATAACATTTGTTATAACATTGATTTAATCCTTCTAAGCAAGAGAGCTCTTGAATAGGTTCAAGATTGTTTGGGAAGGAAGTACTGACCACTTGCCAATGATAACTGCCAATGATAGACAGTAAAATAGCCCCTGGTGACAAGTCTTCAAGGTGAACTTAATTGGAAATAATTTGCATTGATCTTATTTTCCTCTCCCATGATGAGCTATGCTGTAAGAATGTAGATGTGAAATGTTCTTACTTAGAATTGGTTATTTCTAACTCATTAAGTTGGGTTTTTAATTTTTGTCTCCAAAGGAGTAAGGCCAAGTTAGAATGTGCAGAATGTTAGTAGTTTAGAAACCTAATAATTTGGCAAGTTTGTTTTTTAGCACCAATGATAATTTCATTGATGTCTTTAAATGCACATTGTGCCTGAGTTTTTCTTTTTAAATGTTTTATTTATTCTTAGGTGTAATCGGTATCGAAGCCACTGTTCTTTTTTGTCAAATATTTATGGGGTAGTCCTAGACAACCACATCCCTCAAATACTTTGTCCTTTCTTCTTTTCTTTCTTTTTGTCTCCGCCCCCCACAAAGTTTCTATATAGTTTTGTTAATTTTTCTTTCACCTCCAATTCTATCATCTTCCCATTTTTTGTCTCTCCTTTTATACCCCATGCTTGTCATATGTGACCCAAGCCACTAAATAAAAGGAAACTGATAAATCAGAGCTACTTCTTAGATATTTTTTAAACAATTTAGACCCTCAAGTTAACTTTTGTAATAAACCTAAATTTAAAATGACTTGACAATAATACCCAGAGGGTGTGTACTGTCAATTGTCATCATTTTTTCCCACATTTTGTTGATGGAATTAACAGAGAAAAGGTAAAAATGACTCTGAAGAGAAATATAATCTTAATATATTAGCTTAAAAAAATTAATTAAAAAGAAAGAAAACAGGCAGTCAAACTGATGGAGATTCTGATTCTTTTGAACCTTTTATGCTGGTCTCTTTTTGTTAGGTTTCATGCTTTATACACAGAAATAGTTGAAGAGTTCAAAGACCTGTTTAAGTACTAATTAAAAATTTTGTGGTTTCTAAACACTATTGATAAGATTTGGAATTTTGTAGAAAAAACACTATTTATGATGCTTCTCCATAGTTAATCATGGGAATAAATTGCCAAAACAGTTACAAGAATTTAGAGGTTGATTTTCTTTTTGGCATAACCGTAAGTGTAAATTTGGTTATGCTGGCTTCTGTCAACCTCAAATCTTCTACTAATAAAATATTTAAAAATATGGCTTGCTATTTGCCCACTAAGAAGAGATATTTTGAAAGTTGTTATGGTATTCAAACAGATATTTAGGTCTAGAAGAAAGACTTTATAATGAGTTTAATGTTCAAACATTGTCTAGTGTTGCTTGCATAATAATCAGTGTTATATACATTTATCAAAATAAACCCCAACACAAAAGAATTCTTGATTTTTCAAGGATAAACATAAATACAAATTCAAAAGTGAAGATTCTCAAGAATGTTATTAAAATTATGACCCAGAGGATGAAAGTGCAAACTTTAAAGAACTACTCAAGACTTATTGAGGAGAATATTTTAGTTTATTTTGCCGTTGAATGCATATTTTAGTTATGTTTGCCTAAACTTGCATGGTTGTGTGTGTGTGTGTGTGTGTGTGTGTAAAACAGTTTCTGTAACTATTCAGTTGACTCAGTTGTGAAACACAGTCATTATGATGTGCTGGAAAACTGGAGACTAAAGATGTTAATCCTGAGACATACATGTCTGAATCTCTGGTGATTATAATGAATAAGCCATTCAGTTGTATCCAATGTAACTACTCATTGTTGCCCTGGAACATACACGAAACGTCTGCCAATAAGGGCACATGTGACTGTTGTAAATCCCCATTTATTCTTATTCTGGAATTCAAAGGAAAGAATATGGCAACAGTCCACCCCTCCCCAGTTCTCATGGGGTAACTGAACATAGAGAGGAAATGGTGTCTTTTTGCCCCACAGAACCAAAAGGAATTTGGTCCTTTATTTATTCAACAGTTTTTGAACACACACATTGATGTAGACATGAGCTACCCATGGGTTTATGTTTCTGTCAATTCCTTTTTCATTTGGAACTCAGGCCTGACTGTTTTTTAGTTAATGATGGGAACACATGTTCAGCTTGCTGTTTCTACTGAATTTCAGTCAAATTTGCTGTCTGGTAACAGAATTATTTTCTTATTCCAACAACTCACTCTCTGCAGAGGAGTGAGAGTGATTTTCAAAAACATAAATCTAGTTACAAAATGTTCCTGGTTACAGTCTCAAAATGTTATCAATTGCACTTAGAATTAAAAAAAAAAACCCTCCTCATCTTGTTCTACAAAATCCGAGATGATCTATCAAACATCATTTTATGCTAATTCCTTCCCAGACCACTCAGCTCCAATCAGCTCCTCAAACGCCCCAGGCTTCTTCCTGATGCAGAAACTTGGATAGGCTGTTTGTCTGCCTGAACACTGCCCCATATTCTCATCTCAGCCTAGGTCTTTGCATGAAAATTTTTGTTTCCTCCTTTATTATTTTTTTTTTTACATCTTTTTAAAACTTTCGTTTTTAAGACCAAGGGTACATGTACCTGTTTGTTATACAGATTATTTCATCACCCAGGTGTTATACCTAATACCCGTTAGTTATTTTTCCTGATCATCTCCCTCCTCCCACCCTCCTTTCTCCAAGAGGCCCCAGTGTGTGTTGTTCCCCTCTATGTGTCCACGTGTTCTCTTTTCTTCTGAGGTCATTCCGATTGACCCACTAAGAAACTTCCATCATTTTCTCATAGCGCATTAATCAGGGTTCTCTAAAGGGATACAATAGGATAGATGAATATATGAAGGGGAGTTTATTAGGAAAATTGACCCACAGGATCATAGGGTGATCCCATAATAGGCCATCGGCAAACTGAGGATCCAGGAAGCCAGTCTGAGTCCTAAAACCTCAAAAGTAGGGAAGCTGATAGTGTACCCTTCAGTCTGTGGCTGAAGGCCTGAAAGCCCCTGGCAAATCACCGGTGTAAGTCCAAGAGTCCAAAAGCTGAAGAACCTGGAGTCTGATGTTCGAGAGCAGGAAGCATCCAACACGAGAGAAAGATGAAGGCTGGAAGACTCAGCAAATCTGTCCTTTCCGTTCCTGCTTTCATGGTAGCAGCTAATTAGATGGTGCCCAGACTGAGGGTGGGTCTGCCTCTCCCAGTCCACTGACTCATATGTTAATCTCCTTGGCAACACCCTCACAGACACACCCAGGAACAACACTGCACCCTTCCATCCAATGAGATTGACACTCAATATTAACCATCACACATAGTATGCCCTTTATTCTTTATAATATTTATTACAATTCTAAATTATATATTTGCCTTTTAACTTTTTTGTTTGTTCCCAAGAATAAATTAAAAAATATTTCCTCTGTCATGGATTTTATACCTAAAACTTATTCAATAAACAATGAGAATAACTAAATGAGTGAATGAACAAATAACTTCAGCACATGAGCAGAATTAAATAGCATAGGTTTCTACAAAGTGGCAAAAAGAAGCTAGAGATTCTTCCCAAGAACTTTCTCATCTTAATCATGAGGCATCTGAGGGACAAGCTCTGAATGAATAGATGTATTTTATATATATATATATACATATACATACGTATATATATATTTTTTATTATACTTTAAGTTCTAGGGTACATGTGCTCAATATGCAGGTTTGTTACATATGTATACATGTGCCATGTTGGTGTGCTGCACCCATTAACTCATCATTTACATTAGGTATATCTCCTAGAGAACACTTGGACACAGGATGGGGAACATCACACACCGGGGCCTGTTGTGGAATAGATGTATTATTTAAGGCAGGATAGATCCACTTCTTGTAGGGATGGTGGTAACTGCTTAGATAGCCCAAATGAAACTCTTGATAGGTTACCAAATCTCATGGTTAATATTAGGTGTCAACTAGATTGGATTGAAGGATGCCTAGATAGCTGGTAAAATGTTGTTTCTGGGTGTGTCTGTGAGGGTGTTGCCAGAGGAGATTGACATTTGAGTCAGTGGACTGAGAGAGGAAGACCCAACCTCAATGTGGGTGGGCAGCATCCAATAAGCTGCCAGTGTGACTAGAACAAAGCAGGTGAAAGAAGCTGGAATGAGCTGGCTTGCTGAGTTTTCTGGCTTTCATCTTTTTCCCATGCTGGATGTTTCCTCCTGTTCCTCCCGCCCTCCTGCCCTTGAACATCAGACTCCAGGTTCTTCGGCCTTTGGACTCTTGAACTTACACCAGTGGTTTGTTTGCCGGGGGCCCTTGGGCCTAAGGCCACAGACTGAAGCCTGCACTGTCAGCTTCCCTATTCCCTGCTTTTGAGGCTTTTGGACTCAGACTGAGCCACTCCTGGCTTCTTTCGTTCCTAGCTTGCAGATGGCCTATTGTGGGACTTCACCCTGTGATTGTGTGAGCCAATTCTCCCCTTTCATATATACATATATCCTATTAGTTCTGTCTCCCTGGAGAACCCTGATTAATACCCCAAGTGAGCAATAATTTTTTTTTCACCACAACCTGAAGAGGCGCAATACATAGACTTGGGCTATAGACACATATGGAAGGATGCTCTTGAATTCAAATATGAAAGCAGCACCTGAGAAACTGATTCTTAAGAAAGAAAGGCAGTTTGAAACCAGCCCATTTCAGATAGAGAGACTTGGAGTTGTACAGACCTGAAGCATTGGACTAATTATAAACCATGCATCTCTCCTACTGTGAAGAGATTATTTTATTCCACCGTTTGATTAAACACATGATAGTAAAGGGTGATAGGTGTAAGGAAAGAGAATTTGGTGATATGGAGTATCGTAGTATGGAAACTGTATCAGTCTGCTTGGGCTCCCATTAAAAAATACCATAGACTCGGTGGCTTACACAACAGAAATTTATTTTTCACAATGTTAGGGGCTGGGAAGTCCAAGATCAAAGTGCCTACTGATTCGGTTTCTAGTGAGGGCTCTTCTCCTGGCTTATAGAAAGGGGCCTTCTTGCTGTGTCCTCATCTGGAAGATAGAAAGAGAGAGATCTCTCTCTTGCCACAGTCCTATAGGATCAGGGCCTCACCTTTAAGATTTCATTTAACCTTAGTATCTCTGAAAGACCTGTCTCCAAATACAGTCACATGGGTGTTAAGGCTTCAACATATGAATTTGAGCAGGGGGCGGGGCAATTCAGTCCATACTAGGAACACACCCTAGTTGCTGAGCTAACATAGTAATAGAACACTAAGTCCCTGGTGTGTATCCCACACTGACACAGAGCACTTTACACATTTATCTCATTTAATCCTTTTAATGGCCTATAAGGAGAGTCCTGTTTATAGTGGCAAACCGAGACTTTGTGTTGTGTTTTAAAGCTTGTCTTTTACAGTCACTTAATTTTACTTGTAAACAAAATTTTTGCAAAAAGTTATGTCTTTAATTCTCTTCCTAATTTTAGGAATGTATGCTCACTAATTGAAATAAGGTTATGGTTAGTGGCTTGAGTGTGAAGTCAACTTGCTATGATAGTACTTTCATCTTTAAGTGGACAAACATGATTTTCTACAACAAATAATTTAATAAATGTGGTTTCCTATAATTTTTTTAAAAAACTCTCCAAGGTTACAAGTCCTTGTAATTATTAAACCAAATCTCTCTAAGTTTTAGATTTGTTCACCTCTCTGATGACATTGTATAGAATAACTATAGATAGAATTTATTTGTTTTGTATGTAAATATTTTCTCACCCATTCCTTATCTACTGACAAATTTTAACAACCAGCTCAGGGTTTTGTCCCCTCCAGTACCTAAGCTAACTATTAGGTACTGGATGTGACAGTTGTTTCAGTGGCTTAGGGCTTCTAGTTTCATTTATAAATTCAACCAGAGCTGAGTTAAAGAATGTGAGACTGATTATATATTTTATTCTACACTTACAATAGGGAAACTGAGACCCAGTGATTATACAACTGTCTCACAACACTCCCAGCAAGAAAAGTAACTTGAAGCTCAAGCTCATTCCCATAAGATGCATTGTCTTAACCACCTCACTCTTTTTTTTTTTTTGTATGTTGCTGAGGATGCTCTACTTTTCTTAACCTGTAGAAGAATTTTCTGACTTAATAAGTTTTCTTCCAGTACTTTTCAAGTACTCCCCTAATGTTTCTTATCCTTTATGGGCTCTCTTTCTCTTCCCCTCATTTTCTTTAACAATTTATTCTAAACAAAGCACAAAGAAAGTTTGACTACCAAATTCTCCTCTCTGGTATCTAGTTTTTTGTGATGACTTATTTTTAATCATGAATATATTCTTGTGGTATGATTTGGCTGTGTCCCCACCCAAATCTCAACTTGAATTGTATCTCCCAGAATTCCTACATGTTGTGGGAATGACCCGGGGGAGGTAATTGAATCATGGGGGCTGGTCTTACCCATGCTATTCTCGTGATAGTGAATAAGTCTCATGAGATCTGATGGGTTTATCAGGGGTTTCCACTTTTTCTTCTCTCTCATCTTTCTCTTGCTGCTGCCATGTAAGAAGTGCCTTTCGCTTCTCGCCATGATTCTGAGGCCTCCGCAGCCATGTAGAACTATAAGTCCAATTAAATCTCTTTCTGTTCCCAGTTTTGGGTATGTCTTTATCAACAGTGTGAAAATGAACTAATACATCTTGTTAAAATTGATAAATTCCAGGATTTCTTGCTTTGTGGTTGGACTATAAAACATACGCGATCATCGTGGTTCAGGATCTTGGCTGAATTCTGAGTTAAAGGGGTGTATAAGTGAATGGTCCCTTTGGTGACTCCTGGGCAAATTTGAAGTTCATGCATGCAGTTCCAGGTTCCATTTCTAGGTACTAAAGGCTTGTAAATTCATCTTCAAAAATAGTAGCTTTGTGTCTCTTGGGCGACTCCTGAGGACCATAACTCTTAAATTTGCTCTTAATTTCACAGTTTTGACAGTTATTGTTGCCCTATTTTAAATGCTCTTAATGATTTTTTATTTTTAAAGATTTTCCTTTGTGGTAATGATGTTTGCAAGTATTAGAAAAGAATTATTCTCCCTCTTAGTTTTTTCCATATAACCTTTAATTCAAACTCCTGGATATGATCTGTAGAGTTAAAATGTGTTTCTAACACAGGAAAGTATGCTCCTTAAGTGTCTATATTAGTCACGGTTCTCTAGATGTACAGAATTAATAGGATATATACATACATATACATATGTATGTATATAAAGGGGAGTTTATTCAGGAATATTAACTCACACAATCACAATGTAAGGTCCCACAATAGGCCATCTGCAAGCTGACAAGCAAGAAAGCTAGTCTGAGTCCCAAAGCTGAAGAACTTGGAGTCCAATGTTTGAGGACAGGAAGCATCCAGCACAGGAGATAGATGTAGGCTTGGAGGCTAGGCCAGCCTAATTTCTCTATGTTCTTCTGCCTGCTTTTATTCTGGCCATGCTGGCAGCTGATTCGATAGTGCCCACCTGGATTGAGGGTGGGTCTGCCTTTCCCAGTCCACTGACTTAAATGTTAATCTCCTTTGGCAATCCCCTCACAGACACACCCAGGAACAATACTTTGCATCCTTCAATCCAATCAAGTTGACACACAGCATTAACCATAACAGTGCCTCTTCTGTGCTGCTCCATGTTTTGAAGAAAGATGCTTAGATGATTTTTGCCACAGCATATCAAGCCAGGGTATAGGAACTATTGGGAACAAACAGAGACTTGCAGAGGACTGGCTGCATTTAAGCATTTGCACAGTGCACAGACAGCAAAGCTTTCCTTGGCTATCCTACCAGGTAGGACATGAATATTGCCCACCTGCTGAGTGTAACTCACATGTTTCCCAACTTTAATGTAAGCTTCAGATTCAATGGGTCAATATTCATCTCAGCGGATAGTTTTTCTGAGGTCTCAGTTTTCTCCAATGTTCCACTGTAAGCACATAAAAGTAGTGCAGCACTGTGTAAGCATAGTATCACCTAGAATGTTTTGTTTGAGGTATGAGTTTTAATTTATCAGAAACTGTGGCACAGTCCCTAAAAGTCTCTAATTTCCAAGGAATTATGAAGCACTACATTTGTTCTATTGGAATACTAAGAAGTAAAGACTGACTTATCAAACTCTGAATTGCAAGTAACCTTCCCCTGGGCAAGAGGCACTTTTTTCATCTTTTTATTCTGGAGGCTATCCTAGTACCTAGTACATAGTAGTTGGTTAATGAATATATACTATGTGAATATAGAAATGTTCAACTATTCCTAATATAGCTCAGGTGGGACAATTCTCCCATCCACACAATTGCATCTTCCAAACCTGGTTTAATGCCACACTCAATAAAAAGGAAAGAAGATTTTACTGAAGTGTTCTGGGGGAATGAGCAAGCAGAATCAGATTTTACAATCAATATATCCGATTTTCCTTCACAAGGTTCCTTTCCCATGACTGTTACTCATCTTCATTCTTTCTCATAGCTCTTATCTTGCTTTTACTTGATGCCTCTCTTTCTAGAAATTCCAGTTTTGTTGTAGGTGAGTCAGCTTTGAATTCAACTTATGAACTTCACTCAGTAAAACATAAATGTAGTCATTAGCCAAACTGTGACTCCTTGTTTTTTCTTAAGTATGCTCTTTGGTAGCAGGGCAGGAGGTGGGAAACTCATCTTTTTGTAACCCATGGTCCCCAGTTTCGGTTATACACTGTGAAAAAGTACCTATTTGTAACTGTTGCACCTTGAGTTCTAGTTGTTTCAAAAAGTTCCAGGAAGAACCTCAGCCCTGGAAATACAAAAACATCTCATTTGGATCCAAAAATACCTGAGTAGGAAATTAATTTTGGGGAACTCCCCTCATTACCATACTAAAAACCCTGCCCAGGGAGGAGGTTATTCTTCATTCTCTCTATATGCAATATATGTAGAAGCATGATCTGCGACTGTGCCTATACCGACTTTACTGCACCTCTTCGTGCAATGATGCAGCCAACCAGCCCAATAAAATCCCTGATTTCACCATTATTCAGGAGGGCACAGCTTTGAGGGGACTATCCTGATGTCCTTACTTTTGAAAGTAATAAAATCCCCTTATTAAGTCCTCCTTGGTTGTGGTCATTGGACTGTCATCCACAAGCAATAAAGCTCACCCATTGTGTGGGTAACATTTTCACTTCAAGCATACAATTTATATATGCCCAGTAAATTCTCTTCCAAAGGAGAAATTCTACTGCTGGAACAATGAGATTCAACCATAATATTCCTCCAATTATTTTCATTTTCTTTCTTTGGCTTCTTAATCTACCTCTGGGACAAATTGTAGTTTGGCATGGAAGGGATTCTGATTCTTAATTATTTATCTGAATTACAGTAATTTTAGTTGTTAATAGAACTTCTTTATTACTGTAGAAGATTAGGGATTATGTTCCAACTCTGTTACAAAATAACTGTGTGACCTCAATCACTCTAAAACTCTATGTTCTTCTGTAAAATCGAGCTCTTTAGAATTAAATCAGTCAGCGGTTTTCAATCTCAGTTGCACATTGGACTCATCAGGGAGTTTCACAAAATATGACGCCTGATTTAATTTGTATGAAGTAATTCTCAAGCATCTAGATTTTTTAAAGCTCCCCAAGTGATTTTAATGCACAGTTGAGGTTGAGGATTACTAACCCAAGAGCTATGGTGATAATTAAGTTAATGTGTATGGAAACACTCTGATAAACTGAAAAGGATTATATGAATATAATTTACTTCTAGAGTTTTTATTAAAGTAAAACTGATAAGGCATTCTAAAGTCTTTCTTTCATGCCTGTAGGTAGAAGAACCAAGCTGTCTCAGTTTGCCCAGAACTTTCTTGGTTTTAATACTAAAAATCTCATGTCTTGGGAAATCCCTCTGTCCCAGGCAAAATTTGAGAGTTTGTCATTCTAACTGCAGCTGTTATTGCACAAGTGAGATTTCAGATTTACAGAGTTCAAGAAGAATGTATTATCTCTTTTCTATTTCTCACAATGCTGGGATATTCAATGGAGCTATAAGTTAAAAGAACAGAACTCCTATCTGAATTGAATTGAATGTATTTAAATGTTTCACTGTCTTCTCTCTGCCTCTAAAAAACCCTTTCTATATTCTTTTCCTTGTTTTCCATGTTTTTATTTAGGATAGTTTCTCAACCTGAAAAGTCTTTCTTCTCCATCTTTATCTATCCAACTTTTAAGGTTTTGGGGATTTGGGTGATTATCTAATTGTGGAAGAAAAAAGTAAGGCAGGTAATAGCATTTGTGTTGAAAATTACCTTGGTGATGATTTTTCCCCCTTAAAAATATAAAATTTACACTAACATTTAGAATCAAATAGTGAGAATGGGTATGCTTAAAACATGTCCTGAATAAAAAAATGACTTTCTAGAGGTCACTTTGTCCCAGCTGGCATAATGGCTTGATTTAGTAAATTTGCTCTGATAAGTAAAGTAGATCAATTGATTCAGTAATAATTAGGACCCTACTTTGCTGCCTGGCCCTGTTAGGAGAAGTCAAGCCAATGAAAGCCTTGCCCTTAAGTAATGGGATGATGCGTATGCATTTGTTTCTGTTTTGTGTGCATGTTTATGTGTGCTGGTGTGTGTGCTTGTGTATGTGCTTGTGTGGTAGTAGTGCTGGGTGATAGGGATGAAGTTTTCTTCTGTGCCACTGATATAGTTTTTCTGTGTCCCCACCCAAATCTCATCTTGAATTGTATCTCCCATAATTCCCATTGTTGCGGGACTCAGTGGGAGATAACTGAATCATGGTGGTGGTTTCCCTCATACTGTAGTCATGGTAGTGAACAAGTCTCATGAGATCTGATGGTTTTATAAGGGGAAACCCCTTTCGCTTGGCTCTCACTCTTTGCTTGTCTGCCACCATGTGAGATGTGCCTTTCACCTTCTGCCATGATTGTGAGGCCTCCCCAGCCATGTGGAACTATACGTCCACTAAATCTCTTTATTTTGTAAATTTCCCAGTCTTGGGTATATATTTATCGACAGCATGAAAATGGACTCATGCAAGAGATTCTCTGTCATTGTCTGAATCTAGCTCCCTGTTGGAAGGGAAGTCTGAGTTACGCATTTTCAATGCTTTCAGATCCCATGGTGTAAGGGCAACCATAGAAGGGTGGGGAAGACACTGAATATTAGTACACAACATCTAGCAAATTACCACATTGACGTTAACTTTATAACTAGGGAAGACAACTGACTCCATATAAGAAAATTACTTTCTGGTAAAATTTGATTTTAATGTTAATAATTTGAAGTCATAAATGGTGCACTCCTTGGCTCCTATGATTGTCCAGGGAACAGACTGAAGGAAGGTCACCACCCATTTCACTGCCTGGAGCATGCCATGCACTCAATAAATGGTGGTTGTCATTACTGTTAGAGCAGCATGAAAGGCAATTAGCTCTTGGCAGCATATTCAGGCCACAAGCCTGAGTCACTCAGGAAACTTGGGCATTGGTCACAGAAATCAGTGTCACTACCACATAGAAAATGGACAGATGATTGGAAAAACAACATGTTGAGCTTCGGTCTTTTCACATCATACTCTACACCTCATTGCCCAGCATTGCCAACATTTTTAAATTTATCCTTGAAGATTCTCTCTCTCTCTCTCGATGTTCTCAGTTTATTCAACAAATGCTTATTGAGTACCTGTTTTATGAAAAAGCACTGTCCTGGGAACCAATGAAATAGAAATTTGACAGTTAATGGCTACCTTTATGGGACTGATAATGAAGCAGGGAGAGAAGGAAATGTGTGTATGTGTGTGTGGGTGTGTGTGTATTTGGGCATCTGGTGCATATTATGCCATAGGTACTGGTGATAAAGCTGCAATAATAATTTTCTCCTTTTTGGGAATGTGTTGGTGTAGTAGGAGGGCTACGACAGGTATGAACGAGAGCTTGGGGGGATTTAGATATTAAAGAGTTCATAAAAAGAAGAAATGCATTCCTGCTGGATTTGCTGCTAAACATTTTAAAGAGAGTCAAAAGGTGAAGAAATTGAAAAAATTAATAATGTTGAGGCATATCCCAAGGACACAGGTGCTAACTTAAAGAGATTCCTACTGGCAAAATCTGGGACAATTTGAGTGCAAAATAATCAACAGTAGTAAATGGTCAACCATCAAAAAATCAGTAATCTACTAATTTATCTTAATAATAAATAGGTAGATAGGTGGAAGATGGGAGTGAAAGGAGTTACTGCTCACAGTTCTTGCTAACTGGTAAATGTAGAGAGAGTGTGGGGTATGGAAAATCATTTTACAATCATTATAATGAAGAGTGTTTCAGGCAAAACTTATCAGTTAAATGTTTAATCGAGGCAGAAATTTTTATAAGCAGCAGCATGTTTACATTCTTATAAAGTGTTTCTCCCAACTGCTTATTAGTTGTGAAGGAGAAATAAAAACCATACAATAATTTTTAACAATGTATATTACCATTAGCAATGTATGAGTAGGTCTACATTCTCGTCTGTTTGAATTTTAGCTGTTTTCATGAGCTTGAACTCTGGCAACTCAAAAAGCCAGAGTGTCTTCTTACCTCCAAATAATTGCACTAGTTTCCCTGCAATGGTTCTTAACTAGGGTAAAATGGCTGAAATGACAGAAATAGAATTCAGAATATGGATAGGAATGAAGATAGAGATTCAGGTGAAAATAAAATACTCAATCTGAGGAATCTAAGGAATACAATAAAATGATACAGGAGATGAAAGATAAAATCGCCATTTTAAGAAAGAACCAAACTGATCTGAGAGAGATGAAAAATTCACTTCAAGAATTTCAGAAGCAGAATAGACCAAGCTGAGGAAAGAATCTCAGAGTTTGAGGACTAGTTCTCCAAAATAACTCAGTAACATAAAAATAAAGAAAAAACAATAAAGAATGTGAGAAACCTCTGAGAAATATGGGATTATATGAAAAGACAAAGTCTCTTACTCATTGGCATCCCTGAAAGAGAGGGAGAGAAAGCAAACAACTTGGAAAACATATCTGAGGATATCATTCATGAAAATTTCCCCAATCTCACTGGGGAGGCCAACATTAAAATCCAGGAAATGCAGAGAACCCCTGTGAAATACTATGCAAGACAACCATCCTTAAGACACATAGTCATCAGATTCTCCAAGGACAAAATGAAAGAAAAATTGTTAAAAGCAGCTAGAGAGAAGAGGTAGGTCACTTATAAAGGGACCCCCATCAGGCTAACAGCACACCTTTCAGCAGAAAACCTATAAGCCAGAAGAGATTGGAGGCCTGTATTCAGTAATTATAAAGAAAATACATTCCAACCAAGAATTTCATATCCAGCCAAACTAAGCTTCATAAGCAAAGGAGAAATAAGATCCTTTTCAGACAAATAAATGCTAAGAGAATTCGTTACCACCAGGCCTGTCTTAAGAGATATTAAGGGAGTGCTGAGTATGGAAAGGAAAGACCATTACCAGCCACCACAAAAACACACTTAAGTACATAGACCGTCAACATCGTACAGCAGCCACACAATCAAGTCTGCAAAGTAACCAGCTAAGAACACGATGACAGGATAAAATGTGCATATATCAATATTAACCTTGAATGTAAATGGGCCAATTAAAAGGCACAGAGTGGCAAGTTGGATAGAAAAGCAAGAAACAACTGTATGCTGTTTACAAGAGACCCATCACACATGGAATAAAAGCCATAGGCTCAAAGTAAGGAAATGAAGAAAAATCTACCAAGCAATCTGAAAAAAAAGCATGGGTTGCTATTCTAATTTCAAAGAAAAAAGACTTTAAGCCAAAAATGATAAAAAATGACAAAGAAGGGCAGTACCTAATGGTAAAGAGCTCAATTCAACAAGAAGACCCAACTATCCTAAATATCTATGCACCCAACACTGGAGCACCCAGGTTCATAAAGCTAGTTCTTAGAGGCCTATGAAGAAACTTAGCCACACAATAATAGTGGGAAACTTCAACACCCCCCTTATATCAAGGCAGAAAACTAACAAAGATATTTAGGACCTGCACTCGATATTTGACCAAATGGACCAAACAGATATCTACAGAATTTTTAACCAAGAAACAACAGAATATGCACTCTTCTCATCTGTATATGAGACATACTCTAAAACTGACCACATGATCAGCCATAAAACAATTCTCAGCAAATTAAAAAACCCGAAATAGAAATTATAGCAACCACACTCTTGAACCACAGTGCAATAAAAATAGAAATCAATACTAAGAAAATTGTTCAAAACCATACAATTACATGGAAATTAAACAGCCTCCTCCTGAATGACTTTTGGGTAAACAACGAAATTAAGGCAGAAATTAAGAAATTCTTTGAAACTAATGAGAACAAAGATACAACATACCAGAATCTCTGGGATACAGCTAAAGCAGTGTTAAGAGGAAAGTTTACAGGACTAAACACCCACATAAAAAAGTTAGAAATGTCTCAGTTGAACAACCTAGCATTGCAATTAAAAAAAAAAACTAGAAAGACTAGAGCAAACAACCCCAAAGCTAGCAGAAAACAAATAATCAAAATTAGAGCTGAACTGAAGGAAATTAAGATGTGAAAAACCATAAAAAAATCTGAGTCCAGTTTTTTCTTCGAAAAATAAATAAGACTGATAGACTGCTAACTGGACTAATAAAGAAAAAAAGAGAGAAGATCCCAATAAACATGATCAGAAATGACAAAAGGGTCATTACCATCAACCCAAAAGAAACACAAAAAACTCTCAGAGTACTATGAACACCTCTATGCATGCACAGAGACTAGAAAATCTAGAATAAATAAATACATTCCTGGAAACGTACAACCTCCAGAGATTGAACCAGAAAGAAATTGAGTCCCTGAAGAGACCAATAATGAGTTCTATGATTGAGTCTGTAATAAAGGGCCTATTAACCAAAAAAAAAAAAAAAAAAAAAAAAAAATCCAGGACCAGATGGATTAACAGCTGAATTTTATCAGATACAAGAGCTGGTAAAACAATGAACTGGTAAAGCTATTCCGAAGGTCATGAGGAGAAGGGACTCCTTCCTAACTCATTCTATGAGGCCAGCATCATTCTGATACCAAAACTTGGCAGAGACACAACAAAAAAAGAAAACTTCAGGCCAATATGCTTGATAAACATTGATGCAAAAATCCTCAACAAAATACTAGCAAACGGAATCCAGCAACTTTGTCAAAATGCTAATCCACAACCATCAAGTAGGCTTTAGCCCTGGGATGCAAGGTTGGTTCAATGTATGCAAATCAATGTATGTTAAATGTGATTCATCACATTAACAAAAGCAAAAGCAAAAACCACATGATCATCTCAATAGATGCAGAAAAGACTTTTGATAAAATTTGACATCACTTCATGTTAAAAACCCTGAACAAACTAGGCAATGAGGCAACATATCTCAAAATAATAAAGAGTCCATCTATGAGAAACCCACAGCAAACATCATACTGAACGGGCAAAACCTGTAAGCATTCCCCTTCAGAACGGGAACAAGACAAGGATGCCCACTCTCGCCCCTCCTATTCAACATAGTACTGGAAGTCCTAGCCAGAGTAATCAGGCAAGAGAAAGGAAAGGCATCCAAATAGGAAGAAAGGAAGCCAAAGTATCTTTGTTTGTAGATGATATGATTCTGTACTTAGAAAACTCGAAAGTCTCTGCCCTAAAACCCCTAGAGCTGATAAACAGCTTCAGCAAAGTTTCAGGATACAAAGTCAATGTGCAAATATCAGTAGCATTTCTATAAACCAAGAACATCCAAACTGAGAGCCAAATCAAGAATGCAATCTCATTCACAATAGCCACAAAAGAGTAAAATGACTAGAAATACAGCTGATGAGATAGGTTAAAGATCTGTACCATAAGAACTACAAAACATTGCCAAAAGAAATTGAGATACACAAGCAAATGGAAACACATGCTATGCTTTGTAAATGAAGAATTAATATTGTTATAATGGCCATACTTGTCAAAGCAATTTATAGATTCAATGCTATTCCTATCAAATTATCAATGACATTCCTCACAGAATTAGAAAAGTCTATTCTAAAATTCATATGGAACTAAAAAAGAGTACAAATAGCCAAGGCAATCCCAAGGAAAATGGACAAAGCATTAAGCACCACATTACCTGACCTCAAACTATATTACAAGGCTAGTGTAACAAAACTGGTATGGTACTGGTATAACAATAGACAAATGGAACAGAATAGAGAGCCCAGAAATAATGCTGCAAACATACAACCATCTGATCTTTCACAAAGTTGATAAAAACAAGCAATAGGGAAAGACTCCCTATTCAACAAATGGTGCCAGGGTAACTGGGTAGCCATATGCAAAAGATTGAAACTGGACCTCTTCCTTACACCATATACAAAAATCAACTCAAGATGAATTAAGGACTTATATGTAAAATCTAAAACTATAAAAACTCTGGAAGATAACCTAGGAAATGCCATTTTGGACATCGACCCTGGCAAAGATTTCACAATGAAGATGCCAAAAGCAATTGTAACAAAACCCAAAATTGACAAATGCGATCTAATTAAACTAAAGAGCTTCTGCACAGCAAAAGAAACTATCAACAGATTAAACAGACAACCTAGACTGGGAGAAAATCTTTGTAATCTATACATGTGACAAAGGTCTAATATCCAGAATTTATAAGTAACTCAAATCGGGCAAAAAATAAACATCCCCATTGAAAAGTGGGCAAAAGACATGAACAGACACTTTTCAAAAGAAGATGCACACACGGCCAACAGACATATGAAGAAATGGTCAACATCATTAATCATTAGAGAAATGCAGATCAAAACCACAATGAGATACCATCTCATACCAGTGAGAGTGGCTATTATTAGAAAGTCAAAAAATAACAGATGCTGGAGAAGTTGTGAAGAAAAGAGAATGCTTATGTATTGCTTGTGGGAGTGTAAATTAGTTCAGCCATTGTGGAAAGCTGTTTGGAGATTTCTCAAATAATTTAAAAAAGGTCTATCATTCAACCCAGTAATCCCATTACTGATTATATACCCAAATGAGTGTAAATCATTTTACCATAAAGACACATGCAAGTGTATGCTCATTGCAGTGCTATTCACAATAGCAAAGACATGGAATGAACTTAAGTGCCCATTAATATTGGACTGGATAAAGAATATGTGGTACATATACACCATGGAACACTACACAGCCATAAAATTAATGAGATCATGTCTTTTCCAGCAATGTGGATGAAGCTGGAGGCCATTATCCTAAGCATGTTAACCTGTGAATGGAAAACCAAATGCTACATGTCCTCACTTATAAGTGAGAGCTAAACATTGAGTACATGTGGATACAAAGAAGGGAACAACAGACACTGGGGCCTACTTGAGGGTGGAGGGTGCAAGGAGGGTGAGTTTTTATTCAAAAAACTACCTATCAGGTACTATGCTTATGATACTAGGGTGATGAAAGAATATGTACATCAAACCCCTGTGGCATGCAATTTCCCTATATAACAAACCTGCACGTGTACCCCCGAACCTAAAATAAAAATTAATAAAAATAAGAAAATGCCTAAATCTTGGATACAATGGAAAATTATTCTTTTCCTTTTAATTTTGGGTTTCTTTCTTCTTTTCTGAAATTACAGACAAAAAGCACTCTAGCAAAATAGGAAGAAATATCTATGCTTGGACAATAATCCATTCCAAGAGATTTATCAACAAAGAGCTAAAAATGGTGAGGAATTTAAAGCCTTTCATTCTATTTTATTTTGATTGCTTTTAGGTCTGAGCCAACTTTGTTAGATGTAGAGGAGTTTTACATCTGTCTCTAGCTTCAAAGGCATCTATTTTTTCAACCTTCCTAAATGAGAAAAACACAGTCTTTTAGAGGTGTGCTAAAAGATCAAGGCTGCCAAGGCTATAAGTACCCCACTGACACAATATGATTTTCTGTGTCTATATTTTTTACTTACATCTGCAGGCTGTGGATAAGCGCCTGAAAAGTAATCCAATCTCAATCTAGGCATACAATTGTGTTCATGGGAATATCTATCCCCCTGTTAGGGGGAAATGGAAAGATTCAGAAATACACATGAATTAACCTGGTAAGTCATCAGGCAACTTGGTGATAGAAAATATTTCAAAAAGACTTTAAGTCATCAGGCTTTTCTGATTCATTTAAAAACCTTATCCTCCTGATATGCAAAAGGTAGTATGGAAGGATTTGATGGAGTCCTGATGAGAAAGGTAAGCGACTAGAATATCTGCTCAGATGTGAGAAACCATCTTTACACAAGGGCTCAGGGGGACATTAGGAAAGAGAGACCCTAAGACATCCAACCTTGAGGCCATGAAGAGAGACCAAAAGATGTATCTAAGAAGCATTCTGTCTGTTGGTTTTACAGGCTGGGGCAGAACCAGCCGGTGGAGTTGGGAGGAGGAAGAAATGTGGTATGATTAGGTGATGGTCTCTATTCTTTTTCAAGGCAGTGGTTTCTGTAAGTCACCAAAAAAACAAACAAAAACCGCCCAGCTTTGTGTGTAGTAGATGAAATGACTCTATCCTTTCTTTGCCAAGGATCTAAAAATAATTTATTCTGTCTGAAGTTATTTTTGATACTTTTAAAGTATTAAAGCAAAAATATTAAAAGTATTATTTTTAATACTTTTAAAGTATTAAGAGCAATTAAACATAGTTTAAAAAGCAATTGCTCTTAGTATGTTCTGTTATAGAAAGAAGCTTGGGAGTGGGTGTTCAATGTGGCCCCTTCTCATAACAGATCTTTTCAAGCTGAGAAAGATATTACCTGTGTTGGGATTTGGTCAGCCATTATTCATTAATTTATCAATTTATCAATGAATTTACTCATTCCCTGCAAACAGACCGGGTAACATACCACTTCCTCTCCACTTACGATAAGTGCTCTTGATTCCTTGCTTATGATGGTTGTGGGCTTGAGACAAGGCAACCATTAGACTCAGCTCAGAGTTCAGACTCTATCTTCAGAAATACCTAGTTTTTAGATCCCAGCTTCATTGTGCAATAGCTATGAGACCAGTTTCTGCATCTATGAAATGGAAGGCATAATGGTATCTACTAATATGATGGCTGCAAGACTTAGGATATTGCATTAAAGATAATAATGCAGATGGCACACAGGGAAGCACTCAAGAATGTTAGCTATTATTTATAGTAATTATCACCATTATTATTATTTGTGAGTACTGTAGCTAAACATACCCTAAATAAATATACTTCTAATGATATTCTCATATAACTTTTGGAATTTAAACTTCCTGTTACATGAGAGAGAAGTGGGTAATAAAGAAGGTGTATGACAAAGAAAATGGGGAAAGGAAGAAAACAGGGATGCTGTTTTAAATAATCTTATACCTTTAAGTTGGAAAGCAGAATTAATAAACTTCCCCCCAGGAAACACTGAAATCTTTGTGCATTGGAAATATTGTTTTAAGATTGTAGGTTTCAGATCATTACACTTTGTAAACTTCAATATAGTTAGGCAGAAATGCCTAACCATTTTCTGATACTTCTGCATAAAGAAGTGCTTTAAAATTGTATCTTGAGGTTATGATACTTCTTATCAGGATTTCTCATAATTTATTCAATGCTGATTTTCACAGGCTCATACACAGAATTATTAAATCTGGAAATGTACAACTACAAATGATTATTGTGCTATTAATGTAAATCTTATAATTTATAGATGAGAAGGAGGATAAAGGAGGTGAAATAACATGCTTTCCTTTATACAGTGAATTAGGGCAAAAATATAGGTGTATTAACTTCCTAGGCTAGCGTTTTCTTTTTTCTCCCCATTTACCTTCTATCTAAAATAAATAAATACATAAATAAATAAATTTTAAAAGCTGTGCACATTTAAGAATGAAAAGTTATGTATATGTTTGGCTTATTTTCTATTTTCCTAAATGTAAATGATTACTCTGGATCAGTAATTCTTTTTTCGCTTAGTTTTTTTTATTCTGAAAGGTACATAACAAAGTTTATAATTTTAAACATTTGTAAGTGTGTAATTCAGTGGCATTGAATACATTCCCAATGCTATGTATTCATCACCATTATTATACCTCCCAATTTTTTTCATCCCAACCATAACACGTACCGACTAAATGATAATTCCCCCTCCTCTCTCCCTGAAGCCTCTATTGACCTCTATTCCACCTTCTGCCTCTATGAATTTGGCTATTCTAGATACTTCATATAGGTGAGATCACACAATATCATCCTTCTGGCTTATGTAACTAAACATGATGTTTTCAAGGTCCACCCATGTTATAGCATATATCAAAATTACATTTCTTTTTATGATTGAATTATATTCCACTGTATGTACATACCACATTTTGTTTATTCATTCTTCTGTTGATAGACAATTGGGTATTTCCACCCTTTTGCTATTGTGAATAAAGTTGATTTGAACGTTGGTCTATAGATATTAGTTTGAGTCCCTTCTTTCAATTATTTTATATATAGGCCCATAAGTGGATTGCTGGGTCATATGGTAGTTCTATGTTTAACTTTTTGAGAAACTACCAAACTATTTTCCACAATGGCAGCACAATTTTGCATTTCCACCAGCAATGCATGAAGGTTCAAATCTCTCTACATCCTTGTTGACACTTGTTATTTTCCTTTTTTAAAAAAATGCTAGGCCAGGTGCGGTGGCTCACGCCTGTAATCCCAGCACTTTGGGAGGCCAAGACGGGCGATCACAAGGTCAGGAGATCGAGACTATCCTGGCTAACAAGGTGAAACCCCGTCTCTACTAAAAATACAAAAAATTAGCCAGGCGTGGTGGCGGGCGCCTGTAGTCCCAGCTACTCAGGAGGCCGAGGCAGGAGAATGGCGTGAACCTGGGAGGCGGAGCTTGCAGTGAGCTGAGATCATGCCACTGCACACCAGCCTGGGGGACAGAGCGAGACTCCATCTCAAAAAAAAAGAAAAAAAATGCTAGCGTTCCTGGTAGGTGTGACGAGATCAATCGTTCTTAAACAGGAGAATGATTTTGTCCACCCAGAGAAAGTTTGACAACATCTGGAGACATTTCTGGTTACAATTTGGGGGGAGAAGGGATTTTGCTACTGGCCTGTGGTGGATAAACCCCAGAGATGCTGCTAATTATCCTACAACGCACAAGACACCCCATTCTCTGACTACAAAGAATTGTCTGGCCCACAGTACCAATAGTGCTGAGGTTGAGATACCTTTCTCTAGATACAAGTCCAGTAGTTGGAGCTAGGTTTCTGATAACTCATTCTTTTTTAAATGTTTGCCATTGAAAGGGCATTATGATATGAAACAGATTCCTTAACACTAGATGGCACAGAGATGAGTTTTTGTGAAATGATGAAATGTAGGACACTGGGAGAGACAAGACTTTACTTTGAAATTTGTACAGAGCAATTAGCAGGCTTATCTGATGAACTCTGTATTAGTCTGTTTTCATGCTGCTGATAAAGACATACCCGAGACTGGGCAATTTACAAAAGAAAGAGGTTTAACTGGACTCACAGTTCCACGTGGCTGGGGAAGCCTCACAATCATGGCATAAGGCAAGGAGGAGCAAGTCACATTTTACATGGATGGCAGCAGGCAAAGAGAGAATGAGGAAGAGGCAAAAGAGGAAACCCCTGATAAAACCATCAGCTCTCATGAGACTTATTCACTACCATGAGAAAACTATGGGGGAAACTGCCCCCATTATTCAATTATCCTCCACTGGATCCCTCTCACAATATGTGAGAATTATGGGAGTACAATTCAAGATGAGATTTGGGTGGGGACACAGAGCCAAACCATATGTAACTTTATTTAGAAATCACCCAAATTGTAGTGATACCACTGCCACTTGTGATATTACCTCAAAGCATCTCTTTGTACTGAACTTATACCAAATCAGAATTTCCCTGGGAATTACCACAATAGTCCCAAACCTTCTTGAAACATGAAACCTATATGAAAGAAAAATACACCTATATCAAAGAAGAATACAGTCTGTCATTGAATCTTTTTGAAATTACTTATTATATGTAGATTGAAGACCTTTGTTAACATAACTCTTTATGAGGGAAAATTTAATTAAATATTTATAAGGTGCCCAGACATCCTGTCTTCAGTACAAGATATATTACTGAAGGCATCTACTACATGCTCAGCACTGTTCAATCCTTAGGGAAAATATGACAATGCTTAAATAATATCTCAGTTTTGTGGAGGATACATGCATGTTTCTCTTAAATCAAAAGTATGTACCTGACATAACTTATGATGTAGTACCATGTGACAATAAAGTCACATTTTGATGATTTAATGCAGGTGGAAATGTTTATTGTTTATTATTAGTTGAAACAAAAGTGTAAATAGTATAAATTGAATTCTACCTTAAGGACTGAATTTGTATATTTACTGTTTATTATTTCAATATATATTATGCATATGCATGAAGGAAAGACAAAGACAGTATAGCTAAACGGTAACTGCTTAGCTGGGAAGTTACAAGGTTTTTTTCCAAATACTTTCTCAATTTTTAAAGATTTTCCACATGCACTAGTTATAATTCAAAATATATGGTACTTATTAAGAACATAAGATTAACCTAACTTAGATGATTGTTGACTACCCCTGCACCCAAGGGGAACAGTGTCTACTCAAACCCTTCTCAATTTGGGGATAGGGAAAGAAGAACATGGAGGAAGATTCAGAAATCAATCCCGTGAGTCTATATTGTCTGGACAATTCATGGAAGTCTACTAGGAAAGAATGACAAACTGTGAGACTGAAGTAAGGGCTATGCTTCGCAAGTATGATGTGCATAGAAATCACCGGGAGGTCCTATAAGAATGCGCATTCTTTAAACATTTGTCAATGTGTCAAAAATGCCACCATTTTCCTAAGGGTTATTTGCCCACATGTAAAATCTCAGTTGTGTGTGTGTGTGTGTGGTGTTGGGGGGAATGTAGCTGGGATAGGGTAGGAAAGAGTCACCAGAGAACCAAGTAGGTGAATCTTTCTAGGGCTCACAGAGGGAAAGAGAGAGAGAAAGAGTGGTAGGGAAAATCTGCTTATTTAATGAATGCACAACACTTCTCAATGGGAAGCATTTTTATTTCCAGCATTATTCTATAGATTGGTCCTGAGGATTGATTTATTAATATCTGTAATTCTATGCATTTGACAGGCTAATAGTAATACTATTTTCTTAATGCCTGTGGCACTAAAGTTGCATTTTAAGGACTTTTCCAGGAAGCTCTATGGAGGAGAATAGCTGGAAGACCACTCAGAAATGGAATGAAGGCTCAAATTTCATTAATCCAGTTGGGAGTCACTTACAAATGCAAGGTCAGGGTTTCAAAACTTAACCACAGAGTTTCCCTTACTGCCTAAAACACCAGCTAAAATCAAGAGGATTGCAAATTACAGATTAGCTTTGCGTACAATATTGTTTTCCCATTGTTACTATTTTGTCTGTGATTATCTTGTACTCATTAGGAATCAAATCTAGGTCAGAGCAGAGATGGGGCTTTGTGCCCACTAGGCTAAAGGAATATATATATTAGTTATCTATTACTGCATAAAAATACTCCAAAATTAAGCAGCTTAAAACAATACACATTTATTATGTCATAGTTTTTGTGAGCCAGGGATCTGGACACAGTTTAACTGGGCCATCTGCTTTTCCCATAGGGTATAATCAAGGTGTTGTTAACTGTGGCTGCAATCATATAAAAATTTGACAGGGGAAAGATCCATTTCCAAACTCACTCACATCGTTGTTAGCAGGATTCAGTTCCTCAAGAGTTGTTAGATTTAAGGCTTCAGTACCACTGGCTGTAGGCTGGAGGTAGCTCTCCTTTCCCACATGAGATTCCCTACAGTGCAGTTTACAACATGGAAACTTTGTAAGAGCAAGCAGGCAAGAAGAACTGTGTGAGTGTGTGTGTGTGTGTGTGTGTGTGTGTGTGTAGGGAGGGGGTGAGAGAGCGAGAGAGAGAGAGAGAGAGAGAGAGAGAGAAGGGTGGGGAGGGGCAGGCAATATTAGCAAGATGGAAGTTAGCCATTTGTAAGCTAATCTCAGCAGTAACATCCTGTCACCTTGTAGCGTTCTATTCATTAGAAACGAATCACTGGATACAGCTCACACTCAATGGTAAGGGGATTACACAAAGGGCCATGAATACCAGAAGCAGGGGTCATTGGAAACCCTTTTAGAAACTGCCCACTCTAAGGCGTCTACAATCTTACAGCATTGCCTACATGGCATCAGATTTTAAGAAAAATCAGAGAATCTCACACTGAGATATCTACATTTTGAGGATGGCCCAAGGGACTTACTTAGCCTTGAGTCCCTTTGGGCCTCAGGGACTGAATAGGGCCAGGGTATCCTAGAGGCCTGAATGCAGTTGAGCAAATATTTATTGAGTGCCTACTAATTCTAGAGGCTTGTGCTAGCCATTGCGAAGATTACAGAAGGAAGCAAGAAAATGAACTTAGTACATGCCTGACCCCATGCTAGCTGCTTTCCTGTGCATCATTTAGTCTCAAAAGTGAGAAAGCTGAGACTCAGCAGCATTAAGATGCTGCTTAGGACCGCAAAGTTATTTAGCAGTGGGGATGGTATTTAAATCCAGAAATGCCTCACTGTTAGACTCTTCTTTTCCCCATTAAATGCCATTATACAGTCTTTAAAAGAATTAGCCAATTGTGACAAAATCTCAACACAAATGGAAGTATTGTTCCTATATCCACAGCTATCCCAGAATTGATTTTATTGAATTAATTTTAACGTGATGTATCAGGCTACTCTGAAGAGTATAAGAAAGAATTTCCATCATGTGTCTCTTAAAGGTGTAGATCATTATTTCTCACAGTGTCCTTTCTAGCAAGATTTTCATGGAAGTAAGAGCTGCTATTCTTCTAGTAAGTAATTGTTTAGTTGTCATTTTATAGACAGCTTTCCCATTTTGGAAAATGGTGAGCCATACATTTGGCTGTCAGAAAGCTCAGAGCCAAAAGAGTGAGGGCTCTGATGATATTAACTTTTAATCTCACTCCCGCATCTGATGTGTTTGTACTCTTGATTTAATTTCTACTCTCAGAACATTACTTTTAAGTTTACACTTTCATTTATTATATATGCCTTTTTAAGCAATCTTGAAATACTTATGAAACACGATGGAATATAGTCAATGAATAAAAATTAACTATACATCATCTACTTGAAACTAGAAAAAAAGGTTTTAAGTGCTACACGGTGCCATAGCTATAGCCGAAGTAGGACTTCAGATGAGAGAGAATGAAAACAATGTGGATTGTTGCAGTATTACAGTTGATCAAAGTATAAAATTAACCCTCCCACTTCAGGGAAAGGCTTGTCTGGGGGCCAATAGGGCCCAAAAAGTGTGTCAACTCAGAATGGTAAATAAGAGGAGAATGAATGGCCTCTAAATCCTAGTGAGTTCTCTTATTTGTCGTTGGTTCCACACTTGCCACTTCAGCTAATACTTTCTGAAGCCCTCTCTAGGAAGTATGGCTATAAAGGTTGTGCTGCCAAGGCTCCCTGATGTTGTGGCTTGCCTGAGGTCACACACTTAGGAGTGAAATATAGGGATCCTAACACCCATTCAATTTACTTTATTGGATCATTTTTCTATCTCCTGCAGGAGATTCTATTAATGTTTAACGCAGAAACTTCTCCTATCAGTAGGTGGAGCTTTGTGACTTGCAGACAGCCACTTTCTTCTCTTTACTATTACTTCTGAATCTTCTCTTCATCCATTCTTTTTCAAACTCATCCTCTTCTTCCTCCTTTCTTCTTTCTCTTCTGCCCTTTCACCCTTCTTTCTTGATTCACATTGACTTTATTGCCATACTACCTATATTCTACAACTGTAAACGTTTAGACATCAAAGTCCTGTCATCTGTCTATTGGATTGGCTGGCTCTTTAAGGCAAATGTCCTAAGACTCGCTTCTCCTAACTAGCACCTTCAGGGTGAAGAAGATACCTAACTGGCCCTTCTCCACTGCTTCCCTGTCTGGGCTTTTCACGCATGTGCGAGACTGGCCTTCCCATCATGAGAACCACAATTGCCTTGCTCACTTTGTTCCTTCTCTAAGACCCAGGCATCATTGCATGTATGCAATGATGTATCAAATACATTGCATGTATCAAATTTAGTAAATGTATCAAATTTAGTGACTGATTAAATGTATCAAATTTAGTGACTGATTAAAGCTGCATCCCTGATCAACCTATCAACCTCTTGCCTTAGAGCACTTTTCACTATCTATTTATTATTTGTATATTTGTTGACTGTCTCTCACTGATGTTATGTAAGCTTAGTGAAAACACACACCTTGCCTTGAGTTTACCATTCTAGCACTAACCCAGAATAGAACTTGGCATAGAATGAACTATACAGAATTGATCTTAGAGCCTTGATACTCAAAGTCTGGCCTGAGCATCAGCAGCATTGCATCACCTGGGAGCTTGTTTATCTCAGGCACTACCCCAGACTAACTGAATCAGAATCTGATTTTAGTAAAATCCCCAGTGATTTGTTTGTGCTGCATTAAAATATGAGAGCGGCTGCTCTAGAGGAGCCCTTCTAAGGTGCAGCTAGAGCTATATCACCAACCTGTCACTACCAGAACCTGGAGAATGAACACTCAGAGGTTCAATTTAGTAATAGACGGTCAGCACAAGTAGCCTCTACCATTGTCAATGCCTTTTTTAAAAAATGTAAAAAACACATACATAAAATTTACCATCATTTTTAAGTGTGCAGTTGAGTAGTGTTAACTATATGCATACTGCTATACATCAGATTTCTTTTTCACCTTGCAAAACTGAAACTTTATGCCCACTGAACAACAACTCCCTCTTTCCTCTCCTCCCAGCCCCAGGCAAAAACCATCCTACTTTCTATTTCTAAGAGTTTGATTATTTAGATACCTCTTATAAGTGAAATAATGCAGTATTTGTCTTTTTGCAACTGGCTTATTTATTTCACTTAGAATGTCATCAAGATTTACCCATGTTGTAGCAGGTGAAAGGATTTTTCTTTTTTAAGGCAAAGTAATATTCTGTTGTATTATAAACCACATTTTATTTATCCATTGATCTGTGGATAGACATTTAGATTACTCCACCTCTTGGCTGTTATGAATAATACTACCACGAACATGGTAGTACAGATATCTGTTTGAGACCTTGTATTCAATTCTTTTGGATCCATACCCTAAAGTGGGAATGCTGGATCACATGGTACTTCCATTTTCATTTTTGGATAAATCTCCATGCTGTTTTCCGTAGTGGCTGCAGCATTTTACGTTCCCGTCAACAGTGCACAAGGGTTCCAATTTCTCCACATCCTAACCAACACTTGTTATTTTTTTTTTATTTTTTGCTAGTGAACATGTTAATAGATGTGAGGTAACATCCCATTGTAGATTTGATTTGTGATGATTAGTGATGTTGAGCATCTTTCCACATGCTTGTTGCCCATTTGTGTATTTCTCTGTAGAAATGTCTATTCAAGTCCTTTGCCCATTTTTAATTGAACTTTTTTGTTATTAGGTGGTACAAGTTATTTAATATTCTGGATATTAATTCCCTATGAGATATATGGCTCACATATATTTTCTTCCATTTTGTAAGTTGCCTTTTATCTCTGTTGTTTCTTCTGCTGTGTAGAAGTTTTTAAGTTTGATGTAGTCCTATTTGTCTATTTTTGCTTTGTTGCCTGTGCTTTTGGTGTCATATTCAAGAAATCTTTACTAAATTCAATGCCACAGAACTTCCCCTCTATGTTTTCTTCTAGGAGTTTTGTAGTTTCAGGTCTTACGTTGAGGTCTTTAATCCATTTTGAGTTAATCTTCGCATACTGTGCAATGTAAGAGTTCAACTTCATCCTTTTGCATGTGGAGATCTAGTTTTTCCAGCACTATTTGTTGAAGAGACTATTCTTTCACCCTTGTGTAGTCTTGGTATGATTGATCATTTGACCACATATGTGACAATTGGTTTCTGGGATCTTTATTTTGTTTCATTGGTCTATATGTCTGTCTTTATGCCACTACCAGGCTGTTTGATTACTCTAGCTTTGTAATATGATTTGAAATCTGGAAATTTGATACCTTCAGTTATAGTTCTTTTAAAATTGTTTTGGCTATTTAGGGACCTTTAAAATTCCATATAAATTTTAGGATTTTTTTTTTCTAGTCTGCAAAAACTGCTATTGGGATTGCATCAAATCTTCAGATTACTTTGGGTGATATGAACATTTTAACAATATTAAGTCTTCCACTCCACAAATGTGGAATGATTTTTGACTTACTTGTGTCTTTAATTTCTTTTAAAAATATTTTATCACTATCAGTGTAAAAGTCTTTTGCCTCCTTGGTTAAGTTTATTCCTAAGCATTTTATTCTTTCTGGTGCTCTATCACTGCTTTTTGACCTGCACAATGCTGGGGAATGCACATCATAACATTACTCAGGAATACTCATATTTTTTATGACCTTGCTAGATGGCAACAATAGCCAAAATCTGCAGGAAGATTTCTCCACCTTGTTTCCCTTTCCACATCTCATAGAACCTATATCTGATACAGAAACTTAGCTGCAAGGAAATCAGCAAAATTAAGTTTTTGACTTTCCGCTTTCTCTAATAGAATGAGGGTAGAAGAGAGGCTGAGTGAGCTAATAGAATGAGAGTAGAAGAGAGGCTGAGTGAGCCACTCCAAAGTAGCTGTTCCAGAGCATGAGCAGTGCTGATGCTCTCTCTAGATCCTCTCTGATCCCTTATACTGGTTTTATGCGCCCATCACCCTAATTCTGTGCTTTGCTGCTAAACTAGCTTCAGCTTTCATTAGAGGGTTACTCTTGAGCTATTGGAGCCACTCTCTCCCACCAGGAATTCCCCCGAAACCTCCATCTGGGAATTTACCTACTGACTGCCTGACTGCCCATCGGGCAGTGGCCTGTACCAATGATTGGCTGGTATAAGAGTAAAGCATGCCAGGTGAGGCTGGGAGTCAGCCTGAAATCCTGTCTTTTCTTGGCTTTTCCCCTTTCCCTATTCTGCTTTCATTATTCCCATTACCAGCTCCCTGAGGAGCACGTCCTTAAATACTTGGCACAAATACTATTGCCTTAGGCTCTGCTTCCAAAAAACTAGACCTAAGACAGTATGGACATCAGGTATGATGTAGCTAAGAAAGATTTCTGCTCAGATTTGTAACTGTTTCCTCACATACTGCTTTATTAAAACTGTTAATATGCAATCCATATAACCTTTTCCTTCAGGCATAAAGTTAGTGTTTCAATTAAAAGAATGGACATTGTTTTCTCTAATCAAACATATTTTATGAATTAATGCTTGCTGATTATAAATTTATTATTCCCTGGATGCTTAAAGAAAAAAAATCCTTCAAATTTGTTCCATTACCTCAGAATTTTCTTCCTTTAAAAGAACTCTCACATAGTAGGCATAAGATAATCTGAAACAGTTTTAATTAATTGTGACAGAATTAGCATTTTTAATTGGTTTATTCACAAGGTTATTTCAATCCCATAGCCAGCCACTCTGCTCCATTCAGAGTTAGGTGATGTGGAAAATTCAAATAATTAGAAGGAATTATCTCTATCTTCAAGAAGAATAGTCTATTTGAAATCATGAATCATCAGAACAATCCAGAGGCTGTATCGATGTTTCAGTTCTTAACTTAATTGCACGACGTGTAAGAAAGTAGATTAATATATGGTAGTGGGTGAATTTCCATCAGTTCATTAATTTTTTTAAAAAATTCCTTTTAACTTAGCCTTCTTTCCCATCTGCAGATGTTCAACAAATAGTCAGTAATCACTACCTCCACTTCCTTCTCTCCTTCATTCTTTTTTCCATTGAATCTAGTTCCACCTCCATAACTGTACTGAAAATGCTCTAGCTTAGATCACCATTTCAGTGGACATTTTCCCATCTTCATCTCTCTCTATTTTATGTAACTTTTGAAATACTCGCAAGTCTTCTCCCATAGTTTCTATGATAACACTAGGTTTCTACTTTTCAAATACTCTTCACTGTTCTCTCTCTACCCTTGAGGTAATCAAACTTTTTCTTAGTGTTTTTCTAGTCCTACATCCCAAGCTTTTCTTCTTGATCTTGTCCATTTCTATGTTTTACAATACATTAGAATACTAACATAAACCCATTCACAGTCTAGAAATGGAGAGGGCCGTGGCATTCAGAAAATCAAAAGTAATCTGAAAAATTCCAGTGATCTGTCATCTGTGATTTACTTGCTGAGGGCAAACATTGGTAGTGAATTTTTACAGCATAATTGGGAGAACTGCTGCTGTTTGGAAATAGTTACACATTAAAGGCTTAGTAGAAGATGAAATAAGTATGACCTGTGAACAAAAACAGATAACTAAGAAGTAGACACAATGTTGTTTTACTCATCTTGAATCAGAAATAGTAATATTTGTAAAATTTGATGGTAATAGATACAAATTCGCTTTGAGTTAGGATAATGGGTCATAAAATACCTAATCTGAGGCAAATAAAGCTAGCACTTAAAATACACATTGCTTCCATCTCCATTACTTGCTTCACTCTTAAGAGAGCTACCTAATAGTTAAGATCCTGTTATTAGCCTTTTTTTATTGCAAATGAAAGAAAAATCAACATGGACTAGCTCTCCAAATTAAGAAAATAAATTCACTCATGTAATGTAACAAAATCTGGGATAGTTCTGGGCATGGGCGGATCCAGATGCTTAAGCAATACAGTCAGCAAGGTTTCCCTCTTTTTTCCTTGTTTCTGTGTTTATTTCTGTTGGCATCATTCTCAGGTAGGTTCTTATTCACACAGTGGTAAATATGCCTGCAAATAGCTTCAGATCATCTACATTTTATTGATTCAGCAACCCCGGAAAAGCAGCACTTTGCTGACAGCTCCTAGATATGATTTTTCTAGCTTCAGCCTGTGTCTTGTGTCACTTTTGGAATCAGGGGATGGAATCAACCTTATCTGAACCTATTATGTTGGTGATGGAGAAGGAATGGACCCAAGATGCACACAGAAACACACACATATGTCTCTTTTCTTCTGTATATTACAGTCACGTTTATTATCCTATTGTATGAAAAAAGCACTCAGAGACATTAAGTTACCTGCCAAGGTCATATGGCTAGTAAGAGAACTTTATGAGAAACAGATGTTACCCTAGTGTCAATGAATTATAGATATTTAGAATTGAAAGTAACTTACAACTATAATGTACAATCTTTTTCCATGGTTTTCAAAATCTTACTTGGGTTGGGCGTGGTGGCTCATGCCTGTAATCCTAGCACTTTGGGAGGAGGGAGGATCACTTGAGGCCAGGAGTTCAAGACCAGTTTGAACAACATAGTGAGACCCAGTCTCTACAAAAAATTAGAACAAAACAAAAAAAAATAGGTGGGCATGGTGGTATGTGCCTGTAGTCCCAGCTACTTGGGAGGCTGAGGCGGGAGGATCACTTGGGCCCAGGAGGTTTGAGGCTGCAGTTAACTATGATTTTGCCACTGCACTCTAGCCTGGGAGACAGACTGAGACTCAGTCTCTTAAACAAACAAACACAAAAACTTACTTCTTGTGTCCTAAGTGCTATGCACTTGTTCCAAAAGAATGTGAAATCCCTCCTCATTGCAGCAGCATTGAGTTTATCTGCTTTACATTTTAGATTATGTGAGATTCTGTAGGAGAAAAGATTTCATCTATGTTAGAAAAGTTTTCAAACAACCACCCGAAGTCACCCTCTTATTGTATGGAAGTTATTTGCTCTGTTATAATCAGGTCAAAAGGTGCTTCATAATCAGTTTAACTAACTTTGATCAGTGTAAACCAATAGTGCCAACTGAACTCTGTTCAATAATCCCTGAGGCGAATATCAAATATGTAATAGAACAGGCATTCACATTTTCCCATTTCTCAGTTGCTTTGAGTATCTAAAGATGTTCTCAGCTTCTTCACATAAACCCACAGGGTATGATCTACTTGCTTTAAGAGCAGTTGGCAGTTGTTCTTTTTTTTTTTTTTTTTTTTTTTTGAGACAGGATCTCGTTCTGTCTGTCACCCAGGCTGGAGGCACAATCATGGCTCACTGAAGCCTCGACCTCCTGGGCTCAGTTGATCCTCCCACCTCAGCCTCTGGAGTAGCTGGGACTACAGGTGCATGGCACCATGCCTGGCTCATTTTTATATTTTTTTGTAGAGACAGAGTTTTCGCTATGTTGTGCAGGTTGGTCTTGAACTCCCGGGTTCAAGTGATCGATCCTCCCTGCTCATCCTCCCAGAATGTTGGGATTACAGGGGTGAGCCACTGTGCCCAGCCTACGAAGCAGTTGTTCTTTATGGAAGTATTCTAACATAGAAGGGAGTTAATATGACAAGGGTAAAGATGGGAAGAAACTATTTTATGGTGTAAAATCTCAACTTATATTAAAGTTTTAAGGATTTATCTTTTCTCCTCAAACAGAGTATAATTTAGTGAAAAGTTGTCAACTTTTTGGCATCAGTGGGTTGAGATTTCAAGTTCTTTAGGGCCTGGCAGATAATGTACATTATTTTACTGGTGTATGCACAATCTGTCTACTGGGACCAGCGTCTATTCAGCGGCAGCTGACTGTCACTATACATAAATTATCATTGAGAAGTTGTTTTAAAAACTCCAAATTGCATTTTTACATGAATGTTTAAATATTAGAAAATCAGATATTTGAAAATAATATTGTTCCTGCTAAAATGTGTCTGTAGATTAAACAAGCCTGTAAGTTGAACATTTGTGGTCTCTGTTTTACATAATTAATGCATGGTGAATTGTTATACTATTATTGACTTTGTTGGGGAAGGTTTTTTTTCTTTTTCCTTTAATACTTGATCCATACTCAGAATATACAGGCACAATCAGATTCTATACAACAGATATTTCAAAGAAAAGATATTCAGAGTTTATACAAATTGAAGTAGGGAACCATATTTTTAAATTTATTTTTCACTGAAGCTCTATTGATTTCTTATTTGGCTGAACCTATATGATCTTTTGTGACTAGCTTACCTGTATTTGAGTATGTTCACCCTACACCATTAATCAAACCATCCTCTGTGGAAAAGTGAGCTTATTTCCTGAAAAATATTTAAGAAAAGAGGAGACATTTACTGTCTTCTACATACTCCACCCCCAACATAAAAAAATGTTCTTACATTCAAAATGTATTGCGTATTTGGCTAATTCACAGTTTGCATCTTTGATCCTAGGCTTGGCAGATTCTTGTCTAAGTGCATAATAAATCACTGCTCATCCTCCTTATTCTCTGCCACCCAAAAGAAAGACTTAAAATCTAAAAACGCAATGAAAGGTATTCTGTAAGGACAAGACAGGATTGAAAAATGGCAAATAGAATCCATGTATAGGTTAATACCAGGGTTGGAAAAAACAAAAGTGAAGGGAAGCATTCCTGAGACTTGTTCACCTGAAGCCCAGTCCAACTGCTTTTGTTCTCCTGGATTTTGAATTTGTATATGCCTCTGAGAATCTCCCATTTTCCTCAGAAATGTTCTGAAGCAGAATGGAAGTGAAGGTACTTTGTGCAGTAGAGTGGGTATAAGTGATCATTCTCTTGTCAGCTTTCCAATGCGAAAAAATGGGAAGCTTGTGGATTAAGAGGCTGCATTGAGTAGTAGTTAGTGCTTAGAGTTACGAGTCAAACAGAAATGGGGATTTGTCTTAGTTTGGTCCCTCCTGCATGACCTTGGCCAATTTACTTATCTTTTTAGTCTCAGTTGCCTGTCTGTAAAACAAGAATCATATTAGCACTTCTCTCATAGGGAAAATGAGCTACTGGCACAAAGGAAGTGTCCAATAGTTCCTGGAAATGTATAAGAATAAGAATTTCTATAAAATAAAGATCCATAAGAATATGGATACTACCCCTTCTAAATACTCAGCTTGGACAACAAAATCCCTTTTGTTGAAAAGTCACTTATTCACTGATTAAATTAAATCATTCATTTAGACGTTTATTAGACACCTGCTGAATGCAAGAGAATGAGCTATGTGTACATTAGTAATAAAATGTATTATCCGTTTTTATGTGTATACTAGCAAAATAGACATTTGACAAGTGTTTGTTGGATAAATGGCAAGAATATTTAAGGCCAATAATGGCCTGGTATCTCTTTCCAGAAGGAATAAAAAGTAGGTAGCCCCTGCTCCTGTCAACAGCTGTTGAATAGAAACTTTAATTTGAGTCCAGGACTCTGATTTTAGAGGAAGAAGCAAATCTCAAGCTGTCCTTGGTGGTTGCTTTTATACAACAGGTAGAGATATAAATAGGAGTTGAGGATTTGTGCAATAATTATCTCCTAAAATACTTGCAATATAAGCAAACTGGTAAACCTCAAACTGAGTATTTTCCTGCTGTAAACCCCATAGGGCCAGGATAATTAGTCTCAAGTTTTGTTTGAATTAGAACTGAAAGAACTGAAAACCACTGAAGACCTCAGATCTGATATGTGCTCTTTCCTAATCCCTAAACCTTTTAAGAAAATGGTCTATCTCCTTTTAAATTCCCAGGAGCTCAAGACATGCCCATACTTGTCAAACTTTCATTTTTATGAACATCATATTTTCTCCAGATATATTTATTTTTGAAAAGTGACTTGTCAATAATATTTATTCAGATATTTTGTTTTTTTTCCAGGAGAATTTGGGATTAAAGACTGAATTCACATTCTTTCTAACCAGTGGCCTTTTTTGGACTGTTAAATCCTTGATGCCAAAAGCTTCTGATTGTGAAGCTAATGAACCAATGCCTAGTGTGATTACCTCCAACTGCTAAATGTAATCCAAAGAACATGCCTGATTGCAAACAATCTTGCCAAGCATAGACAAAGGAAGACCATTCATTAAAACTACTTGTTTTCGAGCAGATTCCAGCCCAGATTTTATTCAGCTGTCTAACCAAGGAAGACTGCTTTCACTTTCTGCCAACTAGACAATAAAAGCCACAGAGGCCAATGGCCTCCTGTAGATTTTTCTAGGAGTTGGCAAACTATGGCCCATCAGCCACATCTGACCTGCCTTCCTGTTTTGTAAAGCCCATGAGCTAAGAATATTTTGTACATTTTTAGATGGTTAGGGAAAAATCAAAAGAAGATTACTATTTTGTTATGCCTGAGAATGAAATAAAATTCACATTTCAGTGTCCATAAGTAAAGTTTTATTGGAACACAGCCATGCTCATTCATTTATGGTATATATGACTGTTTACATGCAACAATGGCAGCACAGTTGTGACAGAGACCATATGGCATGCAAAGCATAAAACACTTACTCTCTGATCCTTACAGAGAATATTTGCCACTTCTGTACTGAGAAAATCTTAAGTATGAGTTTAGAAAAGCTTGGGTTGTCTACCATGCTACCACTCACTTGGAGGCAGGACTGCATTCAGTGAAATCAGCTCAAACAGACCTGCAAGTAGGGATAGAGTAAAGAGCAGAGAAACTGCCATCAGAGAGCCCTAAACTGGAGTCTTAGTTCCTTCATTGTATAGTAGTATGACTTTAGGCAAAATTCTAAATATCTCTGATTCTTAGTTTTCTCTAGTGTAAAATGGGATGGATAATTCTTCATTCTCAAATGATTGTTCAGAAATCATTGTGTCTTCTTCTCTATCTATATATTTATCATCTATCTATCCATGCCCACATCTTATGTAGCAAACCTATATCTATACCCTTATTTTATCTTGCCACATTATGAATAGGTGCTCAAGGAAAAGTAGTTCTCCTTTGTCTTCTCTTATTCCCCAAAGTCTTCAGAGAAAGAACCTTCATGACCTTTGTTGGTAACATTGCTTTCACTCACTTTTACATTGGAGAATCTATGCTTAGTGCCTTATGAAAATCCCTGCCATGTGCATTCTTAAATGAAACCCAAAACCTGTTTTATATCAACCACCAGTTTTCTGTGGGGTGGATACTTTTTATTAAATATATCATATTACATGATGAACCTTTTTCTTTTCCTAGGATAAGCAACAAACTTCTTTGATGTTTCTCATGGCCGTAATTTTTCCTAATTTTAATAATTTTAATTTTCTCTGGGCTTTATCCCAGTTTTCTGTTTCAACCTAGTTCACTGTCTCGAGTGATTACTAGCTCACTTGGACTCAGTCCAGTTACCAGATCCAAAATTAAATTCTGTACTCTAAGGTAGGAACCCCTGCCACACCCCCCACCTCCCCCCACCACCCCCCGCTGGCCATGATCAAAGGAGAACCAAGTTTTATTTGCTCCAGATCTGAAGATATCTAAGAAAGAGAGGACAGGCACTGGGTGTGCATTTTTTCACTGGACATGGACATCAACCTAGTGAAGAACTCCAGTGGTGGCTATTAGAGTTAAGGCCCTGTGTGTCTTAAGAGTTTAGTACTAACCTCATGGCCAGCCATTTGGAGCACCCAGAGGTTCTATCAGTAGACCCAACCCAAAATTGCATAAATGTATCATAATTATACTGTGTGTGCAAATTCTACATGTCACAAATATCCTACTTGGTAGACAAGCAATTGCACATTTTAATGTTGTAGAGCTAATGTTGCATTCACTTATTTTCAAATCTGATCTGGCTCTAAGATCTATTTCAGAAATTCGGAAGAGGGAAAATTCCTCTTTCATCCCACATGCATAATGAACCTCTGATTCAGATTCAACTAACATATTAAACACCTGATATATGCCTGAAATGTAATTGTCACTAGTAAACACAATGTTTACATGCATTATATTATTTAATCTTCATGCAATGTGTGAAATAGATATTATTAGTTCCAATTTACTATTTATTTTCTACTTTTTCTGTTTATTTTATATCTATCTCTCCCCTTCTTTCTGTCTCTGTTGTTTAAATTTCTAATTTATTTCTTTTCTATTTTCTTTCTTCCAGTTTTGGGAATGTATACGCTCTCTCTATATTCTTTTATTGCTTACTCTAGCTGTTTTAACATACATACATACTTAAAGTAATTGATACCTTTATTTTTCTTCTGCACAGTAACATATATTAGAATAATTCATTTCTGATCACAACTCTTCCAAATTAATGAATTTTTCCCCAGTGTTTAAATTCTATCTTGTTCGTTTGCATTTTACATTTTAATAAGGTCATTTAAAAAGATATACCCACATATTTACAATATTTTTTCTCCTCTTTCCTTCTTGCATCTCAGATCTCCTATTTGGTATTATTTTCTTTCTACTAGAAGCACAATCCTTTATAATTACTTTTCTTAATGACTGTTGGTGGTAAACAGTCTCAAATTTTGTTGGTCTGAAAATTGTCATATTTATTTCAAAAGTGATACATGTTAATTGTAGGAAATATAGTTGAATCATACAGCTTATCACATGTGAGCATCCTCACTTTGCATGTTTCTGATATGCACAAATTTCAGTTACCATGGTTTACTTAAATATACAAACCTTAGGCCGGGCGTGGTGGCTCAGGCCTGTAATCCCAGCACTCTGGGAGACTGAGGTGGGTGGATCATGAGGTCAGGAGATCGAGACCATCCTGGCTAACACAGTGAAACCCCATCTCTACTGAAAATACAAAAATTAGCCGGGCATGGTGGCGGGTGCCTGTAGTCCCAGCTACTCACAAGGCTGAGGCAGGAGAATGGCGTGAACCTGGGGAAGCGGAGCTTGCAGTGAGCCGAGTTCGCACCACGGCACTCCAGCCTGGGCGACAGAGAGAGACTCCATCTCGAAAAAAAAAAAAAAAGAAAAAAATATATATATACACACACACACACAAACCTTACATCAGCACAGTGCACATTTTACTAACCATGCTGTATTAACTGTAATTGCATAAATACAAACTTTGCTCCTAATTCTTCATTCTACAAATGAATGTGAAAATCACCAATGCTAATCTGATCAGTTACCAATCACATCATTTTTTCAAAGTCTGACAGTGATTGGTCACTTTTTTGTTGCTCAGTTTATTTATAAATTGCAAAGCATGTAGTATTCACCCTAGTCTTCCAGTAATAAACTAGCACAGCATTTTTAAAAAATGGAAATCATAAGAGAATTGGCCAAAGGTGAAAGTGCAGCAAAAAACCCAAAAAATAACAAAGATGCCAGTGAAATTTGAATCACATGTAAATGGAGTTACAGAAGAAATAGCTGCCTGTGAGAATTTTGACATTACTATTGTTTAAGAGACTACAGATACACAGCTAGAGAAACTTAGTGAAAATGAACTTGTCAACATAAATGAGGAAAGTGGTAGTGACAAAAGATACCCCAGAGTAGGTGATGCTGGCAAAAAAATATATTAAGCCAATTCTTGGTGACATTGAAAGCACAAAAGATACAATGCTGGAAGCTGATACAAACTTAGAATTGAGCATTAAAATTTGGCAAGGCATGAGAAAGATGTTTGCTCTGTGTTCTAATTTATACAATGAGAAGAAGGCAAGCACTGTTCAGACCACTCTTGATGAGTTTTTACAAAGAATAAGACACTTTTAGTCACAAAGTTTCTAATGTTTTCAATAACAGTGGTATTTAATGTTAGTTTTATTATTTTCTTCATTTTGCTGTATATTTATAACTGACAGAAAGAAATTGTTTAATGTTTTGACAAAAACTTTTAAAGGTCATGGAACAAATTTAATTTTCTCCATTGATTATTAAGGTCACTTTGTAAGATTTCAGCTTGCATGGCAGTTTTATGATCCTACATTATCATGCAAAGCCACAGCCACCTATGTCTTACCATAAGCACTTATGTGTAAATATAATATTGTGACAATCACAATGCCCCAAAATAACTACTGTTATTATTTTATGCACATAATTTTGATATTTCTATCTTTCTTAGATATATCTTTATTTTCAGATTGTTCTTAAAAATAAGTTTTGCCAAGTATAAACTTCTTGGTTTGGATGTTTTTCCTTCATCTCATTAAAGATAGTATTCCATTGTCTTCTGAATTCCATTGTTGCTCAGGAGAAATCAGCTGTAAATATGATAATCAATAGATTTTTAGGTGATTTGATTTTACTCTGACTATTTTATTATCTCCTTTCTTTATTGTTCTCCAGTTTTACTATGATGTATGTAGAGGTGGGTGTGTTTTATTTAATCTTGTTTATTTAATCTTATCCTAATGATAAGTGTACAAATGTATACATATACATACGTATATATTTCCTTCATTTTTTGGCCATTTTAATGATGCATATTTAAGTGTCTAAGAGTAGCCATATTGCCAGAAGATATTCATCCCAATTTTCAATTAGAACTATCTTAATATGATAATTTATTGTTTTGGAGATGTGAGATTAAGTATTATATATTCTCTACTCTAATATCTGTTATGTTTTATAATTCCAAGTTTAAGTTAAACTTTACTTATATTCCCAATTCTCTCAATAACTACATACTTAAGACAAAAGAACATTCAAACATACACTTAAAAGGATTGTAAAAAAATACAAAAATTCCAGTCCATGTATGACCACAGATATATTTTGAGAAGTAGCTAACCTGTGGTATTAGGATATGCAGAATAAAAACAATAAATATTGAACTGAAGAAAAATGTAGTTATAAATCCCCTAGAGTTAAAATATTTGGCTTTATGCACCTTTATGGTTTTCTACCATGAATCTGAAATAACTATGAAATTGAAGACTATTAAGGTGATAACCAACGAAGGATAAAAATGACTGGAAAATTTCAAACAATTTCAGCATAACTCCAGAGTGTCTTTCATAGACAATATCATACCCTTGAAGTTAGTAAGGCTGAGTATTAGTGAAGTAGATCATTTTTTTCTGTGGATTAATTTATATTTTTAAGGAAGAAATGAACAATCAGATAGAATGAAATGCAATGGCATGTGCCTTATCCAAGATGAATTTCCTAATCAAATGTAAGCCATGTCGAGTACACACTGTATAAAACTTACCTGTCAAGACAATCAAAATCAGACAAGTTACGTCATAGAGTAAAATGAGCATGGATTTTAAAGCCAAATCAACCTTGGTTTGAATATGTGTGAATTTGCACTTGCTAGATAGTCAACTTGAATCAATTAAGTAACCTATACGTAGTACCTTACATCTCTGAATTCTATTTTCCTGATAACTTATATAGGGATATTAATACATCTTATAAGCTTTTTTATTTTTATTTTTTTTATTTTTTAAGTCAGAGTCTTGCTCTTGTTGCCCAGGCTGGAGTGCAATGGCACAATTTCAGCTCACCACAATCTCCTCCTTCTGATATCAAGTGATTTGCCTGCCTCAGCTTCCCAAGTAGCTGGGATTACAGGCACCTGCCATCATGCCCAGCTAATTTTCATTTTTTTAGTAGAGATGGGGTTTCACTATGTTGTCCAGGCTGGTCTCAAACTCCTGACCTCAGGTAATCCACCCGCCTCGGCCTCCCAAAGTGCTGGGATTATGGGCATGAACCACTGTTTGTTGTGATTTATCAAACTTAAAAATGTGTGAAAGACCTTTCAAAATACCCACAAAATAATAAGCATAAAATGAATGGTAGTTCTCTTTCTGAAATAACGACAAAACATATTTTTCTCCCAGTCTGACATTTCCACAAGCAACATAGTGAAACAGAAATAATATTCTTCTCATATGCTTTTTATTTTAAAAATCTTTGGCTACAATTACTTATTGCATAACATTCTCTTTTGAAATAAATCTGTCATCTCCCAATGCCAAGGTTAGATTTTATGATTCCGAGGTAATCTTTGAGGTCTCTTCCAAATCTCATTCCATGAGTCTATAAATCGAACAGGCCATTTTAACCTTTGCTCACGTGTCATTCAAACTAAGTTTACCACTGAATTATGGCATATTAGAACTGTAAGACACCTTTCTGAATTTCTTTAACTTCTCATTTTACACAGGAGTAATCCCAATGCTTAAGGAGATAAATGGGCTTACGCAAGGCAGATATTGGTTAGTGGCAACACCCAGACCTAAATTACTAAAACCCAGCCTTTCTTCATTGTTTCTGAGTTCTAGGTCCAGATAGCATTTTGGTTTTTCTGGGTTTTGTTTTGTTTTTTTTATGCCTCTATTTCCTGATGATGAGACCAGATAGCTTTTGAAAAATTAGAATTTCTTTATATAAAACATTTCTAGATTCAGAGGATTGGTTATGAGACTATTATTAAAAATCGACAGGCCAGGTGCCTTGGCTCATAACTGTAATCTCAGTACTTTGGGAGGCTGAGGCAGGAGGATTGCTTGAGGCCAGGAATTCAGCACCAGCGTAAGCAACATAGTAAGACCCAATATCTACAAAAAATAATCAAAAATAATAGCAGGGTGTGGTGACATGTTCCTGTAGTCCTAGCTACTTGGGAGGCTGAGGTGGAAGGATTTCTTGAGACTGGACGGTCAAGGCTGCAGTGAGCCATGATTGCACCACTGCACTCCAGCCCAGGTCATGGAGCAAAACCCTGTAAGAAAGAAGGGCAAAAAGAAAGAGAAGGAGAGTGGGGGTGGGGAGGAAAGAAAGAAAGAAAGAATGAATGAAAGAAAGAAAGAAAGGGAGAAAGAGAGAAAGGAAAGAAAGAAAGAAAAAGAAAGAAAAAAGAAAGAAAGAAAGAAAGAGGGAGAGAGAGAAAGAAAGAAAAAGAAAGAAAGAGAAAGGAAGGAAGAAAATTTGCATATATCTTGCACATATCTAGAAATAATGTGAAGAAAGATTTGGCATCTGGTATTTCTTTTTTTCAGTCTCATTAACAATCTCTTTCCCATGCCCTTCACCTCATTGTGCTGTGATTTGTCATCTCACTGAAGGTACTTCATTCAAGCAGGAAAGTGACCCAACAAATCCATTTACCAGAAAGTTTTAATTACTTAACATGTTTGTCCTAGAGAATTTCTGAATAGGAAAATGCTCAACCCCCTCACCTCTCTGGCAGGTATTCTGATATTAGGGGTGGATATATTACAGCCTCCTTTGCCTACTTATAAATATAAACCTGAAATTTTTTTGCCGCTACCATCAATAGAAAAATTTCTAGATTCTTGTCAGTTTAGTAGAAAGCTTGAGGATATATCCAAGTATAGGATTATTTGAGTTAAAAGCAGAATTTACAAGTATGACGTTTGAATGTTAGGGCAGGATTGTGTATACACAAAGGACACTGGAAGAAAAGAGCAACCATTGTCGTTTTTTAATGGTCAATCTGATGCATGTGGCCCAATTAAATACTCCTGTTTCGAGTAAAATGAGAATTCTCTGCCACGTACTTAGGAAATGAATACAGGAAGGTCATCATAGCTGGGCAGAGGAACAGAGAAAGAATAGAACTAGGTAGCAAAATATGCCTAGCTCCTCTATCAAAAAACAGGAAAATATGCAGTAGATTTTTATCATGTGAGAAAAATAGAAAAAGAGAGCCAGAAGATTACTATATAAATTTTATTATCCCTCCATAGTTTAGGTAGTGTGTTCTTGGTAGTGGTCTTGATTTTTTAATTATATTTTTAAATTGGAAAATAAAAATATGTACTACAGAAAACTTTAAAATATTATAAATTATATAAAAGAATCCCCATTCCAAAATGTCACCACCATCTAGAGATCACATAACTATTTATCTACACTTTTTTCTATTTTTTTAATTGGAAGTTTTATATTAACTTCTTTATCTGGATTTTGTTTTGGTGTTGGATGTAAGTGGTGAATCTTGGCTGAGGAAGTATCCACTGTTGGGCATTTTAGGGTTGAGGCTGTTGGAGGCCAGCCCTGGTACTGTGTGCAGGTTCATAGGAAAGGCCACGTGGAATAGGACAATATATCAGGATTTGTGCTAAGTGCTTTCCATACATTATGCAATTTAAATTCTTCCATCCTCATTTTAAAGAGGAGGACACGAAGGGTGAGAAATTTAAGGTGATTTATCGAAGCTCATACAGATACGTGAGTTGCATACCAGCCTCCAGCCTGTTTGATCATGAAGACTGAGCTCTCCATCATGAGAGTACACAGAGACAGACTTTGCTGATTCCCCAGTGTGCCTGGAGCCTTGCTCATGAGGGTTTCCTGGTGGAGCTCCCAAGGTTGAAAATCCCCCAGAAATGCTTTGATAGGTAACTGGAGATTCTGGGATTTTAAAAAATATTCGTTACCCACACTCCCTTTTAAAGTGCAATGATCAGAACCTGGGGTTACCCATTTTTGAGCAAATATATCAGTCAGTTTGGTTAATGAGCTTCAGGACCACAGATAGAAACAGCTCTCCACAGGGAGTAAAACCTGTCAGCCCATTAGTCAGCCAAAGGCTTTGCTGACAGTAGTTTCCCTGGGGAAAACTGCCCAGTCAGTCCCATAAAAAGTGCTGATTAAATAATGTGTTCCTAGTCTGCTGAACAATGAGGCTTCCTTATCCCCTATTTTAATCTTCCATCAAACTGAAAATGATTGATAATTGCTTTTTATCTCGATAGCCTTGCTTAAAAGTGTGTAGGAGAACTGTGAAAATGCATTGCATTTAATGTCTTTCTCAGGGTAGATTTTTATATTAGCTTATAACCTGGACATCTGGCCCCTGGTTACTAATACTCTTTAATACTGTAGTTTCACATTTCTTACATTCTTATTAAAATAAGCCCCAAACAAATCTCTTATTTTTTAATCACTTCCCAAAAGCCACACCACATACTCCTTTCAGAATTTTCTGAGACAAATATCATTTTCTTGAGATGCATTATGGAGTCGAGTAATAATTCTTAAATATTAATCACGTATATTGCCATTTTAAAAGACAAAAATATCTCATAGATTTTCATTGTTGAGATTTTTTTACTTTAATATTATGTGAATATGAGCAATATAAAGATAGCTATAAAGTCCTTGTGCTCACAGCTCGTATATAACTATAGAATCAAAAGCAAATTTGTGAATCAATTATCAAAATCATAAAGCCAATCAAAATTTAACCATCAATGCCATGATTTTGTCTTTTGGAGAAGGCATGGGCTTGCAAAATAAGTCCATGGATGCTTGGAAGTAGAAGTAGCAAGACCTAAGCTACGCCTTAAGTTTGGAGACCAGTTTCATGCTGATGAACTTGAGTGAACTTTTGCATTTCTCTGGGTCTCAGGGTTTTCATCTTTGGGATGGTTTTTAAAAATGTCTATTTTCATAGACCTTTTTTTTTTACATTAAACTAGATCACTCATTCTATTGTCAGCCTAATGCATAGTTGTGGGGAGGGGCTGTTTCTATGTCTTCTTTTCTATGAGGGGGCCTCTCGTGATGGAATCCTTTTAGTCTGTCCCCCTACCCAGTACTTTGTCCTTATCAAGGGAAGAGAAAGGATGTTTGATCTGTGATGTTGAGAAAAGGCTTAGCTTTTTAAGGTTCTCTCTTTTGATCTGCCTACTTTTAGCTGTAGTGTATCTTTCTCCTGCCTTACCCAGATACACCTTACTGGAGTAGAAGAGTGATCTGCCTTCTGCAGATAGGGCTGGAGATGATTTCTCTTTCTCTTCATCTCTGGAGCCTGACGTATTTGGGGCAACTGAATATGAGGCAGTAATCTGGGGAGAGCTAGCTTGGTAAACTCATGTTTCTTCATGAGTGGGTTATCCCAAGCTAGACTTGATGGCTGCAGAGATCTTAGAAAATCCAGTGGCTGGGCCAGGTTGAACCATTTCTCCAGTGAATATTTGTCAGCAATAGAACTGAAATTTTCATTTCCATTTGTCTGACTCTTGTGTCTGCCTGTCAACTCTTTCTAAACTTGGTGGTGGAGAGGATGGTGTGGTTATTATTCCCCAAATCTTAAATGTTCCTCTTCTATTCCTATGCTGAAAACATGTTTATGGTTTCTGTTTGCCTGCAGGAATTACCTCTATTTACCTTTTACTTTGAAAGTTAATATTTTCTTTTCAACCCATTGAGAATGTCATTACTGGAATGTAAGTTTCATGAGGGCCGGAAATGAACATTTCCTGTTCATATAGTGATAGAACATGTCTATCACTATATCCCCAGCACCCTAGCATAGTGCCTCCCACGTAGTAGGTTCTCAATAAATCTTTGCTGATACATAAATGAAAGAATTTTGTACATATTTCCTTATATGGTATTTATAATCTTCTATTCTATGGCTCTAACTACCTTTCTAGGCTCATCTCCTCTCAGTCACTTTTTCTATCAAGATGCAATAAAAAATATCAAACTTACTAAGTTTTAAAATAATATATTCAAATAATGTCTTATTTACTTTAGACTCTATTAAAAAGCCTTTTAGAAATGATTTTTTTTCTGGGACTTCTGGATGCTATAGAGCTGTCAGATAACTACGTGTCTGTGATTACGAGCTATAACATTTTTCCCACACTGAGCAATGTTCATTCCACCGCAACATTAAGTACAAAAATGTTCCCTAAGGACTTCCATGTTTCTTTGAAGAAGGATAGTGCATTTGAAAAGCCTTACTGACAACACACTCCTTTTCTTGGTTTTTATACTCATCCAGAGTATAAAATGGAAGTTTCTAGTAAAATAATCTAAACTGTATTTAAAATAATTTCAAATTGGAGCTGAATACAATAGCACCATTAAAAATCCACTAGTAGACAGCTCCCAGCGTGAGCGACGCAGAAGACGGTGATTTCTGCATTTCCATCTGAGGTACCAGGTTCATCTCACTAGGGAGTGCCAGACAGTGGGCGCAGGCCAGTGGGTGCGCGCACCGGGCGCGAGCCAAAGCAGGGCGAGGCATTGCCTCACCTGGGAAGCACAAGGGGTCAGGGAGTTCCCTTTCCGAGTCAAAGAAAAGGGTGACGGACTCACCTGGAAAATCGGGTCACTCCCACCCGAATATTGCGCTTTTCAGACCGGCTTAAAAAACGGCGCACCACGAGACTATATCCCACACCTGGCTCGGAGGGTCCTACACCCACGGAATCTCGCTGATTGCTAGCACAGCAGTCTGAGATCAAACTGCAAGGCGGCAGCGAGGCTGAGGGAGGGGCGCCCGCCATTGCCCAGGCTTGCTTAGGTAAACAAAGCAGCCTGGAAACTCGAACTGGGTGGAGCCCACCACAGCTCAAGGAGGCCTGCCTGCCTCTGTAGGCTCCACCTCTGGGGGCAGGGCACAGACAAACAAAAAGACAGCAGTAACCTCTGCAGACTTAAATGTCCCTGTCTGACAGCTTTGAAGAGAGCAGTGGTTCTCCCAGCACGCAGCTGGAGATCTGAGAACCGGCAGACTGCCTCCTCAAGTGGGTCCCTGACCCCTGACCCCCGAGCAGCCTAACTGGGAGGCACCCCCCAGCAGGGGCACACTGACACCTCACACGGCAGGGTATTCCAACAGACCTGCAGCTGAGGGTCCTGTCTGTTAGAAGGAAAACTAACAAACAGGAAGGACATCCACACCGAAAACCCATCTGTACATCACCATCATCAAAGACCAAAAGTAGATAAAACCACAAAGATGGGGAAAAAACAGAACAGAAAAACAGGAAACTCTAAAATGCAGAGCGCCTCTCCTCCTCCAAAGGAACGCAGTTCCTCACCAGCAACGGAACAAAGCTGGATGGAGAATGATTTTGACGAGCTGAGAGAAGAAGGCTTCAGACGATCAAATTACTCTGAGCTACGGGAGGACATTCAAACCAAAGGCAAAGAAGTTGAAAACTTTGAAAAAAATTTAGAAGAATGTATAACTAGAATAACCAATACAGAGAAGTGCTTAAAGGAGCTGATGGAGCTGAAAACCAAGGCTCGAGAACTACGTGAAGAATGCAGAAGCCTCAGGAGCCGATGCGATCAACTGGAAGAAAGGGTATCAGCAATGGAAGATGAAATGAATGAAATGAAGCGAGAAGGGAAGTCTAGAGAAAAAAGAATAAAAAGAAATGAGCAAAGCCTCCAAGAAATATGGGACTATGTGAAAAGACCAAATCTACGTCTGATTGGTGTACCTGAAAGTGACAGGGAGAATGGAATCAAGTTGGAAAACACTCTGCAGGATATTATCCAGGAGAACTTCCCCAATCTAACAAGGCAGGCCAACATTCAGATTCAGGAAATACAGAGAACGCCACAAAGATACTCCTCGAGAAGAGCAACTCCAAGACACATAATTGTCAGATTCACCAAAGTTGAAATGAAGGAAAAAATGTTAAGGGCAGCCAGACAGAAAGGTCGGGTTACCCTCAAAGGGAAGCCCATCAGACTAACAGCGGATCTGTCGGCAGAAACCCTACAAGCCAGAAGAGAGTGGGGGCCAATATTCAACATTCTTAAAGAAAAGAATTTTCAACCCAGAATTTCATATCCAGCCAAACTAAGCTTCATAAGTGAAGGAGAAATAAATTACTTTACAGACAAGCAAATGCTGACCGATTTTGTCACCACCAGGCCTGCCCTAAAAGAGCTCCTGAAGGAAGCGCTAAACATGGAAAGGAACAACCGGTACCAGCCACTGCAAAATCATGCCAAAATGTAAAGACCATCAAGACTAGGAAGAAACTGCATCAACTAACGAGCAAAATCACCAGCTAACATCATAATGACAGGATCAAATTCACACATAACAATATTAACTTTAAATGTAAATGGACTAAATTCTCCAATTAAAAGACACAGACTGGCAAGTTGGATAAAGAGTCAAGACCCATCAGTGTGCTGTATTCAGGAAACCCATCTCACATGCAGAGACACACATAGGCTCAAAATAAAAAGATGGAGGAAGATCTACCAAGCAAATGGAAAACAAAAAAAGGCAGGGGTTGCAATCCTAGTCTCTGATAAAACAGACTTTAAACCAACAAAGATCAAAAGAGACAAAGAAGGCCATTACGTAATGGTAAAGGGATCAATTCAACAAGAGGAGCTAACTATCCTAAATATATATGCACCCAATACAGGAGCACCCAGATTCATAAAGCAAGTCCTGAGTGACCTACAAAGAGACTTAGACTCCCACACATTAATAATGGGAGACTTTAACACCCCACTGTCAACATTAGACAGATCAACGAGACAGAAAGTCAACAAGGATACCCAGGAATTGAACTCAGCTCTGCACCAAGCAGACCTAATAGACATCTACAGAACTCTCCACCCCAAATCAACAGAATATACATTTTTTTCAGCACCACACCACACCTATTCCAAAATTGACCACATAGTTGGAAGTAAAGCTCTCCTCAGCAAATGTAAAAGAACAGAAATTATAACAAACTATCTCTCAGACCACAGTGCAATCAAACTAGAACTCAGGATTAAGAATCTCACTCAAAGCCGCTCAACTACATGGAAACTGAACAACCTGCTCCTGAATGACTACTGGGTACATAACGAAATGAAGGCAGAAATAAAGATGTTCTTTGAAACCAACGAGAACAAAGACACAACATACCAGAATCTCTGGGATGCATTCAAAGCAGTGTGTAGAGGGAAATTTATAGCACTAAATGCCCACAAGAGAAAGCAGGAAAGATCCAAAATTGACACCCTAACATCACAATTAAAAGAACTAGAAAAGCAAGAGCAAACACATTCAAAAGCTAGCAGAAGGCAAGAAATAACTAAAATCAGAGCAGAACTGAAGGAAATAGAGACACAAAAAACCCTTCAAAAAATCAATGAATCCAGGAGCTGGTTTTTTGAAAGGATCAACAAAATTGATAGACCGCTAGCAACACTAATAAAGAAAAAAAGAGAGAAGAATCAAATAGACGCAATAAAAAATGATAAAGGGGATATCACCACCGATCCCACAGAAATACAAACTACCATCAGAGAATACTACAAACACCTCTACGCAAATAAACTAGAAAATCTAGAAGAAATGGATACATTCCTCGACACATACACTCTCCCAAGACTAAACCAGGAAGAAGTTGAATCTCTGAATAGACTAATAACAGGAGCTGAAATTGTGGCAATAATCAATAGTTTACCAACCAAAAAGAGTCCAGGACCAGATGGATTCACAGCCGAATTCTACCAGAGGTACAAGGAGGAACTGGTACCATTCCTTCTGAAACTATTCCAATCAATAGAAAAAGAGGGAATCCTCCCTAACTCATTTTATGAGGCCAGCATCATTCTGATACCAAAGCCGGGCAGAGACACAACCAAAAAAGAGAATTTTAGACCAATATCCTTGATCAACATTGATGCAAAAATCCTCAATAAAATACTGGCAAACCGAATCCAGCAGCACATCAAAAAGCTTATCCACCATGATCAAGTGGGCTTCATCCCTGGGATGCAAGGCTTGTTCAATATACACAAATCAATAAATGTAATCCAGCATATAAACAGAGCCAAAGACAAAAACCACATGATTATCTCAATAGATGCAGAAAAAGCCTTTGACAAAATTCAACAACCCTTCCTGCTAAAAACTCTCAATAAATTAGGTATTGATGGGACATATTTCAAAATAATAAGAGCTATCTATGACAAACCCACAGCCAATATCATACTGAATGGGCAAAAACTGGAAGCAGTCCCTTTGAAAACTGGCACAAGACAGGGATGCCCTCTCTCACCGCTCCTATTCAACATAGTGTTGGAAGTTCTGGCCAGGGCAATCAGGCAGGAGAAGGAAATAAAGGGTATTCAATTAGGAAAAGAGGAAGTCAAATTGTCCCTGTTTGCAGACGACATGATTGTTTATCTAGAAAACCCCATCGTCTCAGCCCAAAATCTCCTTAAGCTGATAAGCAACTTCAGCAAAGTCTCAGGATACAAAATCAATGTACAAAAATCACAAGCATTCCTATACACCAACAACAGACAAACAGAGAGCCAAATCATGAGTGAACTCCCATTCACAATTGCTTCAAAGAGAATAAAATACCTAGGAATCCAACTTACAAGGGATGTGAAGCACCTCTTCAAGGAGAACTACAAACCACTGCTCAAAGAAATAAAAGAGGATACAAACAAATGGAAGAACATTCCATGCTCATGGGTAGGAAGAATCAATATCGTGAAAATGGCCATACTGCCCAAGGTAATTTACAGATTCAATGCCATCCCCATCAAGCTACCAATGACTTTCTTCACAGAATTGGAAAAAACTACTTTAAAGTTCATATGGAACCAAAAGAGAGCCCGCATCGCCAAGTCAATCCTAAGCCAAAAGAACAAAGCTGGAGGCATCACACTACCTGACTTCAAACTATACTACAAGGCTACAGTAACCAAAACAGCATGGTACTGGTACCAAAACAGAAATATAGATCAATGGAACAGAACAGAGCCCTCAGAAATAACGCCGCTTACCTACAACTATCTGATCTTTGACAAACCTGAGAAAAACAAGCAATGGGGAAAGGATTCCCTATTTAATAAATGGTGCTGGGAAAACTGGCTAGCCATATGTAGAAAGCTGAAACTGGATCCCTTCCTTACACCTTATACAAAAATCAATTCAAGATGGATTAAAGATTTAAACGTTAGACCTAAAACCATAAAAACCCTAGAAGAAAACCTAGGCCTTACCATTCAGGACATAGGCGTTGGCAAGGACTTCATGTCTAAAACACCAAAAGCAATGGCAACAAAAGCCAAAATTGACAAATGGGATCTAATTAAACTAAAGAGCTTCTGCACAGCAAAAGAAACTACCATCAGAGTGAATAGGCAACCTACAACATGGGAGAAAATTTTCGCAACCTACTCATCTGACAAAGGGCTAATATCCAGAATCTACAGTGAACTCAAACAAATTTACAAGAAAAAAACAAACAACCCCATCAAAAAGTGGGCGAAGGACATGAACAGACACTTCTCAAAAGAAGACATTTATGCAGCCAAAAAACACATGAAAAAATGTTCATCATCACTGGCCATCAGAGAAATGCAAATCAAAACCACTATGAGATATCATCTCACACCAGTTAGAATGGCAATCATTAAAAAGTCAGGAAACAACAGGTGCTGGAGAGGATGTGGAGAAATAGGAACACTTTTACACTGTTGGTGGGACTGTAAACTAGTTCAACCATTGTGGAAGTCAGTGTGGCGATTCCTCAGGGATCTAGAACTAGAAATACCATTTGACCCAGCCATCCCATTACTGGGTATATACCCAAGTGACTATAAATCATGCTGCTATAAAGACACATGCACACGTATGTTTATTGCGGCATTATTCACAATAGCAAAGACTTGGAACCAACCCAAATGTCCAACAATGATAGACTGGATTAAGAAAATGTGGCACATATACACCATGGAATACTATGCAGCCATAAAAAATGATGAGTTCATATCCTTTGTAGGGACATGGATGAAATTGGAAACCATCATTCTCAGTAAACTATCGCAAGAACAAAAAACCAAACACCGCATATTCTCACTCATAGGTGGGAATTGAACAATGAGATCACATGGACACAGGAAGGGGAATATCACACTCTGGGGACTGTGGTGGGGAGGGGGGAGGGGGGAGGGATAGCATTGGGAGATATACCTAATGGTAGATGACGAGTTAGTGGGTGCAGCGCACCAGCATGGCACATGTATACATATGTAACTAACCTGCACAATGTGCACATGTACCCTAAAACTTAAAGTATAATTAAAAAAAAAAAAAAAAAGAAAATACAAAAAAAAAAAAAAAAAAAGAAGTTTACCAAAGAAACGCTTAGGGAAAAGTTGGTGTTTGTTTGTGAGTAGCAGAATATTAATGTGGGCTTCACTGTCTTTCATGTATTGAAAGAATTTTACAGACAACCTTCCATGTTAAATTTTGTTGAAGATTATTGACAAAACCATTTTAAACAATGAATGGGTCACGCTTTCAAACTATCCTCAATTTCATGTTGACAAGTCCATGATGTCAAAAAGAAACAAAGAGTTGGAAGTTAAGACTTTTAGAGGGATAACATTTTGGGGCTACTTTCTTCTGTGAAACTCTAGAGATGTAGAGAAAGAAATGTGAAGTGTACTCTGCTAGGATTTGGGTCCTAGAAACGTATGTATATCCTTTAAATGGAAAATAACACAAACTCCTTAGCACTTAATGGTTTTTGATCTGCTGTTATGACATGTTAACTTTGCAGGTATTTAAAGTATGTTTTATAGTTTTAATTTAATAAAATTGCTTTAGGCTTGGGTCATAAAAAAAAAATCCACTAGTATTATAATGTCATTTTAAGACCTTAATTGAAGTTAGAATTGTGAGGATGTTTATACTTAACAGAACTTAGATTTTATCATTAGAAAAGCACTACTTGCACATACTATTTTTTTTTTTTTTTTGAGATGGAGTCTCTCTCTGTCACCCAGGCTGGAGTGCAGTGGTGTGATCTTGCCTCACTGCAACCTCCACCTCCCAGGCTCAAGCAATTCTCCTGTCTCAGCCTCCCGAGTAGCTGGGATTACAGGCACATGCCACGTCGCTTGGCTAATTTTTGTATTTTTAGTAGAGACTGGGTTTCACCATGTTGGCCAGGCTGGTCTCAAACTCCCAAAGTGCTGGGATTACAGGCACGAGCCACTGCGCCCAGCCTACCTACACATACTTATAAGTAGAGACATGTAGAATATAGCTATTTTGTGTATGTGTGTTTGTGTGTGCATTGTGAAAACATTTCCATGAATAATGGAAATTAATTTTTTGTATCTCCATTTTTTGTAGCTCTCATTTTTTTCTGATTTAAGTTTATTTTCATTTAAAGGTTTGCTGCATTAACTTGATCAGCTACATTTTGCTGATATACTGATATTTCTATATTAGTTCCTTCAGTGCGACATAATATTTAAGCTTGGGTTTGTCTATGAAAGCTGGCATGTATGATCACAATACCTATTACCATGACAAAACTGAAGTCAGTTTAAGCTCAGAGGTTGTATAGACATTGACTTCATTTATACTTGGGGGAAATAAAAATAATGAAGAATTGACGATTTTTGCACCTGAATGTCTGCTTACCTCCTCCTACAATATAGCTGAATGGTAATTGATCTTAACACATTTGGTCTTATTCCATTGGTCTTATAAAATAGTCTTTGTGGACTTCCTGTCTTTTCATTCTTATATTTTTCTGGAAGAGATTGTTTCTTCTCTTTCCAGCCAGAGTGACTCCTCTCTTTGAAAGCACATACCTAGGTTTATAATTTTTTTCAGATTTAATATTTCCAGTCTTAACTGTTATTTTTGTCATCATAGCCAACATTTGAAGAATGGCAGCTTATTTAGAGTTGATTTGTATCTCTTCAAAATAATTAATGCTTCCATTTGATAACTTATTTGTGTGGGCAGAAAATTTAAAAAGTATCAAAATACACACATGCATAGACATATCCATACCTGTGAACATACACACAAACACAGATTTGCAGTAGTCATTAAATATGTTTGTATGTCCCAGCCATCCTCTTAATAGTGATGGAACCTTTGTCCAGGGAAATGTCATGGCCTAGTATTTAGAAAATGCTAATAAAAGATTGGATATTGTTCTAATATTGACTCTTTTTTTCTCCTGTGTATTCTTGTGCTGATAACTAATTTTAAATGATGTCCCTCTATCCTTTAGTTATATAAGCAAAAATATTTCTTCTATGAATCTATTGCTTCTGCACCCAGGAGAGTAGGGGCCCCAATGCAGATGGTGGCAGCGAACGATAGCTGGTGATACCAAGTTTTCAAAATCTTCCTTATTTGTTTGGGGAACTGTTTCCCATGAATGGTCAATGCAAGCACTTTGCTGTGGCAATCCAAGCTTTTTCACATGTGAATCCCTAATCTTTTCTTTACTTGCCTTGTATGAAAATCAAACAAATGCTGTGAAAGAAAGAACAAAAATGAAGGGCTGCAAAAACTTTTTAAAAAATCACTTGGACACAATGGAAAGAAAACATATGTATTTTTGTCACTCAGCTGATCCTAATGCTTTAGGCCTTGAATAAACCTTAAAAGTGATCTTTTCTGGCTAAGTGCAGTGGCTCACACCTATAAATCCCAGCACTTTGGGAGGCCAAAGTAAGAGGATTTCTTGAGCCTGGGAATTCCCGACCAGCCTGGGCAACATAGTGAGACTTCATCCCTATAAAAGATAAACAGAAAATTAGCCAGGTGTAGTGACACACACCTGTAGTCCCAGCTACTTGGGAAGCTGAGGTGGAAGGATCTCTTGAGCGCAGGAGGTCGAGGCTGCGGTAAGCCAAGATTGTGCCACTGTACTTCAGCCTGGGTGGCACAGTGAGACCCTGTCTCAAAAAAAAAAAAAAAAAAAAAAGAGCTTTCAGTGCTTGAATTTCCTCAATCATATCCCTACCCAGGGAAATGGTTCCTTAGCCTCTGATCACTCCAGATATATGGCCAGTGGTTTTAGGTTGTAAACCAATTAGTACAGTTCAAGAGGTAGAAAGACCATTGGCTTTGAAAGTAGAATTGAAATCCTATTCTCCAACATCAGAGAATATTAGATTAGCCAGGATATGTGTATTTCAATTCCAGTACTTCCATTTGCTGGTTCAGTGCAAGTTGCTTCATTTTCCCAATCCTTATTCACCCGTAGAATGAGGTAATAATAACCTACCACCAACTTTATAGATTTGTGTGATTCAAATAAAAGAATGAAGATAAAATCGTTTGCAAACTGGAAAGCATATGACAATATTATCATGGAGAAAATATTCATAGTATGCTCCTTCAGGAAACACAATAGAATAGTGAAAATATTTTTTTGATACAAAGTCTCACTCTGTTACCCAGGCTGGAGTGCAGCGACATGAAACCTCTACCTCCTAGGGTCAAGCGATCCTCCTCCTTCAGCCTCCCAAGTAGCTGGGATTATAGATGTGCACCACCATTCCCAGTTAATTTTTTTATTTTTGTTCAGGTGGGGTCTTGCTATGTTGTCCAGACTGGTCTTGAATTCCTGGGCTCAAGCAATCCTCCTGCTTCGGCCTCCCAAAGTGCTGGGGTTACAGGCGCGAGTCACTGCACCTGGCCAAAAATTCTGCATGATAGCATTAGTTTACAGCCTACAATCCCTGGTGGGTCAGAGAAATAATTGAGTGCAGCGACATGAAACCTCTACCTCCTAGGGTCAAGTGATCCTCCTCCTTCAGCCTCCCAAGTAGCTGGGATTATAGATGTGCACTACCGTTCCCAGTTAATTTTTTTATTTTTGTTGAGGTGGGGTCTTGCTATGTTGTCCAGACTGGTCTTGAATTCGTGGGCTCAAGCAATCCTCCTGCTTCGGCCTCCCAAAGTGCTGGGGTTACAGGCATGAGTCACTGCACCTGGCCAAAAATTCTGCATGATAGCATTAATTTACAGCCTGCAATCCCTGGTGGGTCAGAGAAATAATTGATTTAAAAAATAGCCAAATTTTTCACCCAAATATATTGCTTTTAAATGGAGAGAATTTTAAAAGGTGGCAATTGATAAGAAAAAACAGTTTGTTTTTGTTTTGATTCTTTGTGTATATTCTTCTGTACTTTTAAAGAGTATTATGGGATGGGTGAAAAAGCAGGAAGACATGAGCCTACCTAGGAGGAAAGTGGTGCAGATTTGATGATTCAAAGAATAATATAAGTGGAGTGGTGTTTAGAGATCAACTCTTAGTGAGTTTACCTCTGTTATTTCTGAGAATAAGTAAGAACCACAATGATGCAGTATTTTCACCTACGGACCAGAGCTCAAGTCTTTTCATAGCCAGTTCCTATCTCTCTTAACAGTACCAGAGATGGCAAATTGGTAGCATGATGTACTGTTATTCCCTTCAGCACTTCACCTCATGGAAATCACTGTGAACTAATCTCCTTTATTCTAAACCTGGGCGTAATGCAACCCAGAAAGCTACAGCCAATGGATTAGAGTTGGCAAGTAGCCCCTATCCTATGTTATAGAATTTCTATAGAAACCACCAACAACATGTCTTCAGTAGGCAAGACCAACTACACTTATTTACAGTAGTTTAGTTTATTGTAGATCTGTCCAATTCAGGGTCAATAGGGAAATAACTTTTAATAGGAAATTATGCAGTCAGTAGGCGTAGTAGCCACAGAGAAATGTATTTCTGGCCACCCACATTCTGCGGGGGCTCTGAAATTTACATACGCATTTGGATGAAGATTTGCAGCGATCAGCCTGCTAACGTGGGCTCTGTTCCATCTTGGATTCCCCAAGAGTTATGATAGAGCATGAGAATCTGGCCCATTAGGCAATAACCCACAGTCATGGAGTTGATACAGTCATTATGAAGACTGGAGTCATAGACTGAGGACATCATGAATCATACCCTATAGGAGAGATTGCAAAAAAGAAGGCTTTTAAGGGTGAAACTTGGCTGATGAGGTTGTGGGTTATCGTAGGAGTCATGTGTGTAGAGCTGAGAGCATTTGCAGGGGTTTCCTCCCATTTGTGTGCGAGTCTGTTGCCAAGTCCCCTGTTATGCTTCTGGGGGACACCAAGTGGGGAGCAGATGAGGATTCCAAAACTGGTACTTCATTTCCTTTTAAACCCTTCCCCTCATCTGTCTGGGAAATTCATAATTACTTCAAAGGCATGTCTCATCCTCCAACATAATCAGTTTGGTGTTAGACTCATTTCCTCTGTCAAATTGGGACATGAGAATTCATCATAAAAGTACTAACTCCTCAGAAGTGATCAAAAATTCTACTTCTTCAAAATCCACTTAATTTATATCACTATGTCCATGTACCTTATCATTACTCTCTTACATTGCATACAGTGAAATGCACAGATCTTAGTAGAACTGTCTGTTCAGTTTTGACAAATGAATGCATGTAACCAACACACCTATCAAGATGAAAAAACATCTATATCACTGTAGAAACTTTCTCAGGTTCCACTTTTGTCAGTTGCCTTCCCACCAGAGATAAGCATTGCTCTAATTTCCATTACCATAAATTCATATTTTTCTTTTAGATATCTCTATATATGGAACCATACAGTATGTACACTGTGTGTCTGGGGATTTTACTTAGCATAGTGTTTTGAAGATTCATTCATATTCATTCATGTTGTCTCATGTATCAGTAGTTTATTCCCTTTAATTGCTGCATAATATTCTATTATATCAATGTACTAGTTCTGTTTTTTTTTACCCATTCTCTGATACATAATCAATATGGTTGTTTCCAGTTCTGTCTACTAATAATAAAGTTGCTACAAACATTTCAAAATAATGTCAAAATATATTTTTATTTGTGTTGGGTAAATACATAGGTTCATAAGAAGCTACCAAACCATTTTGCAAACTGGTTATACCAATTGCACTGCACCAAAAGCGTATGAGAATTCTGGTTTTGTCATACCCCTGCCAACACTTACTATTGTCAGGGTATTTAAAATTTTTTTCACAATTCTAGTGAATCTGTAGTAGTAACACATTTTGCTTTTTATTTGTAGTTTCCTCATGACTGATATTGATCACTTTTTCATATAGTGTTTTGGTCATTTGTATTTCTTTATGCAGTGTCTATTAAATATTTTGTTTATTTTTATTGGATTGTTTTTCTTTTTTATTATTGAGTTGTAGAAGTCCTGTATATATTTTAGTTACAAGCCTTTTGTGACATATATGTATTCCTCATATTTTCTCCTAGTTTATGGCTTGCTTATTCATTTTCTTTATTGTGTCTTTTTTAAAAATAATTTTTAATTTTTATGATGTACAATATGTGTATGTGTGTGTGTATACATATACATATTATGGTTAGTGCTTTTGGGGTCTTTTCCATGAAATATTTTACCTCAGGGTTGCAGAGTTAATCTCCTATGTCCTTTCTTTAGAAATCTTTTATATTTTAAATTAAAAAAAATCTTAAAAAAGCATTTTGGTTATTATTTATTCAAATGAAAATGTTAGCATAGCACTTGGTCTCATCTTTTGGAATTCAAGACTTTCTATTTTCTGGATTATGAAAATAGAAAGTTCTCAATCTGGAGAACACAGGGCTTTAACGGAATAAAGCCTTTTTTCCTAGAGTGTGACAACAGTTTGCCACTTCGTATAGCATCATTTCTCAAGTATGATGACTGGATTCCTTTGTTGCCACTAAAAAAATGAGCCATGGTCAAAACGGGTAGGTGCCATGACCTTTCTCTTTCTTTATACTCCAGAGTATCACAGAGATTCAGTATTAATAAGCTATAATAAAGAATCAGGCAGATCATGAGTATTATAAATAATGCATACATGTATCAAGCCTAGAGCCTATCCAATGTACTACTAAATGTTAGGCATTTTATTCTTCTATACTTATTTTGAATGGAATATTATTTTTATTTACTGCAATTGTTGATATTAATGATCCTATATAACAATTGGATGATGGCTGACTACTCTTTCATGTCTGCTGCTCCTTACACCTGTATGATAAGAAGATTAGAAAAAGAAGAAGGCTTGGAGGTCAGACACACCTGGGTTCAATCCTGGCACTCCCCTTATTATTGATGGGGCTTTTGGCAGATTGTATAAACTTTCTGTGCCTCAGCTTCTTCATGTGTCAAATAACAAAGATAATGCTACTTTATAGAATTAAATGAGATCACGTGCATAAAGCACTTAGTTCAACAAGTGAATGGTGGGATTAGACTCATACCTCAGTTTCCTAACCCAAAGTCAAGTGCTATTTCCATTGAATTGTGCATTTTATCTAGAATAAAGTTAAACCCTATTCAGAAAACAAAAGCCATTTTAGATTCTTGTGAGTCTTCTGAAAAGACTACTAAACTCTGCACCAGGAACTAGCCTTAATGATTGCCAAACTTTAAGCTTCTTTTCCTCCTGCTGCAGAGTGTGTGGGTTCTGTGGCTGTGGACAGGCTCAGAGGAACTTATCCTTTAAGCTGTCGCTGCGTGAACTTGAATGGACACATGAGTCTCGCTGGATAGCAGTGCTTACTAACACTTTCTCCAATTTCCTAAAGGGTACACCATTATATGCCCAGTTTCTTTCTTTCTATGGTTCCCCAAATTCCTACATTGCTATTTAGTGGAAAATGTATATTTAGATGTAAGAATTCCAGATTAAGTTTTGCAAAAGCTTCCTCCTATACTTTATTGCTCACTGAAACCAAGGGCTCCTTCCTCCAGGAGACTCAAACACCTCCAGGTTGTGTCTTCTTCCTCTCTCACAGCAATTATTACAAAGTCAGGTATCTGCATCCTTTAGGGTGTTTCTCTTATAGGATGTTGCCCCACTATGTGTAGTACCATTATTTGGGTTCAGTTTTCTAGGAAAAAGGGATAGTGGCCTTTTGAAATTATAATATTGTATTCTGGGCACGAGTGGGGTCAGCTTCAGCTAGAACCTCACAGCTTCCTTCTGTCACAGCTGACAAACATTTTTGAGTTTGACCTCCTTGAGTAAATTGCATTCTCCAAACTCTTTATACATCTCCCCATCCCATACCATTTATTTTATTGGAGTCCCTTTAAGAGTCCAAAAAATTAGCTTCCTTTTTTCTCTCTCTCAATGCTCTTTCTCTGGAATTCATGTGTCCAATGCTTCTTGATGCTTTACTGTGATGAACATAACTCTGTCTCATCACTCTCTGTGGGCATTGAGTTGACAGGTAGAGGCAACTGGAGACATTTTTGTGGGCTGATTTATCTCTTCTTCAGCACTGTTTTTCCTCTTCCAGGTCAGTTAGTGACCTTGCCAGAAATGCTCAGAATCTTATGATAAATTTATTTTTACAACTTTTAATAAAAAATCAGGTAGTCAAATTAGGGGAATTAATTGAGTCAATGTGCAGGAAATGATCCTTTTATTTTATTTTATTTTATTTTATTTTATTTCATTTTTTACTTTCTCTTTAAAACCTTGTAACAGCTGGGTGAATGGAAGATTTTTATTACAATTTGCCGAAATAAGCTCTGTAAGACATTAGAGCTAGGCTGGATTTTTATTTTACAGCTGCCATCTTTTCATCTATCTGGTCTCATATATTGCACAGTCATCTGTACTCACTTTTGCAGAGTGACATTGTTTTATGTGATCCCCTTTTTCCCCTCAGTGATATAAAATTTTCCTCTCTTTGATTTCTATATATAACTTCATGAAGGGCTCAATCATTATAAAGTCAAGAGAATCAACAGCTAATTCCGTGGAAGAATTTAGTGTCTCCGAGAACTTCTAAGAACAGCTTCACAAGTTGTAGTATATTGATGACACACTAATAGCTTTCAAATTGTGTACTTGCTCTAGAAACAAAAGCTTTCCAGTTTCCAGTACTGTTATTAAAGTCACAGGCAATTGATAGGATTCTCTGCCAGAGAAGCAATGGTAAAACATGAGTTAATAATAAGAAATATCAGTGGCATGCAAGGGACTCCAAAACCAAGACTCAATGTGTATCTGGAAATCTTCACTTTAAATAGATTTTGAGTTTATTCTACTCTGCCTTCTCCATTTGCTGATGTTCATAGAAAGGAAAACAGTGTTCCTTAGCAATATATTGTGATTTTACTGTTGGTATGTACTTTTTTCCATATTTATCCATCTCCTCATAGTAAATAAGATACTCATACTTACTAATCTGTAAAATGAGGAGAACCTCTTATAACAAGGTAAGCATACATTTTATTTTTTTGTCCAAATTGGGAACTTTTTGAGAGTTAAAAGGGACACTATTAATAATTATTTATAAACAACAGGTGTAAATTATGATTATGTGGGCAAAGCATGACAGTGATTACCCTACTGATACACAATTCTTTTTTTTTTTTCTTTTTTTTTGAGACAGAGTCTCACTCTGTCAGCCAGGCGGAAGTGCAATGGCACGATCTCAGCTTACTGCAACCTCCGTTGCCCAGGCTCAAGCAATTATCTTGCCTCAGCCTCCTGAGTAGCTGGGATTACAGGTGTGTGTTACCACGCCTGGCTAACGTTTGTATTTTTAGTAGAGATGGGGTTTCACTATGTTGGCCAGGCTTGTCTCAAACTCCTGACCTTGGGTAATCTGTCCACCTCGGCCTCCCAAAGTACTGGGATTACAGGTGTGAGCCACCACGCGTGGCCTATACAATTATTTATAATTCTGGTGATGGACTTTTATCTTCTCACCAAAGTACATCAATTTTTTCTTAATTCTAATATACCAATCTGCAAATGTGTAATTTGTGTTAGGTTTTGCAAATGTCGTGGACTTACTATATCTACTTCTTATGATGTCCATGGGAAGTCAATCAAGTAAAGTTGATAGAAGTGTTTATAATCTTTAAAATGCCCCCTAGGCAGCTGACCACCACTTACAACTACATAAATAGAATCTGAAGGTGTGTTAGGAAACTGTCTTCAATTGAGATTCACTGGAAGAGTCTGAGATGGAGAATTATCAGAAATTTTATTACAGGATGCTCTGGAGCTCAACACCTATTAAAAAAAACTAGAGAAAAGGACAAAGTAAATAGGTTGAATTATGATGCGGTTACAACAGTGGCATCAGCTGATACTACTGGGAGCTCTGGACCATAAATGGCCCTTCAGAGTTGACCTCAGCTGAAGCAAGGAGGCTAGGCCTTTGTATTTCTGCATTAAACAATTCTTAAATGTGTGTTGCCTCTGTGGAGGAGGTGTAATGATGAGTGAGACATATTTCTGTGGTCTAGGTCAATTCCTGGGGATGGACTTAGCTGTAAACCATCAATAGCCAATACTCCCAGAGGGTGGGGGAATGAGTGCCTTCATCCTAAAGGGGGTTTCTGGGATGTGCACCCCAGTATCTACTACTGAAACTCAACTTCTGTTTAGAAGACTTCTATTCAAACACAGAAACACCTTATCCTCATTGGTAATTAAGAAAAGCAATTAAAACGTTGGCTTACTATTACAGATAACTTTTTAAATGCTAAAAACATGAGAAAACAAATCAAAACAAAAGAAATTTTGCTTTCTATTTAATTCGAACTAACTATGAAATCTGCAGGGACCAATTCAGAAATGGCGCCTGATATTTCAGAGTCTGGCTACATTCACCTGGCAAAGTTAATTATTGGAATATATCTGGCCAATTTTGTAGTAAGAATGTGTCAGAGGTAATTTTCAGAACCACAGCTGAGATGACACAGAAAAGGGCCTATCCCTGTTTTAGTTATGAGTTCTATATTCCAGGAAACCTGCCAGCTATGGATACATCAGGACTGTTGGTCATCCTAGATAGGAAGTAAAGCTGGGGATAATTAATTGCTGAAAGTCACACTTGAGTGAATTGGTGGTTGGGAGGAAAGAATGACTCCTTCCAGCTTCTACCAACCAAAAAGTCTTTCTCAGTTATAGGCAGAGACCTGGAGGTAGAACCTGAAGCCATGGCTGACCTTGAGTGAGTCATGGTTAAGTATCAAGTGGTGAGTTGTATAAAATCATTTGTTTCTATTTAAAATTTCCACTTGCCTAAAACTGATTATAAAGATGTAGAAGTCTCTGAAAACACAGACAAAATTAAGCTGTGCTAGTGATAGTTGAAACGCTCTCCTTAGCTCAATCTAGCACCAAAACCATCTCACAGGGAAATTCATCTTCCATAAAAGGGTTGAATGAGATTTCACATTCAATGTGTGAGTATGTTATCAAGATCTGGGTTAAGTCAATGGACTTTCAGAATAAGAACATGCTAAACAAACAGGAAGTAAAGAAGAAGATAAGTTAATGAAGGAATGGATGTGAGGAGAAGATTGTGGCGCTGTGAGTGGATGGGAATAGAAGACTTCTCCAAGCTCAATTCACATAAGCTAATGGCAGCATCAGACATTTCAGACCCTCAAGCTGATACTCCTAAAATTGTCTTGTCCTGAGTGAGATGAGTTCAAGAACAGAATGGGACTGAATGATAGTGCTAAGGACATGAGAAGGCAGAGCAGGTCCGATGTCCTACTCCTGGTTATTTTCTTTCCAGTGAATTGGAGAGGTAGTCTGATCCATACAATCTTTAACCTCTGGACTTGAGTTTTCTGATTTGACTTCTGAACTCACTGCTTCCCAGAGCCTCCCAGCTGTGTGCTTTTCTTCTCCAGTGTTAGCACCTCAAAAAGTCCCAAGGGACACCCACTGCCCATGATCTGAAAGGATGACAAAGCCAATGGTTGTCTTTGATGACTGTCATAGCTAATGCATATGCCTAAAGAAGGCTGTTTTTTGTGATTGTATTTTTACTTTAAAAATTAAATTATAAAAATAATTCATGCTGATTGATAATTTTGAGACAATATCAAATTGTTTAATGTAAAAACATGAAAGTCTATCATTTCTTCTCTTTTGTTGTACTCTCCATTCGTTAAAAAATAGCTGCTTAATGTTTTATAAAATTTTGAATGGGAGGAATTACTTGGCCAGCCCCTGTTGTCAATAAATACATGTTCCTTCTCCCTATGGAAGGAGTCATTCTGACCCCAGATTCTGAGATAGCTTGAAATGTTTGATCTCAGATTTTGATAGATGATCTTTCTTTAAGTGGGTTAGATAAGGGATGTGTTATTTAGGGAAAATGTAGGCAATTATTTTGATGTTTCTCTCTTACATGATGCCAAACATCTGGATATTTGAAGAGCTGGGAAAATGAACTTTACCTTAATAACTTTAACAAGAATTTCTCTTTAGCAGAATTTTTATGTCAGAGTTGCAATGAATCTAAATGTCTTGACATTTAAGCCACTGGAATAATTGGGCAAAGGTGCTGCATAGAAAAAAGAAGTCTATCTGAGATGAAAAAAGCATGGAAGAGTAAATTTTTTAAACACATCAGTGATTGATGTCAAGTAGAAAATGTCCCTGGATGGCATTTTTAATCTATCCCTAAGTAGGTTGGGTTCAAGCGGCTTTTGCTGCAGCCCTGCCTAGAGGCAGAGGATTCCATTATCTGATAAGCTCCCCAGGGCTCTTTGTGGCTGGAAGTCCACTACATTTTCTTTGTTTTATCAAGTGTGCATTAGAGTAGACTCCTGCTTTGCTTCCCTATATCAAGTGCAAGAGTCATTTCTGGCTAAACAGCTCTTGATATTGAATTAGAAAAAAAAATCCTATCGTAAATCTATGTAAGTGCCTGAGTTGCCAAGTGATTGGGCACTGGGATTTTAAGATTTTATTCCTGACATAAGGGAAATAAATTCCCCAAGATACTTTCTATTGTCATTAGCACACATTTGACAGTTTTACTCTAATATATGACTTTTTTTCAGCACCCTCCACTCCATCTCTTCTGTTTTCTATAATCTTCAAATGAAAGCATTTTATCTTTAGACAGTAACTAGTTTGTGAAAGTGGCAGGGGAATCTTGATTACTTAGTGAGTTGGTTAGGGCTAAAATCAACCCACCTACTTGTGATAGGTATGAGAGTATCTTGAACCATTGTTTCTGTATCTAGATGGGGATCATTCATCAGAACAAGATTGAAGTCCTCTCTGCAGAACAATGGGAGTTTGGGGCTTGGGTGAAAGAATATGTAAATCATGTGTAACTTTCCAGGACAGAGATACGGTGTAGTGGGTTAGTAGAATACTGCAGAATAGCAAGGAGATTTCTTTTGCTTATTGTTGTTGTTGTTTTTGTTGTTGTTTCTGTAGAACAAGATGTTTAAGGCAGAAAATAAAGACCAGTAAACATTCATCTGTATTGAATCAAGTAAGTGAAAATATAACTTGGCAGTGGGAATGACCCAGAAATTCTTTGAAGTTTTGTTATCCCTTGGGGCCTGGGACAGAACTACAGGGATTATAATGAATTTGTGCATTGAGATGCTCAATGTTGGGAACACTGAAGACATACATTTTTAAAATTCCTTGGGACTAGTGTCCCCAGCATTTCTGATAAAGGAGCTTCTTGGTGCTTCGGAGATAATATAACTCCATGAAATCACTGATCTTGCCATCTAACCATAATACTTGTATACATGCATCCACATGCACACAGATATACACATCCAACATACGCATTGTCAGAAATTAAATTTTACATTCATTTCTTTATTTTATAACTCTTTAAAATGTACTATCTAAGTCTAAAACATGTTAGAATACTTGAAGATACTGTCTTTTGAAGCAGATAGACTGGTGTGTGGTTTGGCTCTGCCACATACTAGTGGAACTTGGGCAGGCTTCCTCACTTGCAAAATGGGAATAAGAATAACCTTCTAAATGAATTATTGTAAAAATGAAATTCAACAATGGGTGCAAATGGTATAGTATGGTACCTGTCATATAGTAATACTCAATATAGGTTGGCTTTTTAAAAATTACTTGTATAGTTTTCTTAAGCTCTTGCCATCTGAACTCTCTAACTATCTTATCTGTGAACTGAGAAAAATGACAAGTTAAAGAACAGTTATGTACATATAGAGGGTGACCACTGGACATTTGTCCAACTTTCCCCCTGTACTATATTTTATTTCTTAGTAATTTGCTGGATGTAGGTCTTGCCTGCACAAGCAGCTTAAAATAACGAGTTTTAAAGGAACTCACCATATGTGTTCTTGCTGTTCTCTAAGGCGCTTAACAGTCTTAGGCATATGGTAGATATCAAAAATTCTTCATTGATTGATGATGATATCAATATGCCCCTCATATTTTTCCTTCTGTCCCACCATAGCTGCTAGTATCATCTCCACTTTTTGAATGGGACATTAATAAAGAAGATGAAGAACTTCTGGATGTTAGGGCATATAAGTGTGTTATCCATATCAAAATTGATCTATATAGTAAATAGTTGTTACCACATACAAACTGTCCAAACATTAACTTAAAAAGTGAAAGTGCTGTCTATTTGATGCCAATTTATCATTTTAACTGCTTGTATTTTGCAACATGTAAACGACAGTAGCTGGTTTTCTATTGCGTATTAAGGGTTAGCACTCCAGGAAAAGGGAATCAATATATTTATTCAGGCGCTTTCATCTCTGATCTCTCACTTCTTGACTGCATTGGTCACCAGGGAGTGTGGGTCTTATGTCTTCCAGCTCACAAGGAGTTAAGAGAGAGTTAGATCATCCATTAATAATAAAAAGACAATATAAAAAGAAAATAAATTTAACTTTGAGGGGAATCAGTTAAATTGATTGAAACTATTTTGCATGTGGATACAGTATGAATGGGATCCACTCTTTGGAAAACCTCAACTCTTCTGAGAATTTTGCCAAAAATGACCCATTAGCTCTCCTGCTATTACCCTGCTTAGGACTTGAGTGAGCATATCTACTTTGATTTCTAAACCAATTCCAGATTTCTACCTCCTAAGGAACTTATGTTAATGAAATAATGTATCCTTAAATCTTTATATAGATTGTACAATGAAATAAGATTTTGCCATTTTACTTGGGCATCAAAGAACATAAATCACTTTTTTGGATTCCATCTTAACTATTCTCAGTTTCCAAAAGTAAAGACATATCACACAGAAGCTTCTGGTGTTTTGGAAGTGAAAAATATTAGTGTCACTTGGGGACTAGAGTTCACCGTGTAGTTCATGCTAGTTCTGTGGGAAACTTGTACTGTAAATTGAAAAGCAGTTTAAATATACTACCAATTTGGCTAAAAGGGAATTTGTGATGATCATAGTGGCATTTGAAAAATAAAAATTAAGACAAGAATGTACTTCCTTATATAGAAAAAAGGGAAACTTCACATTGAGTTGACAGAAGACAGAGAAGTTGTCTATAGCTAATTCAACATCAGGTCACTATATTTGGGGTTAGATTTTGAGACAGTGTGTGGGTATATTACAGTCAGGGAAACTATATAACAAAAAGAAAGAGCCAAGGTTGGGGAAAGAGATAAAGATAAAGATAGACTGAGATGTAGAAACAGACGTAGAGAGAGGTGGTCACAGATAAACAGATGTAGAGACAGACTAAGAGATAATTATGTAGGTACTGAGAGGGACACAGAGGATGCATCGAGAGGGAAAGACTCCACGAAAAACATCATGGTCAGGAGATATCCTTTTTTTTCTTCTTTCTTTCTTTCTTTTTTTTTTTTTTTTTTGAGATGGAGTCTCGCTCTGTTGCCTAGGCTGGAGTGTAGTGGTGCAATCTCGGCCCACTGCAACCTCCACCTCCCAGGTTCAAGTGATTCTCTTGCCTCACCCTCCTGAGTAGCTGGGAATACAGCCACTCGCCACCACACCAGGCTAATTTTTGTATTTTTAGTAGAGAAGCGGTTTCACTATGTTGACCAGGTCCTTTTTTCTGTGTGTGTGTGTGTGTGTGTGTGTGTGACAGAGTGAGACTGTCGCAAAAGCTCTGTCACCCAGGCTGGAGTGTAGTGGTGTGATCTCAGCTCACTGCAACCTTGACCTCCAGGGCTCAAGTGATTCTCCCATCTCAGCCTCCTGAGTAGCTGAGACCACAGGTGTGTGCCACCATGTTTGGCTACTTTTTGCATTTTTTTTTTGCAGTGATGGGGCTTTGCCATGTTGCCCAGCCTAGTCTTGAAACCCTGCATTCCACCCACCTCAGCCTCCAGAGTGCGGGAATTACAGGCGTGAGCCACCACACCTGGCCAGGAGATTTTCACATTCCAAAAAACCATACAGTTCTTCAAGGTGTAGCAGCTTGGATACTTGGACATATATCTCCTTTTGAAAGATGCATACACACAACACACAACACACATGCACACACACACATACACACTTCATCAAGGTGTATGTAAGTGGATTTTTAAAAACCTCATGAGATATGAGTTTTGAAGAGTGTGGGTATTGGTGAAGGACCCCATCCTGATGGGCTTTGTAATTTTGTGAGAAAGCATGTAAAAGTATTTGCAAATATTAGCTTCAAGATATGACAGATCTGTCATTACTGTGAGGCCTCCCTAGCCATGTGGAACTGTGAGTCCATTAAACCTCCTCCTTTATAAATTACCCAGTCTCAGGTATGTCTTTATTAGCAGTGTAAGAACAAACTAATACACAGGTCACGTCATGGCCTAACTTTCCAATCGCATTGTCACTCATTTTCACTACATATGAATGAAGCTTTATTCAGGCTGCTGTAACTTTCAACAATAATCACACACACAGCCACACATGTACACACACACACACTCACATATATAATGCTATATACATATATATGTATTTATGAACATATGACTATAATTACATATTTAAAATCACTGGCTACTTTTGAGTATCCAGTAAAATGCAAGAGGGTAGGCAGAAGCTAGTGAGGAGGAGCTTATGCAGAATTCATGCTGTAAACTGTTTTACCGTGCTCGCTAAATGTTGGCTACAGAATTAACAGCTTCTAGAAGTCCTTTCACCAAGGAAAATAATAATGAGTGAAAACTGCAGTTTTAAAACTGCCACTGCTGACTATGGAGAGGTACCACTCTCTAGACATATCTGCTGATGCCCAGGTCCTTGGACTTTACGTGTTCTCATTCTGTGTCCACCTGGGTGTGAAAGAATCTCAGCTGTGGAACTGGATGTGCAGAGTACCCACTTAAAATTCTGGTGTTTTGAATTCATTCAGCGACTGCAGCCATGCTAGATCAGCTGAGGTCTTCCTGGCCAGCCTCTGATGAATTGAAATTGGGCAGGAAAACCTATATTCCCTATTATGCCTTGCAATAAGGCTCTTTCTATTTCTCCCCTGACCTTAAGTGTCAAATTTATAGAGACTTCTGGGACTCAACAGGCCAGCCTCTCCTCTCACTATTTTCTCCCTCCATTGCTCTCCCCCGATGATTCCTCCTATTATTTTAGGAGTCACAGTCTGGAACCCATGTATAGAGATACTGATGTGTGGAAGAAGAGGTAGGAGATACACAATATTTGGATCCCTTAGAAAGCATCCCCCACACAGTGGAGAAGTGGTTGCCTAGTTCTCTGGATAGTAAAAACTCTGAATTTCGAACCAGGAGTTGAAGAGTAGAAGGTGGGAGAAAACATCTTTCTTCCTATTTTCAAGCAGATGTAGCATGTTGGCCCAAGTTTTGGAAAAGAAAGAGCAGAATCTAAGACAAGCATTCACCAGTTTATTTTCCTAAGTGTTCTCAAGGAACTGCGAAGAATGCAACAGATCAGGAAGGAAAGCCACTCCAACTGTCTGCTATTGAATTGGTTACTGCAGTGGGCAACTGGAGCTCCACCCCATCAGGAATCCTCTGAAGAACTGTGTGAAGTGTGCTTCAGAACTGTCTGCCTGAGATACAGCAAAGGAAACGATTTTCTTACCTGTGCCTGTCCCTCATTGCTCAAGGGTGATTTCCACGGAGTAACTTGCTCACTCATGCAGGTTTGCCAATGTGCTTGAATGGTTGTGTGGCTTCTTGCAGGCATCACTCACAGCAGCAGTAATGTCCTAATGGAATGCAAGAAATACTCAGTCTGGCGGTGGTAAGGTGCTGCCAGGTCATATTTGCCTGGGGTTTGTTGCCACAGTAACACTAAAGTAAGAAATGGGAAAAGAGATTGTGAGGTGGGGTATAAGAGGTGTCTAATATACATAGTAGGAGTGCAGGTCTGTTTATATTTCACACTTACATGTCATCAATAGAAAGCTCCTCCATTCTAACTCCCTATAAGAACATGGAAAGAAACTGCATCAAAGGTTTTTCTTTTTCTTTTTCTTTTTTTTAGATGTATGGGTTGCTAAGACATCTGGCTATTGGAATTTATTTTGCAATAAGTGGAGTTTAATATCAAATATGTATAGAATAAAGAGATAAAATTTTAAAAATGAGTAGTAAGACCAAAAATTTAAAAGTAAAAATTGGTAAATAACTTATAGATGAAAAAAGAAATGTAATAACTTTAAATGATGAAAAATTAGCAAAAGTTATTCTAAGCATCACACATGTGAGTTTTCTGAGTTTTGGACCGTGAGAATGTATTATTTTTCCTTAAGAGTTATTCACATTGAATAGATAGGCATTGTATTCCCCCAACAAATTTCTTCTTTCAAAGGACTAATAATGAGAATCTAACATAAGAAAATATAAGAAATGAGAGTGATTGAGAGAGTATGAAGATAAACAAAATGGATGGTTTAATAAAGAAATGTATGAGAAAGAACCAGAAAAAGCTTTACCACTGATAAACCTGAAGCAATGTGAGATGTTAAGTTCTACAATTGTTTACATATGTGATGAAAACTGAAAACAATGCAGGAATAGGGGAAAAACTCTGTACTGGGATATATGAGAAAACTAGAGGAAAGAAAAGTATTTCAAGGCAACAGTAGTGTATTTGCTTATGAAGGGGCTGTCTTGCCCTGAGCAATTACATTTCATATCATATCTTTGGCAAGAGTCAAAGATCTCCTTTCCTTTGACCCCTTATCTCATGCATTGCCTTTGAGGATATTAATAATTTTAATCATAACTAATATTCATTTAAAAACTTGCTCTGCACTCAGTATTCTGCAAGTCCTGTAGCTTGGGTTTTATTATTTAATTCTCACAAAGACCTTAGGAGGTGGGTTTATTATCTCTATTATTGCAGGCTGGTTCAATGAGGCTCTGAGGGGGGAATTAAATGGCCCAAGGTCAGAGCTAGTAAGTGCCAAGTTGGGAGTCAGCCCAGTTCTGACCTCAATGCCAGTGCTCTCCACCACTTTGTTCTCTGCTGGTAAACAGGAAAGGAGCAGTGTTGATCTAGAGAGAGCCCAGTGCTTGACTTTCACCAGCCCAGGTTCGTGAGGGGATAGGACCCTGGGCCTTACTGGTGATCTACGGTGACTTAATTTTCAAATTGGAATTTCATAGTCTTATTGCTGCTGCTTAGGGCCACGGTGGTTTGAAAACAGCCCCAGGGCACGTGGTTTGACAATGGCTATCTTCTGATTTGTGTATTTATTTGTATTAAAATGATTACAATGTTATAAAATGTAAAGAACATTTAACTCTCATTAGCACTTACTATTATCTAATAATACAGTTATTAAAACTGATACAGTCACATAAAATCAGGTCCATGGCAGAAAAATCTGAATGCTTTCTGTGTACATATTCTATCTGTCACCTAGCTATCTGTCTGTCCAGCCATTTATCTATCCATCCATCCATCCATCCATCCATCCATCCATCCATCCATCTGCCTCAACATTATTATCATCAACAGGAGCAGCAACATCATGTGTCTATCTAGTTAATATGGTGAATGAGTCCCTGGGTAAGTGTATGGATGGGTAATGGAGTATACGTTATTTTTCTCAGGACACTGGTGCTATCAAATGAGTAAGAAGATCATAACAGGCCAGGCACGGTGGCTCACACCTGTAATCCCAGCACTTTGGGAGGCCGAGGCAGGCGGATCTTGAGGTCAGGAGATTGGGACCATCCTGGCTAACATGGTGAAACCCCGTCTCTACTAAAAATACAAAAAATTAGCTGGGCGTGGTGGTGGGCACCTGTAGTCCCAGCTACTTGGGAGGCTGAGGCAGGAGAATGGCCTGAACGCGCGAGGCGGAGCTTGCAATGAGCGGAGATCGCGCCACTGCACTCCAGCCTGGGCGACAGAGGGAGACTCTGTCTCAAAAAAAAAAAAAAAAAAGAAGATCATAACAAACATGGTATGTGTATTTTTATTCTAAATCTCTGACAACAGAGGTGGTTTGGAATGATAATGACCCTCATATGGAAGTGGTTACAGAAATGTGCTTTTCCACATTAGTCTTGGCTCTAGTTTCTCTCCAGCAAATACTGTGGTGATCAGGCTGCTGAGAGAATAAACGAGCAATTTGGGGCAGAGTGTCTTTTGCCCCTGTTGATGAGACTCAACAAACAAATTCTGGTGTAACAAATGATTGTACCACGAATGGGTGACAACCTAATGGATTGTAGTTATAACCACAGCCGGTTCTGCTGAAGCTTAATCCAAACTTTTTTTCCTTGTGTTTCTGGGAAATTCAGGAAAAATAATGACTTTTGGATGGAATTGTCTTGTAAAGTCAAGCCAGCTAGATTTTTCTTGGTGTGGTATTCAAAGACACATCAGTTCTACACTAAAGAATGAAAGAAAGAAATGATAGTTAAATATTCACTACACTTCACACAACACAAAACACCAATAGTGGAGGTTGCATTCATCACCCACAGCAAAATTCCTTACCTCCTCCTTCACCGTCTCTTATTCACATAGCAGCTGTCACCAGAGTCCTCTAGTCTCTGATCTCAAACTTCCCCATACATTCTTTCAACTTACTAATATATTCCTTTTTTCTCTCCTTTCATGCCTCCCCACTGAAATCCCACTCCAGGAAGTTACTCTCTGTTTTGTTTTTTCTATTATAGAATAACCCATAAACTTTTCTGTCATCCCTATTTTTACCACTTTCACAAAACAGTTTTCAAGATAGACACAGCCTCTCTCATCTTAATGATAGTGGAAGTGTGGGGTTGGGAAAATTGCAAACACTAATAATTTAATTTAAATATGTTCTTTATTTCTTATCACAAATACTTGAATAATTCCTCCCCCACCCACCATATCATTTTATTTCAGCATAAATGTAAACTACCGAGGGTCTTTAAGGAAGGACATGATGAGGCATGTTGGATCCAATGTATATTCTGGCTGCTGTATGAAGATTAGACAGATTGGGAAAGGTTAGTGAGATTTAAGGCAGGGAAATTCTACAATAGTAAAATACCATAATAGTCCCTGGAAGGAATAATAGTGGTCTGAAGTGTGGGTAAGGATTGCAAAAGGCAAGCTGACAGATTCAGGAAACAGAAAAGAAGTGGTATCAATAGGGCTTCATGACTGACTGGGTGTGGCAGGTGAGGAAGAAGAAGTTCTTGCTGACCTGGGAGAGAGAAATCATGCAGGTAAATTACTTTCAGTGCTGCCTTGAACAGACTGAAACCCAGGAGTCAAAGCATAATCTTTCTGTTCCCCTCGTCTAACCTCTGAAGATGTGATAAAATGGCTAAATCATCACCATGGGAACCTACTCAATTTAAGAAAAGGACCAAAGCTGTGTAGACAAAATTAGTTTCCTTGTTTCACTTATCTTGTTGATTTCAAAATGACCCAGCTCTTCTAAAAAGCATCTTGGAAGATAGGAATTACCAAGCATCATTCAACAAGAAGAGAGGTTATTAGAATTAGAAAACAAAAATATGGGACAGGCCATAAAGTCAGAGATCTCTGATTCTTTTTTGTCTCCTCTGGATACCTCTGTGTCTGTTTTACTTTCAGAAAAGAAAGGGGCTTTCTAAATCCCACATCACTGTTCTTCTCCTAGGCAAAGTTATTTGGAGAAGGGATGAGACAAAAGCTCCTTTCCTTCTCCAGCTTTCTTAATTGATGAGACTTTCATGCCCCTTGGCAAGAACTTCCCCACACAAATCTCTAGAACTCTGCACTTAGTGGGCTAAGGGGCAAGATAGAGGCCAGAGTTCCTGTGTGAGCCAGCTGATGTGTAGATGAACAAGTATAAGGACTGAATTCTTACATTTTAATTCTAGATTTGATACTTAATAGCTTTATTGCCCAAGTCAAACTTCTTTGCCTTTCTGAGCCTTTTTTCTCATTCTACAATGGTTGTTGTGAGGATTAAATGAGAGAGTATAAAATAAACGTATTCCATTAGTTGACAACGCCAAGAGACCAGGAAATGTTATTTGAAATTGGTATGTAGCAGGGACCCTCTGTGCCCAAGGCTGAGCTGTTGTTTGACTTACTCCCAAACTTTCCTGTCTCCAAAACTTTACTCTCTATTGGTACTGTGAGAATGGATCTGTCGGGCAGGGGGATTGGGGGTGGGTCTCTGAATTCCCTTTTTTTTTTTTTTTTGATATTTCACTGATGGCCCCTTTAAACTTCCTACCAAGTTTTGCTAGAAATCTTTGAGATTTACAAGGGTCATCTTTCAGTGGAGGCAAATTGAGTGGCCCGTAATAGAATATTGATTCTATTGGCAATGGGAGATTTGGGGAAGAGAGAGGGAGAGGTCATATGAAGATCTTCTCAAATAACTGTGATTACCAGGGAGTATTTGTCAGATGCTGCATTGAGTGTTTTTGAGACATTTTTTATTTAACTCATATAACAATTTGTGGTAGATGTTTTGACCCCAGTGGGATCAAGTCAGTCCCACAAGGTAACTAAGCCAGCTAGAGGCACAGCTGGAATTAGAACCCAAGTCTGTCCAGCTCCCAAGGCCGTACATACTCAGTTCATTACATTCCCTGCATCTCATGTGAAATAGCCTATAGGCAGCTCACTCCTCCACTCATTATTAGATCCTTCACTCATTATTAGATTCACATTAGTGACAGTTGTGTATTTACTTGGCTCTTAATCAATGTCCAGAGATTCCTCTCCTCAATATATTAAGAAATAAGTGAAGATAGTTTATTTCTAGTCCTTCTTGGAGCCTTTCATGTTCTGTTTCTACTCTTTGTTTCTTCTAACATGGTGTTTATTTTTCTTCTTAATTGCATGTTTATTATTAGCCAATGACTTAATCCTCCTCTCTTCACACTCTTGTAATGGGAAAATAGAGTTTTGAGATATTTATAATCTTCCTTTCCAGATTTGACCACCACTTCCTCTACACTCAACCTACCTGGCAACAACTTCATGCATTCTTGAAGCATAGAGTGTTTCTCTGAAGGACAAACAAATGGCAACAACAATGACAAAATCAAGATGAATTTTTGTCCACTTTGGTTTTATGCTCATCTACAACAGATGCTGTCCATTGGCTGTGAAAGATTTTTCCAGAAACTTCTGTCAATCCATTAATGTTTAATTCCTGCAAAGAAATATTGGTTCAGTCTGTTGACAGAATTTGAAAAAAAAAATGCTGCAAGTGAAACAGCCAAGGGCAAAGTCAATATCTGACAAGGCCAAGTAAAACTTCAGCGGCCAAGGCAAAAGCAAACAGCAATCAGCAACAAGAGTCCTTTCATTTGGACACTAATATTGGGCAAAGCAGCATAAAATGTAGGCAAACTCAAATACATTTAAGTAGAAGGCTCAAGGCTTCCTAAAATTTTCTTCCTGGTGGACACATTCTGTTCTAGGAAAAAAATTCTTTCTTTCTTTTCTTTCTTTCTTTCTTTCTTTCTTTCTTTCTTTCTTTCTTTTTTTAATTTAATTTTATTATTATTATACTTTAAGTTTTAGGGTACATGTGCACAATGTGCAGGTTACTTACATATGTATACATGTGCCATGCTGGTGTGCTGCACCCATTAACTCATCATTTAGCATTAGGTATGTCTCCTAAAGCTACCCCTCCCCCCTCCCGCCACCCCACAACAGTCCCCAGAGTGTGATATTCCCCTTCCTCTGTCCATGTGATCTCATTGTTCAATTCCCACCTATGAGTGAGAATATGCGGTGTTTGGTTTTTTGTTCTTGCGATAGTTTACTGAGAATGATGATTTCCAATTTCATCCATGTCCCTACAAAGGACATGAACTCATCATTTTTTATGGCTGCATAGTATTCCATGGTGCATATGTGCCACATTTTCTTAATCCAGTCTATCATTGTTGGACATTTGGGTTGGTTCCAAGTCTTTGCTATTGTGAATAGTGCCGCAATAAACATACATGTGCATGTGTCTTTATAGCAGCATGATTTACAGTCCTTTGGGTATATACCCAGTAATGGGATGGCTGGGTCAAATGGTATTTCTAGTTCTAGATCCCTGAGGAATCGCCACACTGACTTCCACATGGGTTGAACTAGTTTACAGTCCCACCAACAGCGTAAAAGTGTTCCTATTTCTCCACATCCTCTCCAGCACCTGTTGTTTCCTGACTTTTTAATGACTGCCATTCTAACTGGTGTGAGATGGTATTTCATTGTGGTTTTGATTTGCATTTCTCTGATGGCCAGTGATGGTGAGCATTTTTTCTGTGTTTTTTGGCTGCATAAATGTCTCCTTTTGAGAAGTGTCTGTTCATGTCCTTTGCCCACTTTTTGATGGGGTTGTTTGTTGTTTTCTTGTAAATTTGCTTGAGTTCATTGTAGATTCTGGATATTAGCCCTTTGTCAGATGAGTAGGTTGCGAAAATTTTCTCCCATTTTGTAGGTTGGCTGTTCACTCTGATGGTAGTTTCTTTTGCTGTGCAGAAGCTCTTTATTTTAATTAGATCCCATTTGTCAATTTTGGCTTTTGTTGCCATTGCTTTTGGTGTTTTAGACAGGAAGTCCTTGCCCATGCCTATGTCCTGAATGGTAATGCCTAGGTTTTCTTCTAGGGCTTTTATGGTTTTAGGTCTAACATTTAAGTCTTTAATCCATCTTGAATTAATTTTTGTATAAGGTGTAAGGAAGGGATCCAGTTTCAGCTTTCTACATGTGGCTAGCCAGTTTTCCCAGCACCATTTATTAAATAGGGAATCCTTTCCCCATTGCTTGTTTTTCTCAGGTTTGTCAAAGATCAGATAGTTGTAGATATGCGGTGTTATTTCTGAGGGCTCTGTTCTATTCCATTGATCTATATCTCTGTTTTGGTACCAGTACCATGCTGTTTTGGTTACTGTAGCCTTGTAGTATAGTTTGAAGTCAGGTAGCGTGATGCCTCCAGCTTTGTTCTTTTGGCTTAGGATTGACTTGGCGATGCAGGCTCTTTTTTGGTTCCATATGAACTTGAAAGTAGTTTTTTCCAATTCTGTGAAGAAAGTCATTGGTAGCTTGATGGGGATGGCATTGAATCTACAAATTACCTTGGGCAGTATGGCCATTTTCACGATATTGATTCTTCTTACCCATGAGCATGGAATGTTCTTCCATTTTTTTGTATCCTCTTTTATTTCATTGAGCAGTGGTTTGCCGTTCTCTTTGAAGAGGTCCCTCACGTCCCTTGTAAGTTGGATTCCTAGGTATTTTATTCTCTTTGAAGCAATTGTGAATGGAGGGTCCTGTCTATTAGAAGGAAAACTAACAAAAAGAAAAGACATCCACACCAGAAACCCATCTGTACATCACCATCATCAAAAACCAAAAGTAGATAAAACCACAAAGATGGGGAAAAAACAGAGCAGAAAAACTGGAAACCCTAAAAAGCAGAGCGCGTCTCCTCCTTCAAAGGAACGCAGTTCCTCACCAGCAACGGGACAAAGCTGGATGGAGAATGACTTTGACGAGTTGAGAGAAGAAGGCTTCAGATGATCAAACTACTCCGAGCTACAGGAGGAAATTCAAACCAAAGGCAAAGAAGTTGAAAACTTTGAAAAAAATTTAGACGAATGTATAACTAGAATAACCAATACAGAGAAGTGCTTAAAGGAGCTGATGGAGCTGAAAGCCAAGGCTCGAGAACTATGTGAAGAATGCAGAAGCCTCAGGAGCCGATGCGATCAACTGGAAGAAAGGGTATCAGTGATGGAAGATGAAATGAATGAAATGAAGCGAGAAGGGAAGTTTAGAGAAAAAAGAATAAAAAGAAATGAACAAAGCCTCCAAGAAATATGGGACTATGTGAAAAGACCAAATCTACGTCTGATTGGTGTACCTGAAAGTGACAGGGAGAATGGAATCAAGTTGGAAAACACTCTGCAGGATATTATCCAGGAGAACTTCCCCAATCTAGCAAGGCAGGCCAACATTCAGATTCAGGAAATACAGAGAATGCCACAAAGATACTCCTCGAGAAGAGCAACTCCAAGACACATAATTGTCAGATTCACCAAAGTTGAAATGAAGGAAAAAATGTTAAGGGCAGCCAGAGAGAAAGGTCAGGTTACCCACAAAGGGAAGCCCATCAGACTAACAGCGGATCTCTCGGCAGAAACTCTACAAGCCAGAAGAGAGTGGGGGCCAATATTCAACATTCTTAAAGAAAAGAATCTTCAACCCAGAATTTCATATCCAGCCAAACTAAGCTTCATAAGTGAAGGAGAAAGAAAATACTTTACAGACAAGCAAATGCTGAGAGATTTTGTCACCACCAGGCCTGCCCTAAAAGAGCTCCTGAAGGAAGCAGTAAACATGGAAAGTAACAACCGGCACCAGCCACTGCAAAATCATGCCAAATTGTAAAGACCATCGAGGCTAGGAAGAAACTGCATCAACTAATGAGCAAAATAACCAGCTACATCATAATGACAGGATCAAATTCACACATAACAATATTAACTTTAAATGTAAATGGACTAAATGCTCCAATTAAAAGACACAGACTGGCAAGTTGGATAAAGAGTCAAGACCCATTAGTGTACTTTATTCAGGAAACCCATCTCACGTGCAGAGACACACATAGGCTCAAAATAAAAGGATGGAGGAAGATCTACCAAGCAAATGGAAAACAAGAAAAGGCAGGGGTTGCAATCCTAGTCTCTGATGAAACAGACTTTAAACCAACAAAGATCAAAAGAGACAAGGCCATTACATAATGGTAAAGGGATCAATTCAACAAGAAGAGCTAACTATCCTAAATATATATGCACCCAATACAGGAGCACCCAGATTCATAAAGCAAGTCCTGAGTGACCTACAAAGAGACTTAGACTCCCACACAATAATAATGGGAGATTTTAACACCCCACTGTCAACATTAGACAGATCAACGAGACAGAAAGTTAACAAGGATACCCAGGAATTGAACTCAGCTCTGCATCAAGTGGACCTAATAGACATCTACAGAACTCTCCACCCCAAATCAACAGAATATACATTTTTTTCAGCACCACACCACACCTATTCTTTCTTTCTTTCCTTCCTTCCTTCCTTCTTTCTTTCTTTCTCTTTCTTTCTTTCTTTCTCTTTCTTTCTTTCTTTCTTTCTTTCTTTCTTTCTTTCTTTCTCCTTCCTTCCTTTCTTCCTTCTTCTCTTTTCTTTTCTTTTCTCTTTCCCCTGTCTTCCATTCCCTTTCTTTATCCCCTTCCCTTTTTCCCTTCCCTTTCTTTATCCCCTTCCCTTCTTCCCTTCACTTACCTTCCTTTTCCTTCCCTTTCCTTTCCTTCCTTCTTTCCTCCATTCTTCCCTTTCTTCTTTTCTTTTCTCCTTCCTTCCTGAAATGGCTTGTTGATGTCACTAGAGTGATCACATATCTAGAGCTTAAAATTTGTGCCTCTGGAGAAATTTGGGAGTTGCTCAAATCTCCATGAGCACACAAAAGATCGTGAACCCTTCTAAGCCCCTTTCTTTTGGATGTCACATCACACAGGGCTCACCTGCATCTTAGCACCCTATGCACTTTGTCATTATCTATGTTTCTTTCAGTGCACTAGGATTCCTCCTGTTCCAGTAAACTGAGTGTGTTCATCTGTGTATGCTCAGCACAGTATAGGCAATAAGCACTCAACGCTTTTGTAGAATTTAAATGCGTGCTTTATTTTGTGTTTGTTGTGAGAAAAAAATTAAATATTTGTACCTTCAATATGGACAGCCATCTGAAGTTGGTGCTCCATGGATAATAATCTTTTCTATACAAGCTCTTTGTAGTTCTTAACTTGTTAATCAGGTGCCTTTACAGGTTGATATGGTTTGACTGTATCTCCACCCAATCTCATCTTGAATTGTAGCTCCTATAATTCCCATGTGTCATGGGACGGCCCTGGTGGGAGGTGATTGAATCATGGGGTGAGTCTTTCCCATACTATTCTTATGATAGTGAATAAGTCTCATGAGATCTGATGGTTTTATAAAGGAGAGTTCCCTTACACAAGTTCTCTTGCTTGCCACCATGTAAGATGTGACTTTGCTCCTCATTCACCATCAGCCATGACTCTGAGACCTCCCCAGCCATGTAGAACTGTGTGTCAATTAAACCTCTTTCCTTTATAAATTACCTAGTCTTTGGTATGTCTTTATTGGCAGCATGAGAACAGATTAATACAGTAAATTATTACCAGTAGAGTAGGGTGCTGTTGTAAAGATACCCAAAAATGTGGAAGCGACTTTGGAACTGGGTAACAGGCAGAGATTGGAATGGTTTGGAGGACTCAGAAGAGAGAAGATATGGGAAAGTTTGGAAATTCCTAGAGACTTATTGAATGGCTTTGACCAAAATGCTGATAGTGATATGAACAATAAAGTGCCGGCTGAGGTGATCTCAGATGGAGATGAGGAACTTGTTGGGAACTGGAGTAAAAGTCACTCTTGCTATGCAAAGAGACATTTTGCCTCTGTCCTAGAGATCTGTGAATCTTTGAACTTGAGAGAGATGATTTCAGGTATCTAGCAGAATAAATTTAGAAGAAATTTCTAAGCAACAAAATAATTCAAGAGGAAGCAGAGCATAAAAGTTTGAAAAATCTGCAGCCTGATAATGCAGTAGAAAAGAAAAATCCATTTTCTGGGGAGAAATTCAAGCCTGCTTAGAAATTTGCATAAGTAATGAGGAGCTAAATGCTAATCGCCAAGGCAATGGGGAAAACATCTCCAGGGCATCTAAGAGACTTTGGGGGCAGACCCTCCCATCAGAGGTCCAGAGACCTAGGAGGGAAAAATGGTTTTGTGGGCTGGGCCAAAGGCTCTGCTGCTATGTGCAGCCTAGGGACTTCGTGCCCTGCATCCCAGCCACTCCAGGCATGGCTAAAAGGGTCCAAGGTACATCTTAGGTCCTGGCTTCAGAGGGTGCAAGCCCCAAGCTTTGGCACCTTCCACATGGTATTGGGCCTGTGGGTGCACTGAAGTCAAACATAGAGGTTTGGGAACCTCTGCCTAGATTTCAGAGTATGTATGTAAATGCCTGGATGTCGAGGCAGAGGTGTGCTGCAAGGGCAGGGCCCTCATGGAGAACCTCTGCTAGGGCAGTGCAAAAGGGAAATGTGGGGTCAGATCCCCCACACAGAGTCCCCATTGGGGCACTGCCTAGTGGAGCTGTGAGGGCCACTGTCCTCCAGACCCCAGAATGGTAGATCCACTGACAGCTTGCACCATGCACCTAGAAAAGCCACACACACTCAATGGCAGTCTGTGAAAGCAGCCAGGAGGGGGGCTGTACCCTGCAAAGCCAGAGGAACAGAGCTGCCAGAGGCCATGAGAGCCTATCTCTTCAATCAGCATGACCTGGCTGTGAGACATGGAGTCAAAGGAGATGTTCTTAGAACTTTAAGGTTTAATGACTGCCCTATTGGATTTCAGACTTGCATGGGGCCTGTAGCCCTTTGTTTTGGCTAATTTCTCCCATTTGGAACAGGTATATTTACCCAATGCCTGTACCCTCATTGTATCTAGGAAGGAGCTAATTTGTTTTTTATTTTACAGGCTCATAGGCAGAAGGGACTTGCCTTGTCTTAGATGAGACTTTGGACTATGGACTTTTCAGTTAATGCTGAAATGAGTTGAGACTTTGGGGGACTGTGGGGAAGGCCTGATTGGTTTTGAAATGTGAGGACATGAGATTTGGGAGGGATGGGGGCAGAATAATATGTTTTGGCTGTGTGCCCACCCAAATCTCATCTTGAATTATAGCTCCCATAATTCCCACATGTCATGGGAGGAACCCAACTGGGAGGTAACTGAATCATGGGGGCAGGTCTTTCCTGTGCTATTTTCATGATAGTGAATAAGTCTCATGATATCTGGTGGTTTTATAAAGGGGAGTTTCTCTACACAAGCTCTCTTGCCTGCTGCCATGTAAGATGTGACTTTGCTCCTCATTCACCTTCCGCCATGATTGTGGGGCCTCCCTAGCCATGTGGAACTGTGAGTCCATTAAACCTTCTCCTTTATAAATTACCCGGTCTCAGGTATGTCTTTACTAGCAGGGTAAGAATGAACTAATACACAGGTCAAGTCATGGCCTAACTTTCCAATCACATTGTCACTCATTTTCACTACATATGAATGAAGCTTTATTCAGGCTGCTGTAACTGTCAACAATAATCACACACGCACAGCCACACACACACATATATAACTATATATACATATATATGTATTTATGAACATATGATTCTAATCATATATTTATATGTTTAAAATCACTGGCTGCTTTTGAGTATCCAATAAAATTTATTAACTACAAGGGCAAATGTGCACAAAAATTTGACAAAAGAAATCAAACTCTCTGAAGCATAACATTAGAAACTTTAAGACTCTAGGAGCACCAAATTAAGAACCATTTTCTAAATTTATCTCAAGCACTATCTCCTGAAGAAAGCCTGCTTTGATTTCTCTAAGATCTAATATTTTAGAAAACAAAGGATTTAGAAACTCAAGTTTTCCTAGCAACTGCTAGAGATCTCTTTTATAACAGACCACAGGATATTATTATTATTTTTGTTGGAGATTTCGCTACACTAGACTGAAACCCCTTAAGAGTAGGTAGTTAATAATCTTTCTTTCTATTCCTGATAATAACACAATTTCCACATTTGTGTGGGCATCGGTTGTCTCAGCAGCCTGGTCAAAAGCCTGAGCCCATATATACATGCTCCAATTATCAGGAAATCCTAATTTTTTTTTCTCAGGGCTTCATTTTTCCTCCCGTTTTTTTTTTTTTTTTTTTTTTTTTTTTTTGAGACGGACTCTTGCTCTGTCACCAGGCTGGAGTGCAGCGGTATAATCTCAGCTCACTGCAACCTCTGCCTCCTGGGTTCAAGTGATTCTCCTGCCTCAGCCTCCCAAGTAGCTGGGACTACAGACGCATGTCACCATGCCCATCTGATTTCTTAAATTTTTTTTAATTTTTGGTAGAGACGGGGCTTCACCATGTTGGCCAGGATGGTCTCGAACTCCTGACCTCAGGTGATCCACCTGCCTCGACCTCCCAAAGAACACCTTACTTAACCAGCCTAAGTGTTCTGATACTCTCACTAAGTACCTTGTAGAGCCTTTTTCTATTCCATTGATTTTGTGAACATTGCTTTCGCTGCTGCCAAAAGTTGTTATTATTCACATCTAGTTCACATAGTCTGATTTTTTTCGTGATGGCAGAGATGCTCCACTGGTTTCATCCTTCTGCGGCCACAGTTATCCTTTCAGAAATACCTTCAATAGCCTCCTTTAAACTTATTCTTAGCCAATAGGTTTTCTATACTCGGACTATCAAGGGTACCACCACATGCTTAGTAATTCTTGCTACATCGTTTTTGAAGAAGGACTCTCAGACTCACCCAGATGCTGTACTAGAATAACAAATATGAGCATAAATTCATAAAATAGATAACAAGGCCAGGGTTGGCTCTTTGTCAAGGCTAATGAAACTGTTAAGCCTCTGACTTGACTGAGATTGAATAAGAAAAGAGAAAATACAAATAAGTAATATTAGAAATTAAGTAAGTGACATAACTCAAAACCAGATGGGGGAAGGGGGAGGGATAGAATTAGGAGATATACCTAATGCTAAATGATGAATTAATGGGTGCAGCACACCAACATGGCACATGTATACATATGTAACAAACCTGCATGTTGTGCACAGGTACCCTAAAACTTAAAGTATAATAATAATTAAATAAAAAAAGCAGATTTATGTCAGTTTATTTATAGTTAGATAAAATGGTTAAATTCCTAGAAAAAAAAAATGAAATGATCAAAATTGGCTCAAGCAGAAGTTTAAAAGCCCGAATTGTCTAATTGCATTTAAATAAATTGAGTACCTAGTCAAAATTTTTCATACCAAGAAAACCACAAGGCTCAGAGGTTTCTACAGGTGAGTCCTAACAAAACTTAAAAGTACAGATGATTTCAATCTTACACAGAAGCACACCCCAACTCAAAATTACTGACAGATGTGCTATGTCACATAGCGATTGTAATTGGTAGGATTCTTAACATATTATGCAATTGGACCATTTTAAATATTCTTGATAAATTTCCACTTGATACATAGCTCTTGAGAGCTCACTTTCTGAATATTCTAACTGATGATGATATAGATAGAAAAAAACTATAAGTTTTGTCCTTAAAGAATTCACAATCTACTGAAATATCCAGGAAAACAAATACACAATTATTAGTCATTATATTATAAAATTTTACCTATCCAGGGCACCTAAACTGTTCCCCCTAGATTGGAAAGAGGCCGTCAGGTTCAGGCTTCCCATAGGAAGTGACACCATTGTAGAGTCTTGAGTTGTGAGTAGGATTTGGGCAGACAAATAAGAGAAAAGATCATGTTAGTAATAAGGAACTCTAAGGGCCAAGGCTTAAGGATAAAATAGTTGATGATATTTAAACATTTTAAACATTATTTAGTATGTCAGTAATTCAGATCAAGGTAAGACAAGAGACTGAAAATTGTCACTATATTATCTAAGACCTTGTGTGATGCTCACACGGCTTGAATTTTCAACTTGGGGACACTAGGAAGCCATGCTCAAATCAAAAGAGGTCAAATGTGCCAATCAGAAGCTGAGTCGGGGACTATCTTCATGGTTATTTTTGTCTTCATATTTCCTCTTCTCTGTAGGTATGCGCTTGTCTTTGGGAGTTTGCCTTGCTCTGTATTTGCTTATTGATGGTTACTAACTCATGGTCAGAAGCTCTCAGAATTTTATTAAATGAGTCCAAATTCTGAATAAGTGCAGGATATTTTACTACAGCAACTCTGAAACATAATCATTAAATTAGTTTCAGTATTTTTGCCCTTACAAAATAGCTCACCCTTTGTTAGAGGTATCATGATTATAATTACTATTTATTAAGCACTTTGTACTTGCACTATGGTAATAGTCCTTCATTCTTTGTATAAATATGTTGTTAATTAACTTACTAAGTACAGAAAGATTTGTAGAACAGCTACTATGTGCTAGGTATTATGCATACTAGGAGTAGAATGATGTGTAAAAGCAACATAGGTGTAAGACAGGTAATAATCAGGTAAACAATCAAATTTTACAAATTTATTAAAATATAACCATGTATACACATATATGACTATACACACCTGTATATATGAATACACACATATGCATACATATATAAAATTATGAACCCAAACATTGCAGTACTACATAAATGATAATAAGATATGTGGTTGGTATAGTCAAGAAAGAAATTTCTGTGAAGGTGACATTGAAATAGCATTCCCTTCTTACAAAAGCTTATGGATAGGAATTAATGGCACCATTTTAAAAATGAATAAAGTAAGGCTTAGAGAGATTATATAAATTGCCATGGTTCACGTTATTAAGTGATAGATCTGGGATTAATTCCAAATACTAGCTTGGCCACAGTGTTCATGATTTCTTAATACTGTTTAGTTTTTTTCCAAGATAAACTTATATGTACTTTCCTGAACATTAATCTACTGCTCTTTTCTTATACACTTTGGAACAAATCAGTCCATATTTAATCTCAAATATTTGGAAAACATTGCTTCTTTTTGTCCTTGCTCTCCAAATTAGTAATAGCAACTCTCTTCCAAGTTATTAAAAATTGATATTTTGAGTTATTCCTGCATGCCAGGGTGTGCAGTGGTGAACAAAATAAACATGATCTTTGTCTTTATTAAAAATACAATCTACAGACAAAGTGTATCCGTTATCAATTGTCACTATAATTTTATGTAACAAGGCATACCAAAATGTAAAGACTTAAAACAATGATAATTTATTATTTCTTATTTGTTTCTTGGTGACTCAATTCTCTTTCACATGCCACATCCCTCTAGGCAGCCAGCTCAGGCTTATTCTCATGGAAGTCACAGTGTCCATGTAAGGATGTAAGGAAGTGGAAATGTGAACATGCTTTTCAAATCTGTTTGTGTTTATTGCTGTTCCATTGCCCAAAGCAAGTCCTATAGCCAAGACTGAAATCAGAGAGGAAGGGGACTATGAAGGTACAGATAAAGATCATGAATATAGAGAGAAGTCATTAATTGGGGCTACTAACACAATCAATTTACCATTGGAAATTTATGGTATTCTGTGTGATGTACAAAGCATGGTTTATAGATTTTTTGTAGGTCATTCAAACAGAACATAGTAGATTGATAAGATGAAATTATAAATATAGAAATATTTCAATATATATTAGGCAATTATATTTGAATATATGAATATTCATCATTCTACCCAGTCAGTACACAGTGAATGACAGTAATGATAATTTGATGATGATAATCTACTGGACATTCTCATTAAGAATGTCCATGCAAGGACCACGGAGTTGTTATTTAAAATAAAATGCAGATGAACCAAAGAAAAAATATAGTGATGGTGATTCCTTAGCTGCCTCTTTTTTAATATAGAGAGAACTTAAAAGCTGCTAAACATTCAATGGTCTCATATCAAATTATCATGTTATAATCTCACATCAAATTATGTTTGTATTGTGATCAAGATAACATTATAACATTGTGACCATTCAGCCTTTAACATTGGTCTTTTATTTATTTATTTTTTTGGGGGACAGAGTCTCGCTCTGTTGCTCAGGCTGGAGTGCAGTGGTATAATCTCGGGTCACTGCAGCCTCCGCCTCCTGGGTTCAAGCAATTTTTGTGCCCCAGCCTCCTAAGTAACTGGGACTACAGGCGCCTGCTGCCATGCCCAGCTAGCTTTTTGTATTTTTAGTAGAGACGGGTTTCCGTCTTCTTATGTGGCCTGATTGTATGGAACAATGTAATTGAATAACAATGTAGTACTAATGCTGAATACATCCTGTTGTCCTAGTCCACAGATAAGCTGGAAAAAAATCATTAGCACAGATTTGGCTGTTTACCGTTGTGATACGTTGATGTATACAATAATGTCTTTGCTTACTTTTATAACACACTGTATTCATTTGCTAAGGCTGCTGTAACAAAGTTCCACAAACTGAAGGGCTTTAACAATAGAAATTTATGTATTCACTGTTTTGGAGGCTAAAGTTTGAGATCAAGCTATTAGCAGCATTGGCATCTTCTGAGAACTGAGAGGAAGAGTCTGTTCCCTGCTGTTCACCTAGTTTCCAGTGGTTTGCTGGCAATCTTTGGCGATACTTGACTTGTAGAAGTACCTTTGCATTCTTCTTCATATGGCATTCTTTCCGTATGTGTGTCTGTGTCCAAATTTCCCCTTTTAATAAATATACAAGTCATATTGGAGTATGAGCCAACCTAATGATCTCATCTTAATTAATTACATTTGCAATGACCCGTTTTTCAAATAAGGTCACATTCTAAGGTACTGGGAGTTCGAACTTTAACATGTGAATTTGGATTGATGGGCAAAATTCAACCCATGACACACACAGAGAAAATTCAAGCTCAAAGTTGAAGTTTTATTATTTTAGAAAAATTTCTTACTTACTGACAGTACAAGCTAATTTTGGTTATGATGTATATGTATAACCAAAGGACTAATATTTTGTTAGAGTAAGTTGTTCAAGCCAAAGCTGCTAATTAGTAGTTATTGCTGGGTGTTAATCTGTACCAAAACATTACCATAAAGGGGGATCCTAGAAAAAGGATGTTCTGTTGATAACATTCCTAAGTTGCATTAAATGCTGTAAACCTCACCATAATAGCAAGTTTCTTTCTGGGTTTTGGAAAATCTTCCCTTTTTTTGTTCTTCCTCTGCCTCTGCAGTTTTTTTCACCACAATTACTTGTCTTCTGCCACTTCTCTTGACCTTCAGATTTGGGGCCTTCTTGAAATATGAAAAATTTAGGTAAGAATGACACTGGAGACCCAGCAATTACAAGGAGAATGAAAAACAATGGTATGTATTTTAAAGATGAGGATATTAAGATTCAAAGACACTGCCCGGAATGAATTGTTAGGAAATAGCAGGGCTTAAAAATATAGACTCACCTGAGGAGTAGATTTCTGTCGAGAATTAGATATTCGACACTGATATGGTTTGGCTGTGTCCCCACCCAAATCTCATCTTGAATTGTAGCTCTCCTAATTCTCACATGTTGTGGGAGGGACCCAGTGGGAGGTAATTTGAATCATAGGGGTGGGTCTCTCCCATGCTGTTCTCATGATAGTGAATAAGTCTCATGAAATCTGATGGTTTTATATAGGGGAGTTCCCCTGCACAGGCTGTCTTGCCTGCCACCATGTAAGATATCCCTTTGCTCTTCCTTCATCTTCCGCCATGATTGTGAGGCCTCCCCAGCCATGTGGAACAACTAAACCTCTTTCCTTTATAAATTATCCAGTCTCAGGTATGTCTTTATTAGCAGCATGAGAACAAACTAATACAGACACAGATTAAAAACATAACTTAATGTCACTTATGACATTCCTGGTTCTTCTTCCTCCTGTAACTCCCAACTTTCTAAAAAACGTTTCTCTAGTTTAATGGGGGAAAAAAGCAAGCCTTGAGTTCACACGGGGACATAGAAGAAGGGCATTATTTTCTTTCCTAATGGCATAACCAAAAGAGGATGGTCAGGCAAGGCGTCTCTCAGACTAAACAGAAATTGTGCAGCCTTGGTTGGCAGACGAGTGACACACATGATTTGTGTATATGACAGCAGGAGAAGAGAAGTTCCTTTTGGGAACAATTCTTGATTGGTGGATGAAAATGGATGTGAAACATAACCTCCTCTTGACTTAGAAAAATGACAACAAATAATGGAGAGTCAGCATCCAAGGTCTTTGAACAGACCATGACTTTAAACTCCAGATGAAATATATATATTCTTATCACATCTAATCTAAATGGTTTCAGGTTGAATTAAAATTTATTGCAACTCCTCTCTTTGCTTTTATTCTAAGTGCCTTTCTACATACTATCATGTTTAAATCTTAGGCACTCCTGTGAGATAATTATCATAAGCCCTGTTTGGCTAATGAGATGACTAAAGCTTGAAAACTTTCTTCTTGAAGACAGTTTATTTCTTTAAATGAACTAGAAATTGTTTCAAAAAGAGGTCTATTTTTATTGAGAATATTATTTGGTAAGATCCTTGGAGTGGTTACTGGGTCTCTAAAACATGAATATTGTGGAAACCTAGAGAGACTGTGGGTGAATATTTTCAAGTTAAAGATGCTGGAGAGAGACAATGTGAGCAAGATCTGGAGGCATAAAGACAGACTTCACAGCAGGTTCTTTGCCATGTTCCCCTCCCCACCCAGGCTTTGGAAAACTTACTTGAAATGCTTGAGGTGAATATATTTCATTTTGAATTGGAGGTAGTGGGTGCCTTGTTAAATGATAATTTAATTAGTAAAGTAAAATCATGGCTTGTGCAAAAATAAAACAAACTTGTAACAAAGATTTCACAATTCACTAATTAAGGACAGAACAAATAAGATGTTAAGAGGAGTTCAAAAGAAAATTCCAAGGATATTCAGTCAAATTATAAAGACAGACAAGAATGCAGCATTTTTTTTTATGAACGTGCAAAACTGGCTTCTTGCAGTGGGAAGAGGGGAACCAATTGCATTTCCACAGATCAAAAAAAAAAAAAAAAATTGCATTTGTGGGCAGGGTGTGGTGGCTTATACCTGTAATCCTAGCACTTTGGGAGGCTGAAGAGAGACGACCCCTTGAGGCCAGGAGTTGAAGAGCAGTCTGGGCAACACAGTGAGAACTCATCTATTAAAAAAATAAATAAATAAATAAAAGAAAATTAGCCAGATGTGGTGGCATGCACTTGTATTCCAGCTGTTCAGGAGGCTGAGGTGGAAAGATTCCTTGAGCCTGGAACTTGAGGCTGCAGTGAGCTATGATTATACCACTGCACTCCGGATGGGGAGACAGAGCAAGACCCTGTTTCAAAAAGAAATGCATTTGCGCTTCAATGAAGAGGAATCCTTAGTATTATTATCATTTTCTACTACTTATAGCATTTTAAAATAGCTCAAAGACAAAAAGGACACAGATAACCCGGAAGGGTGTATTCGACAAAACATCCAGTGATAATTTTGTCCATTTCAAAGTATTTCACAATTTTTTTCTGACAGACTCAAGGTAGTACTAAAGCAACAAACTTGAAGGAGGAAGGCTGAGTCAGAGAGAAACCTGGGGAAGTAAGTAGCTGAGAATCCATACATGTCATGGGAGGGCTTTGGGCTTTGGCAAGGGGGTGGGTTTGGAGTTCCAGACAAGTTTAACGAAATTGACATATGCTTTGCATTTTGTGGTCCTTAGAATGGTAAGTAGAACTTTGGGCTGGAAACCCATTCTTTATCCCTCCAAGCCCACTTCCATTTTTACTTCATTCTACCATATCAAAATATTATAAATAAGAGCTTCCTTTTTAGTGAGACTGAATAACTGTTGAATAATACTGTTACTGGTAGAAGGTATCCAAGCCATACAGCACTGGAATATGTTAATGGTGGCAAATCCATTTGGGTCTGCAGCAACCTCAATTCTTGCCTCCTCAGAAGAAAGAATTTGACGGAGGGGCATAAGGCAGAAAGAGAGACCAAGGCAAGTTTTAGAGCAGGAGTGAAAGTTTATTTTAAAAACTTTAGAACAGGAATGAAAAGAAGGAAAGTACACGTTGGAAGAGGGCTAAGCAGGCGACCTGAAAGGCAAGTGCACAGTTTGACCTTTTAACTTGGGGTTTTATACATTGGCATAATTCCGGGGTCTTGTGTTACTTCTCCCCTGATTCTTCCCTTGGGGTGGGCTGTCTGCATGTGCATGCTTGAGCCCACTTGTCCAACTCCTGGGATCTTATCAGGAAGCTGCTGGTCACATTTCAGGTGTTTTCTATCTATTAGGAGACCGCCTTTCCCTGGTGCCAGCTGTGACTAATATTACTTGAGAGAGACAGTTAACAACCGCGAGACCATCACCTGATGGTCGCCCAACACTTCTGCTGTGTGTGGGGGGGAGCCCTCTCCTGCCCTGTGCATACCCGACTAGCTACCCACTGTAACAATACTGAAATGAGTATTTTCTTCTTGGATATAGAGCTATCTAAGCTGAAAGACTGATGGTTTTCATGCACCCATATGGGTAGTTAAATATTGTGGGTTGAAGTTCTAACCCCCAGTACCTGTGAATTTGACATTATTTGGAAATAGGGTCTTTGCAGATATAATCCACTTGAGATGAGGTTAGACAGGATTAGGATGGACCCTAATCTTGATGCTCTCAGACACACGCAGAAGGAAAAAGCTCATGTGAAGAAAGAGACAGAAATTGGAATAATACGGCTACAGGCCAGGAACACAAAGGATTGCGGGAAACCATCAGCAGCTAGGTAAATGCAAGGAAGGATTCTTCTTTAGAGCTTCCAGAAACAGGGTGGCCCTGCCAACAGCTCAATTTCAGACTTTTATTTTCCAGAACCATAAGAGCATCAATTTCTGTTGTTTTAAGCTACTGTGTTTGTCCTATTTTGTTACAGCAGCCCTAAGAAACCAATACAATAAAGAAGATGATATCTTTTCATTATTTTCTGAAAATAACTTAAAGAAGCTTATAATGATGCATAAATTCCTAAAGGATAAGCGAATTTAAAGTAGGTCATAAGAATGACACACAGGCTGGACGCAGTTGGTCATGCTTGTAACCCCAGCACTTTGAGAGGCCAAGGTAGGAGAATCACTTGAGCCCAGGAGTTCAAGACCAGCCTGGGCAACGTGGTGAAGCCCCAGCTCCACAAAAAAATATAAAAGCCGGGCGTCGTGGCACACGCCTGTAGTTCCAGTTACTTGGGAGGCTGACATGGGAGGATTGCTTGAGCCCAGGAGGTCGAGGCTGCTGTGAGTCATGTTTGTGCCACTGCACTCCAGCTTGGGTGACAGAGTAAGACGCTGTCTAAAAATATATATAAATAAAAACAAAATTTGCACCTAACAAAACAAAGGAAAAAACTGTCGAAAGACAGAAATACTACTCTAGATATAGGCAGGATATTATCATTTGTCTCTTTTTGCCCCAAGTGAGAAACCCACAGCAGAAGGTGCAAAAGGAAAAATACTCCATGACTACTCTGAGAACAGAGAGTTACATGAGTGTTCTGAAGAATTGAGACTATATAATAGTGAAAAAAATGTTGAGGGAAAGAGCTAATGGGATAAAGTGGAAAATCCAATTCAAAATTTTCTAATTCCTTTATGGACTATGTATAGATTTGGTAGGTATGATTAGAACACAAGTAAGAGACTATTTTAAAATTTCTTTCAGAATCTGTATGAACATTGACTATTTGGAGGCATGGGTTATACTGTTGACTTTAGGGCTGAATTCAACAGAAATTGCTTTGTGTGCTAATTCAGTGTTTGTATCCCCAGTAAGATCCATAAGCTCCACGGGGACAGGAGCGGGGTGGGGATACACACATTGAATTAAAACTGTTTAGTTTACCCCTGAGTCTCCCAGGACCCAGAATAAATGCTGGTAAATTGCAGGCATTCTGCCATTAATCACTGAATTAATAATAGAAAGAAATTGAATAACCTGGCGAATGTTTCAGTTAGTGACTGACAAAGCTGCAAATTTGTAATGTGGTCCGTTTAATTTACCTACCTGATTGGTTTACAGCTTCCAGTGTCTGGCTGGTAATTACTTACCTCAGGTTCTTTTATTGGAGCAGCCTCTTTTACTTCCATATTAATCTAAGTTTTGTTATGTTTCTCTTAATTGGTGCCATTCAATGCAATTCATGTGGTATCTGAAACTGTAAAACTACATGCAAATATATATTTTAATTTTTATTGTGTAACAATTCCAGATTCCAGAAAAGATGCAAAGGTATTACACAAATTTCATATACTCTTCACCTAGCTTCCTCTAATGTTAACATCTTATATTACCATGGCACATTTGTCCAAATAGAGAAGTAACTAATAGTAGCATCTTACTACTAACTATAGACTTTTTTTGGATTTTACTGGTTTTTCCATTGATGTCTTTTTTATGTTCCAAGATCCAATCCAGGTTGTAGCATTGCATTAAATAAATACTTGTATATTTTTTATATTATATATAATGTACATGATATAACAACTATGCAAATAATAGTATAATTACCAATTTTTGGTAGAAACTTCTTTTAATGACCTCTTTTCAAGTAGCATGTAGCAACCAAAATGCTTCCAGGGGGCACACAAATACTGAATCCATCAATTTTCTAGTTCTAGCTTACCAGGTCTAAATAGAATAGAGGCCATGATAGTGATCCACATTGTTTTTGAGGTTGTATCTTGATATAAATGCCAACATTTCATAAATTTGTCAGTTAATTTCCTTGAAGATATATAAGTAGTGGCTGAGCAGTCTATCTGTTAGGGATATTGCATTCCATCTGGGCTTTACATAGGTGAAACTGTTAGACCAAGTAGCCACTCAGGTCCCTTCAGATTTAGATACTCCTTCTTCTTAGCTCACTCAGTGATGTGGGGCCTACACATCATAGGTTTCAGACAATCTGTTTGCAAATTAGGCAGTTTAACACAAAAATAGGGGGTGGTCAATCAGGTTTTGTCGATCTTAATTTGGGAAAGAAGATTTCTAGTTTCTCTTGAAAAAAGTATAAGCCTTGGCAAAATATGCATGGCTGCTTTGGCTGGCAGTGAGCAGCATCTGCCACTTTAGATGGACATAAACTCTCCTGGTTACGACTGTCATCATATTTCCCTAATATCTTATAGTTCAGCATATTACCTTACTGGTATGCCTCATATAGCTTAATACATCGGATGGGTCTAAGTGTCAATGAATTTCTGCGGTTTTCATAAAATCCAGTAAAATCCCAGTAAAAAACTTCTTCAGGTAGTTATATATAGAAAGGACCATGGTTGACAATTTTAATGCAGAATTTGGTTCTCAGAATGGAGAGGGAAGAAAATATAATCCTTTACGGAAGGTTTGTTTGAATGTGGTCTGTTGCCTTCTAGAACAGCTCTTGTACTGAAAGGTGCTCAATATCTATATTTGTTCAATGCAGACTTAAGCTCTGCATTTCTAGTATCCACACCACCTCTCCATGGTTTTCTTACCTTTACTTCTCACTTTATCATTGGCATTCTCTCCATTTATTACTTGTGATATCTGTATAACTAATTAGTTAATAAGTTTGCTCTGCATGAGCAATGATAAAGACATGATTCTCCTCAGTCTTTTTTTTTTTTTTTTTAAGTTGCAGCTTGGAAAACCTCAAAGGGTTGAATGACTTTCTTGGGCAAATTACATGAAGAAGGGATTCCAAGAACACATGCTCCTGGAGAAGTTTTATTTCTTCCAGATCACCTGGAACTGAAACAAAGTGAAACTAGCAATTTTATCCAGGTTTCAACAAAATCTGATTGCTGTGTTTAGCCATAAACCAGAACAATGAAGTATACAAAATTCTTTTATGACCTATTTATTCACTGGTTCAAGCCATCTGTTTGATATTATGTGTCTGAATTTTGAGAAAGCAATAAAAGCCAAACGAAATTGAGGAAATTAATTCACCTTAAGAAAATAATCTTGCCAAATTGTTCCAGAATAATATTCATCTATGGGTAAACTGTTTCTTGTCCATAGTGGGCACACATTCTCTGCTATTCACTGTCCTGTGTCAAAAATAGGCTGGCATTGCCTGAAGTAGCTCTGTGCTATGAGCATGTTAGATATTGTTAGCAGCTTCTTGGCCTTTTTAAATTTATATTGAGAGAGAGTTGGCTTGTTTCAGCATAAGTAAGAAGATCATTGATTGGAGCCAACATGTGGAAAGCAAAACTATTATGTTTTGATTTAATGAAGGCACTCATTATCCTCCAGGGATTCTGTGGGCTCTTATTGGAAACAAGACGTTCCCTGCTATCATGACTAATTATTGCATCCAGCACAAGCTCAGTCCCTACCTTAAACAGCTGTTCAGCCCACCTGGAAGTCCAGAGGTAAATCATGTCCCTCTCTGGCTTTATATCTAGCAGAAGTCTAAGATGTACCTATGGGACTCTGAATAAACACAGAGCAGAGAGGGGCTCACCTTGATCCTGGGCTCACATACAGAACATTGCTGTGTTGTTGATGTAGAACCATTCATTATTTTGGATTTCCTTTTTAGCATGCTTCCCACTTTTGCCTGGTTGGATTCTGGATACCAATTCCAGGTTTCTCATTGGATTTTGCATCCTATCCCTTTCATTATAGCATATGTCTCTCGTGAAATTAATCTTGACTTTGTGCCTGGAATCACTTTCTCTTTTTATTTTCCACCTTAAGCTGACATTCACTGAACTCTGTTCAGACAAAAACTTTTTTCCTGCCATTAAGGTTTTTTACTGACATAATAATTTTACATATTTATGGAGTACATAGTGATGTTTTGATACATCTCATGTGCAGTGATCAGATCTGGGTAATTAGCATAGCTATCATCTCAATCATCTATCACTTCTTTATGTTGGGAACATTCAATACTCTTCTTCTAGCTACTTGACACTACGTTATGTATTATTGTTAACTATAGTCATCGTACTGTGGTATAGAACACTAGAACTTATTCCTCCTATCTATCTGTAATTTTGTATCATTTAATAAGTCTCTCCCTATCACCTTCTTCCCCCATCCTTCCCAGCCTCTAGTATCCTCTGCTCTACTTTTTACTTCTATGAGATCAATTTCTTTACTTTCCACATATGAATGAGAACATGCTGTGCTTAACTGTCTCTTCCTAGCTTATTTCACTTAACATAATGTCCTCTGGTTCTATCCAGGTTGCCATGAATGACAGAACTTCATTCTTTTTTATGGCTGAATGGTATTTCATGGTGTACATATACCAAATTTTTTTTGTATTACATCATCTACATTTTAAAATTAGTCTTTTGTGGGGTTAAACCTTATTGAGGTATAATTTACAAAGAGTATGTTGCATCCGTTTTAAGAGTTAGTTCAATGGGTTTTGACAAATATATATACAATCATATAACGACTACTACCATCAAGATATAGAACATTTCCAGCTTCTTGAAAAGTTTCCTCATGCCCTTTTGTTGTTCAGACAAAATTTTTAAAAAATATTTAATTTAATTTTAAGCTTGGGATACATGTGCAGGACATGCAGGTTTGTTACATAGATAAACTTGTGCCATGGTGGTTTGCTGCATCTATCAACCCATAACCTAGGTATAAAGTCCCGTATGCATTAGCTATTTATCCTGATGCTTTCCCTCCCCCCACCCCACAACAGGCCCCAGTGTGTGGTGTTCCCCTCCCTGTGTCCATGTACTCTCATAGTTCAGCTCCCACTTATGTGTGAGAACATATGGTGTTTGGTTTTCTGTTCCTGTGTTAGTTTGCTGAGGATAAAGTCTTCCACCTTCATCTATTTCCCTGCAAAGGACATGATCTCATTCTTTTTTATAGCTGCATAGTATTCCATGGTGTATATGTACCACATTTTCTTTATCCAATCTGTCATTCATGGGCATTTGGGTTGACTACATGTCTTTGCTATTGTGAATAGTGCTGCAATAAACATATGTGTGCATGTATCTTGTAATAGAATGATTTATATTCCTTTGGGTGTATACCCAGTAATGGGATTGCTGGGTCAAATGATATTTCTGGTTCCAGATACTTGAGGAATTGCTACACTGTCTTCTACAATGGTTGAACTAATTTACCCTCCCACCAACAGTGTAAAAGCATTCCTATTTCTCCACAGCCTTGCCAGCATCTGTTGTTTCTTGATTTTTTAATAATCGCCATTCTGACTGACATGAGAATGTGTCTCATTGTGGTTTTGATTTGCATTTCTCTAATGATCAGCGATGTTAAACTTTTTTTCATATATTTGTTGGTCACATAAATGTCTCCTTTTGAGAGGTGTCTGTTTATGTCCTGTGTCCACTTTTTAATGGGGTTGTTTGTTTTTTCTTGTAAATTTGTTTAAGTTCCTTGTTGATTTATTAAACATTTGTCAGGTGGATAGATTACAAAATTTTTCTCCCATTCTGTAGGTTGTCTGTTCACTCTGAAGATAGTTTCTTTTGCTGTGCAGAAGCTCCTTAGTTTAATTAGATTCCATTTGTCAATTTTTGCTTTTGTTGCAATTGCTTTTGATGTCTTTGTCATGAAATCTTTTCTCATGCCTATGTCCTAAATGGTATTGCCTAGACTTTCTTCTAGGGTTTTTACAGTTTTCAGTTTTACATTTAAGTCTTTAATCCATCTTGAGTTAATTTTTGTATAAGGTATAAGGAAGGGGTCCAGTTTCAATTTTCCGCATATGGCTAGCCAGTTTTCCCAGTACCATGTATTAAATAGGGAATCCTTTCCCCATTGCTTGTTTTTGTCAGGTTTGTCAAAGATCAGATGGTTGTAGATGTGTGGTCTTATTTCTGAGATCTCTATTCTATTCCATTGGTCTATGTGTCTATTTTGGTACCAGTGCCATGCTGTTTTGGTTACTGTAGCCTTGTAGTATAGTTGGAAGTCAGGTAGTGTGATGCCCCCAGCTTTGTTCTTTTGCTTAAAATTGTCTTGGCTATGTGAGCTCTTTTTTGTTTCCATATGAATTTTAAAGTAGTTTTTTGTAATTCTGTGTACAATGTCAATGCTAGTTTAATGGGAATAACATTGAATCTATAAATTACTTTGGGCAGTATGGCCATTTTCATGATATTGATTTTTCGTATCCACAAACATGAAAGGTTTTCCCATTTGTTTGTGTCCTCTCATATTTCCTTGAGAAGTGGTTTGCAGTTCCTCTTGAAGAGATCCTTTACATCCCTTGTTAGGTGTTTTATTCTCTTTGTAGCAATTGTGAATGGGAGTTCATTCATGATTTGGCCCTCCACTTGTCTATTTTTGGTGTATAGGAATGCTTGTGATTTTTGCAAATTGTTTTTGTATCCTGAGACTTTGCTGAAGTTGCTTATCAGCTTAAGGAGCTTTTGGGCTGAGATGATGGGATTTTCTAGATATAGGATCATGTCATCTGCAAACACAGACAATTTGGCTTCCTCTCTTCCTGTTTGAATGCGCTTCATTTCTGTCTATTTCCTGATTGCCCTGGCCAAAACTTCCAATACTATGTTGAATAGGAGTGGTGAGAGATGGCATCCTTGTCTTGTGCCAGTTTTCAAAGGGAATGCTTCCAGCTTTTGTCCATTCAGTATGATATTGGCTGTAGTTTGTCATAAATGGCTCTTACTGTTTTGAGATATATTCCATCAACACCTTGTTTACTGAGAGTTTTTCACATGAAGAGCGGTTGAATTTTATCAAAGGCCTTTTCTGCGACTATGGAGATAATTATGTGGCTTTTCTTATTAGTTCTGTTTATGTGATGAATTACATTTATTGATTTGCATATGTTGAACCAACCTTGCATCCTGGGGATGAAGCCCACTTGATCATTATGGATAAACTGTCTGATATGCTGCTGGATTCAGTTGCCAGTATTTTATTGAGGATTTTTTCATCAATGTTCATCAAGGATATTGGCCTGAAGTTTTTAATTTTTGTTGTATCTCTGCCAGGTTTTGCTATCAGGATGATGCGGGTCTCATAAAATGGGTTAAGGAGAAGTCGGTCCTTTTTAATTATTTGGAACCATTTCAGAAGGAATGGTACCAGCTCCTCTCTGTAGTTCTGGTAGAATTCAGCTGCAAATCCATCTGGTCCTGGGACTTTTTTTTTTTTTTTGGTTGGTAGGCTATTTATAACTGCCTCGATTTCACAACTTGTTATTGGTCTATTCAGGGATTCAACTTCTTCCTGGTTTAGTCTTGGGAGGTTGTATGTGTCCAGGAATTTATCCGTTTCTCCTAGATTTTCTAGTTTACTTGAGCAGAGGTGTTTATAGCATTTTCTGGTGGTTGTTTGTATTTCTCTGGGGTCAGTGGTGATATCCTCTTTATTATTTTTTGTTGTGTCTTTTTGATTCTCCTCTCATTAATTTAGCTAGCAGTCTATCTATTTTATTAATTTTTTTTTCAAAAAATCGGCTCCTGAATTCATTGATTTTTTGAACGGTTTTTCTTGTCTCTATCTCCTTCAATTCCACTCTGATATTAATTATTTCTTGTCTTCTGCTAGGTTTTTGATTTGTTTTCTCTTTTTTCTCTAGTTATTTTAGAGATCTTTCTAGCTTTCAGATGTGGGCATTTGGTGCTACAAATTTCCGTCTTAAAACTGCTTTAGCTGTATCCCAGAGATTCTGGTACACTGTCTCTTTGCTTGCATTGGTTTCAAAGAACTTCTTGATTTCTGCCTTCATTTCATTATTTGCCCAGGAGTCATTCAGGAGCAGATTGTTCAATTTCCTTGTATTTGTGTGGTTTTGAGTGAGTTCCTTAATCTTGAGTTTTAATTTGATTGCACTGTGGTCTGAGAGACCGTTTGTTATGATTTTAGTTCTTTTGCATTTGATGAGGAGTGTATTACTTCCAATTATGTGATCAATTTTAGAGTAAGTGCCATGTGGAACTGAGAAGAATGTGTATTCTGTTGTTTCTGGGTGGTGAGTTCTGCAGATATCTATCAGATCCACCTGATCCAGAACTGAGTTCAAGTCCTGAATATCCTTGTTAATTTTCCGTCTCGGTGATCTGTCTAATATTGACAGTGGGGTGTTAAAGTCTCCCATGATTATTGTGTGGGAGTCTAAGTCTCTTGTTGGTCTCTAAGAACTTGTTTTATGAATCTGGGTGCTCCTGTATTGGGTGCATGTATATTTAGGATTGTTAGCTCTTCTTGTTGAATTGATCCCTTTACCATTATGTAATGCCCTTCTTTGTCTTTTTTGATGTTTGTTGGTTTAAAGTCTGTTTTGTCAGAAACTAGGATTGCAACCCCTACTCTCTTCTGCCTTTCATTTACTTGGTAAATTTTCCTTCATCCCTTTATTTTGAGCCTATGTGTGTCTTTGCACATGAGGTGGATCTCTTGAATACAGCACATTGATGGGTCTTGACTCTATTCAATTTGCCAGTCTGTGTCTTTTAACTGGCACATTTAGCCCATTTACATTTAAGGTTAATATTGTTATGTGTGAATGTGATCTTGTCACCATGATGCTAGCTGGTTATTTTGTAGACTAGCTGATGTAGTTTCTTCATAGTGTCATTGGTCTTTGTACGTCAGTGTGTTTTTGCAGTGGCTGGTACCAGTTTTTCCTTTCCATATTTAGTGCTCCCTTCAGGAGCTCTTGCAAGGCAGGCCTGGTGGTGACAAATTCTCCCAGCAGTTGCTTGTCCGAAAAGGATTTTATTTCTCTCCTTTACTTATGAAGCTTAGTTCAACTGGATATGAAATTCTGGGTTGGAAACTCTTTAATAGTGTTGAATATTGGCCCCCACTCTCTTTTAGCTTTTAGGGTTTCTGCTGAGAGGTCTGCTGTTGATCTGATGGGCTTCCCTTTGTAGATGACCAAGCCTTTCTCTCTGGCTGCCCTTGACATTTTTTCCTTTGTTTTGACCTTGGAGAATCTGATGATTACGTATCTTGGGGTTGATATTCTTGTGGTGCATCTTACTGGGGTTCTCTGGATTTCCTAAATTTGAACGTTGGCCTGTCTTGCTAGGTTGGAGGAGTTCTGGATGATATCCTGAAGTGTGTTTTTCAACTTGGTTCCATTCTCCCTGTCTCATTCAGGTATTCCAATCAGTCATAGATTTGGTCTTTTTTACATAGTCCCATAGTTCTCAGAGTTTTTGTTCATTCCTTTTCATACTTTTTTCTCTAATCTCATCTGCCTGCCTTATTTCAGCAAGATAGTGTTTGAGCTCTGATATTCTTTCTTCCACTTAATCAATTTGGTGATTGATACTTGTGTTTGCATCATGAACTTCTCGTGCTGTGTTTTTCAGCAGGTCATTTATGTTCCTCTCTAAACTGGTTGTTCTAGTTAGCAGTTCCTGTAACCTTTTATCATGGCTCTTAGTTTCTTTGCATTGGGTTAGAACATGTTCGTTTAGCTCAGTGAAGTTTGTTATTACCCACCTTCTGAAGCTTAGTTCTGTCAATTCATCCATCTCAGCCTATGCCCAGTTCTGTACCCTTGCTGGAGAGGTGCTGCGATCATTTGGAGGAGAAGAGGCACTCTGGCCTTTTGAGTCTTCAGCATTTTTTCATTAATTCTTTCTCATCTTTGTGAGTTTGTCTAGTTTCAATCTCTGAGGCTACTGACCTTTGGATGGGGTTTTGTGGGGACTTTTTTGCTGATGCTGTTGTTGTTGCTTTCTGTTTGTTTGTTTTTAACAGTCAGGCCCCTCTTCTGTAGGGCTGCTGAAGTTTGCTGGGGGCTCACTTCAGGCCCTATTAACCTGGGTACCTGCAGATGTCACCCGAGGAGGCTGGAGAACATCAAACATGGGTGCCTGCACCTTCCTCTGGGATCTCTGTCCTTGAGCGACATGGACCGGATGCTAGTAGGAACGCTCCTGTGTATGGTGTCTGGTGAACCCTGTTGGGGGGTCTTACCCAGTCAGGGACCACAGGATCCGGCACCTGCTTAAGAAAGCACCTTGTCTGTCCCTTGGTGGAGGGGTGTGCTGCGCTGGGGGGAAACCCACTCTTCTGGGCTACTCAGTTTCCTCAGAGCTAGCAGGGGGAAAGACTAAGTCTGTTGGTCTGTGGAAACCATGGCCATCCTTCCCCTTAGGGGCTAAGGCCCTGGGAGATTAGAGTTCTGTTCCTAAGCCCGTGGCTTGAGTTGCTGAAGTTCCTGAAAGGGAGGCCCTGCGCAGTGAGGAGGGATGGGTCAGGCAGATAAAAATTTTTAAGCTACTATCTGATCTCTGTTGTTCAGGAAACTTTCTCATCCTCTGTTTGCTTTCTGATCATAGATTTTAACTTTTCAGTTAAATGTCCTGGATGCCATATATGCCCAAGGACTCAATTTAAGGATTCTTCCATTATTGCCCTGCATCACTCAGGTGGTGTACCCATCTGCACCAGCAGCTACCCATATTGAGAGCCTTGAACTACACTGATGAAGCTGGTGGTATGGAATACTGGGAAGATTCTCCACCAGGGTGTTAGAATTAGAATTTGCTACTAATTATAATTTTCTATGCGTCACGGGGAAAGATAGTACATCTCTCTTTGTCTGCTTTACCATTTATAAACTGAAGGAGAATGACAATCATTTTCAACTTTTTGGCTATTCTATGCTTCTCTAAAAATTTTAAGGGAAAATTGGTAAAACAGATAAAAGTGGAACTTTTTGCTCAAAATGGTAGTACGAGGTTAAAATCATGCCTGCTTGTCCCCTCCTTCATGTGCCACTGTCTACTTTAGGGACATTCCCTGAAGTATCTCATTGGGTCTCTTTAGGCCTCATAGAGAATAAATTAAAAACCTAGCTTATCTGTAGAGTTCAATTGTATAAAATCAGCGACTCAAGGTATGATTTTTCTCTCTCTTTTTAGGAGCTTAAATGTTAAAGTAAAAAACAGTCAGCCAATTGTTTATAAATAATGGTTTGAATATTTTAAACTACGTCTACTGATGATTTGACTGTTCTACTAAAAACTGCAGATCAGCATATATACTTTTCATAAACAAGAAAAAATCACTGGCACTAACAAAAATGAATAAATAGGTTGTGTGCCTAAGTGAACAAATATTGAACAATGTTATTAAGTACTACCTGAATTTGCTTTGAGGGATAGAGAGATTTTGTCATCTGGTGTGTATAATGCGATATTAGTAAAAGGTATTTTCTTTATAGTAATAAAATCTATTTCTTATATGCACATGTTTTAACTCATTATGTACTTATAACAGCCCTCCAGTGTCTTTACTCTTTTTTTTTTTGAGATGGAGTCTTGCCCTGTTGCCCAGGCTGGAGTGCAGTGGTGCGATCTTGGCTCACCGCAAGCTTCACCTCCCGGGTTCACGCCATTCTCCTGCCTCAGCCTCCTGAGTAGATGGGACTACAGGTGCCCGCCACCACGCCTGGCTAATTTTTTGTAGTTTTAATAGAGACAGCGTTTCACCATGTTACCCAGGATGGTCTCGACCTCCTGACCTCGTGATCTGCCTGCCTCGGCCTCCCAAAGTGCTGGGATTACAGGCGGGAGCCACCGCGCCTGGTCGTATCTTTTCTTGATCTGTGCACCGTACTGCCTCCCATAGCCACAGGTAAAAATCGTATGATAGCATAAAACAGATTGCCTTTTTTTAGTAATAGAATATATTGAGAGTTTTAATGACCATCAATCCTGTCTAAGTACACATAACCAGTTAAAACATCTTACTAATGATGTTTAGACACCGACTTATCTACTACAAATACATAAATTATGTTAAAAGTAAAGAGATGTTTGTGAATCAGAGCTTAAAGGGGTAAGGGATGGGACTTTTGATCAGTCAAAAAAATCTTGCTGAAGGAAATAAGGTGAAATAAAGGATGACAGGACAGAAGTTTGAAGGGAAGAAAGAAGGAAGAAGGGAAAGGCAAGAGATAGCTTGAAAACCTGAGGGCATTAAGGAGGATGTCTATCACTAACTGCTGTGATCTGGAAGAAGTTTTTTTTTTTTTTTCCTCTATGTGCATGGGTTACATCAACTGTAAAGTGGAAATAAGAACGACTTGCCTTACAAGGTTACTGAGATGTTAAATGATATCTTGCATGAACATGACTTAGAAGACTGCCTGGCACATAAAAAGTGGTTCAAGAACATCAGTGGTGTCATGATACAAGTGAAGCCTTGTAGACTATGATCAGGTGGGAGTGATCAAATGGGCACCAGGCAAGTTTACCAGATGTAGTGAGGTTCAGGGCAGTGGAGGAAAGGTGAGAATGATACAGCAGCTCCACTGGACTTGAGCTCTTTTATCCCTACTCCACTAAACAAAATCATACCTCCTTTGCTTTTCCTCAATGTATAGGTGGAAAAGATCATTTTTTGAGACTACTCTCACTACAGAACGTGTAGAACAAAATCACCTTATTGCCCTTCAAAATCCTTCTGCTTCTCTTGAATGCTTTTTCTCCCACAAAAGAACTCATAGCCCTTTCACTACTTTCTGCCTACAAACAGCCATCGCCTCCTGCTCCTCCACTCCTGGATGCACAGGTACACAGCGTCCTGCATTGCAATCCATTCCACTCTGCCCTGGCGTTGTGTTCCATCACTCATGCTCCAAGTTCTGAGGCAGCAAAAAATCAGAGGCTGGGAGTGTCAGTCTATGCTAAAAAGAACTGTCTGTGAGTAAAGTTCAGGAAGAAGGAGGAGGAGAAACAGGAAGAGGGGAAGGAGGAGGAAGGGAAAAAAGAGTCTCATTTAAACAATAGAGGTAAGATTAGCAGGTGTCTGAGAGAGCAATTTGATGAGGGAAGTAGCGAACTTGAGCATAAAGGTAAAGTTATTGATCAGAACAAGGGAAATAGTCCAACTGAAGCAACAAAGGTGGATAGGGACCAGGTAATACAATGTTAGGATATGAAAATTAATAAGAGTCAAGCACAAATCAGGTAGGCATGGAGTTGCCCAATTACTAATACTCCAGGTTGAATCTTAGAGGTGCAAATTTGATAATTCAGTACCAGCTTGATGGACTTCCACCTTGTTGGTAATAGAACCATACAAAGCCAAGCTCTCTTCAGACATAAAGATGGCAATTTGGTGTGCTTACCCGTGCAGTATGTTAATGGCTAATGCAGAGTTGTTTTTGGAATGTTTTGAATTTAGGAAAAGATTCATAGAAACTGGAGGACTTCTAATTTTTTTAATGTTACAGCTTTTGGCAAGTCAGTAGGAGGAAGAGTTGTTGCTGGGTGGGATTGTGGGAGATTCAACAACCACTTCCTACAGGAAATCACTCCTCCTGAATAAATGTAATGTTTTACCCCTATCCAAAACAATAATTTGGATTGCTTTAGTGTTCTCAAGGTTTCCACAAGGCCACATTTTTATTCTATATTGTTTTATTAGAATCTCTTCCACTAGTATAGCCTCAGTTACCACCTTTAGACTGCTGAATCCTAATTTTAAGATTTCCCTACCCTATTTCCTAGATTAAATTAGATATCTAGTAGACAGATATATTAACGTCTGTATTAACAGGAATTTTAAAATTAGAATGTTCAAAAAAGAAAAAGCTTTTCTTCTTTTAAATTTTGTATTTATTTTTAATTGACAAATAACAATCATATTTATTTACTGAATACAATGTAATGTTTTGATACATGTATACATTGTGGAATGAGCAAATCAGATTAATTAATATATCTATTACCTCACAGGGTCATCATTTCTTTATAGTGAGAACATTTAAAATCCACTCTTTTGGCAATTTTTGAAATATATAATACATTATTATTATCTATAGTCACTTGCTATTCAATGTATCACCACAAGTTATTCTTCCAGTATAATTGAAATTTTGTAGCCTTTGACCAACATTGCCATCCAGCCCCTAGTAACCACTATTTACTCTCTACTTCTATGAGTTCAAATATTTACATTGTATAGATAAGTGGGATGTTGCAATATTTGTCTTTCTGTGCTTGGTTTATTTCTGTTAGCATAATGTCCTCTAGATTCATCCATGTTTTTGCAAATGACAGAATTGCATTCTTTCAAAAGGCTAAATAGTATACCATTGTGTATATACATCAATTTTTGTTATCCATTCATCTGTTGGTAGGCACTTAAGTTGTTTTCATATTGTGGGTATTGTAAATATACTACACTGAAAGGGCAGCCTCTTCAATTCGTGGTGTTGGGAAAATTGGTTATTCACATGCGGAAGAATGAAACTGGAGCCTCATCTCACCCCTTGTACAAGCGTCAACTAAGAAAGGATTAGAGACTTAAATGTAAGACCTAAAGCTGTAGAACTACTAGAAGATAACATAGAGGAAAAGCTGTATGACATTGGTCTGGACGATGATTTCTTGCATTTAACCCCCAAAGCACAGGCAACAGAAACAAAAATAGACCAATGGGATTGGTCTAATGAAAAAGCTTCTCATAGTAAACAAAACAATTAACAGAGTAAAGAGACAACCCACATACTAAGAGAAAATATTTGTAAATTATTTACTAGGTAAGGGACTCACATCAAAAATATATAAGGAAATAAAACACATAAATAACAAGAGAACAACTCTATGACAATGAACACTCTAAACTACTTTCTGTAATTATTAATTATGATTTGATAGTTATTTTATTTTTGCTTTAGAACTTTCACATGGCATCAATGCATCACTTCCCTTTTCTCTTTTACTTGTTACATATAAACTGCTTTCTTTGAGGATATATTTATTTGACTTAACAGTTATTAAGCAAGTGACTTGTTACATTGTAAACTACTCAAAGGCCCCAGCTAGCATTTTATAGTCTACTCACTCTAAGAAAGGTGTAGGTTATTGCTTCTGCCTCTTAAAACCCGTAATTCCAGCCAATGCTCTGAGGAAAATCAGCTGTTAAGCTAACTCACAGCCTTTCCACCACGTTTAAAGTATTAGAAGCTGGCTGTGGGTCTCTAGGAGAAGGACACTGACAATAGCTGTAATTGAGGTTGCTCCAGAAGTAATCAAGGCAGAAGTGCAAAGTACTGGCCTGCCATTTGTGTGAGTTTACCAAAAAACCCACGTGGCCAAAATGCTAATAGACTCCTGAGAGTGTTGACCTTCAAAAGATACAAAGCACTTTGTTAATTAACATAAATCTAGCTTAGAAAGCACATTTGGTATAATTGCCCTTCCAATTAAAATGAGATTTGTTTACTTGCACATTTTGTTTTTCGATTGTTCCTACCCTATTTTAGGAAAAGACCCCATTATGAAAGAAAACAAATTCTCAAGAATTCTCAGCTTCTCTTTCATGATGGCTGGCAAAGAGAAAGGCATCTGGATTCAGACAAACAGTGATGATTTCTCCTGGCTTTACAATGTGTACAAATCTTACCCCCTGCACTCTGCTCCATCAGTTCAATTTAATTTAATTCAATTCAAGCCAACAAATATTTTTAAGTAATGTTAGAGCCTGGGTATATGATAATTAATGGAACATATGCTGTCTTTACAGAAATTTCATTGTGTGCTAGGGCACTTTATCTGCATCCCCAGAATAAATTTATCCATAGATACATTTGTTTAGTATTTACTATTCAGTTATCTCTCTCCATGTTCTTTTCACATTTGGCATTACTGAAATAAACCATGTACCAAAAAACGTGCCAAGCTAAACAAGTGAAACAGCATGCATTCTGAAATTTTTAGAGGTAGGAAGAACTTACTGAATGTTTTGGCAGTCAAGGAAGCCTCCTTTGAGAATGTGATTAAACTTTAAATAATGGGTCTGGGGAAGCAGTCATAATCCCTTTAAAGTAGGTAATGACAAAGTACTATTACTCTTGCAAATAACATGTAATCAGTAAGTCAGTAAATTGAGCACGGATGCATGCATGCATCCATGGGAAAATACAATTAAATAAATCAGTCAATAACTAAAATGTCAAGAAATTAAGATAATTTTGAGTATGCAGTAGTGGCATTTCTGCGGTTCTGGAACTAGTTAGGCTTAAACTTCTCTTCTGGTTCCAGCTGTTATGGGCTTTATGAAATCTAGGTTGCAAATGAGCTGTATTCACCAGGCCAGTCCCAACAGATTATTGTGCTACATTCTAGTCACAATAGTCACAAGAGTTCTAGTTACAATTCTTAAGAGTGTCAGATAATCCTTGCAAGCAGGGATTACATGTTATTATATGCTATGGTCTTCATAGCACCAAATTCAATGCCTTGCTGACAGGTGATACTCTGTAAATGGCTACTGATTGATCAGTTAGTTGATTGGTGGATTGAAAGTGAGGAGCCAGTAGAGTGGTTGAACAGAGCTATGATTTGAATGTGTTCCCCAAAGTTCATCTGTTGGAAATTCAATCTTCAGTGCAATGTTGTTGACAGGTGGAACCTTTAAGAGGTGATTAGGTCAGGAGGTCTCCATCCTCATGAATGGATTAATTGCAGGTGTGGGTTAGTTATTGATATGGCTAAGCTTTGTGTCCTCACCCAAATCCAATCTTGAATAATAGCCCCCATAATCCCCACGTGTCAAGGGAGAGACCAGGTGGAGGTAATTGAATCATAGGGGCAGTTTCCTTCTTGCTGTTCTTATGATAGTGAATTCTCACGAGATCTGATGGTTTTATAAGGGGCTCTTTCCCCTTCTCTCAGCACTTCTCCTTCCTGCCACCTTGTGAAAAAGGTGCCTTGCTTCCCCTTCGCCTTCCGCCATGATTATGTTTCCTGAGGCCTCCACAGCCATGCTGAACTGTGAGTCAATTAAACCTCTTCCCTTTATAAATTACCCAGTCTCAGGCAGTTATTTATTGCAGTATGAAAACAGACTAATGCAGTTATCTAGGGAGTGGGTTCATGATAAATGATGAGTTTGTTCCCATTCTCCTCTCCTCTCTGTCTTGTGAGCTCTGTTGCCCAGAGATAGAGGAGAATAAAGAACAATTTTATTATTGAATGAGTGTTAAACCAGAATATGATGTGAATCACAGACACTTCACTAAGAGATTACAAAGATAGAAAGACAATATTATATAGCTGAGCAATTACAACTCATTACATACATGTTCTCAAGACAGATGATATGTGACCATTTGTCATACATGTTCATCCTAAATTCACCTTGTATTTGGGGTGATTCTGTGTGTTAGCCTTTATCACAGAAGGTAATTTTGGAAAGGGATTCCTACTGAAGTGAGCTTCTTACTCTCCCACAGAAACTGGGAGGTAGGGTTTTTATCATCCTTGATGATTACATTTCAAAGAGGTGGTTCCCAAATCCTTGAGAAGGACATTCTTGGATCTTAAAGAAACTTATTTGGCTTTTAGAAATATTTACATACATTTCAAAAACATAGAGAAAGAACATACAAATTTTCTAAAGTAAATGCTCTAAGAAAAGAGAATTGAAGGAAATCTCTTTGTTTTCAACAGGAAGAATTAGACCTCTTATTTTAAATGAGTATTTGCTTCTTCACCTATCAAGCATGCACTACACTTTATTTTAATTGCCTGTTTACTTAGCTCTGTCTCTCCAGAGACTGTAAGATCCTTGGAGGCCGGCAAAATTCCTTGCTTATTTCTGTATTTTATTACCTAGAAGAGTTTCTGGCCCATAGCAGGTCTTCAAAAAAGTATTTGTTGATGGAAGCAATAGAACTGCTTTACTTCATGTTGAATGGACTGCACAACTTGAAATTAACGTGGCTTTTTCTACTTCTAGAATTAGAAAGCTAGGAGGGGCCTTGGGGATCATTTGGTTCAATCCCTTCATATCTGAGGCTGTAGAGTTTAAACAGCTCAAATATATTAAAGCAAATATCAGAAAAAATAACTACTGACTAGCCTTCTTTACGTGCAAATCAGTGCCTTTACTTTGCCACACTGCCTTCCGCTGATACGTCGTATAAATAATCTTTGGGAAGTCTAATTTTTGTAAATTTTGATTCAATATTTTTATCATCTTCCCTAAGTCTCTGCTAGAATTCTTTAAGGGATGAAGCCTTTGACCAGAGGGCTACTTAAAGCTTTTCCTTGATGTTCACATTTTCTGAGTTCATACACGTAATGTATTTTTGAAAAGTGCCTGGCATTACTAAGTGTTCAATAAATAATAGGCATTAATATTCTTGTTTATTTCTATTCTTGTTGTACTAATGATTTAACTATTTTCCTGGCATATTGCTAGTACTTGGTAAATGGCCAATAATGGTTAATTCTCTCTCTACCTGTGTGGGATAAATATACTTCCAAGTCACAAAAGAACAAAGAAAAGATAAGAGAGCTCATTTCAAACAGCTAATAAATGGTACAGCTAGGAGTATTTTCTCCTTGCATATCACTTTAAAGATCATATTTTTCTAAAAATATACTATATTTATTTCAGTAGACTAGATAAAGTATGCATACAAGTATTGTAAAATGTTAAATAAACATGGAATGGACAACTGAGTGGGACAGAAAAGTTTACACGAAATAAAAGGAAAGGTTAAGTAAGCTAACCTAAACAGAGCACTTAATGAGAGACATTTGTGATAAACACATTCTCAGACAAAATCTCATTGAATTCTCAACATGCCCCTGTGAGAAGGGTAATATCTTTACGTAATCCCAAACCAGAAATCCCTGGGGACAGACATTGATATGATTGGGCTGTGTCCCACCCAAATCTCAAGTAGTAGCTCCTGTAATCCCCACGTGTCTTGGGAGGGAGCTGGTGGGAGGTAATTGAATCATGAGGTTGGGTATTTCCCGTGCTGTTCTTGTGACAGTGAGTAAATCTCATGCGATCGGATGGTTTTATAAAGGGGAATTCCCCTGCACATGCTCTCTCTTACCTGCTGCCATGTAAGATGTAAGTTTGGTCCTCCTTTGCCGTCTGCCATGATTGTGAGGCCTCTCCAGCTATGTGGAACTGTGTCCATTAAACCTCTTTCCTTTATAAATTACCCAGTTGCAGTTATGTCTTTATTAGCAGTGTGAGAATGGACTAATACAGATACATTATGAAATGTGGAATGTTACCTTTAGAAAGGTAATAGAATGCATTTATCACTGTGTGTGCATCAATCAGCATATCAGGCCTTACCCATTAAGTACATTAATATTTATGCAGGTAAAAAGTATGAATAGTCATACTAAGTAAGTATAAGTTTATTGTTGAGCACAACAGTGTGAACTAGTTATCAATCCCAGGGGAGAACTCCAAACACTTCTGACCATTGCATGTTGTGTCCAAACCACCAAAGAAAACACAACACAGTCAGGTACTGGATGGAACACTTTGCTTATACAGCAGGTCCTTAACCTCATTTTGTTCAGTGTTACTTCATTATAACCTTGAGATAACATTGATTCCCGACTGGGGTCACTGTCTGTGTGGAGTCTGCATGCTCTTTCCCTGTCTGTGTGGGTTTTCTCTGGGTCCTCTTGTTTCCTTTCCTGTCCCAAAGATGTGCAAATTAAGTTTACTGGTGTGTCTACATGGTCCCAGTGTGAGTGAGTGTAGGTGTGTATGTGTGTGTGCTCTGTGAGGGCATGGTGTCCTGGCCAAGATGGGTTTCCACCTTGTGCCCTGAGCTTTTAGGACTGGCTTCGCCTGCCCACAATCATGAACTGGAATAATTGGGTAATTATCTTACTTGTTTTTTGTTATTCTTTCTTAATTGTATGCATAACTCACATTTATTTCAATGTTTGATATCAGAAGTGTTTTCATGTTTCTTTAGAAGTTTGGTGATGTTTTGTAACCAGAAATATGCCATAGGAACTTATCTTGTTTATATAAATTAGTCTATGGTAACATTGGTATCCTTAGATGTCATTCTGCTTATTCATAGTTTCCAAGAACGTATTGAGAATGTTCAGTGAGTACTTACTGTGTAGAGGACAGACAGAGCAAGATCGGCTTCAATGATGTGTGTTGGTCCCCCATGACTAGGGTATCTCTCCTGGCAGAAGATGCAGTGCCTGCACCCCTCATACGCCTCAGTAGGACCTCAATCCCTCCCCCGTGGGGTCTGAAACACTGATGTCTGGGGGACTGTTTGGAGACCACAGACTCACAAGCTTAAGCAAAACAAGGGAACACTCACTGAGTCTGAAACAGGGAAAGATATTTCCGCACAAAGTGATAAGCTTGGCATAGGCAGTGTGGGCTCTTTCTCTCTTGGTAAGGAAATGTTCCAGGCTCAAAGCCCATTCTTATGTAACTGAGCAGCAATCAGCAGAGGTTGATAGACTGTGCAAGTGAGTCTGCCTTTTCCAAAAGTTATAAATAGTTTAAAGTCTTTTTTCTTTAAGTTCGAATGTCAGGACATGTTTGCTTTCAAATAAATCAGGAAAAACTGCTATGGTTTTTCTACTTTTTTTATTTTGTTGAAATTGTGGATCTATCATTTAAGTGTAAGAATACCATATTTTACAACACACTCAATAAGTGGCCACAAGTAAGAAAAAGTGATAAATGTATTTGGGAGAATTTGAGTTTGTCATGGACAAAATATTAACTTCATTTTTTTCTGTAGAACAACTGGAGCAACAACAGTATAATCTTTGTTATGCCCATGAAACTGACATTACAAAGCAAATTATGTAGTTAAGACTCAGGATTCAGCCTTGTGTATGTTAACCTCAAGCTCATTCATGCATTCACAATTAAGAGGCAAGAGCAATATCTGATACTTTCCATCAGAAACCTTCTCACTATATATTTTAAGTAGCATTTGAAACATCAATTTTCTTCTTTATTCATTTCTGATCTCACATTTTTCTACCATGAACACATTAAAAATTTTAAGGAAAAAAAAGTTATTATACAAGATGCTCATCTATTTGTGATCCACCCTTCAACATACTCATTACTTTGTTTTTTTTTTTTTTTTTGGTTGATAACATTGCATTAATTTCTAAGATTTAGCATGCTATCATGTGCCATACATTCAAATGTGTAATAAAGTAAATCAACATTTTAGAAAGAAAAGCTGACCTAGCAGATCTATCAAGAGGCTTATCTGCAGGTGAGGATAATAAACATGGAAAAGTGTTGAGAGAAAGCGTTTTGACCAATGCTATATAGGGAGGTAAGAAACTTGGGTCCATGACCTGCCTCCTCCTCTAACTCTTCCCTTAGGTTTATTCACCCCTTAAGAGAACCAAGTCTCCATGTAAGTTCAGGTAGGACACATGACACAACTGGAGAAACTTCATTCAAAGCACATTAATCATACACCTACCATGTGCTAAGAGGTCACCAAAAGCAATACTTGCTTCTATCCAAATAACCACACAGCCTCCCTACTAGGGTGTCTCAGAGGCATCCTGGTGGCAACCTGTTCACAACTGAACTTAAGCATTTCTGCCATAATCCCTGCTTTCTTTGAGTCTCTTTCTCGGATAATGTTACTTCTATCTACCCACTTATTTAAGCCAAAAGCTGAGAGTCATCTTGACACTGCTTCTTCAACAACTTCCATAATCAATAATTAATTCATGGAAATTTATTGAATTCATCTCTTAAACCTCTCTTAAATAGGTCCAAGTTTCTCTATCACTCTTGTTACCACCCAAATCTGTCACCCATCATTTGTAATCAGGATAATGTAACAATCGGCTTATTATGTCTCCTTCTCATATTTCTGTATTCCTTTAATCCTGTCCTCAATTTACTGCTGAAGTTCAATCAGAAAGGCAAAATAAGGTGTTTCGGTTAAATAATTAGTACTCCTTAATCACTTCTGTAGGCCTTTTAGAAAAACCTCTTAAAATTCTTAACCTTCTCAGCAAACTAACACAAGAACAGAAAACCAAACACCTCATGTTCTCACTCATAAGTGGGAGTTGAACAATGAGACACATGGACACAGGGAGGGGAACATCACATACTGGGGCCTGTTGCGGGGGTTGGGGGCTAGGGGAGGGATAGTATTAGGAGAAATACCTAATGTAGATGACAGGTTAATGAGTGTAACAAACCACCATGGCACGTGTATACCTATGTAACAAACCTACACGTTCCACAAATGTATTCCAGAACTTAAAATATAATAAAAAACAAATTTAAACAAAATTCTTAACCTTGCCTACATCTGGTTATTCCTACCTTTTCAATTTATTTTAATAACTCTCTTCTCCTGGTTTACCATCTTAACTTTCTCTAATGATACTGCCTTTTTTTCTAATTATAGTATTTTCCATTTCTTTCTCTCTGCTTGGAATATTCTCTTCACTTCCAAATGCATCTTTTACCTTCTATTTATAATTCAGGTCTCAGCTCTTATAGCATTTCTTCAATTGTTTCCTGTCCCTCCAATCATTCTGATTCCTATATTTTATGTTTTCTTTGTATTGTATATCTTCTTCCAGTAACATCACTCTTTTGCCAAGTAGGACTTTCATAATCCATATGATTGAGGTATGTCAATATGGAACATTCCTCAACTTTTTGCAACTAAAGTGAACTAGTTTTAAAGTCTTCATTTCATAGAAATTAAACCATTAACCTTATTAAATCAAGGCAACCTTTGGTTTAAATTCAAGTATATATAGGTTACTCTTTCTTCTTATGGTTAAATTCTCAGTCTCTAATATTTTTCTTTCCTTTTCCCTCAAGAGACATCTAGATTTGTGGGGGAAGAGTAGTGGTATGTGTCTAAACCAGGAGGTGTAAAAGTTTTCTCTAAAGGGTCAGATAGGATAGTAAATGATATAGTTTGGATGTCCCCTCCAAATCTCATGTTGAGATGTAATCTCCAGTGTTGGAGGTGGGGCCTGGTGGGAGGTGTTTGATCCTGGGGGTGGATTCCTCATTAATGACTCGGATCATCCCCCTGGCAATAAGTGAGCTCGTACTCTGAGTTCACAGGAGATCTGATCCTTTAAACGTATGTGGCCCCTCCCTGCTAACTCTCTCCCTTGCTTCTGATTTCACAATGTGATGTGGCTGCTTCCCCTTTACCTTCCATCAGAATTATAAGCTTCCTGAGGCCTCCCTAGAAGCTGAGCAGATGCCAGCATCATGCTTCCTGTAAAGCCTGCAGAACCATGAACCAATTAAACCTCTTTTCTTTATAAATTACCCAGTCTCAGGTATTTCTTTATAGCAACGCAAGAATTGCCTAATACAGTAAATATTTGGCTTTGTGGGTCTCTGCCACAACTACTCAGCTCTGCCACTGCAGCCAGAAAGCAGTCATAGACAATACGTAAATGAGTAGGCATTGCTGTATGACAATAAACCTTTATTTGCAAAAAGAGGACATGGGCCAAATTTGACCCAGAGACTGCAGTTTGCTGATTCCTATTCTAGGCAATTATTGCCTTAGTACTTACTTCCTTTAAATTGAGATGCTACATATGCTTCCAGGTCTAATCTTTGTTGCATCGGAAATGATTCATGTCCCAGTTTTTAAATCACAGATTCTAGTTGTAATATTCTAGCACTCTGCCACTTTGTCTTTCTAATTATGGAGAATACTCTGACTTTCTCAGTCAAGTTATCAATTCTGAAAGCACGAAAAACAATTAGGTATTTTAGATATTTTCTCCTGCCACTTCAGAACCACCAAATCTTTTGGGCTGTCTCAGGCTGTCACTCTAGAGTTGTTCTACACCACTATTCAAACTCTATCCTAGCCCTATCAGAAGTACAGAGTTTCTCAGCTTTTGGTGTATATCCTGGGAGCGGTAATAAGGTGTAGGTGGTCCACAGTGCTATCTAAGCTATCTTCTCATTTGTCTTTTTTTCCCCCAGCTTCTATTTCTCCACTTAGTAAGATTTTTTTCAATTTTCCATTTCAATAGATATTTGCATTTATTTCATCTCATCATGTATCATTTGTCTGAGTTATGGATTTCTTTTTATTTTTTATTTTTTATTTTTTTTATTATACTTTAAGTTTTAGGGTACATGTGCACATTGTGCAGGTTAGTTACATATGTATACATGTGCCATGCTGGTGCGCTGCACCCACTAACTTGTCATCTAGCATTAGGTATATCTCCCAATGCTATCCCTCCCCCCTCCCGCCTCCCCACCACAGTCCCCAGAGTATGATATTCCCCTTCCTGGGTCCATGTGATCTCATTGTTCAATTCCCACCTATGAGTGAGAATATGCGGTGTTTGGTTTTTTGTTCTTGCGATAGTTTACTGAGAATGATGGTTTCCAATTTCATCCATGTCCCTACAAAGGATATGAACTCATCATTTTTTATGGCTGCATAGTATTCCATGGTGTATATGTGCCACATTTTCTTAATCCAGTCTATCATTGTTGGACATTTGGGTTGGTTCCAAGTCTTTGCTATTGTGAATAATGCCGCAATAAACATACGTGTGCATGTGTCTTTATAGCAGCATGATTTATAGTCATTTGGGTATATGCCCAGTAATGGGATGGCTGGGTCAAATGGTATTTCTAGTTCTAGATCCCTGAGGAATCGCCACACTGACTTCCACAATGGTTGAACTAGTTTACAGTCCCACCAACAGTGTAAAAGTGTTCCTATTTCTCCACATCCTCTCCAGCACCTGTTGTTTCCTGACTTTTTAATGATTGCCATTCTAACTGGTGTGAGATGATATCTCATAGTGGTTTTGATTTGCATTTCTCTGATGGCCAGTGATGATGAGCATTTTTTCATGTGTTTTTTGGCTGCATAAATGTCTCCTTTTGAGAAGTGCCTGTTCATGTCCTTCGCCCACTTTTTGATGGGGTTGTTTGTTTTTTTCTTGTAAATTTATTTGAGTTCACTGTAGATTCTGGATATTAGCCCTTTGTCAGATGAGTAGGTTGCGAAAATTTTCTCCCATGTTGTAGGTTGCCTATTGACTCTGATGGTAGTTTCTTTTGCTGTGCAGAAGCTCTTTAGTTTAATTAGATCCCATTTGTCAATTTTGGCTTTTGTTGCCATTGCTTTTGGTGTTTTGGACATGAAGTCCTTGCCCACGCCTATGTCCTGAATGATAATGCCTAGGTTTTCTTCTAGGGTTTTTATGGTTTTAGGTCTAACGTTTAAATCTTTAATCCATCTTGAATTGATTTTTGTATAAGGTGTAAGGAAGGGATCCAGTTTCAGCTTTCTACATATGGCTAGCCAGTTTTCCCAGCACCATTTATTAAATAGGGAATCCTTTCCCCATTGCTTGTTTTTCTCAGGTTTGTCAAAGATCAGATAGTTGTAGGTAAGCGGCGTTATTTCTGAGGGCTCTGTTCTGTTCCATTGATCTATATTTCTGTTTTGGTACCAGTACCATGCTGTTTTGGTTACTGTAGCCTTGTAGTATAGTTTGAAGTCAGGTAGTGTGATGCCTCCAGCTTTGTTCTTTTGGCTTAGGATTGACTTGGCGATGCGGGCTCTCTTTTGGTTCCATATGAACTTTAAAGTAGTTTTTTCCAATTCTGTGAAGAAAGTCATTGGTAGCTTGATGGGGATGGCATTGAATCTGTAAATTACCTTGGGCAGTATGGCCATTTTCACGATATTGATTCTTCCTACCCATGAGCAAGGAATGTTCTTCCATTTGTTTGTATCCTCTTTTATTTCCTTGAGCAGTGGTTTGTAGTTCTCCTTGAAGAGGTGCTTCACATCCCTTGTAAGTTGGATTCCTAGGTATTTTATTCTCTTTGAAGCAATTGTGAATGGGAGTTCACTCATGATTTGGCTCTCTGTTTGTCTGTTGTTGGTGTATAAGAAAGCTTGTGATTTTTGTACATTGATTTTGTATCCTGAGACTTTGCTGAAGTTGCTTATCAGCTTAAGGAGATTTTGGGCTGAGACAATGGGGTTTTCTAGATAAACAATCATGTCGTCTGCAAACAGGGACAATTTGACTTCCTCTTTTCCTAATTGAATACCCTTTATTTCCTTCTCCTGCCTGATTGCCCTGGCCAGAACTTCCAACACTATGTTGAATAGGAGTGGTGAGAGAGGGCATCCCTGTCTTGTGCCAGTTTTCAAAGGGAATGCTTCCAGTTTTTGCCCATTCAGTATGATATTGGCTGTGGGTTTGTCATAGATAGCTCTTATTATTTTGAAATATGTCCCATCAATACCTAATTTATTGAGAGTTTTTAGCATGAAGGGTTGTTGAATTTTGTCAAAGGCTTTTTCTGCATCTATTGAGATAATCATGTGGTTTTTGTCTTTGGCTCTGTTTATATGCTGGATTACATTTATTGATTTGCGTATGTTGAACCAGCCTTGCATCCCAGGGATGAAGCCCACTTGATCATGGTGGATAAGCTTTTTGATGTGCTGCTGGATTCAGTTTGCCAGTATTTTATTGAGGATTTTTGCATCAATGCTCATCAAGGATATTGGTCTAAAATTCTCTTTTTTGGTTGTGTCTCTGCCAGGCTTTGGTATCAGAATGATGCTGGCCTCATAAAATGAGTTAGGGAGGATTCCCTCTTTTTCTATTGATTGGAATAGTTTCAGAAGGAATGGTACCAGTTCCTCCTTGTACCTCTGGTAGAATTTGGCTGTGAATCCATCTGGTCCTGGACTCTTTTTGGTTGGTAAACTATTGATTATTGCCACAATTTCAGCTCCTGTTATTGGTCTATTCAGAGATTCAACTTCTTCCTGGTTTAGTCTTGGGAGAGTGTATGTGTCGAGGAATGTATCCATTTCTTCTAGATTTTCTAGTTTATTTGCGTAGAGGTGTTTGTAGTATTCTCTGATGGTAGTTTGTATTTCTGTGGGATCGGTGGTGATATCCCCTTTATCATTTTTTATTGCGTCTATTTGATTCTTCTCTCTTTTTTTCTTTATTAGTGTTGCTAGTGGTCTATCAATTTTGTTGATCCTTTCAAAAAACCAGCTCCTGGATTCATTAATTTTTTGAAGGGTTTTTTGTGTCTCTATTTCCTTCAGTTCTGCTCTGATTTTAGTTATTTCTTGCCTTCTGCTAGCTTTTGAATGTGTTTGCTCTTGCTTTTCTAGTTCTTTTAATTGTGATGTTAGGGTGTCAATTTTGGATCTTTCCTGCTTTCTCTTGTGGGCATTTAGTGCTATAAATTTCCCTCTGCACACTGCTTTGAATGCGTCCCAGAGATTCTGGTATGTTGTGTCTTTGTTCTCGTTGGTTTCAAAGAACAGCTTTATTTCTGCCTTCATTTCGTTATGTACCCAGCAGTCATTCAGGAGCAGGTTGTTCAGTTTCCATGTAGTTGAGCGGCTTTGAGTGAGATTCTTAATCCTGAGTTCTAGTTTGATTGCACTGTGGTCTGAGAGATAGTTTGTTATAATTTCTGTTCTTTTACATTTGCTGAGGAGAGCTTTACTTCCAACTATGTGGTCAATTTTGGAATAGGTGTGGTGTGGTGCTGAAAAAAATGTATATTCTGTTGATTTGGGGTGGAGAGTTCTGTAGATGTCTATTAGGTCCACTTGGTGCAGAGCTGAGTTCAATTCCTGGGTATCCTTGTTGACTTTCTGTCTCGTTGATCTGTCTAATGTTGACAGTGGGGTGTTAAAGTCTCCCATTATTAATGTGTGGGAGTCTAAGTCTCTTTGTAGGTCACTCAGGACTTGCTTTATGAATCTGGGTGCTCCTGTATTGGGTGCATAAATATTTAGGATAGTTAGCTCCTCTTGTTGAATTGATCCCTTTACCATTATGTAATGGCCTTCTTTGTCTCTTTTGATCTTTGTTGGTTTAAAGTCTGTTTTATCAGAGACTAGGATTGCAACCCCTGCCTTTTTTTGTTTTCCATTTGCTTGGTAGATCTTCCTCCATCCTTTTATTTTGAGCCTATATGTGTCTCTGCACGTGAGATGGGTTTCCTGAATACAGCACACTGATGGGTCTTGACTCTTTATCCAACTTGCCAGTCTGTGTCTTTTAATTGGAGAATTTAGTCCATTTACATTTAAACTTAATATTGTTATGTGTGAATTTGATCCTGTCATTATGATGTTAGCTGGTGATTTTGCTCGTTAGTTGATGCAGTTTCTTCCTAGTCTTGATGGTCTTTACATTTTGGCATGATTTTGCAGTGGCTGGTACCGGTTGTTCCTTTCCATGTTTAGCGCTTCCTTCAGGAGCTCTTTTAGGGCAGGCCTGGTGGTGACAAAATCGGTCAGCATTTGCTTGTCTGTAAAGTAATTTATTTCTCCTTCACTTATGAAGCTTAGTTTGGCTGGATATGAAATTCTGGGTTGAAAATTCTTTTCTTTAAGAATGTTGAATATTGGCCCCCACTCTCTTCTGGCTTGTAGGGTTTCTGCCGAGAGATCCGCTGTTAGTCTGATGGGCTTCCCTTTGAGGGTAACCCGACCTTTCTGTCTGGCTGCCCTTAACATTTTTTCCTTCATTTCAACTTTGGTGAATCTGACAATTATGTGTCTTGGAGTTGCTCTTCTCGAGGAGTATCTTTGTGGCGTTCTCTGTATTTCCTGAATCTGAATGTTGGCCTGCCTTGCTAGATTGGGGAAGTTCTCCTGGATAATATCCTGCAGAGTGTTTTCCAACTTGGTTTCATTCTCCGCATCACTTTCAGGTACACCAATCAGACGTAGATTTGGTCTTTTCACATAGTCCCATATTTCTTGGAGGCTTTGCTCATTTCTTTTTATTCTTTTTTCTCTAGACTTCCCTTCTCGCTTCGTTTCATTCATTTCATCTTCCATTGCTGATACCCTTTCTTCCAGTTGATCACATCGGCTCCTGAGGCTTCTGCATTCTTCACGTAGTTCTCGAGCCTTGGTTTTCAGCTCCATCAGCTCCTTTAAGCACTTCTCTGTATTGGTTATTCTAGTTATACATTCTTCTAAATTTTTTTCAAAGTTTTCAACTTCTTTGCCTTTGGTTTGAATGTCCTCCCGTAGCTCAGAGTAATTTGATCGTCTGAAGCCTTCTTCTCTCAGCTCGTCAAAATCATTCTCCATCCAGCTTTGTTCCGTTGCTGGTGAGGAACTGCGTTCCTTTGGAGGAGGAGAGGCGCTCTGCATTTTAGAGTTTCCTGTTTTTCTGTTCTGTTTTTTCCCCATCTTTGTGGTTTTATCTACTTTTGGTCTTTGATGATGGTGATGTACAGATGGGTTTTCGGTGTGGATGTCCTTCCTGTTTGTTAGTTTTCCTTCTAACAGACAGGACCCTCAGCTGCAGGTCTGTTGGAATACCCTGCCGTGTGAGGTGTCAGTGTGCCCCTGCTGGGGGGTGCCTCCCAGTTAGGCTGCTCGGGGGTCAGGGGTCAGGGACCCACTTGAGGAGGCAGTCTGCTCGTTCTCAGATCTCCAGCTGCGTGCTGGGAGAACCACTGCTCTCTTCAAAGCTGTCAGACAGGGACATTTAAGTCTGCAGAGGTTACTGCTGTCTTTTTGTTTGTCTGTGCCCTGCCCCCAGAGGTGGAGCCTACAGAGGCAGGCAGGCCTCCTTGAGCTGTGGTGGGCTCCACCCAGTTCGAGCTTCCTGGCTGCTTTGTTTACCTAAGCAAGCCTGGGCAATGGCGGGCGCCCCTCCCCCAGCCTCGCTGTCGCCTTGCAGTTTGATCTCAGACTGCTGTGCTAGCAATCAGCGAGATTCCGAGGGCGTAGGACCCTCCGAGCCAGGTGTGGGATATAGTCTCGTGGTGCGCCGTTTTTTAAGCCGGTCTGAAACGCGCAATATTCGGGTGGGAGTGACCCGAGTTTTCCAGGTGCGTCCGTCACCCCTTTCTTTGACTCGGAAAGGGAACTCCCTGACCCTTTGCGCTTCCCAGGTGAGGCAATGCCTCGCCCTGCTTCGGCTCGCGCATGGTGCGCGCACCCACTGGCCTGCGCCCACTCTCTGGCACTCCCTAGTGAGATGAACCCGGTACCTCAGATGGAAATGCAGAAATCACCGTCTTCTGTGTCGCTCACGCCGGGAGCTGTAGACCGGAGCTGTTCCTATTCGGCCATTTTGGCTCCTCCCCCCATGGATTTCTTTTCATTACCTCTGTGCGTGGAATCATTTTAAGCTCTCAGCCTTTTTAACAAAAATGATGATAATATTAATAATAACATGTTTTGCACTAAAACCATGATTCTTGAATATCAGAAGATCACTTATTTTTAAAACCAAGGTATATTTCAGTCTCAAAACTAGAAATATGACCCGTTTAGAAGATGGTTCTTTGGAAACCTAATGCTGCTGCCAGGATTGTGAAGAAAAAATTCTGGATACAATGAAAGGCAGGAAAAATAAGCTTCTATTATATATCAACCTGTTTTCCAGCTACTTACATTCTAAGTACTTATGGAATGCCTATAATCTCATAAAGATTTTAAGCTTTTAGGGTAGAGGCAGTATCTGCCTTGACCACTTCTGATATGGTGCCTAGAATATAGCAAGTGGTCAATAATATACAATTATTTGTAAATTGTCAGTCAATATCCAAATAAGATCATTAATTAGTCATTAATTAATTTATGATCTCCTAGTGGTTGACATATTTAGTTAATTATCTACTGCTTTACATTCATTCTTTTTCAGTGGGACTTAATATCTGATTATCATTTCCTGAAATCATTTGCACAGGGCATCTGTATAGCATGCTTTATTCTAGTTACTTGTGTATGTGATCTCATTTCTGACAAGTAAGTCTTACCAGGTAAATGAGAAACCAGCCATAACCTTCTAAGTACCTCTTGTATGAAAGCCTTTAAAATTGCCCTGGCGAGAGTTCAAGAGATACAGACATTAAACGCAATGCATGGCAGTAGAGAATAGAAGCCAAATGAGAATTTCAGACATGTTACTGCAAAGTCATTGAATACAATGAAAGAACGTGAAAGATTGGAGTTAATAGTGCTGGCTTCCTGGAAGAGTGAACATTGAACTTAACCACAAAGGTTAGGAATAATTTGACAAATTCCAGTTAATTTTATAAATAAAGGTGAGGAGTCACCAGTCCCTAAAGAATGTTAAAAAATAGTGAGTGATATACAGTAATTAGAAAATAAAATGGCAATGTTAAACTTCAATGCAGGTATGTTTGCTGTATTAAGGGAAGATCTATTAGCATTGTAAATGGTTAGTAACACATAAAAGTAAAGTCTGGTAGCATCAATTCAGATAAACATTTCTACAGTCAACTCATTAGTACAAAAGCTTATGTAGTTAAAATAGTCCTTAAAATATATAAAGAGTCGTGATATTGGAGATTAACAAATTGCCTCCCAGTAAGTCCTATATAATTTCTGCAAAATTGTAGTAAGAAATTTTTGCTTTTGTGTAGAGTGCTAGATAGAGTAGCTGTCTGGAGTTGAGAGTCCAAATTGCACAGAAACACACATATTTTAAAACTGAAATTATACTAATCTCACTAGTATTCTTCTCTTACTGAGAGGTACTTTGAATACCCCAAGCACAAACACTTCAAGTAGAATAACACATGGAAGCACCTTCTATGTTCTTTTCCTCCTTTAATTTGTTTTTTATTTTTAAAATTTAACTCACTGAATTATTAACTCTTTGATTATTTTTGTCAAGCATACTTATATGAATTCTAGTAGGTGAGAAACGTGCATTTTGTGACTTTACAGTAGAAGTAGCTCAAATCTAGCTCAATAAACATTGTTCATGTGATCATATATGGAATATTCTGTTGTGTGTTCAGGATATAAATGACTTGAATTGTTAGCAGTACTTATAGGAAAGTTCTAATGTTTTACACCTGCTTATTATAGGTTTTAATGGTTTACTGAGTTTTACTGTAGACTAGGATGGGAGCCGTTTTTGCTCTGCTGTTTCCTGCAGATTGCCACTCTGGGCACCTGTTATGTTTCTGTTCCACCTTCCCTATTTACTGTCTATTGAGATTCCTGTTGTCAGCACCCCTGGGTAGTTTATAACAAAAGCATATCATTTCATAAATTCATTTTATATGCACTCATCCACTGTATTCAATTACTAAACTGTCTCTGTATAACTGGCTGTTGATCCTCTTAAATAGTCTTTAAATTTTAGAATGGAGCTCACCAAAATTGCAATATTTAATCTCAATACTATTTGGATTATCTTTGAGTACTGGCCAAGCAATACTAAGAGGTCTGGCATATAGTTACTGAAATTAGCACTTTCATTTGATGTTGTCTAAGGGTTTTGATTTGCATTCCTCTGATGATTAGTGTTGTCGAGCACTTTTTCATACACCTGGAAAAGACAGAAATCCTAGCACATGCAATAACATGAATGAACCTGGAGGACATTGTGCTATGTGAAATATGCCGGACACAGAAAGACAGATACTGTATCATCTCACTTATATGTGATTCTAAAAATTGTGAACTTACAGAAGCAAAGAATAAAACAGTGTTTACCAAGGGTTAGGGGAAGAGAGAAATGGGGAGATATTGGTCAAAGGGTGAAAACTTTCAGTTAAAAGATGAAGAAGTTCTGGGGAACTAACTTATGGCATATGTGGTAATAAATGTGTTAAATAATCTGATCATGATCATCATTATACAACCATCACATGGTATACCTTACATACATACAATATTTTTTGTCAATTAGTATTTTTTAAAACCAGCATTTCCTGAGAGCTGAGTGTAATATATTACAATGTACATGCACTATAATTGCTAACAATGGTATAAATTCAACACAATTGCCTGCTCAGGGACATTTCTCCTTCGGAATCCCTGTCATTATGAAATAGAACATGTTTACCTCAGTGAAGTAAAAATAATGCAACTAGTGTATAGGATGTTATTAAGAATGCAGGAAAAGTAAACTTTGCTGATTAAAAATAATACCTGAATGCTCTAATTTTTAAACTTTCTAGTTTAGAAAAACATTTTCTTCATTAAATATATATTTTTATGATTGTCATTTCAATCCTGGAAAATCTATTACTCTACAGATGATTTTTTTAGTGTTAAATCATGGCCTTTGGTGAAGTTCTATGACATGTAGCTGACAGTGGGAGCTTTTAGATTTTGAATATTATCCTTTGTATATTTTTAAATATCCTGTCATCCCCTTGTGATCTTGTGGATAACTTTTCAGACTATCTCTGCTCACCGTTGGTATGTGTAAATGCTTGATCATTCCAAGTCTGAAGTCAACAACACTGTAAACGTGACAGCTGAAACCCTGCTGAGGGTCTTCATCCCAATGGATCCAAACCTCAGCCAGAGTAACACAGTTGATTCTGCCAGACCCAGTGGCAATTCTTAGATTTTAATGTGTCAGCCATGGATAATGCTGACTGCAAGACAGTCATGCCTGGATGAGTGGACATAGGACCACAGCGTTTTTACTTCGACCATCACAACTGAGCTAACAGATTCACAGGAGGCAACCAGGAGTGAATTGAGTGCAAATCTATGACGTAATCTTATGAGGTATAAGACAGTTTCCAGCTTGTACAAAATATTCAAGCTTAGGAAAGGGGAAGAGAACTAACAATTTTTAAAGATATAAAATGTTCAAGTCTCATGTGAAGTGCTTTAGAGCTTCATTATGGTATGTGTGTGTATGTATTTTTCCCAGATGGATACGGTTTCAAAGCCAAGAAGTATAGCCTTATGTCTTTGACTTGTACTTTATGGTTCTCCATTTTTATGTATTTATAAAAAGAATATGGATCACTGTTTTTATATATTCAAAAAAAGAATGAAAACCACCTTTTACAAGACTTTTAACTAAATGTGTTGGCAATATTTTAGTACTATGATGAAAAGTGAAGTCTCAAAACTCAGACTGTCTGGGTTGAAATCTTAGGTCTGTCACTCACAGTTTAGTAGCTTTCTGCTTCAGTTTGTAATATATATGGTAGGATGATTTTATACTTTGGTTTTTCAGGTACTGTCAGTTTATTATTGTTATCCTAGAATAATTATTAAAAATACCAATTTTTTACGTAATATGACAAGAACTATTTCAGTACTAATTAAGAGTTATTGTAAGGATTAAATGAACAATAAGTGTAAAATATTTGAAAGTTGGCTGGCACATAGAAGTGTTCAACCAAAGTTTGCTATTAGTGTTCTGGTTTTGGTCCTGTGCCTGGGAGATAAGTATTACACATTATGCAAAATATAACTAGGTCCTTCCTTAGTGAAAGTAGAACTAGAAGAAAACTGAGATTAAAAGATATTAAGTCCCTCCCCTATAATCATACGCCTAGTAAGTATTACAGAAGAAGTACATTCATTTCTGTAACATTTGAAGCCTTGGGTTATTCTAAAAATATACCAAAGTTTTTCTAGCATGCAATTTAATGATTATAAAATGTTAATTCAAGAAATAATGAGAAGTTCTTAATTAGTTGGACAGAAAATTTTATATAAAAAAGAAAGGCAGTAAGAAAGCAGAAATTTTCTTTCAAAGACACCTCAGACAGACACCTTAAAAACACGTACCTCCCTGAATCCCAGTATAGCCGTGAGAAGTTGATAATAGAGTTCCATAATTCCATAGCTAAAGTTCTCAGTACTACATTGGTTTTAGAATTCAATAATTTTTATAGTATCAAAGGTAATATAATGCATATACTATATACTCCAGTAGGGTCTAGAATTCTCTTACAATCTCACTTTAATATTTAATCAGAATAATGTTTTACTCTTCATGTTCTGAGAGGCTAACATTTTAAAATGTGTTAAGTAGTTTAGGTAGGGATTTGCCTCAAAGGAGTTACAGACAGGTCAGGTTTTATTGATAAATAATGTAGGTAAAATTTACCTGATTTCAGAGCTCTTAGTATTTTACAATTAAAAAAAGTTACTGAACTTACATGCTCCTTACCGGAAGATATTCTATAGCATTCTCCATAAATGAGGGATTTTAGTAAAAATTATGAAGATGAACTTTGGAAGCTTGTGTCTATTGATATGGTTTTCATTATCATCTACTATTCTAGTTCTGACATTTTTTTATTTTTATTTTATTTTATTTTTTGAGACGGAGTCTCACTTTGTCGCCCAGGTTGGAGTGCAGTGGTGTGATCTCGGTTCACTGCAAGCTCTGCCTCCCAGGTTCAAGCGATTCTCCTGCCTCAGCCTCCCAAGTAGCTGGGATTACAGGCACCTGCCACCATGCTTGGCTAATTTTTGTATTTTTAATAAAGATGGGGTTTTGCCCTGTTGGCCAGGCTGGTCTCCAACTCCTGACCTCAGGTAATCCACCCGCCTCAGCCTCCCAACATGCTAGGATTACAGGCGTGAGCCACAGTGCCTGGCTCTGACTTTTCTTTTTGGCTATACCTAAAGATCCTTTCAAATCATTTTTGTTATGATGATCAAACTGAGAGCCATAAGATATTATATCTAGTTAAGGATAAATCCCAAGCCTTGGCTTAAATAATCTTGTAGCTTTTATAGTCTTTATGCACTTACAATTAATCGGAGTCATAGATTTGCTATATTGTATTAATATACCTACTTCTATTAGATTTTCAAGTAGAGTTTTAGAATAAAATATTTTTTCTTTATGCTAACCTGTTTTTTTGAAAACAATTTTGCCACAAATTTGCAGAACATTTAAGATACCTGTCTATATTATTATACATATATTTATCATATGTATAAAACAACTGAAGGTTTTGGATTCACCTCTCAACATATTCTATATTAACTTTGAATTTGTCTATGATATCGTATTGGCTTTAAAATTTAGCTTGGTGATTATGTCATAAATTTAAATATGTAATAACCCATGTTTAATATTTTAGAAGAACATGGGCAAAGAAACTTTTGAAAAAAAATTCTTCCAACTGATTAATTTATCTAAGGAATCAAGAGATGGAAAAGTGTTGAGGGAAGATTATTTGTCCAATAACTATCTGACTTGCTACTTCTTTGTGGGTTATATGTTTCCATTTAACATTTCTTGCAACTATGAAGTTATTCTCTTATTCTGAGGTTTTTAATAAAAAGGTTAGCTTCCCAATATTATGCTCCTGGGAGTCTGAAATAAAAGCCACTTAGAAATTCTCTACCAAACTCCAGATAAACTGCTGCTAGGAATAGCTAATAACATATTTATGTAATTTGAATGTAATTAAAGGCCTTTGTCTTCTAGGAAATGAAAATTCCCTCTGACTGTGGATAGGCATTAGGGGTACAATGATTTTTGCAGTGTGCCTCAAGGCATCTAGAATGTTCGCTTAGAGAACTTCAGTTGGGTGTTAATGCTTCTAAAAGTACCATACATTAGAAATATCCTCCAATTCCACTTGTTTTTGCAAAGAGAAAGGGTGAAGGGGTAAGCAATTCCTGTACCTACTGATAATGGATTTATGTTCACAAACCATTGAGAAGATTAGATACCCATGCTAGATTTTAAAAAGTCCACTGACTGTGTTTTTTCCTGAAATATGGCATAATAGTAGCTGGGACTTAGAGAAATTCAAAGATATTCTCTTCGAATGAATCCTTGTGTTACAGCTAAATTATTTAACAGTTTCCCCTCAATAGCCTAAGCTCCCAGTTGCTGTTTGTCTCAGTCAAAATTCAGATATTTACCATACCCTTTAAGCTCCAAAAGATATACCAACTTTCCTTATATCAGATGTACACATTCAACTTTATGTCTATCAGACGAAATTGAGGAAATACTTTCTTCTGTTATTATCTTTAATCTTCAACACCAACCTCTCCATTTGTGCTCTTGATTTTTACTATTTTGAAGTGTTAAAGATTTTGATATTGTCTACTGTGTTTCTTTGTCTCAACTGGTACATTCTTCATCATCTATATATGGCTTTCCCAGCTTGGATTCTGCTTTTAATTTTCTAATAATTTTCATCAATCTTTTCTAATACTATCAGGAACACCAAATTTATACTCCAAATAATCCATTAACTTAAATGCCTATTTCACTGGTCCTTGTGACTCTTGCTGAAGAGTCTCCTCGAAGGCTCACATAGATCAGTTTGTCCACGACAGTTCCAAATTCCACCTTTTAAAGTGGTGTAATTATCAACTGCATTTCACTTTTGCTTTCAGTCTGGATGACAAATTAAATAGCCAACCTAACCAAAAGTCATCCTGAATTCAGCATGCCCCCGAGTGAATTTGTCATCCATCTTCCAAACCTTCTTCTTTTGTCTTTTCCCCTTCAGTGAATGGTGCCACCCTCCATCACCTGGCAATGGGAGACCTAGAGCTTATCCATGACTTCTTGCTCACTCTCCTATGCAGAGCTCACTGCTCAGTGTCTTTTGCTGTTTTCTCTTCTCTTTTTCATCTAGGAACTCTATTACACCACTGATAGGAAAAATCACTCTATGTATTCTCAAAGAACCCAGATCAAATCTGTTAGTATTAGCCAATTTACATTTAATGATGTTTTATGCACTTCCCTTCCACAAAATAAGCCTCTGCATGGCACAAAAACTATAAAATTTATCAATTTTATCTAAAGCTCAGCTCCATCCTGATATTTGTGATGTTGCGAATAATGAATAAATATTTCTTGAAGGGAAATAAACATTAGTTTTTCCTGTTTCAATACCATCTATGTATTACATACATAGTAATTAAATTAATGTGTGTTATATATCAATTTTTATATATAAACCAATGTATTATATTCATCAATTTATATGTAAAAACAAATTATTTTTATATGTCAACTATATTACATAATATAACAACTATATAACTTATAATTTATTACATTATATGATATAACTGATATATTAATACATTATTTTATAATATATTTATTGATAACCAGTTCAGTTAAATATAATGTACATTAAACCCTACTGTTTTATTAGCA